>NC_059384.1:37451343-38063395 GCF_019703515.2 Myxocyprinus asiaticus | reverse complement strand
TTGAGCAAAAAAACTCTCTTGATTCTGAGATAACCTTGGAGGAGCTTGACGAGGTAATTAAGTCCCTACCTACTGGCAAGGTTCTGGGGCCAGATGGTTTTGCCGCAGAATTTTTTAGATCCTATGCTACAGAACTGGCTCCACTTTTGTTAGAAGTTTATACTGAATCATTAAAGAAGGGAAAACTTCCTCCAACCATGACACAAGCCCGGATCAGTCTGATTCTTAAAAAGGACAAAGATCCAAGCGAGTGTAAAAGTTACCGTCCAATTTCCCTGATCCAACTAGATGTAAAAATATTGTAAAAAATTTTGGCTAACCGATTAAGTAAAGTTATGACATCTCTTATACATATAGATCAGGTGGGGTTTATTCGGGGCCGCAGCTCTTCTGATAACATTAGGCGTCTCATCAATATCATGTGGTCAGTGGCGAATGAACAATCTCCAGTCGCTGCCATTTCACTTGACGCTGAAAAGGCGTTTGATATGGTAGAATGGGATTATCTTTTTAAGATTTTGGAAATGTATGGGTTCGGGAGTACATTTATTGGTTGGATTAAGTTACTTTATAAACACCCTGTAGCAGCGGTATAAACAAATGGATTAATTTCAGATTATTTTACTCTGAATAGGGGCACTCGACAGGGTTGCCCACTTTGCCCATTATTGTTCTGTCTTGCCCTGGAACCATTAGCAGCCGCGATAAGAAAGGAGGATGATTTTCCAGGGGTGACAGCGGGAGGCGTGGCGCATAAGCTTCTGCTTTACGCAGATGATATTTTATTATTTGTCTCTGAACCTACTAGATCTATGCCTTGTCTCCACATAATTATTAATTCCTTTTCCAAGTTCTCAGGATACAAAGTCAATTAGTCTAAATCTGAAGCTTTGGCTCTGACAGTGTACTGCCCAGAAACGGCTTTCCAGCCGGGCGCCTTCCAGTGGCCCAAACAGGGCATTAAGTATTTGGGGATTTTATTCCCAGCAAATTTGTCTGATTTAGTTAGAGTTAATTTTGACCCTTTAATAAAAAGGTTTTCATGCGATGTGGGCAGGTGGGCTTCATTACATTTATCGATGATTGGGAAGGTTAATGTTATTAAAATGAATTGTATTCCAAAATTCAACTACCTGCATCAGTCTCTCCATGTAGATGTCCCCCTCTCTTATTTTAAGCAATTTGATAGCATAGCGAAGTCCTTTATTTGGAATGGTAAGCGCCCCAGGTTAAATTTCAATAAGTTACATAGGCCAATTGACAAAGGTTGGCTAGGCCTACCCAAGATTTTGTTTTATTTTTATGCGTTCGGTCTTAGACATTTGGCTCATTGGTCGTTTCCACCTGAGAGAGCCCCCTGGTTTTGTATTGAAAAGGAAGTTCTTGCCTCTATCTCACTACTGCAAAGCCTTTCGATCAAACTAGCTGGAGAGGTTAAGTCGCAACCTGTTATTTTGCATTTGCACTCGATATGGACAAAAGTGTCCAGAGTGTTTAATTCGGATATTTATTTAAACGCAGCCTCGAGCATATGGCTGAACCCTAAACTATGTATTAATAAGTCCCCTTTTTGTTGGTCAGATTGGATTGTGAGGGGGGATAATGCACTTGGTGACCTATATGAGGGTGGAGTATTGAGACCTTTTGAAAATTTGGTTCAACATTTTGGCATTCCCAGATCTCAGTTTTATAAGTATTTACAGCTTCGCCACCTACTCTGCACTATTTTTGGGAGTGGCACGCACCCCCCTAAAGCAGCAGGTGCTTTGGGAGAGGTGATTGCTGCTTTTGGAAAAGGCCATGAAGCATCAGTGTATTACTCCCTACTAATTCAGAGTCTGGGGGATGGAGCCTTGTTTTCTCTCAAGAGAGTATGGGAAAAATATTTGAATTTGGTATTGGAGGATGGAGTGTGGACTAAGATTCTTAAAAATGTCAAGTCTGTATCTAGAGATGCAAGGGTTCGCCTTATGCAATTTAAGATTTTACATAGATTTTATTGGACCCCCTCTAGATTATATAGGCTTGGTCTTAAAGACACACCCACTTGCTGGCGATGCCAGTCAGAAGTTGGAGACACTACCCATGTCTTTTGGGGGTGTGTTAAGATCCAGGAGTTTTGGTTGAGGGTTCAGAGGTATTTGTGTGACGTTTTGAACACTCAGGTTTTGCTTTGTCCCAGACTCTGTGTTTTGGGTGATGGGGCGGTCATGCATTTAGGGGATAATCATATAAAAAATTAGGTTATGACCAGTCTCATGATCGGCAGGCAAGTAATTTTAAAAAACGTTGCAGTGTGCCTGAAGTTTGCCAAAGACCACCTTGACACTCCACAATGCTACTGGGAAAATATTTTGTGGACTGATGAAAGTAAGGTTGAATTGTTTGGGAAAAACATGCAGCACTACTTTTGGTGTAAAAAGGACACTGCATACCAACATGAAAACACCATCCCAACAGTGAAGTACGGTGGAGGGAGCATCATGATTTGGGACTGCTTCTGTTGCTTCGGAGCCTGGACTGCTTGTCATCATTGAGGGAAAAATGAATTCCCAAGTTTATCAAGATATACTACAGGATAATGTCAGGGTGGCTATGCACCAGATGAAGCTCAGTAGAAGTTGGGTGATACAGCAGGACCTTAAACACTGAAGTAAATCCAATACAGAATGGCTTCCGAAACGCTTGGTTGAGGTTATTGCTGCAATAGGAGGATCGACCAGTTATCAAATCCAAGGGTTCACTTACTTTTTCATAGAATAGATAAACAATTTTAAATTAATTACATGATATGTCGAATCTCAAATTAATCATATATATATATATATATATATATATATATTAATTAAAAATTTTTATTTTTTTTAAATGCTTAAAATTGACAGCCCTAATATATATATATATATACACACACACTCACCAGCCACTTTATTAGGTAAACCTGTACATTTACTTATCTAATCAGCCAATCATGTGGCAACAGTGTAATGTATCAAATCATACAGATATGTGTCAGGAGCTTCAGTTAATGTTCACATCAACCATCAGAATGGGGGAAAATGTAATCTCAGTGATTTAGACTGTGGCATGATTGTTGGTGCCAAATGGGCTGGTTTGAGTATTTCTGTAACTGCTGATCTCCTGGGGTTTTCATGCACAACAGTCTCTAGAATGTATAGAGAATGGTGTGAAAAACAAAAAAATATCCAGCGAGTGGCAGTTCTGTGGGCGAAAATGGCTTGTTGATGAGAGAGTCAGTGGAGAGTGGCCAGACTGGTACGAGCTGACAGAAAGGCTATGGTAACTCAGATAACACCTCTGTAGAATTGTAGTGAGCAGAATAGCATCTCAGAATACACAACATGTCAAATCTTGAGGCGAATGGGCTACAACAGCAGAAGACCACGTTGGGTTCCACTTCTGTCAGCCAAGAACAGAAAACTGAGGCTGCAGTGGGCCTACCGTTTGTGTACCTCAGCAGAAATCCAGATTTGTCAGACCAGGTGATATTTTTCCAATCGTCTACTGTCCAGTTTTGGTGAGCATGTGCCCACTGCATCCTCAGTTTCCTGTTCTAAGCTGACAGTAGTGGTACCCGGAGGAGTCTTCTGCTGTTTTTCACACCATTCTCTTTACACTCTAGAGACTGTTATGCATGAAAATCTCAGAAGATCACTAAAACCAGCCCGTCTGGCACCAACAATCATGCCACGGTCTAAATCACTGAGATCACATTTTTTTCCCCATTCTGATGGTTGATGTGAACATTAACTGAAGCTCCTGACCCATATCTGCATTATTTTATTACACTGCTGCCACATGATTGGCTGATTAGACAATCGCATGAATAAGATGTACAGTTGTACATAATAAAGTGGCCGGTGAGTGTGTTTATACTGTATATAAATAAATATAAATGTACTAGTGCTGTCAGTCGATTACAAATTTTAATTGCAATTAATCACATAATTTTTCATAGTTAATCATGATTAATCACAAATATTGAAATTGCTGAAATTTGACTCATTTATTTCCTTCTTAGAAAACAAAACAAAATGTAACAATAATGCTTTATTAAAATTTTCCAAACAAAGCCTTCCACAGTATAAAGTTAGAAATGGACTAAAATAGCACCAATTCAAGTAACATTAAATGTTTCCCAAAGTCTAAGTGGAAGGTTGAATAATTGAAAGAACTAGTCCTCATAGGTTGAGTAATCATTGTTAAAAGATTTCAATAAAGTCCTAAATAATGCACTAAACTGATTAGATTTGACGCCCTCTACAGACACAGTAATCATAGTATCACCATGGTATTTTGTAGTAAAATAATTGTAACCACAAAATTAAACATGGTTACTATATTAACACTATATTACTGTAGTTACACCATTGTTAATATCATCAAATCTATGTTTTCCACCAAAAAACATGGTTACTAAAATATCACTATAGTAAAACTACCTTTATATACATTTTTATGTATTATAAATAGTAATAAAGAAAATATTAAGAGTAGAGACAAGAAACATAATAGGGAAAATATGAACATAATGGGAAACGCAGAACCGAACCCTGGTTGTACAGACACAGGAACACCAACATTACACTCCACGTCATTAGAGCGACACTCTCAACATGGTTTGTTGTATAGTTTATGTTGCCAATAGACTACTGGGGTTCCGTTTGAATGAAAATTTTCACTCCGAAAAATAATCAGTGTTATCAAGCTTTGGGGTAACACTGGTTAATAGCAAGTATTAACTACTAATAAAATACTACGACAGATAATGAATAACAATGTACGTAATCTACAGGTTTGAACTGCATAGCATTTATGGTTATTACATGTTTAGCGTAAAACTCAAATGCATGTATTAAGAAAAATACCTGTAGTATGATGTAATGGTCTGTCTGGTCCTGCATTTTTCAAAGAGATATTTAAAAAAAAATCTACCCCAGAATAATCACCGTTATCAGCCTGACACAGAATCAAACACTGTTATGAGTTAACCGCACAGATAAAAACACAAACACGCTAGTTTAACTGCAAGATTAAAGTCTATGTCTTTCAGTGGCTTCAGTTCAATGAGCAAATTTAAAACAGTTTACATTAGGAGGAAGTGTCACATTAAACAGACACAGCAAAACACTGATTTATTTACAAAGTTCATGGAAAAGCTGCCAAATAACACACACACTCACACACACACACACACACACACACACACACACACACACACACACGTTGATGTGGCTTATGAGAACTCTCCATAGACATAACGATTTTTATACTGTACGAACTATAGATTCTATCCCCTAACCCTAACCCTACGCTAAACCTAACCCTCACAAAAAACTTTCTGAATTTTCACATTTTCAAAAAAATACCGTTTAGTATGTTTTTTTAAGCAATTTGAATTATGGGGACACTAGAAATGTCCTCATAAACCATATTTATAGCATAATACCCTTGTAATTACCGGTTTGAAATCTAAAAAATGTCCTCGTAAACCACCCAAATCCGCCCACATACACACACACACACACACAAAGTGCAGTCTGTCTTTGTATAATTAAAGCTTGGCAGTGGCTTAATGTGTTCTCAAACACTGACTTTTCCTTCATGTGTGTGTGTCAGCGGAGCGTGTTTGAAACCTGCCATCAAATCAAGAATTTTGACAGAAATTACATTCTCTTGGAACTGACAGAGACAATCAGACTCATTAATACCAAATGCATGCAGTCCTCTGCCAGCAAAGCAAAACCTTTAATTTTCATCCATTTTATCGCCTTCCGCAGAGAGAGAGACAGCGTTGATATGCCTCATGACACTTGAGAGTGCAGATCACTGCTGTAATAGAAAAAGGGGTTTACATGATGGTAGTGATCTGTGATGGTAGTTTCCATGGTTACAGGTGAGATGGTGGGGGTCAGTTCTGGTCACTGTTGGTGGTAACAGGTCTTGCGGTACAACTATTGACTTCAAGTTGAGGAAGGAGATGGGTCAGTGAGCCGTTACAGTGAACTATATCTTACGGATCTCCCAAATTTCTATTTGCCAAGACTTATTTGACAAGATATATATATATATATATATATATATATATATATATATAATTTACGTGCAAGGCATTAAATACTGACAGTAGTAATCATACATATGTATTACAGGCAGAAACTGAAACAGGAAGCACCCACCCTCAGAACGATCCAGTGCTGGTCGGACCAATCAGACGCTACAAGACTGTTTCGATCACGCAGACTGGGAGATGTTCCAGTCTGCCTCTGATGACGACATCAAGCTTTACGCTGATAGCGTAATGTGTTTCATCAGAAAGTGCGCAGAGGATGTTGTTCTGACCAAAACAATACGGATCTACCCCAACCAGAAACCTTGGATTAATAGCGATGTTCGCATGGCACTTGATGCGCAGACCTCCGCTTTTAATTCCGGGAACACGGAGGAGCATAAACAAGCCAGTTATGCCCTCCGCAAAACTATCAGAGCAGCAAAATGCTAGTACAGGAACAAGACTGAAGGACAGTTTAACACCACCAACTCTAGAAGCATGTGGCAAGGAATTAATATCATCACGGACTTTAAAGGGAATAAAAACTCCACCGTAAACACTGCTGCCTCTCTCCCGGATGAGCTAAATACTTTTTATGCTCGTTTCGAGGGAAATAACACCGCCCTCGCGGAGAGAGCTCTCGCGGCTGAAGCTATAGAGGTTAGTTCACTCTCCGTCTCTGTAGCGGATGTAACCTGATCCTTCCGACAGGTGAATATCCGTAAAGCCACAGGTCCAGACGGCATTCCGGGCCGCGTCATCAGAGCATGCGCGAACCAACTGGCTGGTGTTTTTAACGGACATTTTCAACCTTTCCCTCTCCTTGTCTGTGATCCCTACATGCTTCAAAACGTCCACCATTGTGCCTGTACCAAAGCAATCCAAAATCACTTGCTTAAATGACTGGCGTCATGTTGCTCTGACCCCCATCATCAACAACTGTTTTGAGAGACTAGAAATTCTTCTCCCTGCCCAGTAGCGATGAAGCATATGCATGAAGAATGTGAATCACCAAAAACAAAAGAAGAAGAAAGTGAAAGTTAAAGTGGAGATTGACTGAGCAGGAAGGAGAATTTATAGTAAAAATTGACATAAATATTGATCTGTTTCTCACCCAACCTATCATATCTGTAGGTTCTACTGGTTGTTTAGATCAGTGTTACTATCGGAAATAATTAATAATTATTTCTTTAGTAATTAATTAATATTTCAATTAAATAATAGAATCTAACTCATTAAAGCCTCATACGGGGCACCAGTAAATGTAGTGCGCTACGTTCAGGAGCTGGTTTGGTTATTAGCAATAATTAATAATTATCAAAGATAATTATCAGTTATTAAAATCAATAGAACATTGATTTGAATCAATGTTAGCTCTTTTAATCCTTCACATCAACAATCAAAGATAACCATCAAATTCAATAGAATATTAATATTATCAAAGATAATCATTAATTATTATAATCAATGGAACATTGATTAGAATTAACACTAGCTTATTGATCCTTAAAATTCAACAATTATCAAAGATAATTATAAATTATCAAAATCAATAGAATATTAATAAGGATTAATATCGCCAGGGCACCACCCTGGAATCAGGGACTAATAACCAGACAGTGTAAAAGTCTCAATATTAGATTGTTCTCTTAGGAAAATCGACATTCAAAAGGAAACAATGAAGGCTTGAATCCAAGCACTGACATCCCCTGCCAGCATTTGACACAGGTGTATGCAAAACAAACCAAAACACTTCTCTTTGAAATATAACAAAGTTTATTTATGCAGTAATATCAATTAATAATCAATACAATAGAGTCAATAAACTTCCGACTTACTTAACTAAACAGTGACATGATTAGATATGGTAACCAAAATAAGCCTATAACACATGAGAGGAAGGTGTGTGTGTGTGTGTGTGTGTGTGTGTGTGTGTGTGTGTGTAAGGACTGACGCACACAAAATGGCAGTTTCCTCGCTCTGTCGGCGGCCGGTACGGCTGCTGATTCTCGGCGGGCTGGCGGAGAAATCAGCGACGTCGACTTCATTGAAGATGGAAGAGAAATCTTTTATCTCTTCACTTCTGCAGGCAAACGGATGAAGATGCGGATTGCTCAGCGGTCTCCTTCGGATCTGTTAGAGTGTTCGGTGGAACACAGAGTAATCTCAGCTCGTCCAGCGAGATGGAGATTGTATGGCCACAGTTTCAAGTCGGATGTTACTTCCTTGTGCCACGAGGCTACACCTGAGAGCAGCGATGAGCTGAATCTATGCACTGCGAGCAAAGTTGCTGGAAGCAAATCCCGGAAGCATCTCAGAGATATTTCTACTCCTGATGACCTCATGGTTGAGGGGCGTTCTGTCGTGTGCCTCATCCAATAGGAGTTGAGAGTTCGTTCCTTTAGTGAGCAAGGCTTCATGGGATTTGTAGTCTGTTTTGGACTCCCTTTGTTTGATTTTGGCGTGGTTTTTATCAGTACGATTTATGACTACAAACAAATTGATTAATTTCAGATTATTTTACTCTAGATAGGGACACCCGGCAGGGTTGCCCTCTTTCCCCATTATTGTTCTGTCTTGCCCAGTAACCATTAGCAGCCACGATAAGAAAGGAAGATGATTTTCCAGGGGTGGTGGCAGGAGGTATGGAGCATAAGCTTTTGCATTACGCAGATTATATTTTATTATTCGTCTCCGACCCCACTAGATCTATGCCTTGCCTCCACAGAATTATTAATTCCTAACAGGGCATTATGCATTTGGGCATTGTATTCCCAGAAAATGTGTGTGATTTAGTTAGTTAATTTTGACCACTTATTAAAAAGGTTTTCGAGCGATGTGGGCAGGTGGGCTTCATTACATTTATCTATGATTGGAAAGGTTAATGTTATTAAAATGAATTGTATTCCAAAATTCAACTACCTGCTACAATCTCTCCCTGTAGATGTCCCCCTCTCTTATTTCAAGCAATTTGATAGCATAGCGAAGTCCTTCATTTGGAATGGTAAGTGTCCCAGTTTACATTTCAATAAGTTTGATTGACAAGGGTGGGCTAGGCCTCCCCAAGATTTTGCTTCATTATTATGCATTCGGTCTCAGACATTTGGATCATTGGTTGCTTCCACCTAAGAGAGCCCCTCCCTGGTTTTGTATTGAACAGGAAGTTCTTGCCCCTATTTTGCCATTGCAAAGCCTTTCTATTAAACTAACTGGAGAAGTTAAGTTACACCCCTTTATTTGCACACGGTATGGACAAAAGTGTCCAGAGCGTTTAATTCTGACATTTATTTAAATGTTGCCTCGAGTATATGGCTGAACCCAAAATTATGTATAAATAAGTCCCCTTTCTGCTGGTCAGAGTGGATTGTGAGGGAGGTTAATACGCTATATATATATATTTTATTTTTTATTTTTTATTTGTTTCCCCTTTTCTCCCAATTTGGAATGCCCAGTTCCCACTACTTAGTAGGTCCTTGTGGTGGCGCGGTTACTCACCTCAATCCGGGTGGCGGAGGACAAGTCTCAGTTCCCTCCGCTTCTGAAACAGTCAATCTGCGCATCTTACCACGTGGCTTGTTGTGCATGATACCGCACATGGAGGCTCATGCTACTCTCCGCGATCCACACACAACTTACCACGCACCCCACTGAGAGCGAGAACCACTAATCGTGACCACGAGGAGGTTACCCCATGTGACTCTACCCTCCCTAGCAACCAGGCTAATTTGGTTGCTTAGGAGACCTGGCTGGAGTCATGTGGGGTGGATATTTGACTTTTTTGGAGGGTTCTCGGGGAGGGGCAGTGGAGAGGGATTTGTTGTTTAGAAGTGTATGTGCATTCTTGTTGTTTTTTGAAAGTATACTTTATATATATATATATATATATATATATATATATATTATGTTCTAATTGTTGGTGACCAATGTAGTGTGTGTTTGTGGGGGGTGGGGATTGTTCAGGGGGAGGGGTTTAATGTATATAATTGATTCCATATTTTATGTTGTGTTTGTTTGTCTTATGAATGGAATCAATAAAAATGCGCTGCTCAAGTACGTCAACCCAGATGCAAGACCTTTACCACTGCATTGTCAACGTGTGGTCCAGTTTAACCTGCTAAAATGTGCGTTCTTGCATTACATGGCAGACACAAACCTCAGTACTCAAGCGGCTATAGAGTTCCTTCAAACTTCTGTGCAATAAAACTGGATGTGTTATTTTTCAGGTAAGTTGCTTCAAATACATTTTAGTCATGACAGCTTTCTGAAAGAATTAATGTTAATGTGGGTATGTCATACCGATAAGATATTGGTCTTGGCTGACTAGATCTGCTACGTTGCTACTACTGCGGCTGCAGAGCAAGTATGGAGATTTGCTACTGCTAGAACATACACAGAAATACTGTGTTAACCATGTGGACATGCTGCTGCCGCACAATTAGAAAATCACAAGACATGTGGCATCAAGCATGTATGACATGCTGCTGCATAATTAGACATAAATACAATCCCTATGTAACAGATTTAGACATGTGAAGCTGGGGAGGTGGAGGGTTTCAGAGAAAACTCTTGCAGCATGCAGCAGTGGAACCGGCTTTCTTGCAAACTGAGAAAATTTGCAGTAAATGTTAGGCAAAAAGAGAGTATGCAAATTGATAGGTCCTTTAACGTGTAATCGGGTAGCCAATCAGTTTAAACCATGTGAGCCGAATGGCTTGACATACCACAATTGAGTGAGCTGACTAGCTAACAGATAACAAGTTCAAGAACTTCAGCTTGCTCCATTCAGAGTTTCATGCCTGAACTTAATTATTGACTCTAGCTTACTTGCTCAGCAATATTCTCTTCAAACTGTTGCTCCAGCATATCAGTAGTTAAGTTGAAAAAGAAAACACAACGTAGAAGCAGACAGTTCTCACTAATCTCACTATAGCTCCCCTTGCAGCAACGTTGGAAATTCAATGTGTAGTTGCGCTGTGTTAGGAATTGCGGTATGACACATTTCAAAACACAAATGAATTGCAGTCTGAGACATTTCAGAAAACAATGACAGGTTAAATCGAGCTTGAGTTGCCCCAGAACTGATTGGTAGTTCATCAACACAAGAAGGAAGAACCAGTAGAAACGCCTGTCAATCAAAGATGACATCTCAGGTCATTTATTGATTTAGAGCCACACTGACCCAGGGTCAGTTTTATATTTCTGACCATTATAGTAGTGGTGGAACTGAAGCTGTGTGAGCTGATCTTTGATCAGTGGGGGGAGGGGCAGGCCGCAGGTCTGGAGTATAATGGTCGTTCAGAAGCACGAAGCTGACACGAGCTAGCGTCTACCTCCAACTTCCAATGAGTTGACGACGTCGATTTGTGGTCAAAAAGAAAGCTGTTACTTGAGAGGTTTGTTCATCTAATCTATCGTTTAATTTATCCCAAATTTCCATGTGAATGCGAAAACATTTTTTCATTGTTACAGTAGCTAGGTTAAAGAGTAAGCTAGACCCTACACCACATTCAGCATGTTATCTTTATATTGACATGAAATATGAAATGCCATGTTTTCTGATTTAATGACGGAGGTGTGTAAAGCGTTTTACAGATGTATATGTTTATTAGCTAAAGTTATATATATGGCTAACCTGTGTGTGAAATGGAAGGGTTTGTGCTGTGACTGTACTTTAAAATCTTTACATGAGTTATTTATGAGCTCTTTATGTGTATTATTGGTCAGTCAGACCAATAAAATCTTCAAAGTTTTTATTATTTGACATTTTAAATATGCAGAGGCAGGGCAAATTGCACTTAAATGCTGCAAATGATTTGACTAACTATTTTATTTGGTAATAGTCAAAGTAATTGAAGCTATCAGAACATGTGGAAAATAAACCTGTGTAGACACTGTAAGTTTTGTTTTTTACTGTATTCAGAGCTCAATCTGCAATTTTGGGGTTTCCAGACAGACACCTATAAGCCCTCGTAGCCAATTTCACACACTGATTTGTATCCAATTTAACAATATTTCTGCTGGACAGTGCCGTTATAGCTAATAAATGAATGAATAATTGATTGAATGATTGATTGAATTGCGCCTCAATCAGTTATCACCTGTACTTGTATCTTTTTATGATTATACACTATACCTGATGTTATACGCAGATTTATTCTCTACAATGAGAATAGCTCTTAAAAATGTGTAACTGACTTTTCCTAAACAATTACTGATTTAAAAATGGATGTTATGTTAAAATAACCAGAGATTCCCAGAAACTGTAAAAGGTTGAAATAGAACAGGAATAGAAAACTACCAAATGTCAAAACAACAGTCTGATATTGAATACAAACAATTCAGTGAATGCTAACATGAGTTTAAGAATTCATTTATTCTACATGTGTAGATGTTGAAGCAAAGCAATATGATATTTACACATTTTGATCATGTGCCATTCATAAAGATTCTCCCGTATCACCACCCCACACTAGGTATGTGCCCTATCTTGGCCACCCCAGTAAAAATGTCCTGGATACGCCACTGCGTTTGCGTACTTGCATAGATTGTGTTTCGGCCCAAAGCAGTTCAAATACAAACTAGCAGCACACATGTATATGTGGTTAGTTAACGTCCTCTTGTGTACAATGTTTGATGCTTACTCCATCAAAAACTATTTAAAACACCATTTTGCTAATGCTTTTATAATTATGTAGTTGTATGAATTGAGAAACTATATGGAACATTTGTAAAGTTAAAAGTTCATTTGTCACTGCAAACCAAATGAACAAGTTAAGGCTAAAAGGCAAGAGTGCAGATTTGCTTGTTTTGACTGTTGAGGTATAATATGTATGTAGTATATATAATATATATGATACCCCTGGAATCTATGCCCCTGCAAATAGGTGATTAAAAACAGTGAACAACTTAAGAGAAATGTGACCATTCACAGCAACAAAAATGTTTCCCTTATACATTCATATAACTTTTAACCTAAAATCTTGATGTTGATTAAAACATGTGATGTTGTAAATATATGTACAGAGAGCAATGATTCAAAGTGCATAAAGGAACTCACATTTCTGTTTAGAGATGGAAAAAGAGAGAGAAAAAAATCATTTAAACTCTTTTTGGTTTCATACATAGTGCAAAAATTACCCAGATTTAGGCCTGCAGGGTTTTCCAGCATTATGTTGTCATGACAGCAAAAATGGAATACAGGATAACTTTACACAGACAAGGTTAGTAAGCGATTTTATTAAACTAGTCATGTTATACGTATTATGTTAAAGTATTGCCACTGTACTTTTGAAACAATGTGTAATTAATGTTTTGTGTATTGGACCCGTTTAATTGTGTGCCTAGTGAACGTGATTTTTTTTTCTTTAGAAAAAGAAGGATGAGTTTCAATGCCAACTCCAACCATGGGATACTTCAAATGCCATTGCCTGAACCTTGGACAGACCTCACCGAAATTACCGGCCAGGCTGAACTGCGATGCACCCAACTGATCTCTGCCAACATCACCTCGGTCTAATGATGGACTACAGTCTTGAAATGGAATAAACATCAGCCAACTAATAAGGACAATTGCATCTATGTGAATTTCTGCAGTTAATCCAGGATGGACTTCAAAGACATTAGTCATTAATCTTACAGTTCATACAAAATCTTTGTTTAAACACTGACCCTTAACACTTAGTTTAATAATTTTAAACCATGACTTGCACTATACATAAGTAATATTGGCATTATATTCATGATGTTAGCCAGAGGGGAACTGGCCCCCACAGTGAGCCTGGTTTCTCCCAAGGTTATCTTTTTCCATTAACCAACATCTTATGGAGTTTTGTGTTCCTTGCCACAGTCGCCTTCGGCTTGCTCACTGGGGTTATAAATAAAATTATTATTTAATCACTTATTTTTAAACACAATTCACAATCGTATTTTATCAAACTACACAATGATGCTTCTAAGACATTATAGATATTACAGTTTCATTTTCTGTTAATGCATGATCTTCTGTAAAGCTGCTTTGAAACAATGTGTGTTGTGAAAGGTGCTATACAAATAAAAATGACTTGACTTGACAAATGTTGTCAATAGAGTTTAACTTGTATTAAACCCAAAACATTCCTTGTAAGATGAATTTATATGCAATCCTGGTTTTAGTGGCAATGTCTGCTTTCACTTCATTCTCAAAAGTTTGAAGAAAATCTTAGAATATTTGATTTTCAAACTGTTTTATCATTTTCACTCCACAAATGTCCCTACTTTTGTCCCATAACTGATATACAACAAAGTGCCCCAAAACTCTTTTG
Source organism: Myxocyprinus asiaticus (assembly GCF_019703515.2). NCBI lineage: Eukaryota > Metazoa > Chordata > Actinopteri > Cypriniformes > Catostomidae > Myxocyprinus > Myxocyprinus asiaticus. The sequence continues at coordinate 38,049,022 of NC_059384.1, read as the reverse complement.
CTATTGTTTCCTCAGACATTTCTGTCAAGAGTAAGTTGTTGTGCTTGTCTCCCTCCCACTATCCCTTGCCACCCACGACCCTCCCACCTTTTTGCATATTTGTATGCCCATTTCAAGAGCCTTAAGTCTGTCTTTAAGTCTGAGTTGTGAATGAATGGTGCTGAACTAGGGGGGCACTTTATGCTCATGACACTCATGACACTTTAATGATGACCTTACAAATAATAACCAGAAGTAACAAATAACAAGTAACGTAAAAAATCAGATTCAGTTGATGGGCTGACACATACTTCTAGCCCCCCTAATATTACTAGATGGATAAGATAGGAAGATGTTCCCACACAACCCCTGTTTTAACAGATACTGCTTGTTTTAAACAGAATAATCATTCATTCCCATGAACTCTGCACAACACATGATGAGTGCTCCCACACAGACATCAATACAGCTAGAAACCTCTAGCTATGAAAAAGGGCACTATTTTTGAGGAGGAAGAAAAAGGAGAAAGTACAAAAGCTGGTTGCAAAGTCTCCTTCAAAATGCCTCACATTTCAACCATATCTATTCCTCAATAGCCCCAGTCAGGCATGTGAGTAACTCCTCCAAATTATTTCTCAGGACTAACTACCTGCAATATATATTTACATTCACAGGTGAAGCATTTATTAGATGCTTTTATCCAGAGGAACTTCACAGGTGTTTCTGCCATGGTCAACAGCTGGCAAACACGCAACTCAGAACATTATCCGCACATTATAATTGCAAGTAGTCATTAGTTTTAGATGGATATATTCTTCCAGAGTGATGCTTTAGTCACACAATCTGGCAACCTTGAGCATGTGAGCTCTCTCTCTATTGCGAAAAGATGCTGGTTTTCTGAAACATTGGCAAACAGGTATGTCGGAGTTTAGCAATGACTTTTCATTAATAGTGTTGACATGAAACTTACACTACTGAGGGTAATGCAGTTTTTCAAAAGTTTCGAGCACTTTCAAAAATGCCCTAGAAAACAGTTCAAGGAAATATTTTGTCTTTCTTTAAAAAGAAGATAACAGAAAGTAACATCACTGTTTAAGCATCCTTCATAGAAACAGCCCAAACTTCCTTTACTAGTTTACTGGAGTAGAAAAAATTTGTGTTTGTGACAATGGGCAAGCGATCTAGAAAAAAACCTTTTTCATGATCATAACGTGGATTCTTTTCACAAGATTCATCATAAAATTCAATAACTGTCATGAATCCCACCTTTGTTGTTCCTCACGCTCACCACCAGAGTGCTCCATCACCTGGGGATTGACTTTAACTCTCTGGACTCCATTTCCCATAATCCCCGTACGTGTCAATAATTACCTGTTCACCTGTTTCCAATCCATTCAGCTATTTAAGTCTCACTCACACTCACTGTCATTTCAAAGTCTTGTTTTGCCCTGGCTGACATTTCTGAGCGTTCTGTGTTTATTGCATTACCTGTGTATGATCCTGGACTGTTCACCCTGTTTTGACCCATTGCTGCCTGCCTACTGTTACTGCCTTGTTTACCTGGAAATAACATGTGATTGTCTGCCGCCTGCCCCGACCTCTTGCCTGTTTATTGTCTACCTCTCTGGATTACCTTGGATATTATTGTTGCTGGTGATTGACACCTGTCTGTCTGTATTACTACGTTTTTTGTTATTATAAGCTGCATATGGATCTCAACTCCGCTGGTGCATATTATGGCCATATGTTCTAAGGGTAAATGAAGTGATGATCATTTTTGTCCAGATTATATACAAAATACATTAAAAAATAAATTTCACACAAACTATTTACTTGAATTAACATCATCTATGATGAACATATTTTCAATTTCTGAGTTTAACCTCATATTGACGTTTTTTTTTCTGTGGTTTGAAGAAAAAATATGCTGTGTCCAGAGACACCGTCACAGTCAGTCTCATTAAAAGCTGAAATTCCTAAAAACTTGTGCAGAATAATCTTTTATTGTTATTTCTTAAAAGTAGTGAAACAATTGTGATTTAAAATGATTCATATTGAAAAACCCATTTGTCCAACAAATCATAGCCATTGGGTGTAACCAAAATGTAGGTAGCCATTTGTTGTTTATGTTGACCATCAAAAAAATAAAACGGAGTGGAGACCTTTAGACCCTCAAGACTGAGCATGAAGTTTTAAAACATCTGATATTTATTTTGACATTTTTAAAGGCACAATTGTTTCAAGTCATATGATGCAATCCTGAGAAAACTTTATTTTTACTAAAAAATTAATAATATATATATATATTTACCTTGAAAAATGTTTGAAAACTTTTTTAGAAATTAATGATAAGTTGATTATACTCATGTATTCAAGGTTTAAAAAAGTACTATAATACTTTTTACTTGATGGTTACACTACAGTTATTTTTATTTATTTATACATTTTTTATAGAAAATGCTATAAATGTTTGTCAAAAATGTATGAAAAAAATTGGACATCAAGACACGTGTTTTAAACTAGATTTTAAAAAGACTTCTCATCTTCACCATCCCCCTTGATTTTTTTTAACAAATCGACCACTGATCAAAAGTATGACGAAGTGAAAAGTGATCTCTGTACAACAAAGACAAACATCTCATGTCAGCTCCGATCACTGCTTTTGTAAGCCTCAAGTAACCACAAACTCAATAACCGCTCTTACTTTAGACAAATAGAAAATGGCTCATTTTGATGAAAAACAGTCTGTGAGCTTGCTTGGGTAAATAATCCAATGTTGTCTCAGATGTCCATAACAAAATATGCTGTCCAACTAAAAAAGTATGACAAACAAATAATCTGCAAAATATGTATTTGACTACGAATGATGAAACCAACATAAAACTGAGGATCTCAGCTGATTTGGATTTCTGTAAAATAAGACCAGTATTTTGCAGTTAGTCAAAGCTTTTGAGCTTTTAAATTTGGGTGTGTCAAATTGCAGGCGGAGAGTTTAAGGGGTTAACAGCAAAGAGATGGCACATTATTTAATCTCAGAAATCTACCAAATGGCAGGGCAGATACATCCACCATCCACACCAAACAAAATTTTACATTCAGGCAAGTCAGTGGAAATGTGCTGAAATCTGACTGAAGATGACAAATAAAATAAAATAAAAAAAAAAATAAAATACTAAATACTTGTCTTAGCTAAATTAGCTTTTTCGTTTTTAAAAAGTGAGCACCATTAGCCGCGTTTCCACTATCGGGCCAAATAAGGGCGTGCTAGTGCGTGCCAGGGCCAGTTGCGTTCCCACTGTCATATCCGGGGCTTAATCGTGCCGCCTCTTGGCTTTCTCTGGGATTTCTTGGGGCCAATGGCCAATGCCCTTTGGCCCACTGATTACCCTTGGGCCAAACGAGGCCAACTGGGGATTGAGGTGGGTTCAATGTCAAAAGGCGGAGTTTCACTGAACTTGTCAGGTTGAGTATCCAGAACACAACGGTAGAGGTTCGGGGAAAAATAAAAAAATTGTGGTTACAGTACAAATTCGTTAAAACCCACAATGGACAAAGTGGTGCCCAAAGAAAGAACTTTCCATGGTTCGAGATCATGTACGTGTGCTGGGACATAATCCTGCTGTTAGTGGAGAGACCACTCGGGACACCATGGCAGTTACAGTCGGTGAGCTGTCAACTTATCTGTCAACCTAGCTAATGTTTATAAATGATATAATTTGATATTCTAGATACTAAATAACATGATACCTCAGCTTGAGCTTCCCTCTTGCTTGTTGGCACCAAGGTGGCGTGTTTTAGGGAAACGCTGCAGGGTTATTGGCCCTTTGGTGGGAACGCAGATTGATTTTGGTCTCGTGGCTCAAGGTCCAAGGCTATTGGCCCTGGCTGTCCAGTTGATAGCCCTGGCTCACACTGGCCCAATAGTGGAAAAGCGGCTATTGACTAAATATACTCTGTCACAAAAGATGAAAGAATCCAGGAGAATATAGACGTTTGCAAATGCTTCAAAGTGGTTTTAGTCATAGCTCTCACCTCTCCTCCTACACCAGGGGTACTCAATAGGCGGAATCCGGTCTGGATCCGGACCAAAGGACATTTCAATCCGGACTGAGCTCTAAATCTTTGTGCTAGTTATCTGACACCTGGCTAAGTGATTGTGTAAGCATACACGTTCAGCTCTACGTGCTTTATTTCTGCTCCACACACGTTGCCTCTCTCCCTGCTATAGACATGAGGAACCGCATAAAATTTAATTTACTGTACGTACAAGTTGCAGGTGTGGTTATTTTAACATAAAAAACATTAACAACAAAAAAATGAATGTGGCGCCTTTAGACTATAATGTTTATTTCCTCATCTAAATGTATCTTTATTAATCAGCATGTTACAAGCCTTTCATAATAAACAAACAGATTTTTGTTCTAATTTTGTGAAAATTAGATGTCATCATGGATGGGAAGGAAAGGCAATTTATACTTATTATGCAAACAGTATTTTAATGCTTCACTGTTGTTATGTACATTTTTGTTTGTTGTTAATAGATTCTCACTTTAAGGAAAATATAAAAATGATCCATTCAAACTTTTAAATTTGTATAAATGTTCTCTCAGGGGATATCCCTGAACTGATCAAATGGTGCAGTTTTCAGGGCGCGTCGCCCGGTGTCAAGTTTCAACACATTCAATATATATATATATATATATATATATATATATATATATATAGGATATTAAAATGAATAAATGCCTATTTTTCCAGCCTGTTGTATTAGTATTTATTTATCACCCCTTATTTATTTTAAATACAGTTCCTATATATTATTTACAGAGGGCAAATATACTTTATCAAATCTACTTTTATTACGTATCATATTTTAATGGGGATATAATTTATTACAGCTGACAGTTACGTTAGCAAACAAGGTTTGAACATACCGTAACAAGATCAAACTGAAACTGACGGCTTTTTAACAATTCTGTGTACAAATTTGAAGGCTGTTTATTGGATAATACAGGTAAACGTCATATTATGCGACTACGCATTACTTTACGGAGAGCTTACAACCTGCTAGTTAAGTCAGGTGGTGCAACCAAATTAAGCACTGACTTACAAACTAACTAGTAGTTACTAAGCCCTTAGTGTGAACTTTACGTCCCAACTTACGTGAAACCTTACGCACAGCTGGTGCAACCCTACCCAGAACTTTAATTGAGTACCCCTGTCCTACACAGTCTCAATATAGAAGAAAAACACAGAAACTGTTTTGATTATGAACCACAGGCAGAACAGAAACAAGGGCATCCACAAAACTGATATGATTAACAGCACATTCAAATTAAAGACATGGTATATTTCCCTCATGAGCAGCGAGCCAATGCAAATCCACATTAAAAGAGCATAATGGCTGTTTCTTTAATAGTTCATAATTTTGATGTATGATACTTTCTTTCCTGTCGAATCTGGCTGTCTACTTTTGCTGATTATATTTGCCAAATGCCAGCAGCGCACACAGAATGCTAGCATTGACAGATATAGTCATTTTGCTCAGCAAAGGGCAAATGTGAAATATTTCCTGTGTAATGCATGAAATTTGTGTCTCCTCTGGCGAAATCAAGCACTACATTTGTTTTCACTGTCAGTGATTTTTCTTTCCATTCGACTGCATCTTGTGTTTAGCCCAACTCCATGAGGTGCATGTTAAACATTGCGAGCGATAAAGGGTAAAATTAAACTAATGCAATTGAACAAGATCTTATCTCATACAATGAGAGTGTGTTGTCAACTGATAGGAATATTATGAACTAAAGCTAGCGGAAAGTGGAATTTGAGAAGAGTGTTGGCAAACATGTGCACATACCTGTCCAGGAGCTGTATTCTCACACAGCAGTGTCTCGTACTCAATAGCAAACACTGGTGCATTGTCATTAATGTCCATGACTGTGATCAGAGTGATTCCTCTGCCAACCTGAGATGGGTCCTCTGACAGACAGAAAGAGAGAGAGATCCAGTTAGCATGAATATCTACAGGTAAAAATTTCCATAAAATAGGAACTGACTTGGCCGGTAGCTGCGCCATGTTATAGTGCTTTTCTGGATTCTGGGTAGGGTTGCATCAGCTGTGCGTAAGGTCTCACATAAGTTGGGAAGTAAAGTCCACACTAAGGGCTGAGTAACTACTAGTTAGTTTGTTACTGTCAGTGCTTAATTTGGTTGCATCACCTGTTCTTAAGGCAAGACTTAGCTATATTTCGTAAGCTCTTAATAATAATTTTTTTTTTTTTAATAATTTTATTTATCACACATTTGCACATATACAGTGAAATTCTTTTTTTTTTTTCACATATCCCAGCTAAGCTGGGGTCAGAGTGCAGGGTCAGCCATGATACAGCACCCCTGGAGCAGATAGGGTCAAGGGCCTTGCTCAAGGGCCCAACAGTGGCATCTTGGCGGTGCTGGGGCTTGAACCCCGACCTTCTGATCAGTAACCCAGAGCCTTAACTGCTGAGCCACCACAGCTCTCCGTAAAGTAATGCGTAGTCACTTAATGATTTTCACAAAATTAGAACAAAAACCTGTTTGTTTATTATGAAAGGCTCATAACATGCTGATTAATAAAGATACATTTAGATGAGGAAAAAAACGTTATAGTCTAAAGGCGCTATGTTAATGTTTTGTTGTTAATGTTTTTTGTTAAGATAACCACACCTGCAGCTCATACGTACAGTAAATGAGGCTTTATGGGCTGTCATTATCATTAACACCTGTCTCTTGTTATAGTGATGGTGGAGGGAGACCTGAAAAGGCCGAAAAAGAGTATCAGTCGGCAGAAAGTGAGGGACCAGAGAGAAACTCTTCCTGTGTGTGCAACCAAATTGACCTGAAAAGGCCGACAAAGAGCATCAGTCAGCAGAAAGAGAGGGACCAGAGAGAAACTCTTCCTGTGTGTGCAACCAGATTAATTGACTCATATGTGTGTGATTATTTGCCCACAGAGTGCCCTTTTTGTTTGAGTTTTGTGAACGAAGCTGAAGAGTAATAATATACTCACGTTGACTGTTTCCACTGCCTCCTAACTCTTCCATTTGCCCTGAGAATACGATCTCTGTGACGCTGGTGCCAAAACTGAGGAAATGGAGGAGTCAGGAGGCCATGGAAACAGTCAACGTGAGTATTTTATTAATCTTCAGCTTTGCTCACAAAACTCAAACAAAAAGGGCACTCAGTGGCCAAATAATCACACACAAATGAGTCGGTCAATTTCCGCCATCACTTTAACAAGAGACAGGTGTTAATGATAATGGCAGCCCAGGTGACGAGCCTTACCGCTCTCCCTCTCCCGCAGATAGACACAAGACCCGTCCCCAAAACATCTTCTCTCTCTCGTAAATGTCAACATCATCATATAGTGTATGTCGAATGGACTGAAGCCTGTCATGCAAAACATGTGCTCATTGATGTTATTAAATATCAGTCTGCTTTTTATTCTAACCATTACTCCTGGTTGGAGGCTTCCATAAATATTTAGTTTATACATAGGGTTACGTTCTTCCTAAGTTTAATGGTGCAATGCTCAAATATTTAGTAGTGCATAAATTATGACTTAGCCTAGTTGTGGCGTAAATGGACACTAAGTTGTAACTTACGGATAGCTGGTGCAACCGGCCCCTGATGATTATCTGTACGATTTTATTAAATCTGTCAGTCAGGCACTCCTAAGACCAAATGAATAAAAAAATAAAAAAATAATTGTCTTTGGATATGTTTTGTGGACAAGTATAAATTGTGCCCATGTGTGAATTTTTCTACACAACATTTTTTATAATTATTGTGTAATGGATGAGTAAGGTGAATAGTAAAGGAAAAGCAGTCAAGAATTGTCCAGCATTAATGGGAACTATTTCAATACTGTTTGAACTCCCTCTGTACTTGACCATCAGTTTTAGGGATTTCCATCTTTCCCTGCTCAAGTAGATAGGAGCTGTACTCGCATAACTGACAATAGCTACCTGGAGGCATAACCAATATGGCTGCCAAGACCTGGCTTGCTTTAAAGTGACTTTGGAGAAGTCAGAAGAACCAACAGCAGCTGTTGAGCAGCACAAACCATTAAATGACAGAAAAATAATCTTGCATCAGTTTCATAGTAAGGTTTCTTTTTTTTTAGAAACTCCAGGTGTAGCATGACATTATACTCACGGTTCTCGATGGCAAAGATGGTGATATTGTGCACTGAATTGACTTCTCTGTCCAGAGGTTTTGCTGTACTGATCACACCAGACACAGAATCTACATTGAAGAACCGCTCCAGGTCTGTGTTACGGTCTATGGAGTACCTGTACAGAACAATAGTCTTTCATTAAGGGTGAAGTGTCATCTGAACTATTAGTAAAATGTACTATTATGCAAATACTGTGTGACTTCGGCACTATTAAAACTGCTTTTTTTTTTTTTGGTCTTTATCCCCAACCAGCATGAAACAGCAACATTGGCTCAACCAATGGCATGTTTTTTGGGCAGGATTATCTGTTCAGCGTTATTTTTTCAATTCTTTTTGATGACATACATAGAAAACACTTCACATTTAAAACTAGTACAAAGAACAGTTCTTTTATTAGTTTTCTCATTTCTTATTTATCAACAATAGCTCTAACCATGAAAATAATTCACCTGATTAACAAGCAGGGCTATAGCAAGAGACTATACAAAACTCACATATGATTTTTTCATTAAAAAGGAATTTACATGAGTTAATTCATATCACATCCTCTATTGTTATTAAACATGATCAGATATTGAATCCATAACCCAAATACTGATCTAGCTCATGACATTTATTGACAGAGATTTGCCTGTGAGGCTTAATTTTTTTCTAAATTACACTGTAAATTTGATTCAGCATAGAGCGTTTCAAGAGAATCCACCGAGGCAAAAGGGGCAATTCACAAACACTGAGAGCAATTTGATTTTCTAATTAAAATGATAGATAATCACAAGCATCCAAGCCTCAATGCCACACAATATTCCTTCCATTAATGAGTAACTGTAATGAATCAAAGTGTTGGGGAGAAACAGTCTGCTTGTCTGAATGCTGTTTATAGTTTTTGAATGTCATGCCTCCAGTGGGAACGATGGCATTAACGATCTGCAGGGCAGAGAGTGGAGCTGGCAGATGCACCATCTGGCACACATGAATGTCAATGTCACGAGCAATGATACTTCTGCCAGTGCAGGTGAAATAACAGTGTCCCAACAAACCACATTATTTGGTAATTTTTACACTGGTGTGTGTCTACAGTGTTATAGAGAAGTTTAAGCAAAGGTCATTACAGTTGGTAAGTATGTCTGAAGTCTAGTGTTGAAACACAATTGACCTGGTCAACTTTTATCATTAAAGTTAATGACCTTGTCATTAACTCTCCTGTCATTCCAGACTCCAACCATGGGCTGTCAAGCTACAAATATTATCTAAAAAGTTTTATAAAAGTAGTCCATATGACTCCAAGTCTTGTGAAGTCATTCAACATCACAATATACTGCTGTTATTCACTGAATATCTCTCCCTCCACTGCAGCGCAAACATCTAATTTGCATTCACTTTTAGATGCAGTCAATGTGTTGTGCCAGATTTGACGTCACTGAGGTCAAACGCCATGTGTCATAGCCGAACACTGGCAGTTCAAATATATTGAAGATTACTTGGGCTATCAATCGATTAAAATTTTTAATCAGATTAATTACATGACATGCCAATTCTTTAATTGAATTAATTGCATATATCAATATATTCTGAGAACGGTCCCCAAATAAAGATAATTAATAATCATCACTAATACATAATAATTCAAGAAAGCCAACCCCCTAAGAGTGGCTCCTGATGCCCAAAACAAAAGAAAATGTAAGAGTCCAAATGGGCAAAAAAACAGGATACCACAGGGGAGTAAACAGTGTGGGTTGAAACCAAGGGGAACCAGAAGGCATCACTGGGTGAATAGGACACCAGAAGGGGAAACGATAAGTGACCAGAAGACCAGGGCAGAGCCGACAAGTGACCAGGGGACCTCTGGGACTCAGACGGATGGCCAAACAACCAGGGTGGATCAGGCAAAGAAGACCACAGTAAGTCAGGCAGATGACCAGGAGACCAAGAGTGACCCGTTATAGCAGCAGTTAATCACCTGGGATCAGGAGGATGGTCAGAACACCAGGGCAGGCTTGGAGGAGGACCTGGAGACTGGCATGGAAGAGGAGACCAGGGTGGATCAGGCAAGCAGCCAGGAGACCAGGGCGAACCAGGTGGACAGCCAGGAGACCAGGGCGAATCAGGTGGACAGCCAGGAGACCAGGGCAGACCAGGCAGACGGGCAGGAGACCAGGGCGGACCAGGCATATGGCCAGGAGAATTGGGTGAACCAGGCGGACGGCCAGGCAACCAGGGAAGACCAGGCGAAGCCAATGGGGACTCGTAGGGTGAAGCCATTGGTTACACAAAGGTGAAGGCAGCTCAGGACGCTGAGGGCACAGTGGTCAGGGCACCAGGTGACTCAGAGGTCAAGGCACTAGGGGACCCAGAGGTCAGAACAATGGGGGACTCAGAGGGCTCAGAGGTCAGGGCAGCTGGGGACTCATAGGGCTCAGAGGTCAAGGCAGCTGTGGACTCATAGGGCTCAGAGGTCAAGGCACTAGGGGACCCAGAGGTCAGAACAATGGAGGACTCAGAGGGCTCAGAGACCAGGGAAGCAGTCAGGGTAGCTGGGGACTCATAGGGCTCAGATGTCAAGGCAGCTAGGGACTCATAGGGCTCAGAGGTCAAGGCACTAGGGGAACCAGAGGTCAGAACAATGGGGGACTCAAAGGGCTCAGAGACCAGGGCAGCTGTCAGGGTAGCTGGAGACTCATAGAGCTCAGAGGTTAAGGCAGCTGGGGACTCATAGGGCTCAGAGGTCAAGGCACTAGGGGAACCAGAGGTCAGAACAATGGGGGACTCAAAGGGCTCAGAGAGCAGGGCAGCTGTCAGGGTAGCTGGAGACTCATAGGGCTCAGAGGTTAAGGCAGCTGGGGACTCATAGGGCTCAGAGACCAGGGCAGCTGGAGACTCAAAGGGCTCAGAGGCCAGGGTAGCTGGGGACTCAGAGGGCTTAGAGGTAAGGGCAACAGGAAGCTCAGAAGCCAGGGAAATGGGAAGCTCAGAAGCCAGGGCAACAGGAAGCTTAGAAGTCAGGGCAACAAGACACTCAGTGGTCAAGGTACAGGGGACTTAGAGCGTTCAGTTGGTTCTGAAGTCAAAGCAGCTGTGGACTCTGAGGGCTCAGAGGATTCAGAGTTCAGGGCACTATGTGACTCAGAGGGCTCAGAGGATTCAGAGTTCAAAGCACTAAGGGACGCAGAAGGTTCAGAGAATTCAAAGTTCAAGGTACTACAGAGCAAAGTACTAGGAGACTCAGGGGGTGGAGTCACTGGAGACTCAGGGGGTGGAGCCACTGGTGACTCAGGGGGCGAGGCCACAGGAGGCGGAGACTCAGGGGGTGAGATGGCCATGGACACTGATGTGGCGTGGACGCTGGCTCGTGGTCCATGGCACAAACATACACACAAACACACATGTTGGTCTGGCTATCCTTATGAGGAATCTCCATAGATATAATTATTTTATACTGTATGAACTATAGATTCTATCCCCTAACCCTACACCTAACCCTCACAAAAAACTTTCTGCATTTTTACATTTTCAAAAAGTAAGCGATTTGAACTATGCGGCCACTAGAAATGTCCTCATAAACCACATTTAAAGCATAATACCCTTGTAATTACCAATTTGTAACCTAAAAAAATCCTCGTAAACCACCCTAATCCGCCCACACACACACACAAGAATGAACAGGTGAGACTTTAACACAATGTTTTTTTTTTGTTTGTTTGTTTTTTGTACATTTGTCAAATAAAACCAATAAATCAGCCACAATGCTAAACATACACACTTAGAAATGAAGGGATTAGACAATAACACATTCACAATGCAGAACACACACACACACACACACACACACACACACACACACACACACACAGAGAGAGAGAACCAGGGCATCAATAAGTGGAGCTCTACAGCCATTTTTTGGTCATTCTTGGCATTACAAGTCACCTGTTGTTTTCCAGCTGATGACAGCAATCTGACACACTCACACACACACATTTGCAAAATACATTTTTACTATAGAATGTTTGAAATTGCAAAATGTTTACTCTGATTCTTCTGTTTTATACTCTAATTAAATTTTCAGAATCTTGCAGTTCATTTCTGTTTCTTGATGTAAATTTTTCTTGACATTATTATGCATTTACTTTGAGTTATTACATTTTTATGCTTGAAATGAATTATTTGTAACTGCAAAAACTGACACTTCAAATCAGTTTAAAAATGCTAAATTTTGACAAATAATAGTTTTATAATGTCTAAATATATATCCAAATGCATATCTTGTGATAAAATATAAAATTAGGTTACAACAAACCATCAGACTACACAGTATGTGGCTACAGCCATCACTGGCTGTTACTGGCATGACATGGTTTTCAAGTCATCTTATTTATATTTTGTTTACCAGATGGCAGCAATCTGCTTCCAATTTATGTCACTTTCTCATATTTTCTTCATGTTTCAACTTATAGAAGTGTATGTACTGAATTTTATTTTTATTTTTTTTATATTTGTATATGCAGATTAATGGTAAAATTTTGAATTTTACATGTAAATAAGATCAAAATTGCATAAATCCCAAAACAAATGCATACTTTTATTGTTCTTACTTCTTGGAAGACATTTTTTTATCATTATCATCATCACCATCATCATCATCATAAAAAAAAGGTTACCCATCTAAACCTTCCAGTCAAAAATGACCGTGAATACCAAAGGAAGGTGCCATTTTTGAATACCATAGGAGGGCTAACCCTGGATAAATGAAATCCTAGTTATCTTGTTTCATGTTTCACAGGGTTCATACTTCACCTTGATTTAGGCATTAAAGGGATAGTTCACCCAAAAGCTCTCATCATTTACTCACCCTCATGCCATCCCAGATGTGTATGACTTTCTTTCTTCTGCAGAACACAAATGAAGATTTTTAGAATAATATTTCAGCTCTGTAGGTCCATACAATGCAAGTGAATGGTGAGCAAAACTTTGAAGCTCCAAAAAGCACAAAAAGGCAGCATAAAGGTAATCCATAAAACTCCATCGGTTTAATCCATATATTTAGAAGTGATATGACCCTAACCTAACCCTAAATGTAACAGATTTTTAACTACAACTTGCCATTGCAGTCTCTAAGCAGGATCATGATTTCAAGCTTGATTACACTTCCTAGTGCTTGACGCATGCACAGAGTGTAGTGTAATCGAGCTTAAAATCATGATTGCCAAGGAGACAGCTGATGTCAAGATTTATAGTGAAAACTGAGTTACATTTTGGTCTGTTTTCACCCAAAACCAATTAGAATTAAGAAGACATGGATTAATCCACTGGAGTCATATGGATTACATTTATGCTGCCTCTTTTTGGAGTTTCAAAGTTTTATTCACCATTCACTTGCATTTTATGGACCAACAGAGCTGAGATATTCTTATGAAAATCTTCGTTTGTGTTCAGCAGAAGAAAAAAAGTCATACACATCTGGGATGGCATGAGGGTGAGTAAATGATGAGATCATTTGGGTGAACAATTTCCTTTAATCCTGGGTATTCAAGTTTCGAGGTTTCAAAATATATATTTGTAAACCCTGGGCCAATGTTCTTATCTGCATATTTATGAGGTCGATAATGATGATTGAACGAACTTGGCAACTCGCAATGGGCATGAGATCTAACATCTTATCAAAGGAATTACTTATATGTTGAAATGTCTCCTAGAAAACCTGCTCTGTCTGAATTTCATCTTCTGAAACCTACTATGAAAACTAGAGATGTCATAAAATATTGATATATTGATTATTGATCGGCACGTTATTTTATCGATATATGTTTTAGGCATCGATATTTAATAATGTGTGTGCTTTCTAATTGTCTCAGTTGGCCTCTGTTTAACAGTCTGGCGTAATAGCATTGGGAGACCACAAGATTGTGATATAATATGTATTTCACACACACCACACACTCAGGATGAGCTGAAGCAGCACAGGAGATGGTAGTCCAGAGTTATGAAGGTTTTTGTACTTCTTCAAGAATTAACAAAGTGACGTTGATGAGTTTGCTGCAGGTTAGTTAAAATGGTGAAACTGCGCAAACTGAATAATTAGAAATGGCGACGTTTATTATTAAATTTATCTGTATGTAGAGTAGCCTTTAATAGGTATTTCATTCAAGCTGCCAAACCACAAAACAACATACTTGTAACTGAAAATAGGCTCTATGAAAGATATATATTCACAATAGATCATCCAGTGATGGCTAGAGTAAATAATCTTTTGAGTTGTGCTCCTTTGCACTTCAGAACATTGACGCCCTGAGCATTGGTAGTGTGTATGTACCTATGTAGAAAATAAATAATTGTTTTGAATTTTAGAATGCGCCATGTCGTCCGCTAGATGCGTCCAGTGTGCAACCCCCTTTGATTTACCCTGCCGCTCACACTTTATTAAAATTGTGTTGAGAAATGTGTCTGAAGAGACAAATACTATTGTACTACGAGCAAACTGGTAAGAAGGAAAATCTTATGATTATCGACGTGTGAAAAAGACATTGATCCAAATCCTAATGAAAACATATACAGAAGGAATACTTTCTTTTCATCACGCCAGTTTTTGTGTTTGCCTGTTCTATATTTTACCAGTTTCCCTCAGATGGAGAACATAAACAGCACATAAAAGTTTCTGCGACTGTACAAACATGTGAATATTAAATGAGGTAAGCACTGAGGCATTATATAATTGGATGTTTTTTGTTAAACAATTTTCTGTAAGATTTTAACACTGCATCGTTTCACACTGTATAACTTTGGCAGTGCCACAATGCAGTGCCAACCCTACTCTGGAGCAGAGTTTCATAACCATGGTTAAAAGTGCTAACCTCCTTTCAAAATTACAAGTGTGAAACGTTGCTTTACCAGGGGTTTAAAAAGATGATAACCCAGGGTTAAGCACAGTGTGAAAAGCCTTATTAAGTAAGAGGGACAGAGGGAAATTTCTGGATAGAGATAAAGTATTATCTGTCAGTGGGATGGATGCTAGGAACCCTTAGGAAAATCGAGAGTTCATGGCAAATTTGCCGCAAACTTGAAGTAAATTCTCCACTGATAATTTTCACATGCAAATGAGCTTTGCAGCAAACATGCAAATTGTCCATTGTTGCCAAAGGTTTGCTGGATGTTCACCATTACCGGCGAATAGCTGCAATCTTCTGGCAAACATGGCGAACCAAAAGCTAATTTGCACGTGGAAATAACGAGTGGCAAAGTTGCGGCAAGTTTGCAGCTAGTTTAGATTTTTTTTAAGCTAAGAGGATGATTCAGATTTAAACTCCTAAGTTTGAGGTTCATAGGATGAAAATCTAAAGGTCAACAAGAGACAAATTGTTGGTGTTGTAAAAAGAGAAGGAGGATAAAATTCAGTGACATGAATCATAAAGATACACTACCGGTCAAACGTTTTGAAACACTTACTCATTCTTTATTATATATATATTTTTTTCATATTTTAGAATAATAGTAAAGTCATTAAAACTATGGAATAACATAAATGGAACTATGGGAATTATGTTGTGACTAAACAAAATCCAAAATAAATCAAAACTGTTATATTTTAGCATCTTCAAAGTACTCACCCTTTGCCTAGAATTTTCAGAAATGTACTCTTGATATTTTCTCAACCGGCTTCTTGAGGTATCACCCTGGGATACTTTTTAAACAGTATTGAAGGAGTTCCCATCTATATGCTGGGCACTTATTGGCTGCTTTTCTTTATTATTTGGTCCAAGTCATCAATTTCAAAAACATTTTCTTATTACATTTTAGATTTATAATGAAATAAATTAATATGGTGGCACAATTATATTTTTGTCTACAAAACTAATTTCAAACATTTAAGCATACGCCTTCAGATCAAAGATTTTTAAGATTAACATTTCGGTCAAGTGTTTCAAAACTTTTGACCAGTAGTGTATGTTACACAAACATACAGTCATACAATGCACAACATGTGTCTACCTGATAGTACTGCTGGAGGAGTCTGGGTCACAGGCGGATACTGAACCAATGACAGTACCCACTCTCGCTGCCTCAGACACTACCATCTTGCTGACCATGTTTGAGAAGACCGGCGGTTCATTTACATCTTCCACAATGACCTTTACAGCTGTCGTGTCACTGAAGGGGCCAAAGGTCAGAAATTGAGGGTCAATGTTCCGATTAGTGACTTCTATCTTCAGAGCGAAACTGCTTTTACTTTCATAGTCCAGTGGCTAGAGAGAGAGAGAGAAAGCAGAAAGACAGAGACATTAAAGGAGTCATGTCATAATGTATAACATTTTCCTAAACATTCTGACATATAAGAGGTCTTTCTACTATAAAAACATACTATAAATTTCAGAACTCAAAACTTTTTCATTTATTGAAACCAAGCTGCAAAAACGCCTCGTTCTTTACTTCCGCTACTTCCCTACGTCACTAGGGGTACATTAATTCATGACTGCCTCTACAGCAAAAAAACATCAACGCCTACTATATATCCTCTTATCCTTGTCTCCGCCCACTGGTGCTCAGTTTATATACAGAGAGAGAGCAGGCCAAACAGGCCTATTGTGGCATCACTATTCCTTAACACCAAAGTCCTTAACCTTAACACTGTCCTTTAAAATTTCTGTTGTTACAGAGATCTTTGCATTGTGCTTACTAAATGGTTGCTTTGCTTTTCTCCAATCAAATTTTTATTTCAATTTTTTTGTAAAGTTACATAAATACAAAGTTGATTATGGTGACTATGATGATTGGCTGTGATTGCTCTATGCTTGGTATCCCCTTTTGGTAACTGTCAATGTTGTGGCTCTGTAGTGCAGTTGACTGTGCAATGACCTGTAGAATGAAAAGTCTAAGGTTCAAATCCATTCTGAGTTTGTGCTTTACAGTATGTCATATGTGATCTTTGGGTTGTGGTTAGTGCTGTGCAATGCTTGCCATTTGGTGCTTGGCTCTGTAATTACTGCAGCTATATTTTGGATTATTTTTGTTAATATTCATGTACTAGACAGACATCTCTGACCGCTTGATAAATATCTCGAGCCACTTTTAAAAGACGCGGTGTCAAGTTACAACTCTGGAGAGGAGAAGATATTCTCTGTCATTCAGCTCCTGCCACTTGCTGTTTTGAGCACAAACTCATCATGGACGCGTTCTTGCCCATCTGCGCTATTTTTAATTGTTGGTGTATGAAACATGCACTAAATAGATGTCTTTGACCATTTAGATGCTTTTCCGGCGATGTACATTTCAATGCACGATGATACTGAAAAATGGACGTGTTTACATCTTTATTGCACGGGTCTCTCTAATGTAGGTCTATGGGGATTTTATGCCTGTTTTATCATCCACCAGGTGAAAATCACAAGTTTAATGGCTCAGTAAAGTAATAGCCCACCTCTCCTCAACAGAATGAGGCCTTTTTCTATCCTTTTCACACCTAACACAATTTCTCGCCATGAAAAAGATATTGAACATTTGCACGCGCCAACAAAGCAAGGTTTATTTTTATGGTGAGGGTGTACATTTTTTCCCCCACAACTGCCGATGAAATGCCCCGACCAATAAAATATGAGCTTCAGATCACAGATCAGGAGCTTCTGCAGTTACCAAAATCTGTGCAGTTGGTGGTACTGAAGCATAGAGAGCTGTTTTGACTACCAACATTAAACACTGAAGGAACTCAAGAAAGAAATCCTGAACCAGCAGTGAGGATGTGTATTTTATTTCCACCAAAAGCCTTAAAAAGTGAAAGATCTTTTCTCATGTGGGTTCTCGTAACATGTAAATGATATTGTTGCCTCTGCCTTTCATCCCCTTTAAAAACCCTGATCTTACGTGGATTGTCTTCATAATTCAATATTTATTTTGGCATCTTTGCCTTCGTATCAGATTTTAATAAACAACTTAACAGATCTTACATTGTTTTCCTTCACCAAATATATCAATAGTATTGCTGTGACTTAAGCCTCATTTACACATGCAGCAACTTTATCACTTGATGTCGCTAGTCTCTGTACTGTGAAGTTGCCAGTGGGCGTTCCTACTGTTGTAGCTTTAACATTATTGGTAGACTGCACATCTGGCCATAACTTTAGAAAATCTGGTCACAGAAAATACATTTTGCTTGTAAAACTAAGATATTCTAATTTGACAAGGATTCTGTTTTTTCTTTTTTTTTATTTATTTATTTTTTTATGAAAATGAACATTCTGCATTGGAGAGTGTTTTTTATATAAACTTCAGCAGTGGAAAGTGTATTAAATCATCAACCCAAGAAACAAACTCACTCAGACTGCCAACAATTTCTAAAATTGCAGTCTAATTTGACAAAGTATAAGTTTCTTGTCCCTAAAAATGACATTCTACAGGCGAGAGTGTTTTATATAACCTGCAGCAGTGTTCATTACATCCTATCATTAAGAAGATGAACGATCTATCAATGTATGAATTAAACTCACTCAGACTACCATGCATAATTTTTATTATATCTATATATATAGTTACAGACAAATCATATAGAACAAATCAAAAAAGTATCAAATCACTTTTATTGTCACACAACCATATACACAAGTGCAATAGTGTGTGAAATTCTTGGGTGCAGTTCCGAGCAACATAGCAGTCTTGACAGTGATGAGACATATACCAATTTACAATAAACTTCAGATTTACACAACAAAATTTAAAATCTAATATACACATAATTACACACAACACAATATACAAATAATAACATACAATGTGCATTATACAATACACACAATATACATATTATACAATAAAAAATAGTATATATAGTATATATAAAATGTACAGTAGGTTGTATTGTACTGTATTGAAATTCAGGCTGTCGGTTGATAGTCAGTTGCCAGTGTGTTGTTAAGAAAGATATAATTATGACAGTCCAGTGTGAGATAATAAGTTCGCACCACCCTTTGCAGGGCTTTGCGGTTGTGGGAGGTGCTATTGCCGTACCAGGCGGAGATGCAGCCAGTCAGGATGCTCTCTACAGTGCTGGTGTAGAACCGTGTGAGGATGTGGCGGTTCATTCCAAACTTGCTCAGCCGTCTCAGGAAGAAGAGGTGCTGATGAGCCTTCTTCACAACGGCCTCAGTGTGGACAGATCATGTGAGTTCCTCAGTGATGTGGACAGATCATGTGAGTTCCTCAGTGATGTGGACACCCAGGAACTTGAAGCTGCTGACTCTCTCCACTGGTGCTCCAATGATGGTGATGGGGCTGTGTTCTCTTTCTCTTCTCCTGAAGTCCACCACAAGCTCCTTTGTCTTGCTGACATTGAGGGAGAGATTGTGCTCCTGACACCAGCGTGTCAGATTGTGCACACAGATTGTGTAGGCTGTTTATCATAGTCAGTGATCAAACATACCACCGTCGTATCATCAGCAAACTTAATGATGGCATTGGAGCTGTGTTGCCACACAGTCATGTGTGTACAGGAGCGGGCTAAGAACACAGCCCTGTTGGGCTCCAGTGCTAAGGGTCAGTGATGAGGAGATGTTGCTGCCCATTCTAACCACCTGGCATCTGCTTGACAGGAAGTCCAGGATCCAGCTGCACATCAAGCTGTTTAAGCCCAGAGCCCGGAGTTTCTCATCAAGCTTGGAGGGCACTATGGTGTTGAATGCTGAGCTGTAGACTACAAACAGCATTCTCACATAAGTGTCCCTTTTTTCCAGGTGGGAGAGAGCAGTGTGTAGTGTAGATGCAATGGCATCATCAGTGGAGCGGTTGTTGCGGTAAGCAAACTGCAATGGGTCCAGTGATGAAGGCAGCACAGAGCAGATGTAATCTCTGATTAGTCTCTCAAAGCATTTGCTGATGATGGGGGTCAGAGCAACAGGACACCAGTCATTTAAGCAAGTGATTTTGGATTGCTTTGGTACAGGCACAATGGTGGACATTTTAAAGCATGTGGGGACTACAGACAAAGAGAGGGAAAGGTTGAAAATGTCCATAAAAACACCAGCCAGTTGGTTCGCACACGATCTGATGACATGTCCTGGAATGCCGTCTGGACCCGCGGCTTTACGGACATTCACCCGTCAGAAGGAGAGACGGAGAGTGAACTAACCTCTGTAGCTTCAGCCGCGAGAGCTCTCTCCGCGAGGGCAGTGCTATTTCCCTCGAAACCTGCATAAAAAGTATTTAGCTCATCTGGGAGAGAGGCAGCAGTTGTTCACAGCAGAGTTTTTATTCCCTTTAAAGTCCATGATGATATTAATTCCCTGCCACATGCTTTTAGAGTTGGTGGTGTTAAACTGTCCTTCAGTCTTGTTCCTATACTGGCGTTTTGCTGCTCTGATAGTTTTTCGGAGGGCATAACTGGCTTGTTTATGCTCCTCCACGTTCCCGGAATTAAAAGTGGAGGTCTGCGCATTAAGTGCAGCTCTAACATCGCTATTAATCCAGGGTTTCTGGTTCGGGTAGATCCGTATTGTTTTGGACGGAACAACATCCTCTATGCGCTTTCTAATGAAACATGTGACACTATCAGCGTAAAGCTCGATGTCATCATCAGAGGCAGACCGGAACATCTCCCAGTCCGCTTGATCAAAACAGTCTTGTAGCATAGAGTCTGATTGGTCCGACCAGCACTGGATCATTCTGAGGGTGGGTGCTTCCTGTTTCAGTTTCTGCCTGTAAGTGGGCAGAAGCAGAACAGAAGAGTGGTCCGATTTGCCAAATGGTGGGCGGGGGAGAGATTTGTAGCCATCCTGGAAGGGAGAGTAGCAATGGTCCAAAACCCGGTCCCCTCGTATGTTAAAACTGATGTGTTGGTGGTATTTTGGTGCGACTGATTTGAGATTGACTTTGTTAAAGTCCCTGGTCACAATGAACGTGGCCTCAGGGTGCACAGTTTCCTGCTTGCTTATAATCCTATACAGTTCCTTGAGTGCCCGGTCTGTGGCGGTTTGTGGCGGGATGTACACAGCTGTGATAATGACTGCTGTGAATTTCCTCGGTAGTCAGAATGGTCGACACAGCAGCATGAGAAATTCCAGATCAGGAGAGCAGAAAGACTTGATAGAATGTACGTTCCTCTGATCACACAATATACACCACCACCGCTGCTTTTACCTGAGAGGCCTTTGCTCTCTCCGCTCGGTGCACGGAGAACCCGTTGAGGAATTTAAAGTCCAGTCTACAGTGTAATTGCAGAACCAGTGTCCAAAAGTGTTTGTCTGTCATAGACAATAAGGCAGACAACATCCAAGACAAAACACATAAGAATTGTAAACAAATCAAACAAAAAACTACAATGTTGTGTCGGAGCTCGCAACGCAGCAGCCATACTCGGCACCATCTTGAGTCCAGAACAGTGAAATCGCTCTCAAAAACTTGAATTTCCAATGGAGACGGGTGACATGAGCTCCCCTGGCACTGTCTTCTATCCTATTGGTAGTCACTGCCGAAAGTCACTCCTGATTTGCAAAAATTAAACTTTTCTCAACTTTCTGAAGTTGCTGGACATGCCCACATCTAGTCGCTATTGCTCGTTTTGCCGGAAGTCACCAGCTCTCATTGAAAATGAATGAAATCATGTTGCTTTGTCTCTAGAAGTCACTGCATGTGTGAATGGGGCATTATTAGTCCTCTCCATATTTGCAAATGTGTTATTGTATTATAGCAAGTCCATTTGAATACTAAAAACTAGAGATGTCTCGATACCATTTTTTTGAGAATGAGAATTAGTACTGATACTTTATTTCTGATACTTGCCAATACAGAGTCCAATACTGTTTTCTGAACTCCATATCAACAGATTATTTCAATTTTATAATCAAAATGGTGTTTAAATAAATGTATTTTGAGTGGTCACATGGTCTTGCCGAGCTTTGTCGGAAGTATGTCATGTGGAGAAGTCCCATGGTAGGTCCTACCCTACGGTTTCTACAAGCATGGTGACTGGGGCAGAGGGGCCTCTGCCCAAGCAAGACACAGTTTACCAACAGGGAAACGAATTAGTGGAAGATATACGTTGCATGGGGTTACCTACGGGGAAGCAACACATGCAGAGCACCTACCCCAGTACAGGGCTTAGTTAGCACATGTACTGAGCCGGCAGCGATTTTCTCTGCAAACTCGTCTGCCACAGGGCTCAAAGGAAATCATCCAGGGAACACAGTTTGTGAACACTACTGGGAGTCAACAGCGCATGTCTTCAGCTCAGGGGAGGTGAAAGGCGCTATGCACAAGCGATACACCTGGCCAGCTTTCCCGGACTTACCTGCTTGTGCCTGCCACTACACAGGATGAAACCGGATCCACCCGGAGATTGCAGAACCTCAAAAAGGTGTTGGGTGTTGCCCAGCCCGCTGCTCTGCAAATGTCTGTTAGAGAGGCGCCACTGGTCAAGGTCCAGAAGGCCGCTACACTCCTGGTAGAATGGGCTCGTAGCCCTGCTGGGGGCGGCACGTCCTGGGCGTGATATGCCATTGTTATGGTGTCAATGAGCCAGTGGGCTATCCTCTGCTTGGAGACAGCACTTCCTTTCTGCTGTCCACCAAAGCAGACAAAGAGCTGCTCAGAGACTCTAAAGCTCTGCGTGCGATCCAAATAGATGCATAAAGCGTGCACCGGACAGGGCTGGGTCTGCCTCTTCCTGGGGCAGCGCTTGCAGGTTCACCACCTGGTTCCTAAAAGGGGTCGTGGGAACTTTGGGCACATAGCCCGGTCAGGGTCTCAGGATCACGTGAGAGTAGCCCGAACCGAACTCCAGGCACGTTTTGCTGACGGAGCACGCTTGCAGGTCTCCTACCCTCTTGATGGAAGTGAGCGCAGTCAGGAGGGCAGTCTTCAAAGAGAGTGCCTTAAGCTCAGCTGACTGCAAGTGCTCAAAGGGGGCTCTCTGTAGACCTTTAAGAACTACAGAGTGGTCCCACGAGGGAACGAGGCGCGGTCTGAAGGGATTCAACCTCCTGGCACCTCTCAGGAACCTGATGATCAGGTTGTGCTTCCCTAAGGACTTACCGTCCACTGTGTCATGGTGTGCCGCTATAGCGGCTACATACACCTTCAAGGTGGAGGGGGACAACCGCCCTTGCAACCTCTCCTGCAGGAAGGAATGCACTGATCCGACTGCACATCTCTGGGGGTCTTCGTGTCGGGAAGAACACCACTTAGCAAACAGACGCCACTTCAAGGCATACAGGCGCCTCGTAGAGGGGGCCCTAGCCTGAGTGATCGTGTCTACCACTGCAGGTCGTAGGCCGCTTAAGTCTTCCGCATCCCGTCCAGGGGCCAGACATGGAGATTCCAGAGGCCTGGTCGCGGGAGCCAGATGGTGCCCCATCCCTGAGAAAGAAGGTCCTTCCTCAGGGGAATTCGCCGGGGGGGGGCTGTCACGAGGTGTGTGAGATCTGAGAACCATGTCTGGGTGGGCCAGTAAGGTGCTACCAGGACGACCTGCTCCTCGTCCTCCCTAACCTTGCACAGGGTCTGTGCAAGTAGGCTCACTGGGGAAAACGCATATTTGCAAATTCCAGGGGGCCAGCTGCAAGCCAGCGTGTCTATACCGAGAGGTGCCTCAGTCAGGGCGTACCAGAGCGGGCAGTGGGAGGATTCTTGGGAAGCACCTGGAGACCTGCTCTAAGGGAACACCTGCCTGTAGAAATGTGAGGTCGGTCCAAGGGCTGAAGAGGCGGTGACAGACTGGTGTGATGGCCATGCGATGTGTCCCGCGGTGCCATGCCCATCTCGGGACTCGAGTCTCTAGCCAGTGCTGAAGCGGTCTCATATGCATCAACCCGAGCAGAGTGGCCACCGCTGAGGATGCTATATGCCCCAGGAGCTTCTGAAACAGTTTCAGTGGAACCACTGTCTTCTGTCTGAACGCCTTCAAACAGGTCAGCACCGACTGTGCACGCTCGTTCGTGAGGCGCGCTGTCAACGAGACTGAGTCCAACTCCAAGCTGAGAAAAGAGATGCTCTGAACCGGGAGGAGCTTGCTCTTTCCCCTGTTGACCCGAAGCCCTAGTCAGTTGAGGTGCGAGAGCACCAGGTCCCTGTGTGCACACAACACATCCCGAGAGTGAGCTAGGATTAGCCAATCGTTGAGATAGTTGAGGATGCAAATGCCCACTTCCCTTAAAGGGGCAAGGACTGCCACTGACCTTCGTGAAGACACGAGGGGACAAGGACAGGCCGAAAGGGAGGACCTTGTACTGATACGCCCGACCCTCAAATGCAAACCGCAGGAAAGGTCTGTGTCAAGGTAGAATCGAGATGTGGAAGTATGCGTCCTTCAGGTCTACCGCCGCGAACCAATCTTGATGCCAGACGCTCGCTAGAATGCATTTTTGTGTCACCATCTTGAACGGGAGTCTGTGTAAAGCCCGGTTCATTACTCACAGGTCCAAGATTGGCCGCAACCCACCGCCTTTCTTCGGTACAATGAACTAGGGGCTGTAAAACCCCTTCTTCATCTCGGCCAGAGGGACAGGCTCTATCGCACCCTTCCGTAGGAGGGTAGCAATCTCCGCGCAAGGTAGCGGCGTTCTCGCCCTTCACCGAGGTGAAGTGGACGCCGCTGAACCTGGGCAGATGCCTGGTGAACTGAATCGCGTAGCCAAGTCGGACAGTCCGGACCAGCCATCGCGACGGGTTGGAAAGCCACGCGTCCAAACTCTAGGCGAGGGGGACCAAGGGGACAATCTCGTTGGACGTACCGGCGGGTGGGGCCTCGCGGCAGGGTGGAGCCTGAGGTGCCACGCCATGTCATGGCCGTGCTGAGTTCAGGGACACTGAAGCACTTACCTAGCTCCTTGTGACCACCCCTGGAACAGCCTGGGAGACTTTCACATCGGGAGCGCCAAACCTGCCAAAATGGAATGGTGGACGGTGGTCGTGATGATGGCCGTGCACACCAGGTATGTGACCCAGGGAACAAGGAAACCGGTCTTTTGCTGAACTCTTGGGTACCGCAGCCACTTGGGCATGTGGTGAAATGAAATGAAAAGGCAACAAAAGATTCTCCTCCTGGCCCTCCACCGGGGGATGGAGTGATCTGCTTACCAGCTCCAGAGCAGTGGGTTTCATCGTCCCTGGGTCGCCCATCTCAGGGGCGCTTCGAAGCCTTTCAAGGGTTCTTGGCGGCCGGCCGTGAGACGGGTGCCGTCTGCTTCCTGCCATCATCACCACAGGGGGATGCCCTTGGTGACGAGCTGGCAGGGTGCAGGATCTTGAGCCATGCCAGGGCAAGATGTGCTGGATAGCCTACGTGAGAAATAGGGGGCACCAAGGAACCATGCCTTGTCGGCCTCTCCCATCTCGACCAGGTAGAGCCAAAGGTGGCACTCCTGGACCACCAAGGTGGACATCGCCCGCCTGAGAGACCGCGGCATGACCTTCATCGCCCGGAGAGCAAGGTCGGTCTCCGAGCGCAGCTCCTGCATCAATTCCGGGGCTGAACTATCCGTGTGCAGTTCCTTTAGCACCTTGGCTTGGTGGACTTGAGGAGAGCCATGGCATGCAGGACGAAGGCGGCTTGTCCAGCGGCACTGTAGGCTTTGGCCATCAGGGACGACGTAAACCTACAGGCCTTGGACGGGAGCTTTGGGCGCCCGTGCCAGGTGGTGGTGCTTTGCGGGCATAGGTGCACTGCAAACACCTTATCCACTGGGGGAATCGCCGAATAGCCCTTGGCCGCCCCACCATCGAGGGTAGTGAGGGCGGGGGAGTTGAAAGATTGGGACAGGGCAGTAAAAGGTGCCTCCCACGACCTTGTCAGCTCCTCGTGCACTTCAGGGAAGAAAAGAACTGGGGCAGGGCGGGGCGTGGCTGTGTGCGGCGCCGCGAGCCCAGGAACCAATCATCGAGCCACGAGGGTTCAGGGGAGAGTGGAGGGTTCCACCCTAGCCCAACACTCGCGGCTGCCCGGGAAAGCATGTCCGTCATCTCCGCATCAGTCTGTGACTGGGCGACTGTACCCGAGGGGGGGAGCCCAGCCGAGGCTTCTGCGTCCGACTGGACGAGCCCGCTCTCTGATGCTGCGCTCAAGAGCTCATCACCTTTGTGGGCTCCGAACAAGAGGTCGAACTCGCCGTGAGACGAGCCGGCAGACACATCCGGAGGCCCGATTGGGGCAGACGAGTGTGCTGGGGAATGGGAGGTCCGCGGGGGGATACCCAGCAGAGGTGGTCCCACTGGGGTCCCCTGATCGCCTCCAGTGCTAGCCGCGCTGGCCTCATACCCGTAGGTAGAAAGACCGAGGCGGGGAGCCGCTGGGGTGGCTTGCTTTCTCACGAAGGCAAGCCGCGACCGCAACATCTCCATGGTCATGTTCTCGCAATGAGTACATGATCCATCCATGAACGCTGTCTCTGCGTGGGTCTTGCCCAGATACGAAAGACAGTGATCGTGACCATCAGAAGACGAGAGATAACGACCGCAACCAGGAATAACACACAAACGGAAAGGCATCTTTAAAAAGACGTGCCTTTAAAAAGACCTTCCGTGTGTGCCGCTCTTTTAGAGAAATATACTCTTTTATTTCTGCCGAAGCGCCCAGGGGCCGTTCTCTGCAGTGCACCAGTGCAGAGGAGGGAGAAGCCACTGAAATGCGCCGTCAGATCCAGCAGAGGTGAATGAACAGTTGTGGAATTCAGCTCAGTGAACATCGTCCGTTCGGCTCCGAAGAGAATATCTGAATGAGTGGTTCCATACCAGCTCCTTTTATACCTGTATGTTTGGGGGAGTGGTATGCAAATACCACTCGCCAATTTTCATTGGCCTTTTATCAAAGACCAGAGGTGTTTCGGGCTCCCAAGAGTGACCCCTAGTGTCACTACATCGACACAACGTCGAGTGAGTGACAGATAGGGAAGTGCTTTCATTCAGAACCTCACAGCACAATCCAAAATACAGCACTGGAGTTATATTTTGTCAAATAAAGTGCTGTATAACAGATGTGAGATATTGCTTAAATATAATACAATTACCATTGATTTATTATTATTATTATTACTACTACTAGTAGTAATAGTAATGCAGTTACTACTAGTAACTACTAGTAACTAAGTTATGTACTACTAGTACATAACTTTACAATAGTGATATATTTATGTCATATGTTTTTTTTATTTCATTTTAATGAAGCTTATATTCTGACGGAGCTTTTATTTTGAAGTGTTTCTGTGTGATGAAAGTAGTTTTTCAGTCTGAAAAAGCTGGTCGCTATGTGACTCAAAGTGATTATTACCCTGCAAAAGGATCCTATTTAATTGTTACTCTGTGACTATGTGCTACAAGGAAGCATTTTGCTGTTGTGCACAGTCTCTGTGTTTACATCAGTGTCTCCCACTGAACACGTTTACATAATCGTTCTCCCGTGAACAGTTCATGACTGGAGAAGAAACCTCAGACATACAGCGAATGAATCAGTCTGCACACATATAAGTCTTATACTCTCAAAGTTCTCTGTGTTTCACTTTGAAGGGCACTATCATCTCACCCTCTGTAGAAAGATAACTCCCTCTTGCGTCTCCTCGTCTGTGGTGATGTTGAAGACACCTGGTGCATCTACATCAATGATGCGGTAGTCCATCTCTGCGTTAGAGCCGATATCAGCATCTGAAGCCTTCAGTTTGGCCACCACTAACCCCACAGGCAGCGACTCCAGCACTGAGTACTGATACGACTCTAGAGACAGAGACATGTTTCATATCACTTTAACATTCTGCACTCTCAAATCAAACAGGATGAATTTCATGAAAAATGTCGAAAACATGTCTGGGTCAAAAATCAAAAGAAAAAACATTTTGCATAAAAAAATAAAGCCTGTTTTTCATACCACTACAGGATAAGATCACCCAAAAATGAAAGTACTGAAGTATGAAAAAAATACTCACCCTCATGTCATTTCAAACTTGTATGACTTTCTTTCTTCTGTGGAACACATCAGGAGAAATTTAGAAGAATGCAGCTACTCTTTTCCATTCTTAAATTCTGCCTAACAACTGCTTTTGTGTTTCATGGAAGAATGTCTTACAGGTTTTGAACGACACAAGGTTCAATAAATAATGACAGAATTTAAATCCTTTTTTTTTCATTGTGAAATTATTCTCATGACAGGTAAGCACATTTTCCCTCCAAAATTTTCATTACTGTAAAAATCTCAATCTTATCACCGCAAAAAGCAAAAATAAATAAACCCCAAAAATAGATAATACTTTATTATAACTACAAGGTAAGTGTTTGTAAAACAGTTTATATTTTTTTCATTATTTATTAATTGTTGTTACTACATTGGTAATATATTAATAAAGTTTATACAACTGGTTTGTTATAATTATATTTACTGTAGCAAATAATTTGTTATAAGTTCATAAAAGCAGTTTATAATATTGTTTTCATCTTTAGTAAACAACTTGTTAACCATACCTAACTAATGTATTTCAGTTGATGCAAACAACTAAAATACATTAGTTAGGTATGGTTAACAAGTTGTTTACTAAAGATGAAAACAATATTATTAAACTGTTGTTATGAGAAGGTTATAAGCATTAATTGCTTTAATAGTAAGTGTTCCTAAAACAGTTATAAACACATTTATTAAACATAAATGAATGTCCAATTAATTTTCTATGTGAAAGTATAAACAATTTTGGCAATGAGTTGTTGTAATGTTTCAGTTTCCATGTCTTCCCAAACCTTACAGAATACTTGGTGTAGCACGCGGACATTAAGGAACACATACTTGTATTTTCTTATACCCGTATGTCCGGGGGAGTGACATGCAAATACTACTCGCCAATTTTCATTAGCATTTTATCAAAGACCAGACGTGTCTCGGGCTCCCAAGAGTGACCCCTAGTGTCACTACATCGACACAACATCTCGTTCCCTCCATCAGGGAACGGAGGTTACACAAGTAACCATGACGTTATACTGCATTTGTCATGTCTGCCAGAACTGGAAACCCTTCTCATATTCTATAACTGTTTTAAAGTAAATGGCATCTATGCTAATATGATTCTGTCTGTTTCCCTGTCTCATTATTGGATACATATCCCGTGGTTACCAGAGCCTGCCAGATCCAGCTCCAGTCAGACCTGATGTCCCACTCCCACCGCTATGTGTCGCTGGGCGATGACTACTAACATTAGTCTGTGCCAACCAGACAGCTAGGGACCCTTCAGTTACCATTGTCTGAATCACTTCAATCTATTACGATGGACTTCAGAGAGGATAAACCACAGCCAACACCAAATATTCAACAAGGGATACATCACTGGTCACTGCCTGCACCTCGGCCTTAGGATGGACTTCACCTGAAATGAACTGCCACAAGCTTCTGGCCAGACTGTAAAGCACACCTCACTGACTTCTGCTTGCATCATCTTGGTCATAGGATGGACATTATTTTAAAATAATATACATAAGCAATAAATTAATGCCAACTAAAGCCTTCATCAGCCAAATATCAAAGGACACTGCATCTACGTGCACTTCCCCAGTCAATTCAGGATGGACTTCAAAAACACTTAATCATTCATCGTACAGTTCAATCAACATTCTTTGGTTTCAAACATTTCCCACCAACATCTACTCAGTTTACTCAGATAGTACATGACTTGTACTGCATATAGATAACTAAAATTGCCATTATGTTCATGCTGTGTAGCCACAGGGGAACTGGCACCCCCAGCTGAGCCTGGTTTCTCCCAAGGTTTTTTTTTCCATTACCTAACATCTAATGGAGTTTTGGGTTTCTTGCCACAGTCCCCTTTGGACTGTTCACTGGGGGCCTAAAGACAAATAATTTTTAAAGGCATGATTTTCAATCATGTTTATATATATATATATATATATATATATATATATATATATATATATATATATATTTAAACTGCTCAATGAGGATTTCAGATATTACAGCATAATTTACTGTAAAACTGCTTTGAAACAACGTGTGTTGTGTAAAGCACTATAAAAATTTGAAAATGAATTCACTTGACTTAATGGAATACCAATGGCGACAGCACCATCTTGGCTTCTCCAATACCTCCTAAATCATCTGAACTGTCTGAGAAGTCTCCATTCCCCAGGTCTGACTCCCTGATGTGAGACCAAGTCTGGCCCACAGTTTAAGTGACTGGGGATGTGCGTTGCATGTACTGATATGAAACGAGACTCGCTCCAGAGGAGAATTCAACATCGGGCACGAACACACTCCCACTTTGTGCTTTATGTACACCACAAACGTAGTGCTGTTTGTGGGGATCACAACTTAAAACACTGTCCAGGTACCAAAAGCAGGAAGAACATTGCTCAGGGCACCCCATCCTGATTTGGACGCATCCATCATGACAACTTTGCATTTGGCCACTTGGCCAACCACAACGCCCTTCTGGTAGAACGAGGGCATTCTTCATATACCTAGTGCTGCTACACAATGGCGCATCACTTAGAGACGTAAGCAACAGCAACACCACATGTGATGAGACACTCTTGAGTTGACCTAGCACTGGAAAGGCCTTGTATGCAACAAACCCTAATGGGTGACAGCCATGTTGGCCATCAACCCCAACATCTGCTGGAAATGTTGCAGCGGTAAGTGAATTTCATCAAGAACTGAAAGAAAGACTGAATGTGAGCTTTGGTCAGAAGTGCTGACATGATCACTGAGTATAGTATCATTCTTAAGAAGGAAACCTGCTGACATGATGCCATGCGAGGATCGGACATGTGAACTGCGAGCTCTGCGCAAATGCTAGTTTTAATACTAGTTTAATACTAGTTTGGAGTGTGTCTAGGAGAAGTTGGAGGACATAGAAAACCGTAGCCGGCGGAATAACGTCCGTATCGTGGGAGTCCCGCAGGGAGTGGAGGGACAGAATATGGTGGAATTCCTGGACGGGCTCTTTCTGAGTCTGCTCAACATAGCAGGCCACAAGCTGGAAATCGAGTGAGCTCATAGGGCTCGGCTATCCGCTGAGGGAGACAGGCCCCGATCAATTCTGGCCAAATTTCTGAGGTCATCCGATAAAGATCTTGTGTTACGTGAGGCGAGGAGTAAAGGAAGGCTTTCTTGGAAGAATGCACAGCATTTTTTTGTTCCCAGACTTTGCGAACTCGACAAGAGAGAAACGTGATCGATTCAAGGAATGCGAGAAACTTTTACATCAACGGAAGGTCGCTTTTATATTTATATAGAGAATAGATGCTAAGGATGGCCGTAAAACATTCACATGTTCACAGCAAGCGATGTCCTTCATAAAGTCAGTGGAGTGAGTGTGTCGTGTTGTGGTGCTCAAGTTGCGGCTGGATGGACCGGCTCACTGAACATTCGCTTGACTGTTTGAAGATTCTCCGTGCTCTTTTTGTGCTGGTTCCGCTTAGCGGCTGGAGTTTATTTTGTACAGCAACACACCTTCGGGACGGTTTTGTGGATAAATCTACACACTCTTTGTGCTTATTCCGCCTATTGGCTGGAGTTTATTTTGTGGAGTATTTCTAGCAAAGTCATTGGAGTAAGTAATTTGTTTACACTCATGTTGCAACCAAATGGGCCGGCTCACTGAACATCCGCTTGACAGTTTGAGGAACCTGCATGTTTTTTTTGTGCTGGTGCCGCCTATTGGCTGGAGTTTATTTTATGGAGTATTTCTGGCAAAGTCATTGGAGTAAGTCATTTGCTTACACTCATGTTGCAGCCAAATGGGCCAGCTCACTGAACATTCATTTGATTGTTTGAAGAATCTGCATGTTTTTTATGTGCTGTTTCCACCTAGTGGCTGGAGTTTATTTTGTAAAATAACACACCTTAAGGATGAATTTTATGGATGAATCTACATGGTCTTTGTGTTAATTCTGCCTATTGGCTGGAGTTTGTTTTATAGATTATCTTTTGCTATGTAATTCTGTTTTACAAAATGTGTTTAGAAACACCGGACTTGAGCAATCCAATGGCAAAGTTGTCACGGGGTTCTTGTAGGTGTACATGGACTGTTTGAGTTTGGAGGGATGGATGCCAGTTGGCGCTGTCGTATGCGGGGTTAATGCTCACGTTTTTCTTTTTTCTGTTTTTTGTTCTAAGGGATGTTCGGGTTTGATTGTTACACTAATGTTGGAATGTGGTCTTTATAATTTTGTCTTTGACACAAAATATATTTTTTCTTATATGTCAAAATGTCAAATGTTAATATGAGTGGATTGTCTCTCTCCACGTGGAATGTGAATGGGTTGGGGTACCCCATAAACAGAAGGAAGGTTATTTCTCTTCTTGAACGTAAGAAATATGATATAATGTTTCTTTAAGAAACGCACCTTTCTCTGCAGGAAGCTGAACATTTTGGAAAGATATGGGGTGGGCATTTTTTTTTATGTAGTGCTGGCTCGAGTAAAAGCAGGGGAGTCATTACATTGATAAGTAAACATCTACAATTCAAATGTCTCAAACAGAGTAAAGATAAATTAGCTGAAATTCAGAGATAAAGTTTTACTTTGGCTAATATTTATGCACCTGATGTCGATGGTCAGGGCTTTTTTATAGATCTTGAAGGGATGTTGCAAGCCGTTGGCACCCCTCATGATATAATATTGGGAGGAGACTTCAATCTTTTGATGGACTCAGTCCTTGATCATAGTGAAGCAAAAGTGTGCAAGCCCCCTAGAGCAACATTGACGCTTCACAGGATGTGTTAAAATCTTGGTCTTACAGATATTTGGAGGCTTTTGAACCCATCTGGTAGGCACTATAATTTTTTATTCATCAGTCTATAAGATTTACTCTAGAATAGATTTCTTTTTTATCTAAGTCCCTCATTTCATCTGTCAATGATTGCTCAATTGGAAGAGGTGTTGTTACATATAAAGAAAAGGAAATCATTTAGTTGGCGCTTTAATGTATCCCTCTTGCAAAATCCTGAATTCCAACAAATGCTAAAGGCTGAAATCAATATCTATATGGAGACCAACTGGTCCTCAGTATCCTCTGTGGGCGTGGCTTGGGAGGCACTTAAGGCGGTTCTTAGGGGTCGGATCATACAGTATGCCACTTTCACCAAAAAATCCAAAGCACAAGAACTCATGGAATTTGAAGGGAATATTAAAAGTGCCAAGGCAGAGCTGAAGCGCTGAATGTCGTCTGAGAATTGACCCAGAGAATTGGCCTCAGAGAATTGATCCAATTAAAATACAGATATAATACTATTTTGTCACGTAAGGTAGAGTTTTGGCTATTTAGGGCAAGACAGTCATACTTTGAGTCAGGGGACAAAGCAGGAAAACTTCTGGCTAGATATATAAAACAGAGAGAGTCTTTTTCTACCATTCCCTCAGTGAAATCTGCTAGTGGTGAAATATTTACCTTGGCCACTGATATTAATAAGGCTTTTAAAGAAGCTTGATCTTTATAGTTCCACATCTTCGTCTACTGAAGAGGATATTAGGAACTTTTGGAACCATTAGAACTTCCTAAACTCTCGGCTGAGCAAAAAAATTATCTTGATTCTGAGATAACTGAGATTCTGAGGAGTTTGGAGAGGTAATTAAGGCCTTGCCTACAGGCAAGTCTTCGGGTCCAGACGGCTTTGCCACTGAATTTTTTAGATCTTATGCTACAAAACTGGCTCCACTTTTGCTAGAAGTTTATAAAGAATCATTAAAGAATGGAAAGCTTCCGTGTGACTGCTCGAATCTCTACCTGCCTGGCAGACATCTCGGCCTGGATGAAGGAACACCACCTGCAACTCAACACAGCCAAGACCGAACTCCTTGTCTTTCCAGCCAACCCTGCTGTTGAACACAACATCACCGTGCAGCTGGGTGCAACTACAGTAACACCTTCCAAAACTGTCAGAAATCTAGGGGTAACCATCGGTAACAAACTAAATTTCACAGACCACATCTCAAAGACTACAAGATCATGTAGATTTACACTCTACAATATCAGGAAGATAAGACCCTTCCTCTCTGAACATGCCACACAACTTCTTGTTCAGTCACTTGTCATAACTAGACTGGACAACTGTAACACTCTCATTGCAGGCCTCCCTGCATGTGCAATTAGACCCCTGCAAATGATCCAGAATGCAGCAGCACGTCTGGTCTTTAATCAACCAAAGAGAGCGCATGTTACACCACTCCTTGTCTCTTTCCATTGGCTGCCGGTTAATGCACGTATCAAATTCAAGGCTCTGATGCTGGCCTACAGAACAGTCACTGGGTCTGCTCCAGCATACCTAAAATCATTTCTGCAGAGCTACGTGCCCACTAGAAGCCTGCGGTCGGCTAAGGAACGTCGCCTTGTTGTACCAACACAAAGAGGCACCAAAACACTTTCCTGGACTTTCGGCTTCATCATACCACATTGGTGGAATGACCTTCCCAACTCCATCCGTGAAGCTGACTCACTTTCTGTCTTCAAAAAATGACTAAAAACACATCTTATCCATGAGAACTTAACCAGTCACTAATTTTAAAAAAAAAAGAAAAAAAAAAATTCTTGTTGCACTTTAATCTGTTTTGAATACTATTCTGATGCTAGTGAAACTAATATGGCACTTTTTCGTACCACTGTCTCCTTAAGATTATTCGCTTATGTTTTCCTCTTTTGTAAGTTGCTTTGGATAAAAGCGTCTGCCAAATGAATAAATGTAAATGTAAACCATGACACAAGCCCGGATCAGTCTGATTCTTTCTTAAAAGGGACAAAGATCCATGCGAGTGTAAGAGTTACCGTCCAATTTCCCTGATCCAGATAGACGTTAAAATATTGTCAAATATTTTGGCTAACTGATTAATTAAAGTTATGACAACTCTTATACATATCGATCAGGTGGTGTTTATTCGGGCCGTAGCTCTTCTGATATCATTAGGCGTTTCATCAATATCATGTGGTCAGTGGTGAATGATCAGGCTCTGGTCGCTGCCATCCCACTTGATGCTGAAAAGGCGTTTGATATGGTAGAATGGGATTATCTTTTTAAGATTTTGGAAATGTACGGGTTCGGAAATACTTTTATTGGATGTGTTAAGTTACTTTATAGACACCCGATAGCGGCAGTACAAACAAATGGATTAATTTCCAATAATTTTACTCTGTATAGGGGCACCAGGCAGGGTTGCCCTCTTTCCCCATTATTGTTCTGTCTTGCCCTGAAACCATTAGCATCGCAATAAGAAAGGAGGATGATTTTCCAGGGGTGATGGTGGGAGGTGTGGTGCATAAGCTTTTGCTTTACGCAGATGATATTTTATTATTCATCTCTGACCCCACTAGATCTATGCCATGCCTCCACTGTATTATTAATACATTTTATAAGTTCTCAGGATACAGAGTTAACTGGTCTAAATCTGAAGCTTTGGCTCTGTCCACAAGTATTTATCTTAAGCACTTTTTTTTAGACAAATATGTATTTCTATAAAAAAAACACTTATAACTTATAAAATATGTAATTTTGTGAACTGTTGTGTTTAACCTCTAATGTGCAATGTTTTTATAGAACTGAGACTATAAACAAATAAACAATTTAATATCTGAATTATCAGCTCAACTGAGTACACAGCTTTTGTGTTTTTGTACATTGCTAACTCAAATGAATTTGCTTACTGGTGTGCATAAAACACCAAATACCTACTCTAAGAGACATGAAATATATGAAATTGAATAAAATCATTGAAGTTTTCATGGCAAATCAAAAATGGCAACTGGTCATAGGGCAAACCATTGCAAATATGGTATTGTTGCACTTGGCGCATCCCAAGAAATATAAGACCAGTCAAACATAGTCAAAACAGTCATAACACAGTTTTAGTTATAGCGCCCACTATAGATGAAATTGGTCAAAATTTGCATGCAGATTTTTAGCTGTAGCACCCCCAATAGGCAAAATTAGTCAAAGCTTTGCATGCATCCTCAAAAGGATATTTTATCAAAGTATACAATGTTTAGTTAAGTTTGTGCTTTGCGTTTTGCAGATATAGGTTAATTAGTCCAAATGACCAAGGCCCAGGTATTTCATTGGCTTATATCTTCAAAACACATTTACCAATCAAAATTCTTTTGCTAAATTTTTGCCAGCATGGTCTAGAGCTGACGTGTGCAAAATTTGGTATACATTTCATAGGACCTGATGCAAGGATTCAAATGGAACAAAAATGTTGATTTTAGTCCGCGTGGATGCGGAGTTATTAACACAAATGTAAATTTGCTTATTATAGCGGCACCTTGTGGCTGATTCTCACAAAATTTGGAACACAGCCTTGATTCGACACTATGTATGAATATCTACATTTTTGTAAAGGTTGGCCATTCACATTTGAGGTTATAAGCTGCTGAAATTTGATTGGCTGCTGGTGGCCATGTTTTTTTATTTGTACAAGTTATATTGTAGTATATGTTAGCATATGCGAAAACAAGATGCATACCAATTTTAAACTTCATTGATCATATGGTTGCAGAGTTAGGAAAGTTTTTTAGTTGTAGCGCCCCCATAAGCAAAATTTGACACAACTTTGCATGCAGCCGCAGAATGAATTGTTGTATAAGTGTATCAAGTTTCGTTACGTTTGACCTTCTCGTTTGGTAGATATAGGTAAATTCGTAAAATTCATTGGCTTATATCTATGCTTTGACGAATCAAAATTATTTTGTGAATCGGACATACGGCCTAGGAGGAGTTTGAAAAAGTAGCTTTTTTAAAAAAAATTTAGAGCTTGACCCAAGGATTCAGAGGAAAAAATAATTTTGATTCTAGCCCATACGGTTCCAGAGTTAAAATAGAAAACGCAAAGGACTTTATTATAGCGGCAACTAGTGTCCGACAAATGTGTGTTTGCTTGCCTGAGTAGTGGGTGCAATTATGAACCATCCCACCAAGTTTGGGGTCTCTTCGATGTACAGTCTCTGACGCCCAGACACTTTTAGGGCAGAAAAATGATAATAGTAAGTAAATCCTACAAAAACCTAATAAGAAGAAAATCGTACCTAAAACAATAGGGTTCCAGCACTTCGTGCTTGGACCCCTAAATATTAATTGTATTAAGAACCCCAGTGAGCAAGCAAAAGGTGACAGTGGCAAGGAACACAAAACTCCAAAAGATGTTCTTTAATGGAGAAAAATAACCTTGGGAGAAACCAGGCTCAATGTTGGGGCCAGTTCCCTTCTGGCTAAACAGCATGAATATAAGCCAATATTAGTTATTTATGTGTAGTACAAGTCAAGATTTAAAATGAGTAAACTAAGTAAGTGTTAAGGGCCAGTGTTTAAACAAAGATTTTGTATGAACTGTAAGATTAATGACTAATGTCTTTGAAGTTCATCCTGGATTAACTGCATAAATTCTTATAGATGCATTGTCCTTTGTTAGTTGATTTATGAAGGTTATTGTTGGCAATTAATTGATAGTCTATGTATTCCATTTTAAGAGTTTAGTCCATCAATTAAAGTCCAAGGTTCAGGCAGTGGCATATGAAGTATCCTATGTTTTATGGTTGGAGAATTCTTGAAATATTCTTGAAACTTCTTTGTCTTAATTGTTTAGTGTTTAACAAGTGTTTTACAACAGCAGCTGAAACATAAGAGAATGCAAAATAAACAATCCCATATCCATAATACACATTTATTACTATTAATATTAATGTTAAGATAATTTACAGTCATTTCTAAAGCTAAAACAAACGAAAGAATATGAATTTTCCTATTCCCTACTTTGTAATTAACACTAATGTAATTACATAATTTTAATAAATGTTTTTATTAACATTCATTTTACTGGTTAAAAAATAGACCACTAATACAATATGAATAGCCTATAAGGAACCCATGTGAATGATGACATTCTCTAAGAAACATGCTGAATTCAGTATTTCGGAATCAAACTCACCATACACACACACACACTAATGCTTTAGAAATACTTCATACCATGTAGTTATTATAAAGTGTTTCCAACTATTTTTATAAATAAATTGTTTAAATAGTCAGGTATATATTTCATAGTATTTGTACTGCCTTTAATTTATGCTAATTTAAATTAAAAAATATATATTTTATTACAGTAAACATTACAGTACACAATACAGAATTACAGTAATGAGTCTAATGAGAATCACCATCAAGAATGGCAAAATAATGCTAAAATGATCCCACAATGCAAACAATGTTAATAATCCTAAAAATAGGTTACATTTTCTCTATGCAAAATATAAATTCATTCATTTGTATTATTATTATTACTAGTATTTTCATTATTATTATTATTAGTAGTAGTACTATTATTACTTGTATTATCATTATTATTATGATTATTGCTATTACTGATTGCTTACACCTCCACCCAACCACCTCTTTTGTTTTCTGCTGCATTATTTCCTACTAATTACATCCATCAAGCTCTCTCTTTTATTATCCTTTTTTATTAATATTTATGTCTTCTTTTCACATTCTCCTCCTCTCTCTTATTCCTTTGACTTTTCACATTGTCTCACAAAACTCTTTCTGTCCTCTAGGGTTTGTTTGACTTGTGTCTGGATTGAGAAAACAGCAGGCTTCTGGAAATAATAATAATAAATTAAAAATCTTATTCATTTTTTTTCCATAGAGGAATTGATTTTTAACCTTTCAAAACAGACCTACCATGAGCTCTAAGGTTCTTAAGTGATGTAAAAGCCATTGTTATTTAAACTTCATAAAAACATGTTTAATTGCTGAATTCATTGTGAAAAACTATATTACCCACAATGCTGAAGAGAGATTAACCAATCAGAGAAGACACTGTTACCATGGAAATGCTGGCAAAAAGAGCTCAGCAGTGACCACAGTCAAAAGCATCATTGCGAATGATTTAATAGACCCTTTTCACAGACCTGTTATGACTCCTTTCCACCTTTAACAACGTACAATAAATGTAGCAAACTTTTTTATATTTCCAAATTTAAAAGTATTTAATGTAAATATATAACATTGTACTTTGTATTATATTACCCTGGAATAAGTAAAAAAAATTCTGTAGGGAGTGACAGAAAATTTGGCCTATTTCTCTCTTCTTGCTACTGTTATCCTGCGCTGTATAGTTCTTCTTTTGCAAAGCTGTGAAAGCGTAATCGTTGATTTTTTCTTTTGCTGTTGGAGCAAACGGGTAAGAACATTTTTAATTTGCTGTGGTCCCCCATTCACCATCATTCCAACTATGACAAATTCTGCTTCGCAAACGCGGACGTGTGAAAAGGGTCCATAGATTGAAAAGAGTTGTGTAATACCTGGAGTCTCTATCTGTTAGCATTCCAATTCTTCTCAATGGCAGGTGCTTCACCTACACGCTACCATCTTAGCCTAGGAGTGCTCAGTTTCTTTTCTTTCTTTCTTTTTTTTTTTTTTTTTTGCCAATCTCCAGAGCCGCAAATGCCATATGACTAATCACTCTGGAGCTGCAGGAAAATCATGTCATGACAACATTCATTAGATGATGTCACCACAAGAAAACTCTCATTCCCAAACCCTTCACTAGTGACTATTGAGATGTGACATCATAGGCAGCACACCAGGAAAAATAGTCAATTTCACGCTTTTAAAAGCCCTCAGAAAAGCAGTCTCTGGTGAAACATCTACAATAATATAATTAAATATCTGCAATGTATATGTTGCTTACAAAAATGTATTTAATCATAATATACTTTTAAATGGCCATCAATGTAGAAGAACCTATTTTTACCCCCAGAGTGGAGTAGTTACAGCATCTACCAGCAGAAGCTAACTGAATATGCTAACCAGCCAAACCTAGACCCTTTGATCTCTCCGTACACTTTCAAATAACTTATATATGTGTGTATATCTACTTTTTTTTTTAAATAACTGTAAAATATACTGTTTTCATGCATGGGATTTATTCAACTTT
The DNA here is from genome assembly GCF_019703515.2 of Myxocyprinus asiaticus. NCBI lineage: Eukaryota > Metazoa > Chordata > Actinopteri > Cypriniformes > Catostomidae > Myxocyprinus > Myxocyprinus asiaticus. The sequence continues at coordinate 38,008,956 of NC_059384.1, read as the reverse complement.
GCCAGGGTGCGAATTACCCTTATCTAGACTACCCTAGAATTTCATGCACTTTCTTAACTACTCCTAAACTAACATTTGTTCACTGAATAGTAAAAAAAATGGTGTCTTCACTGGTGATTAAAATCTCAATGCAAAAGAATGAATCAATGAAAGTTACATTTATACAGCATTTTTCTGACACTACACTCAAAGTGCTTTACATTGTGAATAAGGGACCCTCCTCAACCACAACCAGTGTGCAGCATCCATCTGGAGGGAAGAGCTCTATTTGGTGTAAATATCACTCCATGTTGCTGTAATTCACTATCATTATATGGCCCAATTGAACTTAAATTTCTCATGGATCAGACATAGTGCATTTGCAACTAAAGGGGTTATTTCTTACAACAATACCATCAGAATATTTCAAAGAGAAACATTCATTGATTCGTTTTATTTCTTCATTATTCTTAATAATTTTATTTTAAATGCCAAACATTTTATAAAACACCTCTATATGATGTGAGGGTCTTCATCTTATTTTCATTTTAAATAAAACGCGACTTTTTTTTTAGTATGTACAACTTCTTCTTTCTACCGGCCAACTTCCATTCTCATCTGATTATCAGGTAAACGTGCGCTCGTTTCAGTGTTGTTGTTAATTTTGTCGTTAATTTTTGTTATTTATGTTGCTTCATACATTCGGTTGAACACCATTATGTGTAGACAGAGCAGAGCAGGACGAGACGAAGAGATGCGGTGACTACTGTCGGTTCTGTGTGTGTATTTCCTGTTTCTCGGTTAGTGGCTCCATGCCTTCCTGAATCTGAAGCGGTGGGCAACTGAAATCAGCCTCCTTGCCCTTAGGTCTATTCCTGACTCTCCAAGCCCTGGTGCCTTGGTAATCTGGACATCTCTCTGGTTGTTCACCCACTGCAGTCTGTGCCGGTCCTTGTTCCTAGCTCTTTGACTACAGTATGTGATGATTTATATTTAACTGTAAATAAACTAACGTGAACTGTTCCTCTGCATTTGGGTCCTACATACTTGCCGTGACAGTAAGTATCTGTAACGCTTGCTGGAAGGATGAGACAAGAGTGGGTGGAACTAAATGCAGGTTTCTTTTAATAAAAACAAATGAAGATGATGCAACAAGGAAGGTTATAACTCAGAAGATAAAGTAACAACACACTACAGCCTTGAAGAGTAACAAGGACAAGAACTGACCAGAAACAACTGAAACTGAGGGGTATATATACACATGAAGACTAATGAGTAAACCAGGGACAGCTGGAAACAACCAGGAAGGAAATCAGGAACATAGACATCACAAGGAAAATACCAACACTTCCCTGGCCAGTGGATCAGGAGACCACAACGGAACTGGCAGAGGGTCAGGAGACCACGACGGAACTGGCAGAGGGTCAGGAGGCAGAGCCACAGAAGGTAGAGGCCCAGGGGACTGAGCCGCTGAAGGTAGGGGCTCCAAGGGAATTGCTGCCAGGGATGGAGGCTCAGGAGACAGAGCTGCAGGAGGCAAGGGCTCAAGAGGCTGCACCACGGGAAGTTCAGGGAGGCGGTATCGCAGGAGGCGGAGCCACAGGAGGCTCAGCAGATGGAGCCGGAGGTGGAGCAGGCAGTTGAGCTAGCGGAGCTGCAGGAGGAGCAGGGAATTTTGACTCAGGGGGTGGAGCCGGAGTTGGATTAGGTGGAGCCGCTGGAGGATTACAAATTTGAGTCTCAGGGGGCGGAGCCGGAGGTGGTGCAGGTGGAGACACTGGAGGATCAGGAATTTGAGTCTCAGGAGGCAGAGCCGGAGGTGGAGCGGCCGGAGCCGCTGGAGGATCAGAAATTTGAGTCTCAGGAGGCGGAGCCGGAGGAGGAGTGGGTGCAACTGCTGGAGGAGGAGGTTCAGAAGAGGTGGACAGAGCCGCTGGAGGAGGAATCTCAGGAGTTGACAGAGCCACTGGAGGAGGAATCTCAGAAGGAACAGGCAGAGCCACTGGAGGAGTCTCAGAAGAGGCAGACAGAGCCGCTGGAGGAGGAGTCTCAGGAGGAGTGGGCGGAGCCACGGAAGACACGAGGGGCAGAGCCATGGAAGACTAGAGGGGCAGAGCCATGGGAGGCTGGAGGGGCGGAGCCATGGGTGGCTCGAAGGGCGGAGCCATGGGAGGCTGGAGAGGCTGGAGGGCCAAGAGCCATGGAGGCTCGAAAGACTCGAGAGACAGAGCAATGGAAGACTCGACGGTAGCATTAGGGAACTAGACAGGCTTGTCGACAGCCTCAGGGAGCTGGACAGGCTCGTCAACAGCCTAGGGGATCTTGCAGACCACTGGAACCTGGACTTAAGGAACTGGACAGGCTCGTTGGCAGCCTCAGGGAACTAGACAGGCTTGTCGACAGCCTCAGGGAGCTGGAAAGGCTCGTCAACAGCCTAGGGGAACTTGCAGACCGAAAATTCCTCTAGGGCTGGAGCAGGTGTGAGTGCTGGCTCTGGGATGGGCAAGGCTTCAAGCACTAGCTCTGGGACGGACGAGGCTTCAGGCGCTGGCTCTGGGATGGGAAAATCATCAGGCGCTGGCTCTGGGACGGACGAGGCTTCAGGGACTGGCTCATTGACCGTGGCAGGCAGTGGCAAGGGAGCGGCTTCTGTCGAGGGGGTCTCCGGGACCACCGGAGATGTGAGCGGAGCAGGGAGTGGAGAAGCCTCATTTTGCCTTGAAGGAGCATGCTTCTCCAGTGTTGCCCTCACATATTCCCTCCATGTGAGATTTCCCATCTCAGGCAGCTCCATATTACGTCGATAATTTAGTCCAATCCAAGAAATAGATTTGAGATGGTTGTCTGCCCGGGAAAGATAGATGAAAAAATCTGCTAGATCCATAGATGGTAAGTACTTCTTGTTGGAGGGACAAGATGAGAGAGAATGGATCTAAAAGCAAGATTCTTTTAATAATAAACAAATGAAGATGATACAACAAGGAAGGTTATAACTCAGAAGATAAAGTAACAACACACTTCAGCCATGAACGGTAACAAGGAAAAGAACTGACCAGGAACAACTGAAACTGAGGGGTATATAAACACATGAAGTAAACTAGGGATAGCTGGAAACAATCAGGGAAGAAATCAGAAATATAGACATGACAAGGAAAATACCAACACTTCAAACTAAGAGTCCTAGATCATTTCAACATAAAAGTCTCTGGGAATAGAATGATGACAAAAGGGGTTCATATGGTGACAGTGTCGTTAAAAAAAAAATTTTCACTTATAATTTGTCTACTAACAATGACCATCAGCATATGTACATGCATTACAGGAGATTTATGTCATTTTTGTCATGAAAATTCCTAATACAGTGTCATTTCCAGCACATCTCATTCTGTATTGTGATTAATAGAATTCTGTGGTGGAAATAACGCTGATGGAAATTACATTAACATTTCTAAATTAAATGTCCGACTGCTTTTGTCTTGCTAAGGCTATTTTTATAGCTAACATTTTATGTATCCTAAATTCACACAATTAAATAATATGTTCACACTTTTAGCAAAATTATACCATCAGAATATTCCTCCCTTCACTGTTGTGTAGACATCTCTCGTGCTCTGGAACGCTAAACCAACACTTTGCTGTTCTAATCTGGACCCGGTAAATGAGTAGACTCCATCTTTTCCCTGCGTGCGCAAGCAAAGAAAAGTATCCTTTAAACACTTCGGTGTTATTGTATTGTTTCCATTGTTTGTTTTCTTTCAGTGAATAGAAACCAAAAGAGCCTTTTGCTTAACGACATCTATTTAAAGATGCTGTTTTTGCAAATGTTTCCACAAGCATAAAACAAGTGATATATCTCTCTGTCCTATGGGCACAAGTGCTGTTTTCTAAACTTATAAACTGATTGATTGCGTTCATATTGAACACATGAAACTCAAAAGGCTTGCTTTTGTTCTGAATGCCAAAGCCACTCCCCTCTCCTTCCGCTTGCTCCTCTGCAGCTCCCAAGGAACCGTATGAGTGAGACGCAAGAGGATGGGATACAGAGCATGGACTTTTAGGAGGGTTTGTCACCGGCTCAAGCCTTACATGCCTCTTTTTCTATATATCAAGCTGTTTCACCTGGACGTGACAATTTGTGCCTCACAACTGCCGCGAATGACACGTTCAACTGAGATGAGGGAAATGCTTTAGCACTCAGGTAAGGCACTTACAGTATTTTCTCGAGTGTGGGAAATGGGACAAAGCGAGTTCCTTGAAGTTCTTGCTTGAGCCTTAAAACCTTCGCTTGAGCCACGTCTCGGTTTCTCCGCTGTTGTGAGCCGGAAACGAGAGTGTGACATCTCCCTATAATGCAGGAGTGTTTCGCAATATTTTAACTGTTGTTGACACCATGTCAGAAGACTGCCATGTTGCAACATGGAAATCTAAGGCATCTCCATGTTGCCTAGCAGCCCTCTCAGTTTCCCTACTGTTGCGAGCCAAAAACGAGTTGGTGGGGTGACACGTCACTTCAATGCCTGTGTTTCTGTTGTTGGTGATGTGCCAGAATACTGCCATGTCACAACAACACAAATTGCATTCCAGTTCAAGATCCTACCCTTCAGGTTGTCCCTGACACATTAACGGAATGTGTCTTTGTGGCACTCGCTCCGCTGAGGCTTAGCAGTGTCCATGTTACCTTGCAGTTGGTTACTGCTTGCTCAATCAGAGGGACAAGCATGCAAGAACAGACATCTGTTGTTCATGCATTTGGGCCTCAGAGTAAACTGGACAAAGAGCATTTTGGTTCCCGGTCATTAAGTTGCTTCTTAGGAATGAAACGAAACTTGGTAACCATGTCGGCACTTGAAGGACAAACATGTTCAGTCCATTCTCCTACACTTGACAAGGTTCAAGCTAGAGAGAACCCTGCCGTTGGATCAGTACCAGTTAGCACTGGGCTAGGCTTGCTACAGAGGAGACCTCTCCAGTGCTGGCTCAACTCAAGGGTCTCTCACCACTCTTGGTGACATGGTCACCTCCACCTCCTATTGACACTGTTTAGCCACGCTGGCTATTTGGAGAGCCAAGTTTTATCTGAAAGGTGTGACACTTGCTGAAGTGGTCAGGCAGAAATTTGTCACCACAGACATGTCCACAGGCTGGAGAGCCCTGTGCAACTGACCTCTTAGCTTTGAAAGCCTTTCGATGAGACGTGAAAGGGTCTCACATTCGAACACCACTGCAGTTGTGGTTTATATAAATCACCAAGGAGTAAGTCACACCCAATGCTGAACCTGGTGAGCTGAATTCTGCTATTGAGTGAGTCATGTCTCCTATCAATACATTAGATGCACAGCCACCTGAACAGCAGAGAAGATTTACTTTACCATCAGGGTGCAAGGATGGGGAATGGAGATTCCACCCTCAGTCAGTTCAGAGGATTTGAAAGGTATTCAGGGAAGCCAAAGTGGACCTGTTTGCCTCCCCGGAGGCCACACATTGCTGCCTCTGGTACTCCATGACACAAGCTTGGCTTTGATGCCTTAGCTCAGATATGGCCAGCGAAACACAAATATGCATTTACCCCCCCTTCCACTAACTATATCAATGTGACGAGGAGGAGGGCATGGCCGGGCCGTGATGGAGCACGGATCACGCTGAATCAGCTTATCAGTGAGATAAGGGGGCAGCCGGAGACGCCGGTTCGAGGGAGAGAGACGCACACGGCCTCATGCATGTGTGTCTGTTCGTTTATGTTTTATGTTGTGTTTTATCATTAAACGTTTGTATACTGTTCAGCCGGTTCCTACCTCCTCCTTGCCCATCCTTTAACTGTTACAGTGGTGCTGAAACCCGAGAGGAGGAGGGATGGATTGTCGCGGAGTCCTCGCTGCTGCCATCTGCCGGGGAGCAGCCGTGGCCATCTGCCTAGGGGCCGGAGGACTGCCAAGAAGGGGAAGAGCAGTTCTGTCCACCAGGGGCTGGAGGACTTGCTGTTATCCGCCGAGGAAGGAGCAAGCTGGCATCTGCCAGAGGGCAGAGAAGCGGTTGAGGACCGGGCGACAGCGCGTCCGTGAGCCGCCAATCAAGTTCTCTCACTCTTTCTCTCCTCTCTCTCTATCTGTGTCTCCACTCGCCCTTTCCCTCTCCCCACGCCTCCCCTCGTCTCTCCCACAGGTTCACAGGAGGCAGGGTGGACCACCGGCTGACAGAACGGCAGCGTCTCCCCCCAGAGATGGAGGGTGATAAGGAGAAGGGCGTGGCCAGGCCGTGATGGAGCATGGCTGGCGCTGAATCAGCTGATCAGTGGGAGAGTGAGATAAGGGGCACACGGAGACTCCGGTTCGAGGGAGAGAGGTGCACGTGGCCGCATTGCATGTGTGTCTGTTCGTTTATGTTTTATGTTGTGTTTTATCATTAAAAGTTATGTTTCTGTTCAGCCGGTTCCCGCCTCCTCCTTGCCCATCCTTTAACTGTTACAATCAAGTATTGTCCAAGATACTGTTAGACAATGAAACAGTGATATTAGTTGCACTGAAATGGCCCAACAGCCACTGTTTCCTGGAGGTGGTTGAGCTGTTGGATGCTCCCTCCTAGGAAATTAGTTTGATGACTGATCTGTTCTCTGCAGCTCGAGGCATGATCTGGCATCCTCAGCCAGAGCTGTTTAGACTGCATGTCTGGCTTCTAAACGGGGCTCGTTTGACACAATAGACTTGTCGCAACCGGTGCTAGGCACCATACTACAGGCCAAGACCCCCTCAACGAGTCGGCTATATTCCTTAAAATTACAACTTTCTGCCTGTTGGTGTTCCTCCTGATGTGAGGACCCAACGCATTGCACTGTGCAGACCTATTCTCCTTCCTGCAAGAGTGTTTGGATGCAGGGCTCACTCCATCCACACTCAAGGTTTAAGTCACTGCCAATAGTGGCCAATCATGACCTCTCTGAAGTCTTGGCTGTAGGCAAACACCCTCTGGTCAGTAAATTTTTTCATGGTATGAGATGGCAAATTCCCTTTCCCCCGCTACCATCCCAGTCTGAGACCTTTCACTGGTATTAAATATGCTTATGTGTTCCCCATTTGAGCCACTAGAACCAGTAAGCAAACGCATACTCTCTTTGAAGACTGTGCTGCTACTTGCATCAGTCAAACAAGTTGGGACCTACCCAGTTGGCTAGTGGGCATAACCCTATCAGTAGCGAGGCATTATAGTATGTGGCTCTCACAGTATCAGCTACTGATGCAGCGTCAAAGATACTGACTTAAAAGGGAATGTCGCGGTTGACAATGTAACCTTGGTTCCCTGAAAGGAGGGAAGGAGACACTTCATAACTATGCCGCACTAAAGATTTTTCACTGTTAAGGAACCGAGAGGTGTGCTTTAATTCCTTCAGTCAGAAAATCCTGATGGTGTGGCTGAGCTTCGGCTTATACTGTGTGTCCGCTATGACGCAAACAAAGGGTGGTGCACTAAGTGTCATTGGATTAAATGGCATGCTTTAGAGAGTACAACATTATTAGCAACGTGGTTTGAGGAACTGTAGCTTCCTTTTTATAAAATGCACATTACATGAAAACTGTCACTGGTGTTACCGTAACTGGTGTTACTACTCCTCAGTGATAAACAGTAATACCAGTGACAACTTTGTGTGAATAAGCTTTAATAAAAGCTGTTCATGATGTTATTATGCATAAAATAGCACTTATTAATACACATTTCATTATTAAAACTTGATTATAACTTATAACATTTTTGTCCATTTTTTTTTAGTCAAGTATATGGCCAAACATGGTACAGAGGTGCTTCTGGTAAGATCTAGAGATGTTTTTATTTGGTATGGTTACAAACAGATTATTTGTGATCAATTCAGATTAAGCAGGTATTCTGTGAGTTCATCATGGGGCACCTGGACATTTAAAGTAAGGTGGTGGATAGAAAGTTGGAAATGTGCCATGTTTTTTGTTCTTTATTAATAGCTGAGGACAGTCCTATAAAGCAACAAAGTAGTAGCAGACAATGGTTTAATATTTTTTTTTTTTTTTTTTTTTTTTTTTTTATCTTTTAGTGGTTTCCTATAGCAGTTAAATTTTTTTTTTAAACACTCAAAGCCAGTTGTTAAATGTCTTTTTCTATGCGTCAGTGATAATCTTTAGTTTATGAAAAATACTCAATTTCTAATCTCATCTCAGTAATTAATACTGGAGGATAGCAATCTTTGGAGCTTAATTGTGTCACTGGTGTTACCAGTGTTTTTTTTTTTTTTTTTTATCATATTTGACATAAATGATTTTATATGAATTGACCATTGCTTCATTCAAGAGGATATTAATGATTGTATCATTCCATTTTTATGACTGTCCTTCAAATATTGTTTATAGCAAAGATATGATGGTGCAAATGAGCAAATGCCACACAATTACACATTTCACAAACCTGATTTAAACTGATAAAAGCTAAATCTCTTTAAAAGCTTAACTGTTTTGCATTATAATAAACCTTCTATGCCTGTAACTACATGGATTGAGAAATATTTATAAAATCTATTTATTGTTCCAAAAACTATAAATTAACACCAGTGACAAAAAGATGGCACAAGCTTTCTTTAAATCAATATTTAATAAAAACTTAAATCTGTTAAGCTGACATTTATGTGGATTCATACAGCCCATAGGCTAACCAAAATTGTAACCTAAGTTTAAATTTTTAAAAATAAAATGTATTTTCAGACATTTTGCTACCCCAAAAGTGGACGTTCCTGTAGAATGACCCAAATATTGGAATAGTTCATATTTATTTCACTCTTTGTTTAGATTATCATCATTATTAATTGTTTTTTTTTTAATTTTCCCTCCCAATTCTTTCCCTGGTCTTTTTTTCCTGTTTCTTATACATATATGTGTTTGTTTTTGAGTTGCCACAGTATGCAATAGACTGGCATATCTTAAGGTCAATATTAGGTCAAAAATGGCAAAAAAAAAAGGAAACAGCTTTCTCTAGAAACTCATCAGTCAATCATTGTTTTGAGGAATGAAGGCTATACAATGTTTGAAATTGCCAAAAAAAATGAAGATTTCATACAAAGGGGTACACTACAGTCTTCAAAGACAAAGGATAACTGGCTCTAAAAAAGACAGAAAGAGATGTGGAAGGCCAGATGTACAACTAAACAAGAGGATAAGCACACCAGAGTCTCTAATAGATGCCTCACATGTCCTCAGCTGACAGCTTCATTGAATTCTACCCGCTCAACACCAGTTTCATGTACAACAGCAAAGAGAAGACTCAGGGTTGCAGGCCTTATGGGAAGAATTGCAAAGAAAAAGGCACTTTTGAAACAGAAAAACAAAAATAAAATGTTAGAGTGGGCAAAGAAACACAGACAACAGATAATTGGAAAAGAGAGTTATGGATCTTAAACCAACTGAGCGTAAGAAGTGCCCGAAAAGACAGCCACATCTATGGCAAGTGCTACAGGAAGCGTGGGGTGAAATGTCATCTGAGTATCTGCACAAACTGACAGCCAGAATGCCAAGGATCTGCAAAGCTGTCATTGCTGCACGTGGAGGATTTTTTTGATGAGAACTCTTTAAAGTAGTTAATTTTTTTTCAAATTGTAATAGTAATTTTTCACATTATTGATGTCCTGACTATACATTGTGATGAATGCTACATATATATATATATATATATATATATATATATATATATTTTTTTTTTTTTTTTTTTTTTTTGCTCTTGAAATCAAAGTTTGTTCTGTTGTGATTCACTTCAGAATTGACTGGTTTGGTTCATGCCTTACAACTCTTTATTGAAGAATTTTTTTTTCTCTATGGAGAAAATGAAAGGGGAATTTTTATCTCTATTTTTCTCCCTTGATTGCTTATACGTGCTTCCACCAAACATCACTATTTTTTTAATTTCCTTTCTCATATTCTTTTCTTCTCTCTTTATTTGTATCCTCTCTTTCTTCTCTTTACATTCTCCTTTTCTCTCTTCTTCCTCTCGCACTGTCTTCTCCAGGGTTTGTTTGACTTCCTGTTGGTGAAAGAACTCAAAACGCTCTATTTATAGTGCCTGAAAGCTTGAGCATCAAATAACAGCTTCATACTTTCTATTTCCATCACAAAGGGTTAATTCAGCACAGTCAGATGTGTGTAGTCAGTCACTCTCCTACTTTTCACCTCTAGCTCAACTAAATTGACTTAAGTTTATAGAAGTCTGGAGGCAAGACCAATCTAGCAGATCACTCCCACCATGTGAAATTGGTCCTTCAACATCTCCACGAGCACCAACTATTCCTCAAGGCAGAGAAATACTCTTTCCATCAAGTTTCAGTTCAATTCAATGTCGGCAACCAGGAGTTATTGGCCAACAAGCTGGCGCTAGAGGAGTGGTGTCACTGGCTTGAGGGCACCCGACATCCATTCTAAGTCATCACTGACCATCAAAACATAGAATATCTCTGTGACGGCAAGCGGTTAAACCCTCACCAGGCCCGGTGGGCTTTATTTTTTACCCAGTTCTCCTTCATTGTCACATACCGGCCTGGATCCAAAAATACCAAGGCGGATGCACTCTCCTGGCTCTTTGCTCCTGAATCTTCCAGTGTCACCTCTGAACCAATCTTCCATCCTTCCGTGATCATCAGTCCCATTCAGTGGAACTTGGATGAACAAATAGCCCAAGCCACCATCACTGATCCAGTTCCCACCGGATGCCCACCAGGGCACACTTTCTCAACCAGCTCCTGGACTCTTCACCACTCTCCAGGATCAGGCCATCCGGGAACAGCTCAAACCCTCTCACTCTTTTGTAACTGTACTGGTGGCCTCACATGCCTCGAGATGTACAGCGCTTTGTTCACGCCTGTCCAGATTGCGCTATGGCGAAGGTTCCTCATTGCCTCCCAGCAAGCAAACTCCTTCCGCTTCCAGTTCCCCAGCACCCATGGTCCCACCTAGGTGTGGACTTCATCACCAATCTGCCTCTCTCCAATGGCCATACCTGCATTCTTGTCACAGTTGATAGTTTCTCAAAAGCCTGCCGCCTGGTCCCTTTTGAAAGGGTTACCCACAGCGTTTGAGACCGTGGAGATGCTGTTCCATCATGTCTTCCGGAACTTCGGCTTCACAGAAGATACAGTGTCTGATCGCGGGCCTCAATTCATCTCAAAGGTATGGAAGGCTTTCTTTGGACTCCTAGGCATATCCGTCAGTCTCTCATCTTGTTACCATCCACAGTCGAATGGGCAAACGGAGCAAAAGATTCAGGAGATCAGCCACTTCCTGAGAACTTACTGCCACCTCCATCAACATGACTGAAACCACTGCTTACCTTAGGCCAAATATGCCAAGAACTCCCTCCAACAGCCATTTACAGGTTTAACTCCATTCCAGTGTATCCTGGGATTCCAACATCCCTTATTCCCCTGGTCTAGTGAGCCCTCTGACGTCCCCGATGTGGACCATTGGTTCTGTAAGAGCGAAAGGGTTGCAACAGTGCTTATGTCCATCTGCAAAGAGCCATCTGTCGGCAGATGAGCCATGCAGACATCCGATGCTCTGACACTCCACAATACAAACCTGGACTAAAAGTATGGCTCTCCACCAGAGACATCTGACTCCACCTTCAATGCACGCTGTACGCTGTTCGGGCCATCCTGGACACCCGGTGCCAGAGGGGTTGTCTCGAGTACCTGGTCAACTGGGAGGGGTATGGCCCCAAAGAAAGATCCTGGGTGCCTCGGGACAACATTCTGTACCCATCTCACCAGAGTTCTAATCACACACACCTGGACACAATCAACTAGGAAATCACCATCTCTATATGTACTTGCCTCGTGCTTACCTTCAGTGTCTAGTCTCAACAAGGACAGCTAAGACTGTGCTGCTCTCCTGCAGTGTTCTTTCTTCTAAAGATTATCCACTCAAGATCCTCGTCGAGTGCGGTATTATATATCTCTAAGTGTTTATTATTCCACTGCTCTGATTTGCTTCACCATTGCATTGAAGTACATTTATCTGCTGTATCCTGTGAGTGTGCTTTATTATCCATCTTGCAATCTGTTGTATCTTCAATAAAAGTCCCAGCAATTAGTTCATCATCTTCATTGGTGTGTACGCTTCTGACACTCACATGCTCACAAAATGACGTTTCATCACAGTCGTAGTAAAAACATTCAGTCAGTCAACAGGATAATTAATACATGAATATCAGAAATATCCACAGATAGAGAGTCACTAAAATTAATGAATGAATAGATTACAAGAGGCATATTGTTTTACTCATATACTAAAAGCTGTTTATTTGTGCACAGCATAGAGTTACAGATAATATAAACTGGCGGCAGCTCATCAGAGGAGGCAGAGCCTCCGCAAGAATGTATTCAAAAATGAACATAACTAAAGCAATAAAATGAACTTTTAATCAATTTCTAACAAATGTGCATACCTCTGATGACCATAATATAGAGAGATTTATTTTAATTTTTCTTTTATGTACGTTAACATAGGCAATAAAACAGATTGCAATGCATGGAATGCCAGAAGAGGCTGACAGCATAACGGCTCTTCTCAGTGAACTGACCAAATAGAATGGATATTCAAATAATGCATCGACATTTGCTTCCACCAAAAATGCATCCAAAAAAGGCAGAAGGGATGCAAAATGAAATTTGCCTCCTTCCACATAAATAACCAGTCATAATCAACTATATCTATCAGCCATCCTTTAAACCAATTAGCTTTTATTATCACATTCAAGCAAGTCTGCTATTTGTTACTCTCATTGAAGTCAATGTGGCTGCGATCGTGAGTGTGGATTATTTATTATAAAACAATTTTAGAAAGCTACCATTTGATAAGCAATTAGAAATAAAAAAATGCTGGGTGACCAACTCCAGAGCTTAGTATTACACAGCAGGGAGGACAGGCCAGTTTCTGTAGGTCTTTCTGTCATGATGTGTACCACAAAAAAGAATGGATTACAGGATCTTCTGTGTTGAATCGATTTTTTTGTTTGCATTGTCTACTTTTTGAAGGGGACTCAGATATCCCATAGGTGAAAGATGGATTTAACTATCTCAAAAACCTATTGAGAGGGATAGATAGACATGGCAAATCAAAAAGTCATATACTGTATCATCTACAATAAAGCTGAAACTTTTTGGGAAAGTCAGAGTTGACGAGGCCCTCAGTCAAGCTGCTGTATTGTCGGTGAAACGTCATAATGACCAAGTAACAAAAAACAGGAAATCTTAAGAAAACTGATGGATGCTGTTATCTATCTTGGAACACAGGAGCTCTCTTTTTTAGGACATGATGAGTCTGCCTCCAGTTCTAACAAGGGAAATTTTGTAGAACTTGTTCTTGTTGGCAGAATTTGACAACGCTCTGGCAGAACATTTGGGGAGTGCAACTGTGTTCTGAGGTAAGTCGAACTCAATATAAAATGACATAATGGACAGCACTGATTGTGTAATACAGGATGAAATAGACACTGAGTTGAATGCAACTCCTTTTCTCGCTGTCCAGGTTGATGACACCACTGACATTTCTTGTAAGTGTCAGTTAACAATCATACTGAGATATGTTAATGGACAGGGAGAAATATGCAAGTGATTTATTGGATTTTTTTATGGGAGTTTGAATAGGACTGCAGAATCCATTACTGCCATAGTAATGAGTGCCACACAACAGTACAGTCAATAATAGCAAGTTAATATGCCAGACTTACGATGGAGCAAGTTGTATGAGTAGACAACACTGTGGTGTTTGTGCTCGCGTAAAGTCCCAGTGCCCCCACACACTGTCCATTCACTGTTATGCCCACAAATTAAATCTGGTTTTATCACAAAGAACTGAGGGTATGCAGGTTGCAAAAATTCTTTTTGCGACTTTAGAAAGTTTCCATGACTTTTTCTCTCACTCTGCTCACCGAGGTTGATGGATCCATTCATTTGCCTGGAAACTCAGCTACGAGGTGGAATTTCAAGAGCTAATGCAATTCACGAGGGCCGGAGGTCGCTGGACATTGCATTTAACAGAATAATAAGCGAACCTGGCTGGGACAAAGACTCAGTTGCGCAAAGCAGTTGTTTAAAACGCAGCCTACACGATATTAAGTTTATGTTTTTATTGAATGTTTTTTTTTTGTTGTTTATTTTTGGCCATACTGAGACACTGTTTCAGGTTCTTCAGTCAAAATCTCTAGACATGAGACGGTCGTTTGACCGAATTGATGCCACCCTAAATTCTCTGAGAGCCTTATGAACTGAGACAAAATTTCAGGGCTTCTACGAAAGTAATGTGGATGCTTTAGGACATAGAGACAACAGACGCAAGGGATTATGATGCAGTTGGGATGATTTTGAGCAAGGTTTTAACAGGAACGAGGACAGTGACTCTGACATTTGTGGTTCATATAGGCAAATGTACTTTGAAATTCTGGATGCAATAGTGTGTCAGTTGGAAGAAAGGTTCAGTTACATGTATAAACTCAGTTTATTTCATATTCTTGATTGAATTTTTAAATTCTGCCACACAAGTTTCCATCTGCAGAGATCGAGTCTTTGATTAAAATGATCAGTTTTTTGATGAATCAAGGCTAAAGAATGAGCTGCAAGTTGTGTATGCTATCCCTACCCTCCATAACGCACCCAAGTAACTTCTGCAAATGCTGGTGATGAATGACCTCTGCAATGCTTTATCTGAAGTTTGCAAGCTCATACAGTTGATGCTTATCATCCCAGTTATGAGTGTTTCTGCTGAGTGATAATTTTTTTGCCTAAAAGACTGAAAACATACTTAAGAGACACAACAAGTGAAGAGAGACTTTCTAATTTGGCCAAAATATCAATGGAATCCATATTTTTAAAGGACCTCAAAGCAAGTGGACGTTTGTATGACAGGGCCATTTATAAATTTGCAACTATGAGGGAGCGGAGGATGGAGTTCCTCTACAAATAGGTGAGTAGAGATGTTAGACAGACTGGGGCCCTTCATTCATTTATAAATTGTGGTATTTGTCATAGTCTGTAGATGGCACTCTGTGATTTTGTTCTATTGATTTCCTACATTGAAAGTATTGGTGATCGGAAAGATTACACACTGAAAAATATTTTAGCTTGTTTTCAAGATTTATGCATTTCAGTTCGAAATTTCATCAAATTTAATTCAGTAATCTTTAAATAGATTAAATTAATAGAACTTAAATGTATTCAAGTTTTATTAATTCAATTATTTAAAAATTTCATCATTACAGTTTGATGAAATTTTGTTAAGAAATTGAGATGTGTAAATACTAAAAATAGGCTAAAATTTTTTTTTTTTTTTATGGGACATGTCATCAATTATCAAGACTATTTAAAAATATTAGGGAGATATTATCTGTGTAGCTATAGGAACATAAGTATCGGCAAAAATGTGATGATAAACCAACATCTAATATTTCTTGTTATAGCTTATCTAAGGAGACCAGATACTAGGTTTGATCAATATCAATTTACACACCAACCTCCTCAGAAAACAAATCTGGCTTACTTGTCATGTTTCTTTCATGAAACATAATCAGAATATGAGAAACTGTACGCACAGTTACTTGACGCAAATTCTCCCCTTTTAAACAAGCCCCAAAACACAGTGATACAATGTATAGATTCTGAGGTACTGCAATCTTCACAGAGCGCGTTTGGCATCTGAGAGTCTGAAGGGAAGTCGGGTGGCTTCTCCCAGGTCCTAATGCCTGCTGAATGCAACCTTTGTCAGTGCAACTTATACAGACATGCGACTTATATGTGTTTTTTTTTTTTTTCTCGACAATGCGATTTTGACCCGGTGCGACTTATATTCAGGTGCGACTTTATTTCCGGATAATACGGTAGAATTAGGTCACTAATTTAAAGGGGTCAATAAATGCTCTTTTATATATTTTTATTTTTTTTATTATATATATATATTTTTTTTTTGCATTAAAATAGTCATAATTTAGTAATATATGATCATTTTGCACCTTGTCTCTGGCCCTCTGTCTGAAATGCTCGGTTATGGCATAAACGCCTCCTTCAACGTTCAACATAAACACCCACTGTTCTGATTGACAAACATCATGCAGCCCCTCGAAATTAACCAGCTCAACATCATTATAAAACTAAATGTCAGGGTTTACACATAACGCACATCCAACACATTGCATCTGAATATATTAAACTGTTAATCTCAAGCACAACTGTTAACACTCACACCCTGTCTACACTGGACGCAAGAGGCGCATCGCGTCAAAATCAATAGAAGAATCCACTATAATCAATGATGCTGTCTACCATGGAAGCATCTGTTGTGGCGCATCACAGCAACAGTAAACAGGTGTCCCATTCCATTTTGTGCTGGCGCTACTTATGTCATTGGCAACAACACAAAGAAACATTTTAGAAAATTTGTGTCGACGCGCCCGGTGTAAACAGCCTCAAGCCGTTGCGTCACGTCGCGTCAACGGACGAGTCCAGTGTAGACAGCGTGTCAGAACCATAAACAATTAAACAACCATGACATTTTAAATATTAATGAATGGAACTGTTTACTTACGTAAATCGGGTCCAGTAGTGTTTGGAACTGCCCCATATCCTTCAGTGGCAATTCCTTGGCAAAGCTTGACTTGTTTTATGACCGCTTCACAAGACGCACACATCCAGTTTCCAGTAAACAAATCAAAACGGTCAAAGACGTCCATCTAGTGTGTTAATATACACCAAGAATTAAAAACAGTGCTGATGGGCGAAAGAACCGTTTGTTGAGCAGTTTAAGCAACAAATCAAAAAGCAGCAACAGCTGATGAAACCTTGTCTTCACTTTAGAGTTGAAACTTGACATTGCATCTTTTAAAAGCATGCTAGAGACATGACAACAGTCAAAGGCATCTGTGTAGGGCATGCTTATATACAAAAATAATTCAAAATATAGCTGCAAGCAGCGATGATGGGCCCAAGCACTATGGCGCCATCGCCACCTGGTGGCTCTAGGAAAACAAAGCATGGTGGCCGCATGCATTTGAGAGGGTAATTATAAGAGGACTATTTCAAAATCACACAAAGTGTCACACTTCCTGTTGTCAGTTGGTGGTGCTATGGCCGTGATCCATAATAGCCACATAAATGTGATCAGCCCCCATTACTAGACATACAGCTGCATTTTCAGCAAAATCATACAGTGCACAGAGAAAATATGAGGAACTTTCTGTTTCACATTTTTGCCCTTAATTTATTGTGTCGCCATGGCAACACTGTTCCATATATCAAAAATCAGTTTGCAATTTAGCATCTTCAATGTCTTGGCATAATGTTGCCTAAATTTGGTGACAGTCACCTGATTCCCCTAGGAGGATCATTCAAAAGTTGTAGATGTAGCAAGTTTGGCGACCGTAGAAGACTCCACCACTTTTGTCAAAAGGTGGCGCTACAGAGCTCCACAGCCACGCCCATATGTTAACATTTTCCCAGGCCTAATGGCCGACAACTCTGGTGTGTGTGCAAAATATCATGAAAATTCAAGCATGCTTCCTCAAAAACATGTGAATATGCATAAAAAGGAATAATGACATTTAATGCGTTGCCATGGCAACAGCATTTAAGATATCAAGAATCCCTTCAGAATTTTAAATCTGCACTGTCTTGACATTATACTAAAATATTTTGAAGCAATTCAGGTAAAAATAAGAGGGATATTTCAAAGTCTGTTAAAAGTGACACACTTCCTTCCGCCAGTTGGTGGCACTACGACCGTGACCCACAATATCCACATCAATGTGATCAGCCTGCAAGGACAAATATTTGGCTCAATTTTGATGTAAATCATACCATGCACGCAGAAGATATGAGACACTTCCTTATTCAAATTTTTGACATTATTTTATTGTGCAGCCTTGAAGATGTATGGTGTGAGATGTGTCCTGAGCAGGAGTCAGAGCACTTGGAATGTCAGCAAGAAATTAGAGATTCATCAAAAGATCTTGATGAGCATGTTGATATAATTCCTGATCAATCCATTCAAAATGAAAGAAGCAATTGATTTGGATCTAGTTTGAATGTCTTGTGTAGATCAGATGCTCTCAACGCCAAACAAAAATATATTTTCTACCAAGTAAGACAGTGGTGCTTAGAGAAAGTTAGAGGTAAAAATCCAGAGCCTTTCCATGTATTTGTTACTGGAGGTGCAGGAACAGGAAAGTCACATTTAATCAGAGCTATTCGTTATGAAGCGACCAGATTATTATCCCAAATTGCAACTGCAGCAGACAAAGTTTCTGTTCTATTGACAACACCTGCTGGAATTGCTGCTTTCAACTTGGGTGCCAAGACCATCCATAGTACATTTTCATTGGGGACAGAAGTAAAATTGCCTTACATACCTTTAGGAGAAGAAAAAGTAAATACAATGCATGTGGAATTTAGTGACTTGAATATACTGATTATAGGTGAAATTTCTATGGTAAACCACAGCCTACTAGCCTATGTCCATGGTAGGCTTAGACAAATAAAGCAGACAGGTGACTAGTCTCCATTTGGTAAAGTTAGTATAACTGCTGTGGGAGATTTTTTCCAGTTGCCACCTGTGAGAGGAAAACCATTGTTTTTGCAAAATGCTCCATTGGATTTGTGGAACAGCACATTTGCACTGTCAGAATTAACAGTCATTGTTAGACAAAAAGACTCAGCTTTTGCGGAAATATTGAATAGATTGCGTACACATATCAAGAGTTCCCCACTATCACTTAATGACTTGAATATGCTCAGAAGTAGGGAAACTGGGCAAACCTCTTCCGCTTTTCACATTTTCCCAACAAATATGCAAGTGGAAGAGCATAACAAATAGATCACATCCATGTGATCAGCCCCCAATACCAAATATAAACCTCAATTTTGATCTATCTATCTATATTGTGGCAAGCAGGGCATGGCCGAGCAGCGTCAGGGCAAAGCGAGGCCGGAGAAATAAGTGGTAAACGGTTTCCACCTGTTTGCACACATGTCTCGCGTTCCAGGGAGGAGCGGCGGGAGTATTTGAGAGAAGACAGCAGCAGACGGGGAGAGACAGATGCACGGAGCTGTGTGTGACTGTGCCACAGTGACTGCTGAAAAGCAAGGCTGTTGATTGTTGTTGAATGTGTTTTTTATTGTGCAGAAAAGCACGTTTATGTTGCATTACATGCATTAAAGTCATATGTGGATTGTTCACCCGGCTCCCGCTTCCTCCATAGGAAAGGTAGAGGTCTGCCATATACATATATATATATATATATATATATATACACACACACACACACACACACACACACAGTATTTTTTGTTTTATTGCTAACTGATTAATTTTACATTTTTGCTATAATTTAATATAATTATTTATTGAAAAAATATGTAGATCTGAAGATTATATTGTAATGAAGTCATTTACCATTTCTATATATCCCTAAAATTGCTTTAAATTAAATTAACAAATGTAATTCAATGCATTAGGTGTTAAGCTGGTCTAGGTAGAGTTTAATATGAGCAGAAGTCATTTAGCCTTGTAATTTTGTTGCAATTATGTGGCAATAGGTCTTAGTTTCTTTTATTGTTGCATTTTTTTCTCTGTTCTCTTTCGAAATAAATGAAGTACATTAACTTTTAGTCTGCATTTGTTATTCATACACAACTGTTTAAATAGCCTTTTGTGGTGAGCAGGGCGGAGCCGAGTGGCGTCTGGGCAGAGCGAGGCCGGGAAGATAAGTGACGAATGACTTCCACCTGCATGCCACACCTGCCTCGTGTTCCAGGGAGGGGAGGCGGGATTATTTAAGGAGAAGAGATAGCGGCAGATGGGAGAGAGGTGTACGAAACTTGTCCACGTGTCTTTAGGATTTGACGCAGCTGGCTGAAAAGCAGTGCATGATTTTGTTGCTTTGGTTGCTGAAAAGTGTTATTAAATGTCTATGTGTTTGTCAAGCCAGTCCCAGCTTTCTCCTTTCCCATCTTTAAGTGTTACAGCTTTAAATTATGTTGGGAAAATAAGGACATAAATTAGGTTACACTACTGCATGTCCGCTCATAGAATAATCATTAAAAGCAAAAATTACCAACTTGTAACGAACTATTGTTCCTCGATGGCTACGAATATAGGAAATTCACTTTTTCGGTTGTCACAACGTAATCAAATACATTACCACAACAGTCATCAGAAAGTTTGGTCATCAAATTATGGTGCAGTTAGGTAATGCAAGAAAACGTATCTAAGGTTAAAATAGATGTACAATAAATCTGTAAACTAAAAAGACAAATGAGAATTAAATAATTACCTCTGTTGCAATATTTACATTTTCTGATATTTAAATCTGGTATATGGCCATATACAAAGAAATACAATTAGAGTTTGTCCTATGTACTATATACTCTGAGGGGTGGCAAGTGCCCATGTGTAGATCTTATGGATTAATTTACCAAGCTTCACTGCAACAAGTACTAGTTCAGTAATTGGAGTCACAATAAATTATAAATATCCATGAATTTGCGATACAACTGCATTTCTACAGGAACCACATAGTAACAATTTTGCTACTGATTTGCCAACATAAAAAAATTAAAAAATCTCCAGAGTACCAATACATTGTCTGTTAAACACATCAACAAATTCTAAATGTTCCTTAGCTTGATATAAAACTGGCAATCTGGAATAACCTTCACATTATGCAGGACATTTTTTTTAAGTGTACCTATAGATTGAGAGTGCATGCATATCCAATGTTATTCTGCTAATAAAATCCTGTAGGCCTATCAACTTTTTAACAGCTGGAATAAGCCATTTGAAAGGGAACATTAACACAAAGTTAGTTCTAAATAAAATAAATTCTAGGAAAACTGTACCTTGGGTGCAGTGCTGCGAAAGTCATGAATAGTAATTATTTTATGCACAATAAGAGATTATTTTAAATCAACTATTTTGATAAACAGTCATCCTTACCTATTCAATCATTCAAATAGATATTTCACATAATATGGTAATTTTATCTCTACATCTGCCACTATCAGTCTTGGGATTTTGTTAGTCAGTAGATAAACACATAGATCAGCAATTTAATCAAGAACATGACTGATTGGTCTAGTGCAGTGTTTCTCAACTGGTGGGTCACGACCCAAAAGTGGGTCACATGTCTATTCGGACTGGGTCACGGACAGCAGGGAAAGAACAATGCCATGGTTCTCCCATTGAAGATTTTTAGGGCGACTGTCAAAGTGATAGCCCATTTAGGACTACCGAGGCAAATTTAATGAAAATCTCGCATTCAGCTAAAGGCTTCTCATCCACACTGCAATATTTTTCGCGGTCCGATTAAAACTTTCGCGCAAGTGTAATGGAACCAGCTCACACTCATGATCTGCTCTGCTCTCTGGTGCACACTGCGCAGAGCTCAAAACTGATGAGACCCATTTCAATTCTAGTGAGACTTTTCTAGTTTAAAGCGTTACAGAGGAAGTCAAGTCAAACCTTTCAGACAGTAGGCAGCCCGGACATGCCAAACAGCACTGAGGAGGAAAAGAGCAACACTGTGCTATGTGCTAAAAATAAAAATAAAATAAAAAAATGAATTATACTTCATCACCTTTACATAATTGTTTCACGATTTTAACTGAGTAAAAGTAACTGTTATATTTCGACAAAATGTTAGAGTTTCTTATGAAATAATCTATAGGTAGAATCTATTAGACCCCATTTTTATTTCAACAGTGGCAGTTGTAGTTAAAGTTTCAAAGTGTGTTTTGGCTAGTACTTCATAAATACTGTAATTTATTGTTATTATTACTATTAGACTAGTTACATTGACCTAACCATGGTAATGAGGAGCCTTTTCTCCTGTGCAATATGTATGTTCTGTTTGAATGATGTTTGAAATTAGGAAACAAACTGGATAATAATAGGCTCATATAAATAAATATGCGCCGTCTGCACTGTTTTATAAAATTATTTCAATTTAAAGTGCGCTAGATAGACGTCTTTGATGGCTTGTTTGTGTTTTTAGATGCCATGTCAAGTTTAAAAGAGCTTAAACTGTTAAACATCTCGAGTTGAGACATACGTTTTGCTCTTTTGTGGTGCTGCGTGTAATTTAAGGTGCAACAACAAACGCATTCAAGCATGTGAACGGCATGTAAAATGATTTCAAACGCTGCGATGAAATTTCAAACAAATGTTTTGAATATTAGCTAACATATAGGACTAT
Source organism: Myxocyprinus asiaticus (assembly GCF_019703515.2). Classification (NCBI taxonomy): domain Eukaryota; kingdom Metazoa; phylum Chordata; class Actinopteri; order Cypriniformes; family Catostomidae; genus Myxocyprinus; species Myxocyprinus asiaticus. The sequence goes on along the minus strand of NC_059384.1, from coordinate 37,986,747 downwards.
GCATATACACAAACACCATCAACACATGTCGCGCTCATGGGTCATGATGCGAGTCTCGTCAATGGTTTGTTTGGAATCCCATTGAGCACACAACTGAATAAAACAGGCTACATGACACTGATAAATGATTACTGCCAGAGTAACATTCACATACAGGTGTGAGGGACGTCAGAATTTTACAAATAACACAAAGAACAAACGTATTCCTCTAACTTGGTTTTGCTCACGTGTCCCCTCCGTGTGCGAATGATGCAAAGATCTATTTAGATTTTACTAAAGTTCGTCACTGAAAAGGTTTGCTCACAGACTTGGCACTAAACAGCACATGCAGCCTCATGAATGGACACGGAGTTGCTGCATCACACTTTTCTTTGAGCATAATATTGCATTATTGAGGGCTAAGTATTTTATTTATTTATTTTCGAAGAGGAGAGAGAGCACGCAATCACATGCAAGGTTGCCAGATTGCATAAATTAAGTACGAAAAAAGGTGAAATATTTGTGCAAGTATAAATCTCTGCTTGGGGTGTTGCATCTATTATCTGGCAACCCTGAGCATATTACAAGCTTGTGGATGCACGATAGGTCCCAAAGCCAGATAAATGAAAGATCTAATAAAAAACGTTCACGATAATTTGACCCGTGGGCAGTAGTTTGCCCTGGTCTGCAATTGAGGGTGTTCTAAGTTTCATTTGAGGATGCTTAGCACCCTCAAGCACCCCCGTAGAACCGGGCCTGAAATGAGAGTGAGTCACTGAGTGTTTGGGAATCATTCAACAATGGAGCTTGGCTGCCCTCTATTGGACATTTCTTGTAATTGCCACTCAGAGCTGGGTTAGACAAATGGCAGTATATTCTAGTATTTTTACATTTCAGTTGATATGTTTATTATATTTTATTTATATAAAAAATAAGAAATATGTTTATAAACAATAAACTTGAAAATTAAAGCATGCCAAATACCTCAAAACATGTGAAAATACACACAAATGATTGATGACATTTAATGCGTTGCCATGGCAACAATATTTAAGATATCAAGAATCCCTTCAGAATTTTAAATCTACACTGTCTTGACATTATTCAAATTTGTTTTGTTTTTTTGAAGCAATTCAGGTAAAAACAATAAGAGGGATATTTCAAAGTCTGTTAAAAGTGACACACTTCCTACCGCCAGTTGGTGGTGCTACAACCGTGACCCACAATAGCCACATTAATGTGATCAGCCTGCAAGAAAAAAATATTTGGCTCAATTTTTATGTAAATCACACCATGCATGTAGAAGATATGAGATATTTCCTTATTCAAAATTTTTTACATTATTTTATTTAATCTCCATGGCAACACCGTTTGATATATCAAAAATCTTTTTGCAATTTAGCATCATCAATGTCTTGGCATGATGTCGCTCACATTTGTTACCTGTAACATGAAATCCCCGGGAGGAGTATTTTGAATTCCATAGCATGCATTTTTCAAACAAACCAAAATGGCCAACTTCCTGTTGGGCAGAGCTAATACAAGCCAATAGGAGATATGTCTGTCATGGTGAGAACAATGTCCTCACCAAAACTTGTGAATATCAGACAAACTCTGTGGCAATCACAGCGATAAACTCATTCAAAGTGTTAGGGGGTACTATGGAGTCCACTGGCCACACCCAAGACAAATGACAAAAGAATTCTAAAATCTTTCCAAACTTTGACGGGTGTGCCAAGTTTCAAGAGTTTTGAAAGATGAAATATGCATTTATGAACTATGGGGCACTGTGGAACCGACAAGGCATGTCTATGCTGAATTACAATATCAAATCAAAAGATGTCCTAAAACAAATGTATGTGTAAAATTTCATACGTTTTCAGCCATCGTAAGCCCCTCAAAACACTGCGGGAAAATGTGAAAATCCCACATTCCATTCAACATGGCTGACTTCCTCTTGGGCGGAGTCAAATACAACCAAGTGAACTTTGTCTAACATGATGAGAGCAGTAACCATACCAAATCTTGTGCACATCTGAGCAACTTCATCCCAACCATTGCCTGCGTTTGGAGGTGCTGTAGAGCTCCTCGAAGACACCCAAGCCTAAACACTACATAACTTTTTGATTTTATGCAGGTCTGATGTGTGTGCCAAGTTTTTTGAGTTTTCAAGCATGATGAATGCCTTATACATAGGTGAATGCATTAATAATAATAATAATTAAAGCTGCAAACAGCAATGAACGGGCCCTCACACCCTGGTGCAAGTTGGGGCTGCACACCTAATTCTGAAACCCTTATCAGATGTACATTTTCACCACTTGTGATTTATGTGCAAAGTTTCATGAGTTTTCGACTATGTTTAGGCCCTCAAAAATGCGATTAATTTGGGAAAAAATAATAATAATAATAATAATAAATATAGCTGCAAGCAGTGATGACGGGCCCAAGTACTACGGCACCATCCCCACCTGGTGGCTCTAGGAAAACAAAGCATGGTGGCCGCATGCATTTGAGAGGGTAAATATAAGAGGACTTTTTCAAAGTCACACAAAGTGTCACACTTCCTGTTGTCAGTTGGTGGTGCTATGGCCGTGACCCATAATAGCCGTATAAATGTGATCAGCCCCCATTACCAAACATACAGCTGAATTTTCATCAAAATCATACTATTCACACAGAAGATATAAGGAAATTCCCATTTCACATTTTTACCCTTAATTTATTGCATCACCATGGCAAAACCGTTCAATATATCAAAACTCTGTTTGCAATTTAGCATCTTCAATGTCTTGGCATAATATTGCCTAAATTTGGTGTCAGTCACATGATTCCCCTAGGAGGAGTATTCAAAAGTTCAGGGCCTGCAATTTAAAAAGAATGCACATTCAATCCAAAATGGCTGACTTTCTGTTGGGCGGAACTAATGACTGTAATTTTGAAAGTTGTCCTGCTTGATGAGAACAATATATGTAGCAAGTTTGGTGATCGTAGAAGAAACTGACCCACACAACTTTTGTCAAAAGGTGGTGCTACAGAGCTCCCCAGCCACGCCCATGTGTTAACTTTTTCCCAGGCCTAATGGCGACAACTCTGATGTGTGTGCAAAATATCATGAAAATTCAAGCATGCCAAGTTCCTCAAAAACATGTGAATATAAATAAAAAGGAATAATGATATTTAATACATTGCCATGGCAACAGTATTTAAGATATCACAAATCCCATCAGAATTTTAAATCTGCACTCTTCACATTATTCTAAAATTTTTTGAATCAATTCAGGTTAAAATAATAGGGATATTTCAAAGTCTGTTAAAAGTGACACACTTCCTTCCGCCAGTTGGTGGCACTACGGCCGTGACCCACAATAGCCACATCAATGTGATCAGCCTGTAAGGACAAACATTTGGCTACATTTTTATGTAAAATCACACCATGCATGCAGAAGATATGAGACATTTCCTTATTCCATTTTTTTGACGTTATTTTATCGCTTCATCCATGGCAACACTGTTCGATATATCAAAAATCCCTTCGCAATTTAGCATCGTCAATGTTTTGGCATGATGTTGCCCACATTTGGTACCTGTAACATGAAATCCCTGGGAGGAGTATATCAAATTCCTTAACATGCATTTTTCAAACAATCCAAAATGGCCAACTTCCTTTTGGGCTGAGCTTATGACTGTAGCTCAAAAGGGATGTGCTACATAGCCCCCCGAACATGCCCATGTTCTAGGTGGCGCCGCAGAGCCCCTCCCGCACCCCCCCACCTGTAACTCTGTCACACCCTAATGGCCAGCGACTCTGATGTGTGTTCAAACTTTCGAGAGATTTCACACATTTTATGTACCCCAAAAGTACTGAAAACCTTGAAAAGAATAATAATAATAATAATAATAATAATAATAATAATAAAAATCATTAGAAGAACAATAGGGCCTCCGCACTTTCAGTGCTTGGGCCCTAATAATTATAATAAACACCTAGAAGAACAATAGGGTCCTCGCACCATCGGTGCTCGGGCCCTAATAATAAACGCTTAGAAGAACAATAGGTTCCTCGCACCATCGGTGCTCGGGCCCTAATTAAAGCTGCAATTAAAGCTACGATGAATGGGCCCTCGCACCCTGGTGCACGTTGGGGCTGCTGTGCCAGGGGAATGGCATTCAATTTTTGTAGCACTTTTTAGCAATTTTTATGTTATAATGTACTTCAATCTTCAGGTGATGTATTTGTATGTAATTCTGAGAGGATAGGAGAGTTAAGGAGGTAAAAGCTTTTTATTTCACAACATATCTGATTTAATCTCTAGGAGGAGTTCGTTAAAGTACGAGGCCTGGAAATGGCAAAAACTGAGCAAAAATTTAAGAGAAAAATAAAAATGGCTGACTTCCTGTTGGGTTTAGGATATGGCTCTAAGAGATTTTTTTGTACATGTTGACATGTTACATATGCCTACCAATTTTCTTACGTGTAGGTGAAATGTGGTGTGAGGGCTGCTTCATTGAAATTTTGTGGGTGGCACTATCGAGCCATTTTGAACACTTAATTCTAAAACCTGTATCAGATGTAAGTTTTTGCCACTTCTGAGGTGTGTGCAAAGTTTCATGATCTTTCGAGCATGTTTAGGCTTCAAAAATATGATTCGTTTCACATCGAACTTTGTCAGGCCACCACAGACTCGCCCTTCAACGAAAACTCAAAAGCTTCGCAATTTAACATCACCAAGGCCATTGGATTAGACTGACCGAATATGATGTTGATCTAATTAAATCTCTGAGAGGAGTTTTTTTAAAGTACAAGACCTGGAATTAGCTGTTGTCAGTAGGTGCCGCTATGACTATAACTGAATATTGCCACATAGATGTGTTCAGGCCGGGACTATTATCAAACATGTGATGTTTGGTGCAGATTGGACATTGTATATATGAGTTATAAAAACTTCCTGTTTCATGGCGAAACATCAAACATTGCCAGACCACCACGGCCGGGACAGTGAAAATTCAAAAGCTTCGCAATTTAGCATTGCCAAGGCCTTTAGATTAGACTGACCAAATATGATGTCGTCCGATGAAATCTCTAGGAGGAGTTCGTTATAGTATGAGGCCTGGAAATGGCAAAAACTGAGCAAAAATTGGAGAGAAAAATCAAAATGTTTGACTTTCTTTTGAGTTTAGGGCATGGGTCCAAGAGACGTTTTTGTAGTTATTCACATGTTACACATGTGTACCGATTGTCGTATGTGTAGGTGAAATGTAGCATCCTTGAAAGTTTGTAGGTGCCGCTCTCGAGCTGTTTTGCCACACCTAATTCTGAAACCCATATCAGATGTAAATTTTCGCCACTTCTGATGCATGTGCAAAGTTTCATGAGTTTTCAAGTATGTTTAGGCCCTCAAAAATGCGATTTCATTTGGGGGAAAAAAATTATACGCCTAGAAGAACAATAGGGTCCTCACACCATCGCTGCTCGGGCCCTAATAATAATAATAATAACTGTGAAAAAACATTCCAAAAACAATAGGGCTTTAGAGTTCCACGTCATGGCCGCCGCCGAGCCAGAGTTCCACGTCATGGCCGCCGCCGAGCCAGAGTTCCACGACACGGCCGCCGCCGAGCCAGAGTTCCACGTCACGGCCGCCGCCGAGCCAGAGTTCCACGTCACAGCAACACCTCAGCCTGCTCCATGCCACGTCACAGCAACGCCTCAGCCTGCTCCATGCCACGTCACAGCAACGCCTCAGCCTGCTCCATGCCACGTCACAGCAACGCCTCAGCCTGCTCCATGCCACGTCACCGCAACGCCTCAGCCTGCTCCATGCCACGTCACCGCAACTCCTCAGCCTGCTCCATGCCACGTCACCGCAACGCCTCAGCCTGCTCCGTGCCACGTCACAGCAACGCCTCAGCCTGCTCCATGCCATGTCACAGCCACACCTGAGCAGTGGGACCTGGAGATGGTTCCCACCCTTATACCCACCCTTAGTTCTCCTGAGCAGGCAAGGGGAACTTTCTGTCCTCCGATCCCGCCTGGACCCTCTGAGCCCTGGACTTCGCCTTGGCCTGTCGGTCCCTCGACATTGCCTCAGCTCGGCTGTCCCTCGGCTCCACTACGGTCCTTCAGCCTGTCGGCTGTGCCGGGGTCCCTCGTCCCTCCGGCTCCTCCTTGGTCTGTCGGTCACGTGGCTCCGCTTTGGCTCTCCGATCCTCTGGCTGCGCCTCGTCCCTCCGATCTGTCAGCTTCACCGGGGACCTACTTCCCTACGGCTCCACCTTGGTCCTCAGTCCCACCGGCTCCACCTCAGTCTTCCGATCCCTCAGCTCCGCCTTGCTCCTCCGAGCCTCCAGCACTGCCTTGGTCCTCCCTGCCATCGGCTCCACCCTGGCCCTTCGAGTCTTTGGCTACTCTCCGGGCACCATGTTCCATGGCTCCGCCCCTCGAGCCTCTCACGGCTCCACCTTCCATGGCTCTGCCCCTCGAGCCTCTCATGGCTTCACCCCCCATGGACTTTGCCCTGGTCCCATGCCCCTCGCCCTTTCTCGCCATGCCACGCCCCACGCCTCAAGACAAACCCCCCCCCCCCCCCCCCGCTCCCTACAGAACTTTGAATTTATGTCATGTGTATTGTGTTTTGTTTATGTGTTGGGGTGTCGGGAGCCACCCCTTAGTGGGGTGGATATGTCATGTGTATTGTGTTGATTCATGTCTTTTATTTTGAAATTCTAGTTCCAGGTTCATGTCATGTGTTCCTGTTTCCCTTGTCATGTGATTTCTGTTTTCCCTCCATGTTCTTGTGTCATGTTTTCATTGGGTTATTGTTTAATTAGCTTGTTATGAGTTCTGTTTGTTCATTGGTTTATGTTCTCCCATGTCTTGTATTTAAGCCCTCATGTTTGCAATGTCTGGTTGTCTAGTATTGAATGTGAATGGGTATGTGCATAGTCAAGTCAGGTTATAGTCAAGTTCATGTTCATGTTTATGTTTAATGTTTCTAGTTAGGGTTTTTTGGTTCACGTTTGTAAATAAACTGCACTTGGGTTCTTCATCTTCACGTCTTCGTTATTGCCATCATTGTCAGCAGTTCCAGCATACGTTACACTGTTTTGCAGTGAAAACTCACAAATCATCATTATATACCTCTGTAATTGTGTTAATTACATTTGAAATGCAATTACATGTAAATATTTTAGTGCATAATAACTAAATGTGCAGTTAGCAACCAAAAAAATAAAAATAAAATGCACACAAAAATAGCATACATTTAAGTGAAAGCTGTGGGTATTGAAAAATCCTTAATTATTTTTGTATTCGAATTTTCTGCCTCAGAGAATGCAATAAAATTTATCTAAGTTTAAAATAGATGTACAATAAATCTGTAAGCTAAAAACACAAATGAGGATTCAATAATTAGGCCTGTTGCCATTACTACATTGTCTGATATTTAAATCTGGTATATGGCCATATACAGCACGGCCCGTGCATTTTAAGTCTAGGCCTTCAATGCGATTCATGCCATTAAGAAAACACAGTTTAACAATAAATAAGACACCGTATGCCTATCATACATTACGTGGCAGTCAACTAATAATACCAATTGACATTTTAAAAACACGTCCACGCACGAAAGCCAGAACCAAGAAGGTCTAATACCAAGAAAAATCTCTCTAATAATATTTGCGATTCAAATTTTGCTTGCAATAAATTTTGTTTTGTCAGGGTACATGGTTACTTTTCAAAACTTGATCCGACACTGAATGCACAAGCAGCCTAATTTACACTTAGAAAACTCCTGATGTTACAATAACAATGCAAAAAGCACTTACCAATTTGCTTGAAGTGAAAATCAGTCCTCCTTTCCTGTTTAATTAATCAATCACATGATCATGCAGAACATCTAAGGTTTTTAAATCCATAAGGATCTCTTTCTCGACGGCAATACCAGCAGTGATGACAGCCGACTCGTCAGCAAGATCTCGTGCTCTTCGCTTTCAAATTACGTACATCACATAAAGCGTGATTGCGTCACTCAACGCCAGCTAGTAGGCCTAGACTGGGACATATCCTGAAGACCACACCCACAAGAACAAATAAATCAATCTGATTGGCTGATGAATCTGACAATCTGACTTTAGATGCCTATTCACTTACACTGTTGAGGGATTCTGTGGAATTCTGAAGGCTTGACAGGGTGGAGCTCAAACTTACACACTGCTTCTGCTAACGAGCATGTCTTCAGGCATGCCATTTGTGAAACATTTGTCACAATTTGCTTGTAAGCATCGAGGAATAAATTCTGATTGGATATATATATATATATATATTTTTTTTTTTTTTGTTTGTTTGTTTTTTTGTTTTTTTTTTGGGGTTTTTTTTGCTATTTGTTTGTAGATTAATTATGAGTGGAAAGTGATTGAAAATACACAGGCAGAAAGGTCAATGAGAATGAAAGGATGAAAAAATATGTATTTATTTGGCATGTTACACCAGCAGAGAAGGCTTTGCTGGCCCTGAGAAATCGCCACTGTGAACAAATACAATTAGAGTTCATTTATTTGTGCATTTATGTACATATTTAAATTCCACAAGTGTTTAAAAAAACATGATACATATTTGAAAACTGTCATTTTTGTCATATTGTCATATTCTGTATATTGCATATATCTACTGTATATAACTGACATTTTTATATCAGTAAAAACATTTAAGAACACTTACTTTCAGCATACAAAAAGGGAAGCGCAGGGCACATACTAACACGGGGTTAGTTGTAACACACTGGTAAGACGAAACTTCATTTGTTTACTTGTTGCCATATCAACACTGTGCAGATTTTTTTTTTAAATGCAGAAAAATAAAAAAAACTTTGGATGATATAAAGTAGCAAAAGCAAAAATTCACATGAAAGTAAATTTTCATATCTGTTTTTACTGTTTATTTAAAATGAGGCAAACTTGGTATAATTTTAATCTCCAATTTTTGGGGAGAATCCTACATAGTCTTTTAATTCTCAGATAGCCAGCAGTAGTGACCAGCCAGGTTTAAATCCCAGTTGCACCGACGGGGCACGTTGTATCACTGCATTGTAACCAATTCCAAAATCTATATGCAATTCCATACAGTCAAATATGTAATTTACATAATTCCTCTTAATGCGTGTGTGTGTGTGTGTGTGGGAGTGTGTGTGTGTTTTGTCATCAATCCATACATTATTTCGGTCAATGCTGTGGCTTTGTTGTGTATTTATTGTCAAGTGTCAAAATTATTGCTATATTATATATGACAAAGTTAATAAATGGCTTTTATTGACATGAAAATTTTGTTTATCTTCTTGGCTTTTTAATTAGATCAGATACAGTTGTTAGAGGGGGGGTTTAAGCTGTTATATGGTCTTGTTACAATGTGCCCCTCACCTGTTACAATGTGCCCCACCTATGGGGCACGCTGTAACATTTCCCTTTCTTTTTTTCGAGGTAGATTGCGAAAAAAGTATATGCTGTATTCATGAAACAAGACCACATGTGTAATAGACACGTGTGAAATTAATGTGAAAAAAGAAAAATACATTGAACCCCAAGTACATTTACACAAACTTAAGAAAACCAAAAAGTGTTAGTTTGTGCCCCACTCTCTCCTACTGTTTTAATAACACTTCAAGTTCTAATCACATTTTATTACACAACTAATGTGGATTTTTAGTGAGTGTTAGGGATTCTTTGTATAAATGTGGGTTTTGGTGCTCATTCTCAGCATGCAGGGTGAAGATTAAATGCTAAACATAAGATGTATGTATGCTATCTGCAGTCCCGTGAATGTTTAGAAGGATTTTGATAGTGAACGCACAACGTGGAGGAGACGAGACGGAGATGCTTACACTGTTACTATGGAGATGATACAATAGCTGCTGTGCATCTGGATATGTTGTGACTGCTTCAGGCTTTTCAAGCATTTGTTTGGCCACTGTCAAACATGAAGGAAAGCAATGGGAATCCCTCAGATTTGCATTTTTTTGCGGAAAATTTGTGGGAATTATAAAAAATGGCAAGCTACCGCAAATAATGCGGAGACACGTGCATAGTCTGTTATGTATGTCTAAGTATGTGTTCATCAAAAGAACGACATATAAAGTTAAAGATCAGTTTAAGATGGCTTGCAAAATAACGTCATGCTCATGAAACACGGTGTTTGAAGTTGCACAGCAACGATGAGCGCTAGTAAAAGATTATTTTAAATGGTCTGCTTTGATAAAAAGTCATTCTTGATGATCAATTCAAATTCAAATTAATACTTAACATAATACATTTGATAACTTCATCTCTAAGTTTTGAGTTCTGAAATTTACAGTATGTTTTTATAGTAGAAAGGCCTTGTTGGGCCTCATGTATTCAGATAGAAGACAAAGGCAGGCCTAACAGTCATACAAACATTCCTCAAGCCCCCTCCTTCTAAGTCGTAAATTTTACTGACAAAAATCGCACCAAAATCAAACAAAGGGAGTCCAAATAATTCAAATAATTCTGAAATGCTTCCAGAGTTGCTTCCAGCGACTTCGTTCACCGAATACGGACGTAGCTTTTTGCTGCTCTCCAGTGCAACCTCGTGGCTTAAGGAAGTAATGTCAGACTTGAAACTGTAGCCATACAATCTCCATCTCGCTGGACGAGTTGAGATTACTCTGTGTTCAACCGAACACTCTAACGGATCCGAAGGAGACCGCCGAGCAATTCGCATCTTCATCTGCTGGCCTACAGAAGTGAAGAGATTAAAGATTTCTCTTCCATCTTCAATCAAGTCGACATTTCTGAGTTCTCCGCCAGCCCGCCGAGAATCAACAGCCGTACCGCCCGCCGACAGCGCGAGGAAACGGCCCCCGTCATCACCCGAGCCTCAAAGAACCGGGTCAAAGTTAAAGGACGGAGGAAAACACATTCTACCTGTGTCCTCATGCGATTCAAGTAAGAGGTTTACGTCTGGGCAGAGATAGAATATTATAGTGTGTTATTCTTGTGTTTCAAGGTTTTTGCTTGTACAGTTTACGGACCGCCATGTCCGCTCATTATTAATACTCAGGGTATTAATTATCACAAATTTGTTTTGCTGTATTGTGGTCCAACCAAATTGGACTGTTGTGCAATTTCGCCATCGCGGTTGAGACAGCAACTGAGTTCATCCATTAAAGAGTCAAATAACAAGGGACTTTTACGAGCCCCGCTCGTAAAACCGCGTCTCTGAGTGATGAACACGGCTGCTTTATCTCCAGCTATCGCGAAATCAGCTTTCAGGCTGTCACTTAATAATCTCTCTCTCTCTCTCTCTCTCTCTCTCTCACTAACCACACTCACACCTTATGTGTTATAGGATTATTTTTATTTCCATATCTAATCATATCACTGTTTAGTTTGTAGTTGTAAGTCGGAAGTTTATTGACTGCATTGTATTAATTATTAATTGATATTACTGCATAAATAAACTTTGTTTATATTACAAAGAGAAGTGTTTTGGTTTGTTTTGCATACGCCTGTGTCATGCTGACGGGATGTCAGTGCTCGGATTCAAACCTTCATTCATTGTTTTTTTCCCGAAAATCGATATTCTTCGGATGTCGATTTTCCTAAGAAAACAATCTAATATTGAGACTGTTTTAATATTCGGTTATTAGTCCCTGATTCCAGGGTGGTGCCCCGTCAATGTTAATCCTTATTAATATTCTATTGATTTTTGATAATTGATAATTATCTTTGAATTTGAATGATCAATAAGCTAGTGTTAATTTTAATGTTTCATCGATGTTAACAATTAACGATTATCTTTGATAAGTGTTGATTTTAAAGGATTAAAAAAAGCTAACATTGATTCTCATCAATGTTCTATTGATTTTAATAATTAATAATTATCTTTGATAATTATTAATTATTGCTAATAACCAAACTTGCTCCTAAACTTAGCACACTACATTTACTGGAGTCCCATATGAGGTTTTAATGAGTTAGATACAATTAATTAATTTAAATACTGATTAATAACTACAGAAATAATTATTAATTATTTCTGATAGTAACACTGATCTAAACAACCAATAAAGCCCTACAGCCTCTTATATGTCAAAATATCAAGGTAAATTTGATTCCTCATGACATGACCCCTTTAATCTAAGCAAATGTATGAGCATGTTAACTCCTTTTAGACAGTCAGATTTTGCTTTTATTGAATCAAACAAGATGCTCTTTGGAACATTATTAATTTGTGCTGGATAACATGATAACCAGCCTGAATGCATGATTCTTGAAAACAAAAGGGTCATACTAAAAATACCAAATGTTAATTTTTCAGTTCAACTTTTCACTCAAATTGTGATAGCGTACTGATAATTAATACAAAACAGCTATTGAAATTAAAGGGGTCACGTAATTTCCCTTGATATTTTGACATATAAGATTTCATTCTACTATAAAAACATACTGTACATTTTAAAACTCAAAACTTAATCCCCAATGCAATAAAAGCATTTATTTATACCAAGCTGCAAAAATGCATTGTTCTTTACTTTTGTGACTTCCCTTCATCACAAGGGGGCTCATTAATTCATGTCTCTACAGTGAAAAATATCAACACCTACTTTACATGATCACACCCTTGGCCCCACCCACATGTGCTCAGTCCATATACAGAGAGAGAGGAGGTCAAACAGGCCTGTTGTGTCCTAATTATTATTCCTGAACACCAAAGGCGACTCATCTGGACTATTTTGAATTATTTTTGTATATAAACATGCACTAGACAAACGTCTTTGAGCGTTATTTATCTTGCACCGCTTTTAAAAGATGCAGTGTCAAGTTACAACTCTGAAAATTTGACCCAATTCTGTTTTATTGAGCTGCAATGTGTCTTGCTGTTTTAAGCACAAACACATCCTGGATGCCTTCTTGTGCCCATCTACACTATTTTTAATTGTTGTTGTATGTAAACGTGCACTAGATAAACATTTTCATTTGTTTCCAGCGATGTGCGCATCAGTGCAGGATGATAATGTATGTGTGTGCGTATTTCAGAGTGGATTTTGTGTGTTTTCGGCTCATATCAGTGTGGATTGCTTGTGAACCAGTCATAATACAATTCAAGCTTTGCAAAGAAACTGTTACTGAAGGATGGGGTGGTTAAAAACCTTATTGGATCCGACTGCAAAACCATAAGTAACCAGTTTCGTTCACAAATGTTTTTAATCTCATGACTGTTTTATAGTTTATGGTGCATGAGTGAACAGTTTAATATAGTCGGATGCAATGAGTTGGATGTGTTTTATATGTAAACCCTGAAATGTAGTTTTATAATGTTGTGGAAGTGGTTCATTCTCTGCTCAGTTGAGTTTCAAATATGGCTATATTTGAGGGGCTGCATGATGTTAGCCTATTAAAACAGCGGGTGTTTATGTTGAAATATTAAGTTAGGCCAAAACCAAGCATTTTAGACAGAGGGCCAGAGGCAGGGTGGAAAATGATCATATATTACTAACTACTAAAAGAGTTGCTCTTTTGTGGTGTATATGAGTTTAAATGGGTATGACTCCATGTAGGTGGGGCACAAGGAGCTGTGGGAGTATGTACCCTTAATCTGGGCATGGTTCTGTTGTATGCCCATCATTCCTGGCCATCGTTCCAATGAGAATTGTACGGCGCGGGTGTCAGCCTTACAGTTGGTTATGTAATAGACTTAAAAAATGATCCTAAACCTGCTTCTTTGAAATGCTAGACTATATTATATTTATAGTTATATATTATATTATATTATATTATATTATATTATATTATATTATGAAATATATTTTTAATGCCGGTAACACATTTATTAAGCTTGCCATTACAACGGTTTAATTATTTTCTGTGTGATTTCTAAAAAGTGATGGTTAATTCATTTATATATATGAAACCTAGACAGGATGTTTATATAAAAGTAATCACTTGCATCATCATTGAAGCTCAACAAGTGAAATATCACTCAAAAGTGAAACACTATCGTTAAGATATATAGAAACACCAGTGGAGTTCTTTACACAAGATACATCCATAAAGTGTGGGAAACATTGTTATATTAGCCTTTTCAATTACTACTGCAGGTTTGAGTTCTTTTTTTTTTTTCTTTTTTTTTGCATTTCCCGAGTGTTTAAATGCAGTTTAAGCAGTGGCGGTCCTGACTCACATGGTGCCCAACATGAGCCCCCAAAACATAGTGATATACAGCTGCAATTACCTAAATATTTTACTTAGAAAAAAAGAAGACGCATGGCTCATGCATAGAATAGGTGAATCTGTGAAACATTTATTTGAACTGGTTCATCACAATTGCCGACTGAACCAATTCACAAAAATGATTCGGACTTCCCAACACTACATACATATAAGTGAATTGGTATATCGTTTATTTGAACTGGATCATGTCTGATTGCTTCAAAAAAGTGATGTGGGGCGCAGTTCGGCTCATCAGGGCGGCCCAAAGAATGCTGCCACCCTAGGTGATTAACTTTATTGCCAAAGCCAAGTTCCACTGTGACATGTTAAGCCAACTGACTTGCATGGTGTAAGCTGATTGGTCCTTTGACATGTAATCGGGTAGCCAATCAACTTGCGTCTCTCTCTTTCTCTGTCTAACATTTAAATTTCTTTTGCAGAGAAGCCAGTTTCACAACAGCGTGCTGCAAGTGTCTTTCTCTGAAACCCACCTCCACCCCAAATGCAGTGTCTAGATCTGCTACATGGGGATTGTTTGTATGTCTCGTGCAGCAGCATGTCCTACATGCTCGATGCAGCATATCTTGCAGAATGTCCACATGCTTAACTCAGTATGTGTATTTTCTAGCAGTAGCGAATCTCAGTGCTTGCTCCTCATTAGCAGCAGCGTGGCGGACCAGGTCTGCTAAGACCAATGTCCTATCAATATGTCATACCCACATTAACATTCAAAATCTTTCCGAGATTGTTCATGGCTGAACTAAGAAAAAAGAAAAAAAAACATATTAAAGACAATTAATCATGGTTAAATACTTTAATCAGCCCTAAAAATTGTAATGAAACATTTTGCATTATATTTTGCAAAATAGAAGCATTTTTACTAGTAGTCTCAGACTTTTGGACGCCACTGTACATCTGTGTGGGGGCCAAAATAAATCATAAATAGTAAATCATCTTGCTGCGGGACATGATTTTGTGTGTGATTTTCTTATCAATTCACTTTCTACAATCGGCAAATGTACTTGAGTGGCACTTCATATAGTGAAGGGTGTAAGCAGTAGTGTAGTCTAGGGCATACGCAGGCATACTCAGTATGCCCACCTATCTTTCTTAGGATTTTGCGTATGCCCACCTGAAATAAGTGATGATGATACATATGGTCGCCAGAACAATGACTAGGCTTTTGACCCGGAAGTTTTTCAATCTACTAACGCGATGCCGTAGCACCGTTGAGTGAATTGTGTATGTGTGTGTGTGTATATATATATATATATATATATATATATATATATATATATATATACACATTTTTATTTTTTTTTAAGTGTACAGATATTTTCTCTAAACGTGAATGGAGCTGCAGGAGCGCAACTGATGGCACGGGCTAGACAGACAGTCTGACTAAGCTGATCCACCAATCAGAACGTTCATTTCAGACGTGACTGGATATTTGCTAACCAATCGTAATTTTCGTTTCAGTAAGGGGTGGGACATTTCCAGCGTCTGATGCACAAGCATACCTGCAGTAACCATAATTTGCCCTGTAAATGTATTTCCCTGCTAAACGTAAATATATGTATATACATTTAAATTTAACTTTTACAATTAAACTTTGTGAAAATACTGCATGTTATTGCACCCATGCTAGTTTTTAAAGTTTCAACAATTTTCATGGTAGCCTAATGAAAGGAACATTAATGACACCTATTAATTTAAATACATATTGAACACCATGGTTCTTGGTAGTGTACTGCACACCATGCCAGCCAGAAACTTACCCTTACCCTTACATTTTGTAAGTTCATGTGGGACTATAATTACAACAGCCATTTTTTTATTTTTATGGAAATAACACATTTCTTACACATTTTACATACACTATATTGCCAAAAGTATTCGCTCACCCATCCAAATAATTGAATTCAGGTGTTCCAATCACTTCCATGGCCACAGGTGTATAAAATGAAGCACCTAGGCATGCAGACTGCTTCTACAAACATTTGTGAAAGAATGGGCCGCTCTCAGGAGCTCAGTGAATTCCAGCGTGGTACTGTGATAGGATGCCACCTGTGCAACAAGTCCAGTCGTGACATTTCCTCGCTACTAAATATTCCACAGTCAACTGTCAGTGGTATTATAACAAAGTGAAAGCGATTGGGAATGACAGCAACTCAGCCACGAAGTGGTAGGCCACGTAAAATGACAGACAGGGTCAGCGGATGCTGAGGTCGCCAACTTTCTGCAGAGTCAATCGCTACAGACCTCCAAAGTTCATGTGGCCTTCAGATTAGCTCAAGAACAGTGCGTAGAGAGCTTCATGGAATGGGTTTCCATGGCCGAGCAACTGCATCCAAGCCATACATCACCAAGTGCAATGCAAAGCGTCGGATGCAGTGGTGTAAAGCACGCCGCCACTGGACTCTAGAGCAGTGGAGACGCGTTCTCTGGAGTGACGAATCACGCTTCTCCATCTGGCAATCTGATGGACGAGTCTGAGTTTGGTGGTTGCCAGGAGAACGGTACTTGTCTGACTGCATTGTGCCAACTGTGAAGTTTGGTGGAGGGGGGATTATGGTGTGGGGTTGTTTTTCAGGAGCTGGGCTTGGCCCCTTAGTTCCAGTGAAAGGAACTCTGAATGCTTCAGCATACCAAGAGATTTTGGACAATTCCATGCTCCCGACTTTGTGGGAACAGTTTGGGGATGGCCCCTTCCTGTTCCAACATGACTGCGCACCAGTGCACAAAGCAAGGTCCATAAAGACATGGATGAGCGAGTTTGGTGTGGAAGAACTTGACTGGCCTGCAAAGAGTCCTGACCTCAAACCGATAGAGCACCTTTGGGATGAATTAGAGCGAAGACTGCGAGCCAGGCCTTCTCGTCCAACATCAGTGTCTGACCTCACAAATGCGCTTCTGGAAGAATGGTCAAAGATTCCCATACACACTCCTAAACCTTGTGGAAAGCCTTCCCAGAAGAGTTGAAGCTGTTATAGCTGCAAAGGGTGGGCCGACGTCATATTAAACCCTATGGATTAAGAATGGGATGTCACTTAAGTTCATATGCGTCTAAAGGCAGATGAGTGAATACTTTTGGCAATATAGTGTATGTACTGTATCAAAATTTTAATATAGGAATTTTAGAGACCAGGTGCATGTTTTATTTTTTTTATATTTTTTTATTATTTTTTTTTTCATAAATTTACAGTATTCCTACCACTTCAGACATTACTACACCACTGGGTGCAAGGTTAATGTTCTTACTGCGAGAGAAGCGTGGGGGGTTGTCATTGATGTCCGTGAGTGTCACCGTTACGGAGGTGGTCCCAGAGAGACCACCCATCTGACCCACCATATCCTTGGCCTGAATGACCAGCACATACTTGTCACGTGTTTCTCTGTCCATGTTGGGCAGTGCCATCCGTATTACACCTGAGGAGACACAGAGCTGTTAGTCTGTGTGGATAAATATTCATGTCCAAAAACAAAACTGTTATTTTCTTTGTTGGTGTGAATGAGTTCAGCCTATCCATTTGTTGGAGGTGGGCAAATGAAACTCATCCACACCTACATACAAAATAACCCTGGTTAGTGCCAATTTGGTCCTGGTCTAGTCGATTGACCAGCAGCATAGCTATGTTGACCAGCAGAAATAAAAGCACCGTCATCAGCAAAAAGAGAACCCGCTCAAGATTTGGGGTGCCTCTGTTATGCTCTACAGACCCTCACTCTAGTTGGCAGACTGAAGAATAAGTCTTTGTATTTTTGGTCCACTTTTTTTGCAATGACTTTTAAATAACTGGTGTCAAGGGCTGCATCCGAAAGCTGGAAAATGCTGCTTTCATAGGCTGTATGTGGTGGAAGGAAGGCATCAAAGCATGTCTGAATCCAATGTTTGCAACACATTCTGTCTGCTTAGATGCCTTCATCTTCATCACCAGTTTATCAGATTTGCAAAAAGAAAATATGGAAAAACAGCTAAATAATCAAATTTTCATTTGAACAAAATGTGAAATACATTTTAATATTTTAATAAATATTTATGGCTGTCAATTAAGCTCACCAGTGTATGACACATTGCTGACTGAATCAGTCAGATTGAACTGAAGGATATTAATCATCAGTGGTGAACTGCTGGGGGAGTAGTTAACAGAGTGTAAATGTGAAATACATTTAAATTTAATAAACCCAGATGTTCAGAAATAATAGAATAAGAAAACTGCTAAATAATTCAAGGCCAGTGTAGGTATTCATTTTATCTAAACCAAGTCTATCTAGAAAGTTATCTAGAAATCAATATCTATAAATTAACACATTTATCTAGAAACTACTCATTGTATATCAAACAATTTGTGTGTATCTTCATAAACACCCACAGAAAGGTGCGCCCTTTAGCGGTTCACACTGAGCAGCCCAGCAATATGAAATAATTTATCATTACAATTCAAACTAGCAAAGTTTGTCAAAATGATCACTTGCCAGATGTTGGCTATAGATGCAGTACACTTGAAACATGTCACAGAACAAAGCAATAATTAGCGATCTATCTGAATCATCATGGCAAAAGGAGCGGCATATGGTTGATTCTCCCATACATAGCCTATCCATCTGATTTGAAATGAAGTGCCCAGTACAATCGTACTGCGGATATTACTGCTGTCTTTTATATCAGTCTCCATGTTGTTCACCTGTCACTTTCAGTTGGAGTGTGCACACACTTGCAGCTGATCAGATTGGGAGTGGCATTAAGACAAGCACTATGTATTCTTTTTCTCTTCCTTATTCAGCCTTTGGTGGAATTACAATGTATCTAACTATAGCGTTTGCAATACACACACACATATATATATATATATATATTTATTTATTTTATTTATTTTTTTATTTTTATTTTTTTTTGTGTGTGTGCAAAATCTCGATTTTTTTAAATCATGTCAAAACGCAAATTCGAATTAATCGGAAAAATCAGAAAAACCGCCCAGCTAGTTTCTACATCAGCTAGCAGTGACAAATGAAAATTAAGTCAATCACTGAAACATCAGTGCCACCTTGAGTAAGAAATAACACGTATAATATGTATGTGTACCCGCATATGGAATACTGATAATTCACCATTGTTGATAATTCATTGTTGCACAGAATGTCAACATGATATAGTGTTTATTTGTATTAATATAATACTCATTTCTCTTGTAATGCACAAAGAAATAGATATCCTGTGATAGTAAACTTAAATAGATATAAAATAATTATAAAAAAGATAATTTATGGAAGAGAAGAAAAAAAAGGCACTCTTACATACCTCGAGTCTCTAGAAACCCAATACCAGTGTTTCCCAACCACAAGATTGTCAGGTTTGCCATGGAAAATTATTAAATTCAACAAAATAAAGGTCCTGGGACTTATAGTCCGAAGCCA
The DNA here is from genome assembly GCF_019703515.2 of Myxocyprinus asiaticus. Taxonomy (NCBI): domain Eukaryota; kingdom Metazoa; phylum Chordata; class Actinopteri; order Cypriniformes; family Catostomidae; genus Myxocyprinus; species Myxocyprinus asiaticus. The sequence continues at coordinate 37,967,130 of NC_059384.1, read as the reverse complement.
CATATAAACACAATTTATAACTGATGTTGGCTGGGCAAACACACCAAAACAGATGAAAAACATATAGAGACGGCATAGCGACGGTAGAAGCGTTTTAAATTTGCCGATTCAATATATTTTCCATTACAAAGTATTGTATGCAACCAGTTTAAATATTTTGTCCATCATAACATTGTTGTTTTAACAAACTCTAGTCCGCTGTCAAACGCAACTCCTCACGTGCCTACAAAATGACTCATCAAAAAAACATTCAGTCAGTGAACCGAATAATTAATACATTGCAAAGAGGGTTGCAAATATCAGAAATATCCAGTCTCTATCATTAATGAATGAATAGAATACAACAGGTGTATTGTTTTACTCAAAGACTAAAAGCTGTTTATTTGTGCACAGCATAGTTACAGATGTTATGAGCAGATGTGGCTTACTTGTCGCGTTTCTCTCATGAAACATAAACATAATATGAGAAAATGTTACACATGATTACTTAAAGCAAATTCTCATGTTTAAAAAAAATAGATTCTGAGGTACTGTAATCTTCACGGAACGTTTGACATCTGAACCAGTGAATGGCGGTCGGGCAGCTGCTCCCGGGTCCTAGTGCCTACCGCATCCAACATCTGTCAGTACGACTAATACAGAGATGTGACTAGAGATGTGACTTATACAATACCTGTCATTCGGTGACACTGGACCAGAGACATTATTTTTTAATTTTATTTGATTAGTTTGACACAATACCAAAGTTTAATTCAAATTCTTTGAAGAGTGGACCTTTCTCATATTGTTGAGTGGGGTCGGGAAGAGAATGTCAGTTTGACATGTGCTTTCGTGCTTAGTGATGTACCTTTAGTTACTAGTGATGAAACTATTGACAAAGTGCTCAATACAGTAAAACTCTTCAGTCGCTTTAAAATTTGTGGGCGACGTGGAGATTCAACTGGCAGGCGGTTGTTTATTTTATAATCTGAGTTAGAGTCTAGCACTGTACCGCCTGAAGTGGGTATTGTAGGGGAAGTCGGACCCTGGCCTCTCCATTTAATTGCTGGTCACATCGATCCTGTGCTTTCCTCAAAGAATGTAGAGCATCCTCAATTCGAGGTACAGTGTATTGATCTGGAATTGTTCATTGATTCAGCATCCGATAATCCACGCACATCCTAACGTTCCCTGACTTCTTCCGCACCACTACTATGGGGGAAGCATATGGACTTCGAGATTCTGATATTACACCAGCATTTTGGAGTTCATGTAAATGCTGCCACACATCCTCCCAATCGGCTGGAGCAATGCGACGGGATCTTTCCCTGAAAGGACGCGAATCATTCAACCTTATCTCATGCAGAGTACTATTCGAACACCCCACATCCCATTCACAAAGGGAAAACACTTCTTGCCTTTGCATCATTTTCTCACACAACCTCTGTTTTGCTTCTTCTGGCATAGGAGAATTACCAAAATTAAAAGAAAGAGAAAGCTCTTTCTGGTCACAACGCTGACTAACGGAAAGCCGAGTAACCATTGTCACCGAAGATATGCGAGTGCTAAAGGAATTGATTGAAAAAGATAATTTAGTGAAACAAGTTTAGCAAATTGAGGAGTAATAGTGATTCCAAGATATCTGAAACCACTACAGAGTTAATAAAGGGGTGACTTATTTTTGGATATAACCTCTCTTCATTATTAAGAGAAAGTATGGAAGATTTTGCCTCATTTACTTTATATCCTGATAATTTGGTGTAGGTATTTATCAGATTAGTGTGCTTTGGAATAGAGTTTTTAAAATCTGTTAAAAACAAAATTGTATCATCTGCAAACATTGCAATATGATGTTCCATACTTGCTATTTTAATTCCTTTGATTTTAGGTTGACTTCTGATAGCTATTGCAAAAGATTCTAAAACTAAAACAAACAATAACTGGGACAAGGGACAACCCTGACAAATTCCGCGGAATAATCAAAATGGTTTTGAAATATTATTATTTGTTTTAATCTCTGCCATTGGTTCTGAATATAAAAATATAATCTATTTACCAAAAAAAAAAAAAAGAAAAAAAAAAAGAAAAACAAACCCAAATCTAGAGAGTACTTCAAAAAGAGATGGCCACTCGACCCTATCAAAGGCCTTTTCAGCATCTAAAGACAAAATACACGTATCCCTAAATCCTTCTTTTACACACATTACATTTAATACATGCCTTATATTATGTAAAGCCTGGCAGTTTTTAACAAACCCACATTGGTCCAAATGCATCTTTCAACTAAAAAAAGAAACAAAAAAAAAATAGAATGATTCTTTGGCATATTTTGTACTGCAATTATGCAAAAGCTGTACTCTATGACAATAGGTGCATGTTATGTGAGTAGAAGAATAGCACATCTTACACTGACTGCGAAGGTTATACTGTATCATGCACTGCCAAACGTCTGCCTTCACACCCTCTTATAATAGAGCAGAGGATAATACTAAATTCTCTAGTCAATACTTTGCATTTTCTTAATCAGGCAACTTTTATCTAATTCAGTGATATTATTCTGTGTGAATAAACAGCCCGATCTCATTATTATTCACAGCTATTCTTACATAAAATCAACCCCTTACACCCCGAAGGTATTTTTGCAATATTTTCTGTCTAAAAGGCAAACAGAAAATAAATGCTCATAAAAAATAAACTGGGTAAATTGCATGGATTAATTTGTTAGAAAACACGTATATACACACACAAACACACACACACATAGTTGAAGTCAAGTTGTTTAGGATACCTACTTTGTGCATGACACAAGTAATTTTTACAACAATTGTTTATAGACAGATTGTTTCACTTTTAATTGACTATATCACAATTCCAGTGGGTCAGAAGTTTACATACACCAAGTTAACTGTGCCTTTAAGCAGCTTGAAAAATTCCAGAAAATTATGTCAAGCCTTTAGACAATTAGCCAATTAGCTTCTGATAAGAGGTGTATTGAATTGGAGGTGTACCTGTGGATGTAGATGGTGCCGAGTATGGCTGCTGCGTTGCGAGCTCCGACACAACATAGTAATGTTTTGTTTGTTTTGTTCACAATTCTTATGTTTTTTGTCTTGGATGTTGTCTGCCTTATTGTCTACGACAGACAAACACTTTTGGACATTGGTTCAGCAATCTCACACCGTAAACCGGACTTCACATTCCTCAATGCCGACCCGCTGTTTACAAACACACAAGCGGAGCCCTTTGTCTGGGCAGCACGGCCGCGGAAACACAGGAGAAAAAGGGGAAACAGAGCCGGCGTTCTCATCAGAGTAAGACGCCGTGCAAATCGACCCCCGCTACCCACTATTCTACTGGCAAATGTTCAGTCTCTAGATAACAAGCTCTGCGAGCTGAAAGCGCGGATCTCTTTCCAACGAGATACAAGGGACTGCTGCATTATCTGCCTAACAGAAACTTGGATGTCTGCGGAGATTCCAGACTCAGCCATTGAACCCGCGGGGTTCTCCGTGCACCGAGCGGACAGAGCGAAAGACCTCTCAGGTAAAAGCAGAGGTGGTGGTGTATGTTTTATGATCAACAAATCCTGGTGTGATCAGAGGAACGTACATTCTATCAAGTCTTTCTGCTCTCCTGATCTGGAATTTCTTATGCTTCTGTGTCGACCATTCTGGCTACCGAGGGAATTCACAGTGGTCATTATCACTGCTGTGTACATCCCCACACAAGCCGACACAGACCGGGCACTCAAGGAACTGTATGGGATTATAAGTGAGCAGGAAACCGCGCACCCTGAGGCCGCGTTCATTGTGACCGGGGACTTTAATAAAGCCAGTTTAAAATCAGTCGCACCAAAATATCACCAGCACATTAGTTTCAACACATGAGGGGACCGGGTTTTGGACCATTGCTACTCTCTGTTCCGGGATGCTACAAATCCCTCCCCCGCCCACCATTTGGCAAATCGGACCACTCTTCCATTCTGCTTCTGCCCGCTTACAGGCAGAAATTGAAACAGGAAGCACCCACCCTCAGAACGATCCAGTGCTGGTCGGACCAATCAGATTCTACGCTACAAGACTGTTTTGATCACATGGACTGAGAGATGTTCCGGTCCGCCTCTGATGACGACATCGAGCTATACGCTGATAGCGTAATGTGTTTCATCAGAACGTGCATAGAGGACGTCGTTCCGACCAGAACTGTACGAATCTATCCGAATCAGAAACCTTGGATCAATAGCGATGTTCGCACGACACTTAATGTGCGGACCTCCGCTTTTAATTCCGGGAACGTGGAGGAGCATAAACAAGCCAGTAATGCCCTCCGAAAAACCATCAGAACCGCAAAACGCCAGTACAGGAGCAAGATTGAAGGACAGTTTAACACCACCAACTCTAGAAGCATGTGGCAGGGAATTAACATCATCACGGACTTTAAAGGGAATAAAAACTCCGCCATGAACACCGCTGCCTCTCTCCCGGATGAGCTAAATACTTTTTATGCTCGTTTCGAGGGAAATAACACCGCCCTCGCGGAGAGAGCTCTCGCGGCTGAAGCTACAGAGGTTAGTTCACTCTCCGTCTCTGTAGCGGATGTAACCCGATCCTTCCGACGGGTGAATATCCGCAAAGCCGCGGGCCCAGACGGCATTCCGGGCCGCGTCATCAGAGCGTGCGCGAACCAGCTGGCTGGTGTTTTTACGGACATTTTCAACCTTTCCCTCTCTTCGTCTGTAGGTCCCCACATGCTTTAAAACATCCACCATTGTGCCTGTTCCAAAACAATCAAAAAAAAACTTGTTTAAATGACTGGCATCCTGTTGCTCTGACCTCCATCATCAGCAAATGTTTTGAGAGACTAATCAGAGATTACATCTGCTCTGTATTGCCACTCTCTCTTGACCCGCTGCAGTTTGCTTACCGCAACAACTGCTCCACTGATGATGCCATTGCATCTACAATACACACTGCTCTCTCCCACCTGGAAAAAAGGAACACTTATGTGAGAATGCTGTTTGTAGACTACAGCTCGGCATTCAACACCATAGTGCACTCCAAGCTAGATGAGAAACTCCGGGCTCTGGGCTTAAACAGCTCGCTGTGCAGCTGGATCCTGGACTTCCTGTCAAGCAGACGCCAGGTGGTTAGAATAGGTAGCAACATCTCCTCATCACTGACCCTCAACACTGGAGCCCCACAGGGCTGTGTTCTCAGCCCACTACTGTATTCCTTGTACACACATGACTGTGTGGCAACACATAGCTCCAATGCCATCATTAAGTTTGCTGATGACACGACGGTGGTAGGTCTGATCACTGACAATGATGAAACAGCCTATAGAGAGGAGGTACACACTCTGACACACTGGTGTCAGGAGCACAACCTCTCCCTCAACATCAGTAAGACAAAGGAGCTTGTGGTGGACTTCAGGAGAAAAGACAGAGAACACAGTCCCATCACCATCAATGGAGCACCAGTGGAGAGAGTCAGCAGCTTCAAGTTCCTGGGTGTCCACATTACTGAGGAACTCGCATGGTCCATCCACACTGAAGTCGTTGTGAAGAAGGCTCATCAGCACCTCTTCTTCCTGAGACAGCTGAGGAAGTTTGGAATGAACCGCCACATCCTCACACGGTTCTACACCTGCACTGTAGAGAGCATCCTAACTGGCTGCATCTCCGCCTGGTACGGCAATTGCACCGCCCACAACCGCAAAGCACTGCAAAGGGTGGTGCGAACTGCCAGACACAACATCGGAGGTGAGCTTCCCTCCCTCCAGGAAATATATACAAGGCGGTGTGTGAAAAAAGCTCGGAGGATCATCAGAGACTCCAGCCACCCGAGCCATGGGCTGTTCTTACTGCTACCATCGGGTAGGCGGTATCGCAGCATCAGAACCCGCACCAGCCGACTCCATGATAGCTTCTTCCCCCAAGCAATCAGACTTCTGAACTCTTGATCTCCCACGATCAAATACATCAGCACTGCACTTTATTACCCATAATCTTATATCTCACACCGGACTGTCATAAATTATATTATTATTATATTATATTCTCTCTTAACAACTGACTATCAACCGACAGCCTGAATGTCAATACAGTACAATACTGTACATTCTATATATATATATATATATATATATATATATATATATATATATATATATATATACTTTTTTATATATTTTTATTTTTTATTTTTATTGAATAATGTGTATCTATATAGTGCGTATTGTATACTGTACAGTGTATGTTATTATTTGTATACTGTTGAGTGTAATTATGTGTATAACAGATGTTTAAATTGTGTTGTGTTAATTTGATGTTATTGTAAATTGGTATATGTCTCATCACTGTCACGACTGCTATGTTGATCGGAACTGCACCCAAGAATTTCACACACCATTGCACTTGTGTATATGGCTGTGTGGCAATAAAGTGATTTGATTTGATTTTGATTTTGATGTATTTTAAGGCCTACCTTCAAACTCAGTGCCTTTTTGCTTGACATCATGGGAAAATCAAAAGAAATCAGCCTAGACCTCAGAATAAAAATTGTGGACCTCCAAAAGTCTGGTTCATCCTTGGGAGCAATTTCCAAATGCCTGAAGGTACAATATTCATCTGTACAAACAACAGTATGCAAGTATAAACACCATGGGACCATGCAGCCATAATACTGCTAAGGAAGGAGACGTATTCTGTCTACTAGAGATGAACGTAGTTTGGTGCAAAAAGTGCAAATCAATCCCAGAACAGCAAAGGACCTTGAGAAGATGCTGGTGGAAACAGGTAGACAAGTATCTATATCCACAGTAAAACGAGTCCTATATCGGCATAACCTGAAAGGCTGCTCAGCAAGGAAGAAGCCACTGCTCCAAAACCGTCATAAAAAAGCCAGACTACAGTTTGCAAGTGCACATGGTGTCAAAGATCTTACTTTTTGGAGAAATGTCCTCTGGTCTAATGAAAAAAATTAAACTGTTTGGCCATAATGACCATTGTTATGACTTTGTTCGTAGAAAAAAGGTGAGGCTTGCAAGCAAATATATATATATATATAGTTTACATACACCTTAGCCAAATACATTTAAACTCAGTTCCCTATCTGTCACTCACTCGACGTTGTGTCGATGTAATGACACTAGGGGTCACTCTTGGGAGCCCGAGACACCTCTGGTCTTGATAAAAGGCCAGTGAAAATTGGTGAGTCGTATTTGCATGCCACTCCCCCGGACATACGGGTATAAAAGGAGCTGGTATGCAACCACTCATTCAGATTTTCTCTTAGGAGCCGAACGGTCATGCTTACTGAGCTGAATTCTACTGTTCATTCACCTCTTACTGGATCTGATGGCGCATTTCAGCAGCATCTCCCTCCTCTGCACTGGTGCACTGCAGAGAACGCCCCTGGGCACTTCGGCAGAAAACAAAGAGAGTATATTTTCTGAAAGAGCTTTTCCTCTAAAAGAGTATATTTCTCTAAAAGAGCGGCACACACGGAACGTCTTTTTAAAGATGCATCTTTTTAAAGATGCCTTTCCGATTGTGTGTTATTCCTGGTTGCGGTCGTTATCTCTCAACTTCGGATGGCCATGATTGCTGTCTTTCATGTCTGGGCGCGACCCACACGGAGGCAGTGTTTGTGGATGGTTCATGTTCATTGCGAGAACATGACCATGGCAACGTTGCGGTCGTGGCTTGCTTTCGTAAGAAAGCAAGCCACCCCAGCGGCTCCCCGCCTCGGTCCTTCTACCTACAGGTATGAGGCCAGCGCGGCTAGCACTGGGGGTGATCTGGGGACCCCAATGGGATCACCTCCGCCGGGTATCCCCCCGCGGACCTCCCATTCCCCAGCACGCTCGTCTGCCCCAGTCAGGCTTCCGGATGAGTTCGCCGGCTCATCTCATGGCGAGTCTGGCTTCTTGTTCGGAGCCCGCGAAGATGATGAGCTCTCGAGCGCAGCATCGGAGAACAGGCTTGTCCAGTCGGATGCAGAAGCCTCAGCTGGGCTCCCCCCCTTGGGGACGATTGCCCAGTCACAGGCTGATGCCGAAATGACAGACATGCATTCCCGGGCGGCCGTGGAACCCTCCGCTCTCCCCTGAACCCTCGCGGCTTGATGATTGGTTCCTGGGCTCGTGCGCCACTCAAAGCAGCCACGCCCCGCTCCAGTGCCTTTCTTCGCGGAAGTGCACGAGGAGTTGACGAAATCGTGGGAGCCACCTTTTACTGCCCGACCCCGATTCCGCAGTTCCTCCGCTCTCACTACCCTCGATGGTGGGGCGGCCAGGGTCTATACGGCGATTTCCCCCGGTGGATAAGGCGCTCACGGTGCACCTATGCCTGGAGAGCGCCGCCACCTGGCGTGGATGCCCTAAGCTCCCGTCCAAGCCCTGTTGGCTCACGTCGTCCCTGACGGCTAAAGCCTACAGCGCTGCTGGACAAGCCGCCTCTGCCCTGCACGCCATGGCTCTCCTGCAGGTCCACCAAGCCAAGGCGTTGAAAGAACTGCACGAGGGTAGTTCCGCCACAGATTTGATGCAGGAACTGCACTCGGCGACCGACCTCACTCTCTGAGCGACGAAGGTCACGGCGTGGTGTCTTGGGCAGACGATGGCCACATTAGTGGTCCAGGAGCACCACCTTTGGCTCAACCTGGTCGAGATGGTTCTTGCTGCCCCCAGTTCCCAGGCTGGCCTATTCGGCGACACCGTTGAGGACTCTCGGCGGTGAAGCAGCAGACGGAGGCTATCCGGCACATCCGGCCTGGCACGGCTCAAGATCCCACACCCCGTCTGCTCGTCGCCAAGGGCGTCCCCCTGCGGTGACTGCACCGGCTCTGCCACAGCCCACCCCTTCGGCCCGGCACCGGCGTGGAGCCCACCACAGGAAGCAGACGCCACCCATCTCACAGTTGGCGCCTAAAAACCCACGGAGGTCGTCAAAGTGCCCCTGAGATGGGCGACGCAAGGACAAAGGAACCTGGAGCTGGTAAGAAGACCATTCCATCCCCTGGTGGAGGACCGGGTGCAAAATATTTTGTTGCCTTTTTGTTTGATTTCGCCGCATGCCCAAGTGGCTGCCATACCCAATAGTTCAGCAAAAGAGTGGTTTCCTTCCTCCCTGGGTCACATACCCGGTGTGCACATTTGTCATCAAGACTACTGTCCACAGGTTTTTCCTTGCAGGATTGGCACTACAGCGGTGGTCTTTCCACCCCTGAGCGCCCAGCTGTGGCACACAGTCACCCCAGAAGTGGCAGTTTCCACGGGTTATGAGGACAGGCCTCTTCCTCCCCCGTCCCAGGCTGTTCCGGGGGTGGTCACAAGGAGACAGGTAAGTGCTTCGATGTCCCTAGACTCAGCACGGCCACGACATGGTGTGACACCTCGTGCTCCGCCCCGCCTGCAGTCCAACGACATTGTCCCTTTGGTCCCCCTTGTGCAGAACTTGGATGCGTGGCTTGCGCTTTCCAATCTGTCGCGATGGCTGATCCGGACCATCCGACTCGGCTACGCGATTCAGTTCGCCAGGCGTCCGCCCAGGTTCGGCGGTATTCACTTCACCTTGGTCAAGAACGAAAAAGCTGCTATCTTGCGCATGGAGATCGCTACCCTCCTATGGAAGGGCACGATAGAACCTGTCCCTCCAGCCGAGATGAAGAAGGGGTTTTACAGCCCCATTTCATCGTACCGAAAAAAGGTGGTGGGTTGCGGCCAATCTTGGACCTGCGAGTACTGAACCGGGCCTTACACAGACTCCCGTTCAAGATGCTGACACAAAAACACATTCTGGCGAGCGTCCGGCATCAAGATTGGTTCAAGGCGGTAGACCTAAAGGACGCATACTTCCACGTCTCGATCCTTCCTCGACAAAGACCCTTCCTGCAGTTTGCATTCGAGGGTCAGGCGTATCGGTGTATCAGCGAGGTTTCGGCTGTTGATCCAGGGCAAGCACGTATTAGTTCAGACAGACAACATGGCAACGGTAGCATATGTCAACCGCCACGGCGGTCTGCACTCTCATCACAACTCGCCCGCCGTCTCCTCCTCTGGAGTCAGCAGCACTTCAAGTCGCTGCGAGCCACTCACATCCCGGGCAACCTCAACACTACAGCGGACGTGCCGTCACGACAGGTTACCCTCAGGGGAGAGTGGAGACTCCACCCTCAGGCAGTCCAGCTGATTTGGAGTCAATTCGGACAGGCACAGGTGGACCTGTTCACCTCCCAAGAATCCTCAAACTGCCCACTCTGGTACGCTCTCACCGAGGCTCCCCTCGGCATAGACGCGCTTGCACACAGCTGGCCCCCTGGTCTGTGCAAATATGCATTTCCCAAGAGAGCCTACTTGCACAGACCCTGTGCAAGATCAGGGAGGACGAGGAGCAGGTTGTCCTGGTAGCACCCTACTGGCCCATCCAGACATGGTTCAGGGATGGGGCACCATCTGGGACCCGTGACCTGACCTCTGGAATCTCCATGTCTGGCCACCTGTGGTGGTAGACACGATCACTCAGGCTAGGGCCCCCTCTACGAGGCGCCTGTATGCCTTTAAGTGGAGTCTGTTCGCTAAGTGGTGTTTTTCCTGACGGTAAGACCCTCAGAGATGTGCAGTCGGATCAGTGCTTTCCTTCCTGCAGGAGAGGTTGGAAGGGAGGCTGTCCCCTTCCACCTTGAAGGTGTATGTTGCTGCCATAGCAGCACACCACGATGCAGTCAACGGTAAGTCTGTAGGGAAGCACGACCTGATCATCAGCTTCCTTAGAGGCACCAGGAGGCTGAATCCCACCAGACCACGCCTCGTTCCCTCATGGGACCTCTCTGTAGTTCTTCAGGGTCTACAGAGAGCCCCCTTTGAGCCTTTGCAGTCAGCCGAGCTTAAGGCACTCTCCTTGAAGTGTCTCCAAGCAGAGGATCGCCCACTGGCTCATTGACACCATAACTATGGCATATATGCAACTATGGCACTCCCAAGAGTGACCCCTAGTGTCACTACATCGACACAACGTCTCGTTCCCTCCATCAGGGAACGGAGGTTACACAAGTAACCATGACGTTTTTCACAATTCCTGACATTTAATCGTAGAAAACATTCCCTGTTGTAGGTCAGTTAGGATCACTACTTTATTTTAATAATGTGAAATGTCAGAATAATTGTAATAACTATATATATATATATATATATATATATATATATATATAAGAAAACAACTAAATTCTACCTTTGGGTAGTTTTCTCAGCAGTGTCTAAAACTGAAAATCTCCGAATCGTTCCATATACAATTCGGAGATTTTCAGTTTTAGACACTGCTGAGAAAACTACCCAAAGGTAGAATTTTGTTGTTGTTTTTCTTGACATAATACATCTTAGGATGTAAATAAGAGAGGTCAGAATAAAAGTGTACCTGGCAAAATTGTTGTTGATACTACAAAGGAATCAAAAGTTATAGAATTTAACGCAGGTGGCTTTTCATTATTCTAAAGCCCTGGGTATACTTCTATTTTGACGTGAACGCTCAGTGTCTATGTACAGTCAAACGCAAGTATACTCGATATAATTGTGCATGCATACACAGGCGGTTGCCGCATGCGCGCTACAACTGCTATAGGCACCAAACTTTATCTTCGAGTTTAGACCCTCTTGTGTAATATGGAGAAAATGCAATTACCCTGCCTCCTTATTTTAGCCAATGTATTAAATATTATATTTTTCTTACAAGAAATACATAAAACTTTGAACTGCTGATATATGTAAAATATGTTATACAAAGAATATAACATTTGTTATCCATTAGCGTTGTATGTATGTATGTCTGAACATGTTGTAGGAAGATGATCAGAGAGAGAGAAAATGGATCAAAGAGTTAGATTAATGACCCAGGTGCAAGAAGATGGCTGCATGAGTTGAATTTAAGGTCAAGGACTTTGGAGATGGTTGCAGTGGGGAAGTCCCGAAAAAAACAACTGGGAAATTACCGATAGTCATGTCACCTATAAAAGTCAGATGTACTGATATGAACCTCAGATGCTGCTCCGTTTTGGACAGTATCTCTGACGCCTAGATGCCAAGCTGATATTGCCTTTGATTGAAAACTTTTTTTGATTTTTGTGCTTTGTTTTTCTTTAGTTTGTATTTACCTAGAATGTTTTGACTGCTAGAAAAGAAATTGTAACCAATAAATGGAATTTTATTGATTACAAGTCATTTGCCTATTGAGGTTTTGATTTTTTAAGTTCGTAAGCCAGGACAAACTACGAAGGAGTCTTCTGTTCGGGTTGAAAGTATAATTTAGGCTTATAATTTAGGCTAGATTCGACTTCCTTAACCTAACCTAAGAATAATAAAAATAAGGTAAAAAGGTGTTAGTTTATGCACCACAAAACAACCCATAAAGATGTCTTTACATTCCTTCAGACTCGAGTTATACAAATGCAGGTATCTCCTGACCAACTCACACACACTCTTGACTTGCACATCCACTGTTGATGTTTTTACCTTTATGTCCTGATATTTAGCTGCGATTACATCTTCTAGCGCTTCTTCGTGACAGCAAATTCTCAAAATGTAAGCGTTGCTACCTTGTGGACCCACTAATTAGTGCAAATAACTCCAGGCGCATTCTGTGCTTTGAAAGATTCACGGTTAGTAAAATTGGGCTGCGCGCATTCAGTGCTCGTGCACTCTGCTGATGACGAGATTTGCATCTGTGTCTGAGCGAAGCCTACTTTGGGCTTAAGTTTCCAAGAACCACTCCAAGCAAGTATTCAAGTTTTTTATTGAACATTAAAATAGAATAACTGAAAACAATGGGCCTCATTCATGAAAATTTTGTAAATATACTAAATAATTTGGAGTAACTTCCACGTAAAATGGAGCTTCCTGAAAACTTTCCGCCGGATTCACGAACGCTTCGTATTCCCCAGATTTGTTAGTACAACTTGTGTATGTTAGTGAATTCCAAATGTTCTTAAATAGAGCGCGAGTGCACGTTCATTCACAATTATCATAATCCACGCCCATGAAACATCATATAAGGAAGGCTTCAGATTCGCTAGTATATTTTAACATATATGCGAACAGTAGTAAAAGGTTCTCTCATCTAAAAAGAAAGTGAGGACCTTACAGTCATCTTTGCTGCATCAGAGGTTCTTTTGCAAATTACACAGTCCAAGAGGTCAATAAACATGGTTTGACATGAAGCTTTTGTGTAAAAAATGTTCAGTTCATGCCGATAGGAGGATGTCCACCACCTTCTCTAGTTCAGTTAAGCGCATCACCAATATCACTGGAGAAACTTAGAGTAAATACAAGACTACAGTGATAAACATTCCTTGCAACAGGAAAAATCTTCAAAGAATTGAATGTTTGAAGAAGGTGTTTGACCAAAACACTGTGAGATATTATTGATTTAAAAGCTATACGACAGTGTTCGGGCTTTTCTTTTTTCCCCATTATAATGTTTACGCACCTGTGATGTGTTCATTTATGGTTTTACCATTGACCATATGTCAACTGAACGCAATTAAACGATGCCTATACTAAATTATGAAATCTTTATAATATAATATATATAATAAAGATTATATATAAAAAAGGTTAATGTTACTAATTTAATTTATTTTTTAAATTAATTAATTTTACTTCTATCAAAATGTAGTCATGGCAGTTTGTCTGAAAGAAAACAACACATTCAGATGTCTTACGCATGATTTACATGTGGTTGGGAGCAGGTATAAATTTTGTTAGTACTGACTAACCTTTTGAAAATACAAAAACTTTCATGAATCCAAACATTCAACCTTCACTCTGGGAGGCACCGCTGCTGCTTTTGCGTCATGCACATACTTTAGAATGCGTGAGATGGAGGCAACTGATTTTCACCATCAAGACTTTATCCAAGTCAGGTTTATATTAATAAATCAAGAGAAATTAAGGTTTATAAATGGTTGGAAATAAAATGGGTTTGTACCATTGCCAAAGTTGCTGACAGGTTGAAAGTCACTATTGTTAAGGGGCAATTCAAGTGTGAATATTTGGGACATGATTTTTGCAGTGAAAACATGAAATTTAACTACAGTATAAAGTACTGTGCCAGAATATCGACACATTTGTATGTATAATCAGGAAATAAACTTTACAGATGTGATAAATACAGGCATGAGACCACACACCCTGTAAAAACTCCAGAAATAATAATAGCCACAGAATGTAGAAGGTTTAGCACTCCTAGGAACATGCAATATTTCATATTTATTAATTGTCGTTTTCACAAAAATGGGGGGAAACCGCCGTTACGGACGTGACGGTTGTAAAAGCAGCACTTGCATGATGAAAACCATCCATTTCTATGATTTCTAAATCTCATAAATGCATGGAATTTGCCTGTATTCACATTTATGTGCTCTCTATTGTTGTACATACATGTCATACATTCTCTGTGTGTGTTTACCATTTAAAAAACATTTAACCTAGCGCATCAGTTATTTTAACCATCACAGTGTGGCTTGTCTTCCTCTCTCTGTCTGCACACCGGCTGCGTGTGTTTGGTAAAGAGAGAGAGAGAGAGAGAGCAAACGAGATGTAGATATACATACTCGTTAAGGCTTTCAAGAAACAGGAAAAATGTCTTACTCTTAATAAATTAACAATTACATGCGTAAGAAGTTTGTGATGCTTTACAGGCAGATTTCAGATGTGGTGAATGTATTACTAATGTTTACTCAATGAAATTAGATGATTTCCAATTAAGTCAATAGGCACACTGGAAAGTTTAGGCTTTGCAATGTGGTGATGCAGTGGCTTCAATGTAATGACATCATTAGCAATCCAGTTCTATATTATAGAAGATCAGTGTTCAAATCGCAAAGCTTGTCAAAATGATCTCTTCCCAAATGTTTGCTCTATATTTTATATCTTCTGCACTCTGTTTGGGTGGTTTTGTGCTGATCAAAAGCAATGTGTTTGTCAAGAAAGAATGCAAAAAAAAAAAAAATAAAAAGTAATAAACTAACATTTGCTGGTAGGTTGGGGCTGTTCGCTATTTTCCTGCTTTTTTGTCCTTTGCCGATCATATGCCTAAATGAACCTCAATGATTATAAATATAATAAAATGAACTGATTAATTCCATGATTTCAATATTCATGATTCACTAAGGATTCATAAACCTAAAATTCCCTAAAGTTGTTCATGCATAAAATGATTTAAGTTGTAGATGATGTCAATATGTCAATAGTGTACATTTCCATGTCTATTCAAACGTTAGCAAATGTGCGTGTGCTAGACCCACACTTTGCGCAAGAATAGCCATGAATACTCATCAGATCCCGTTGGAATGAGCAATAATCATTTAATGGTGCTGTTGGTGAAATTAGCCAAATTTATCAAATTAATAAAGGTTGAATTCACCATTAATTCAAACAATAAACACCCTAAACTGAAATATAATTTATATTTTCCTTAATTAACAAACAAAAACCAACAAACCTCAGCAAGGTCTTAATGTGAACACTGATTATTTCTGTTTTAAACTCTATTCCTCAAGGGCACTCGAACCCGAATTCAATTACAGAACTGGTAAACAATCTTGCTGAAACCTGTGAAGAGATTCATTATGTTTGTCCTTCAGGGCAGAAGTCTTACTACGACTGACACTTTTCAATGAATTTTTTACCCATGAACACAAATTTTTCATTACCAGAAATTTTTTTCGAGCCAAACTACTGGGCCTCGTTTCCCGATAACGATGGATCTTAGTTCTTAAGAGTGTTTTCTACGGGCAAAGTTATGAAAGTTCTTTCCTTTTTCACGTGTTTCCCAAAACTGCACTTAACACAACCATGCCACAATGCACTTTAATTGTTTCTTAAGAGTCACTATCCATGTGTGTAGTGCTGAAATATGACCATATAGTGTCACTCATCATTGTAATTTCATTCTAGCATTGTGCTTAACTATATTGTAAATTACCTCGCTGGACATTTTTTAAAAGTTATTTTTTAACAATCGAACTAATAATCTACATACTGTAATTAAATATATAGTTTTGTAATTCCTTTGTGCAGTATGACCTATTTTGTTTACACCATCACTGCTTTGTTCATCATGTGAATGTACATAAATTCACTGATCAAGCAGGGACCTGCTCCCAAAATGATACTGGTGACTAGGGACGTGCCCTCCTGGGCTGAGGTGCCCCTCTGGAGAAAGTAATTTCATTTGCATTTATACATTTTGCAAACACTTTTTATCCACGGAAGTCAAAGCGATGTGTTCGACTGTAGCATCATGTCTCTGTTTTGCATGCCGGTGGATCAGGAATGACAAAAAAGTGCATTCATTAGAATTGACATTGCTTGAGTGGGCCCAAATGCTTACATTTTAATTTTTTTTATTTTATTTTTTTATTTTGTTGTTATTTAAACTTAAATGTAGGCTGTCCAATCACTGCAATTGCTGCACAGCTACTGTAAATCATGTCAGTCCTATACATATAAATAACATTATAACAAAGTAACCATGGAATTTAACTGCATAATGTTATATAACACCAGGTCTGTATATCAGTCATTACATTATGCTGTGGATATAGTGCATGTTCAAAGTGTGTGTTGCACTCCGTTTATGGTACCATGCCTTCACAAAAAAGAAGATTTTTTAGCATTTTTATTTAAAACTATTTACGATATACAAGTATACAAATAAAATAAGTACAGATATATACATTACTCTGCATGAGTTATATATTTAGAATATTAATATATAGACAATACTATTATATAATACTTGTATAATAATAAGTAAAAAGTGTAATTCATCCATTCAAGATGATGCATAATCACAAGGCTTCAGGTTAGAGAGTGAGGATTTTACTGACTTACTGTAAAAAGACATAATAGTAAGAATTTGATGCGTAAGATAGACATGGGAATCTTTGAATGAATCACCAGTTACAACAGTAACAACAACAGTAGTATTAGCATTAAGTCTAATTATTATAACAAAATGACTTTGAATAGTTTGTAAATCATTCTCTGTAACTGTACGGGATGGAAGGGGGTGACCTTTTTCTCCATTTGAGCCACCGCCCCTCAAAATGTCTGTGCACGGCCCTGCTGGTGACATCACTTCAGCACAACAACGCTGCGGTGTGGGCGACAACACCCTTGGGTGTCAGAGAGGAAGATGAGGAGGTTGTAGGAGAAGAGAGAGATGGGAGGACCAGCCAATATAGAACATTTTCCACTTAAATATAACATCTCCATTACCTCTGAATTTAATTTGTAATTCAATCATGCAGCCACTTTGTACCAACTATGTGGTCATGCACACAAATCCCTTCAGGTAATTTATTGATTTAGGCCTAATTATTTTATCATTAATGATTTTTTTTAAATTATTATTATTTCTTTTATCTATATTTTATTACCTTTTTTTAATTAAATAATTATATATGATTATACATTAGGTAATAAAAATAGGCCTATATAGGCTAATTTCTATGATAAGTAGACCTATGTAATTATATATAATTTAAATATAAACAAATTTAAAGTATAATGGTCACATTGTATACAAATGCATAAAGTGTAAGACTTAACGGTCATTTTGCAATTGTCCTGCAAGTGTTGCATAAGTCTGATGTCCTAGCGATGTTCTTAAGTGCTCTCTGATTCCTCTAGAGCACTCATAGATCGACAACCATTTTCAAGTACTACTTAAGTCGCATTGGTTTTGGAAAACAGCCTGTAATCCTAAAATGATCCATACAATCATTATAAGATCTACTTAGGCTAACGATGCTTTTGGAAAATGAGGCCCTGAGCTAAACACCGATCAGCCCCAACATTAAAACCACCTGCCTAATACTGTGTATTAAGTCAACCTCACGCTACCAAAACAGCTCTAACCCGCATCTCAGAATAGCATTCTGAGATACTATTCTTCTCACCACAATGTCCAGAGCAATTATCTGAGTTACCATAGACTTTGTCAGTTTGAACCAGTCTGGCTATTCTCTGTTGACCTCTCTCATCAACAAGGCATTTCCATCTGCAGAACTGCTGCTCACTGGATGTTTTTTGTTTTTGGCACCATTCGGAGTAAATTCTAGATTATCCATGCGAATAGTATGTACATATATATATATATGTATATACAGTATCTACAAAACTTCTGTTATTTACAGAAGGGAAAAAAAAAGACAAAAACAACTTTGAATCAAGTATTTTAACTCTCCAAAAGTTGCAAACTACAGCCACTATTAGCCATGTTTACAAGCACCCAATACGCTGATTCTGTAACTTCTAAAAATCAGCTTATATAAAAAAATCAGACAGCAAGAAACCCACATTTACATTAGATTTGAAATAATCTAGTTATTCTCTGCTTTTGACAACAAACCATGAAGAGACACTTCTGTTCTTTGGATAAGCCGGTAAGAATGCCGATAAAGGTGTTTATATGCAACCCAAAATTAGGATAATGGACAAAAATCTAGCCATGTCGATCAGTTTATTCTTGCGGCATTTATGACTTTAAACCAATAAAGGAAAGCCGTTTAATGCGTGTACATGACCACACATGTTGTCGGCCTATTAAGCATAATCAATGTAAGAACGTACATGTAAACACACTGTGTTACTCCTTGCAGTTTTCCTTTGTGGATATTTATATGTATAAATAAATAATTGTATTAAATCAATATATGAAGAGAATTTAGGAAGTTTACAAGCACAAATTATTTAAAAGCACAAACAACCCCTTCTTCACTAAACTTGGTATCCCCCATCCCTATGGTGCATAGCAACAAAGGTATAAAAATAATAACCAAGGTTCTTTCATGTCTTTTAACAACACGATGACTGCTGCCATGTATCCGAGTCCAATAACAGAGTTCACTGAAGTAATGTAGAATGAATGTCCATTTGTTTCATGCTCAGGTGGCCATTCAGAGGCATGTTTGTGTAGACTGTATGTATGTGTTTGTGTACTCAATTTGCGGCATCTGACACATGAACAGTTTCCATCTACACCTCACTGGGTGCATCCTGACAGTAAATACATTTTATAAATCCAAGTATGCATGTTCTGTGTATTTATTTTAAAGAGAAGGGGTGTTTAATTAAAGGGGAAATCCGGGGAGCAAATAGCAGTTAACATGTACAGTAAAGACCTGAGTATACATCAGTTCTCTGTGCTGCTGATTGCTCCGTGCACATTATGTGTGACGCAAATGTCGTCATCAGCACAGTTCAGATTTTTCTGACAGATGGACAGTCCTCATCTGTGTGCATCCTCTGCACGTGGGCCAGTCGTTGACTGTACTAAAAGAATATCACAAAACAGTTGTAGTCTGCATTCGTCGAACATGTTCGTAATTGCTCGTGGTCAGAAGAGTATACTTTGAAAGGCAATGTGGTCGTACAGCCGCAATCCAATCCAGAACAGAGACAAACCAAGTATACTGGGGCTTTTAGGGATTACAGTCTTTATAGCCATGCAGTAAGGTCACACCAAACAGAATTTCGAATAAAAATGACTCTAAAAGTGAGTTCCAAATGTTCTTTTTGAGCCCCATTCCATAGGGCTCAGGGATTTTCACTTCTGAATGGAATACACCCCTTGTTCGTAAACAAACTGAATGTGCTGATACACTCATTAGCGAACTAAATGAATGAATCATTCATCTCATTTGTGAATGATGATCATCTGCTGACTAGTTGAATGCAAGGAGAAGGCATTTTGTATGTTCAGTTCAGCAATCTTGTTCAACAAGCAGAAATGGGCCAAAGAAATAATAAGCTCCTTACAAATTTAAATGAATATATTTTTGTTGAACGGATTCAAAAGGCTTGAGTCACTGGGATGAATCAAAATCCCCACCACTAGTTACAAATATAAATCAACTGTTTTAATTTTTTAGGTGCTACAACTTTAGAAGCTCTATTCACACAGTGCATGCAAATAGAATATTATGAAACTCCATAAGAATAGATTTAAACATACATTAGAGCCCTTAGAGTGATTTCAGGTAGACATTAAGGTGGTACCTTTGCATTTAAACCCAGCGTGGAGAAGCGTGTTTGAGACTAATGGCTCGCTCTAATGGCCTGGCATCCACACTAGTCAGTTAGTAGGTGGTAGGCTACACTGCTTATATTTGTGCGCTTTAAGCTCTTGCCAAATGCGTTCCTCTTCATGGGGGCATTTTGTGTCTGATTCAAATCTCCCACACATGAATTATCACACTCACAGATACTTTCATTGATGAAAAAACATCTCATCCTAAATTACACTGCAGTTACATTCTGATCATGTAAAACCCAGATTCTGAAGAAGAAGAAGAAGAAGAGCAAATTGTACAGGGTCGCCTATAAGTCGATGTATCACAATGTTAATGTATTTTATGCATCACTCTCTACAATGTTAGAAATGCAAGTTACATAACGGTAATAGATAACACGATCCTTCAGCTTGACTACGTTATCAAATAGCTAATAATGTGTTGCTAATGTTAGACAAACCTTGTTCCCGCTCACCACCTCTGACAATTTAGCTACCTTGTAAAGATAAACATCCAGATGTGCCATTAGGAAGAAACGCATTGAACACCATAGAAAGTCTCTGGAGATAGGCATATAGTTCATCATAACTAACATCGTAATATACAATATGTATATGTTTTGAGTAATGTTTGCCATAACTTTCTTCGTCAATATACCCAAGCCATATAAAATTTCCTGTGGATAAAATTTCCCTGGGACATTATGATTTTTCCAAATAAACTGCACCCATTTATCTCAGATTTTCAGATCCTTTGGTAATACATGAAGACTCACCATTTGTCCTTTCGCAACTTTGCATCCAAAAACAGAACATGTCTTGCAAAATATCGATACGTAGCTACACCTGGCTTCTCCTGAAACCCCTTGCTTTGCCGTAGCATATGCTATTGATATGGAAAGCCCCACCCCGCAAGTTGATGGGATTGGTTCCTTAGGTTTGTGACGTATGAAACCCTGGCTGTCTGAATCCGTGTTTTTGAGACTGTCTTTGGTTCACTGCAGTTCCAAGTTCCTGCTGATTTCACTCATGGTATGTCTTCTAGCATATAAAAAACAACATATGGACATGTAAACAAGGTTAAAAACGTGATTTTCACTGGAGGGGGTCTTTAAGACTAATAACAATTTGGCGATGTGAAACAGGAGATATTAAACAGGTGAGGCAATTGTGTCATAATACTGTACACTGTATAAGGAGCCTCCAAAAACAGCCTAGTCCTTCAAGAGCAAGGATCATTTGAGACTTGTCAATTTGCCAACAGATGTATCAGCAAATAATCCAGCACTTTGAGAACAATGTTCCCCAAAGACAATTTGGAAGGATTTTTGGCATTTCACCCTCTACAGTGCACAATATAGTTAAAAGAGTCAAGGAATTTGGTAAAACCTCAGTGTGTAAAGTTGCAAGATGAAAACCATTTCTGAATGCGTGTGATCTCTGATCCCTCAGACATTACTGTCTTAAAAAACATCGTTCATCTGTAATGGATATCAGGAACATGGGCAACACCATTCACTGCTGCATCCACAGATGCAAGTTAAAACTTTACTATGCAAAGTAGCAGCCCTACATCAACACTGTGCAGAAGCACTGACGACTTCTCTGGGCTCTGTCTCATCTTAGATGGAAAGTAGAACAGTGTAACTTAGTCTGGTAAGTTAGTCTGGAGCCCCGCAGGGCTGTGTTCTCAGCCCACTCTTGTATTCCCTGTACACACATGACTGTGTGGCAACACATAGCTCCAATGCCATCATTAAGTTTGCTGATGACATGACGGTGGTAGGTCTGATCACTGACAATGATGAAACAGCCTACAGAGAGGAGGTGCACACTCTGACACACTGGTGTCAGGAGCACAACCTCTCCCTCAACGTCAGTAAGACAAAGGAGCTTGTGGTGGACTTCAGGAGAAAAGACAGAGAACACAGTCCCATCACCATCAATGGAGCACCAGTGGAGAGAGTCAGCAGCTTCAAGTTCCTGGGTGTCCACATCACTGAGGAACTCACATGGTCCATCCACACTGAAG
The DNA here is from genome assembly GCF_019703515.2 of Myxocyprinus asiaticus. Lineage (NCBI taxonomy): Eukaryota > Metazoa > Chordata > Actinopteri > Cypriniformes > Catostomidae > Myxocyprinus > Myxocyprinus asiaticus. The sequence goes on along the minus strand of NC_059384.1, from coordinate 37,945,048 downwards.
TTGTTGTGAAGAAGGCTCATCAGCGCCTCTTCTTCCTGAGACGGCTGAGGAAGTTTGGAATGAACCGCCACATCCTCACACGGTTCTACACCTGCACTGTAGAGAGCATCCTGACTGGCTGCATCTCCGCCTGGTACGGCAATTGCACCGCCCACAACCGCAAAGCACTGCAAAGGGTGGTGCGAACTGCCAGACACATCATCGGAGGTGAGCTTCCCTCCCTCCAGGAAATACATACAAGGCGGTGTGTGAAAAAAGCTCGGAGGATCATCAGAGACTCCAGCCACCCAAGCCATGGGCTGTTCTCACTGCTACCATCAGGTAGGCGGTATCACAGCATCAGGACCCGCACCAGCCGACTTCATGATAGCTTCTTCCCCCCAGCAATCAGACTTCTGAACTCTTGATCTCCCACGATCAAATACATCAGCACTGCACTTTATTACCCTTACTCTTATATCTCACACCGGACTGTCATAAATTATATTATTATTATATTATATTCTCTCTTAATAACTGACTATCAACCGACAGCTGAATGTCAATACAGTACAATACTGTGCATTCTATATATACTATATATACTTTTTTATATATTTTATTTTTTATTTTTATTGAATAATGTGTATCTATATAGTGCGTATTGTATACTGTACAGTGTATGTTATTATTTGTATATTGTTGAGTGTAATTATGTGTATATCAGATGTTTAAATTGTGTTGTGTTATCACTGTCACGACTGCTATGTTGATCGGAACTGCACCCAAGAATTTCACACACCATTGCACTTGTGTATATGGCTGTGTGACAATAAAGTGATTTGATTTTGATTTGATTTGAACTGTGTTATTTGATCCGATGTGTCCACATTTCAAATAGTTTTTGAAAAACACAGCCGTCATGTTATCCAGGCCAAAGAGGAAAAGAGTTATCCAAGATGATATTAGCGTAAGGTCCAAAAGCCAGTGTCTGTATGGGCCAGGGGTGTGTCAGTGCCCATGGCATGGGTAACTCGCACATCTGTGAGAACACCATGAATGCAGACAGATATGTAAAAATTTTGGAGCAACATATTCTGCCATCCAGCACCATCTTTTCCAAGGACGTCCCTGCATTTTCCAGCAGGACAACTTCAAACCACATACTGCCCTGATTTCAAGTGCATGGCTGTGTAAGCAGAGAGTGTGGGTGCTAGATTGGACTGCCTGCAGTCCTGACCTATCTCCAATTGAGAATGCGATTATGAAGCGTACAATATGGCAATGAAGACCCCATACAATTGTGTGGCTAAAGACCTACATAATGGATGATTGGGGGAAATTCCACTTTCTAAACTTAACAAACTTGTGTCTTCAGTGCCCAAATGCTTAAGAAATGGTGATGTTTAACAGTGGTAAACACTCGACTGTCCCAACTTTTTTGGTGTCTGTTGCAGTCATCTGATTTGAAATTACTGTACATAAAAAACAAAACAATAAAATTCACAAGGTAAAACATCATATAATGTGTAGTTGCAGTGCTTTCAGTATAGCAAAGGGTGAATATCATTTACAAATCACTCCTTTTTTTTTATTAGCATTTTTCATACTGTCCCAACTTTTTCGGAATTGGGGTTGTAATATTTAATAATCAGGGGTGTAACAATACACTCATCTCACAATCCAGTTTGATACACAATGCTGAAATCACAATACGATACTTTCAACAATGCCTGAATCAAGAAAAGTTCAAATTTCACGCTCAAATTATTATTACTTTAAGACATTTGTAGAACCTTTCCTTTTACGTTCCTTTACTAGAAAAACTCAACAAAAAGTACTAGTCATTAAACAGCAAAATAATAAACACTATAATCACAAGGATGGACTGAGACAAAAAAATCAGCCCAGCACAGGGCAATGAGTATACCACAATGAAAATATTCACAATTTCCCCTCAAAAATACATTTTAATGGCTTATCCAATAAATAATATAGAATATAAATATACAAATTTATTGGTGAAATCAGACATTACATTTGGCATTATAACAACCATCAAATATTCCCACATAATTATTATACATTATATTTAGCATTATATTTTATAGTTTAATATAGTACTACACAGCAAAATCATCAGTGTTGAATTTCCAGTGTATCATACTCTAGAGTTGTCTAGTGTTAAAAAATCTGTCCATCCATCTATTTTCTATATCCTATATAGGGTTGCGCGTAGTGCTGTAGCCTTTCCCAGCTGTCTCGGGCCGAAGACAGGGAAACACCCTGGACAGATGGCCAGTCCATCACAGGGTTAACACACACAGACATACACACTCAAACTCTCACTCACACCTACGGGCAATTTAGAGTCTCCAATTCACTTGACCTGTATTACCTCTTTGGACTGTGGAGGAAACCGGAGCAGCCAGAGGAAACCCACACGAACACGGGGAGAAAATGCAAACTCCACACAGAAAGGCCCAGTTGAGCTCCTGCACTGAAACTTTGTCACGAAAACATTCATCAAGTGATCTTTACCAAGCACCAGAACATCCTTCCATGAAATCTAAGATGTCAGATGAATCAGCAGCTAAGGCAAAAGAGGTTACTTGTATTTGAAATTTACATTTCTATGCTAGTTAATCGGCATTTATGTGAGTGTGTGAATACATAAATATTTTTATATTTAATATATATACACTGGCGGCCAAAAGTTTGGAATAATGTACAGATTTTGATCTTATGGAAAGAAATTGGTACTTTTATTCACCAAAGTGTCATTCAACTGATCAAAATGTATAGTCAGGACATTAATAACATGAAAAATTACTATTACAATTTGAAATAAATAAATAAAACTAGTTCTAGTTCTTAAACTAGTTCTAATCAAAAAATTCTCCATGTGCAGCAATGACAGCTTTGCAGATCCTTGGCATTCTAGCTGTCAGTTTGTCCAGATACTCCTGTAGCACTTGCCATAAATGTGGCTTTCTTGTCGGGCACTTCTCACGCACCTTACAGTCTAGCTGATCCCACAAAAGTTCAATGGGGTTAAGATCCATAACACTCTTTTCCAATTATCTGTTGTCCAATGTCTGTGTTTCTTTGCCCACTCTAACCATTTCTTTTTGTTTTTCTTTTTCAAAAGTGGCTTTTTCTTTGCAATTCTTCCCATAAGGCCTACACCCCTGAGTCTTCTCTTTACTGTTGTACATGAAACTGTGTTGAGCGGGTAGAATTCAATGAACCTATCAGCTGAGGGCATGTGAGGTGTCTATTTCTCAAACTAGAGACTCTGATGTACTTATCCTCTTTATTTAGTTGTACATCTGGCCTTCCACATCTCTTTCTGTCCTTGTTAGAGCCAGTTGTCCTTTGTCTTTGAAGACTGTAGTGCAGTGGTTCTCAACTGGTTTTGCTTCGGGACAGATTTTTCATTGGAAATCAAGTGGTGACCCACCATATTAAAAAAATATTAAAAAAGTAACCTGTATTTAATGTACCCTTGGTTGCATTTCCTTTTATCTTGCATAGTTTTGTTCTTGGTTTTCAAGTATAAGGCCATGCATCAAGTGACATTATTTTAGTTGTTGACGTCAACAACAAAAGCAACAGGAAGTTTTCTCTCCCCCCTTTTAACAATTTAAGAGAATATTTATATGAGCCCATTATTTTCCCGTTTGTTTCCAATTTCAAACATTATTAAAATAGAACCTACATATTACACAGGAGAAAAGGCTCCTCATTAGGCTAACATGGTTAGGTCAATGTAGCTAGATTAAATAATAGTAATAATAATAAATGGTAGTGTATAAATATAAAAAAATACTAGCTGAAACATTTTAAACTTTAACTACAACTGCCACTGTTGATATAAATATGAGGTCTAATAGATTCTACCGATAGATTAATTCATATGAAACTATAGCATGTTGTCAAAATATAACAATTACTTTTACTCATGTAAAATCATAAAACAATTTTGAAAAAGCGATGATGTGCAATGAAAAAAAAACAAAATAGCGCATAGCACAGTGTTGCTCTTTTCCTCCTCAGTGCTGTTTGGCATGTCGGGTCTGCCTACTGTTTGAGAGGTTTAACTTGACTTCCTCCGTAACACTTTAAATTAGAAAAGTCTCGCTAGAACCAAAATGGGTCAAATCAGTTTTGAGGTCTGCGTGCCACAATATCGAGGGAGGCCCGGTTGTTGCATGTGCGTGCCAAAGATCAGAGCAGATCATTAGCAAGAGCTGGTTCTGTTACACTCACATGAAAGCTATAATCGCACTGCGAAAATATCACAGTGCAGAGGAGAAGCCTTTAGCTGAATGAGAGAGTATCATTAAATTTGTCTCTGCAGTAATAAATAAGAAATCACTTGGGCAGCTGTCGAAAAATCTTCAGTAGGAGAACCATGGCATTGTTCTTTCCCTGCTGACCGCGACCCAGTCCGAATAGACCTGTGAACCACTTTTGGGTCGCGACCCACCAGTTGAGAAACACTGCTGCAGTTTTTTTTTTTTTTTTTTTTGGCAATTTCAAGCATTGTATAGCCTTCATTCCTCAAAACAATGATTGACTGATGAGTTTCTAGAGAAAGCTGTTTCTTTTTTTTTTGCCATTTTTTACCTAATATTGACCTTAAGACATGCCTGTCTATGGCATACTGTGGCAACTCAAAAACAAACACAAAGACAATGTTAAGCTTCATTTAACGAACCAAATAGCTTTCAACTAATATAATGGCAAGTGATTTTCTAGTATCAAATTAGCAATTTAGCATGATTACTCAAGGATAACGTGTTGGAGTGATGGCTGCTGGAAATGATGCCTGTCTAGATTTGATCAAAAATGACTTTTTTCAAATAGTGATGGTGCTGTTTTTACATCAGTAATGTCCTGACTATACTTTGTGATCAGTTGAATGCCACTTTTGTGAATTCAAGTACCAATTTCCTTCCGAAACAGCAAAATCCATCTATCTATCTATCTATCTATCTATCTATATATATATATATATATATATATATATATATATATATATATATACTTCACACTGAAAAAAGTGAAACAACCATGTCACTTAGTTAAAGTGCATTTTTATATGGGTCTAATCGAAAATCATGGTTTCCGGTTTAAATCTGTTTTGTTCAGTTTGGCTAAAAGCAAATAACACTCCCCTTAGAAAAACGTAACAGAAACTTTCGCTTAAATAGTATTTTCACTTGACACCAGAGCTTTTCGTGTTGATGTCACATCAGGTCGCTCCGTCGAGTTTTACTCCGTTACTCGCCCAAAGAGAGGGAGGGATATTTAAGTGGAAAATATGTCACATGGTCTTGCCGACCATGTGGAGAGTCTCATGGTTGATCTTAACCAATGGGGGAGGAGTTACTATAAACACGGAGACTGTGGCAGAGGGGGCTCTGCCCAAGAAAGATGCAGTTTGCCAACAGGGAAACGAATTAGCGGAAGATATACATCGCAAGCAGTTACCTTACAGGGAACTGCCACATGCGGAGCACCTGCCCCAGAACAGGGCTTTTAGTTAGCATGTGTACTGGGCCGGCAGCGAGTCTCTCCGAAACCTCGACTGCCACAGGGCTCGGAGGAAGTCAACTAGGGAACACTACTGGGAATTAATGGCACAAGTCTTCAGCTCAGAGGAAGTGAAAGGCGCTATGTGCAAGCGATACACCCAGCCGGCTATCCCGGGCTTATCCGCTTGTATTGTGTGCCACTACCTGGGACGAAACCGGTTCCACCCGGCGGTTGTAGAACCTTGCAAAGGTGTTGGGAGTTGCCCAGCCCGCTGCTCTGCAAATGTCTGTTAGAGAGGCACCCCTGGCCAGGGCCCAGGAGGCCGCTACACCCCTGGTAGAATGGGCTCGTAGCCCTACCGGGGGCGGCACGTCCTGGGCGTGATATGCCATAATTAATTATAGTGCGTATTGTATACTGTACAGTGTATGTTATTATTTGTATATTGTTGAGTGTAATTATGTGTATATCAGATGTTTAAATTGTGCTGTGTTATTTTGATGTTATTGTAAATTGGTACTGTCTCATCACTGTCACGACTGCTATGTTGATTGGAACTGCACCCAAGAATTTCACACACCATTGCACTTGTGTATATGGCTGTGTGACAATAAAGTGATTTGATTTTGATTTGATAGCTATGGTGTCAATGAGCCAGTGGGCGATCCTCTGCTTGGAGACGGCGCTTCCTTTCCGCTGTGCATCAAAGCAGACAAAGAGCTGCTTAGATATCCTAAAGCTCTGTGTGCGATCCAAATAGATGCGTAAAGCGCGCACCGGACACAGCAACGACAGGGCTGGCTCTGCCTCCTCCTGGGGCAGCGCTCACAGGTTCACCAACTGGTCCCTAAAAGGGGTCGTGGGAACCTTGGGCACATAGACCGGTTGGGGTCTCAATATCACGTGAGACTAGCCCGGACCAAACTCCAGGCACGTTTCACTGACCGAGAATGCTTGCAGATCTCCTACCCTCTTGATGGAAGTGAGCGCAGTCAGGAGGGTAGTCTTCAAGGAGAGTGCCTTAAGCTCAGCTGACTGCAAAGTCTCAAAGAGGGCTCTCTGTAGACCCTGAAGAAATACAGAGAGGTCCCATGAGGGAACGAGGCACAGTCTGGAGGGGTTCAGCCTCCTGGTGCCTCTCAGGAACCTGATGATCAGGTCGTGCTTCCCTAAGGACTTACCGTCCACTGTGTCGTGGTGTGCTGCTATAGCAGCAACGTACACCTTCAACCTCTCCTGCAGGAAGGAAAGCACCGATCCAACTGCGCATCTCTGGGGGTCTTCCCGTCGGGAAGAACACCACTTAGCGAATAGATGCCACTAAAAGGCATAAAGGCGCCTCGTAGAGGGGGCCCTAGCCTGAGTGGTCGTGTCTACCACTGCGGGTGGTAGATCGCTTAGGTCTTCCACATCCCGTTGGGGCCAGACACGGAGATTCCAGAGGTCTGGTCACGGGTGCCAGATGGTGCCCCGTCCCTGAGAAAGAAGGTCCTTCCTCAGGAGAATTTGCCGGGGGGGGTGGGGGGGATGGGGCTGTCGCGAGGAGCGTGAGGTCCGAGAACCACGTCTGGGTGGGCCAGTAGGGTGCTGCCAGGACGACCTGCTCCTCGTCCTCCCTGACCTTGCACAGTCTGTGCAAGTAGGCTCACTGGGGGAAACACATATTTGCGAAGGCCAGGAGGCCGGCTGTGTGCCAGTGCGTCTATGCCGAGAGGTGTCTCGGTCAGGGCGTTCCAGAGCGGGCAGTGGGAGGATTCTTGGGAGGCGAACAGGTCTACCTGTGCCTGTCCAAACTGACTCCAAATCAGCTGGACCACCTGAGGGTGGAGTCTCCACTCTCCCCTGAGGGTAACCTGCCATGACAGCACGTCCACTGCAGTGTTGAGGTCGCCCGGGATGTGAGTGGCTCGCAGTGACTTGAAGTGCTGCTGACTCCAGAGGAGGAGACGGCGGGCGAGTTGTGACATACAACGAGAGCGCAGACCACCTTGGCGGTTGACATATGCTACCGTTGCCATGTTGTCTGTCCAAACTAACACGTGCTTGCCCTGGATCAATGGCCGAAACCTCCGCAGGGCGAGCAGAATTGCCAACAACTCGAGGCAGTTGATGTGCCAATACAGTCACGGGCCCGTCCACAGGCCGGCACTGCGTGCCCATTGCAAACGGCACTCCAGCCCATTTTGGAGGCGTCTGTCATGACCACGACGCACCTGGAGACCAGTTCTAGGGGAACACCTGCCCGTAGAAACGAGAGGTCGGTCCAAGGGCTGAAAAGAGGGTGACAGACCGGCATGATGACCACGCGATGTGTCCCGTGGCACCATGCCCATCTCGGGACTCGAGTCTGAAGCCAGTGCTGAAGCGGTCTCATATGCATCAACCCGAGCGGGGTGGCTACTGCCGAGGATGCCATATGCCCCAAAGAAAATTACATTATTTTGCGATGGGGGACCAAGGGGACAACATCGTCAGACGTACAGCAGGTGGGGCCTTGCGGCGGGGCGGAGCTCGAGGTGCCACACCACGTCGTGGCCGTGCTAAGTCTATGGACATTGAAGCACTTACCTGGCTCCTTGTGACCAACCCCGGGACAGCCTGGGACGGGGGAGGAAGAGGCCTGTCCTCGTAACCCGTGGATACTGCCATATCGGGGGCGGCTGTGTGCCACAGCTGGGCACTCAGGGGTGGAAAGACCACCGCTGGAGCGCCAATCCTGCAAGGAAAAACCCATGGACGGTAGTCGTGATGACGACCGTGCACACTGGGTATGTGACCCAGGGAGGAAGGAAACCGCTCTTTTGCTGAACTGTTGGGTACCGCAGCCACTTGGGCATGCGGCGAAATCAAACAAAAAGGCAACAAAAGATTTTCCACCTGGCCCTGCACTGGGGGATGGAGTGGTCTTCTTACCAGCTCCAGGTGAGTGGGTTTCTTCATCCCTGGGTCGCCCGTCTCAGGGGCACTTTGATGACCTCCGTGGGTTCTTAGCAGCCGACTGTGAGACGGGTGGCATCTGCTTCCTGTGGTGGGCTCCACGCCGGGGCGGGCCGAAGGGGCGGGCAGCAGTGGAGCCAGTGCTGTCACCGCAGGGGGACGCCCTTGGTGACGAGCAGACGGGGTGCAGGATCTTGAGCCGCACCGGGGCAGGATGTGCCGCATAGCCTCCGTCTGCTGCTTCACCGCTGAGAACTGCTGGGCAAAGTCCTCGACGGTGTTGCCGAATAAGCCAGCCTGGGAAATGGGGTCAGCAAGAAACCGTGTCTTGTCGGCCTCACCCATCTCGACCAGGTTGAGCCAAAGGTGGCACTCCTGGACCACTAATGTGGCCATCATCCACCTGAGAGACCGCGTCATGACCTTCGTCGCTCGGAGAGCGAGGTCAGTTGCCGAGCGCAGTTCCTGCATCAAATCTGGGGCGGAACTACCCTCGTGCAGTTCTTTCAACGCCTTGGCTTGGTGGACCTGCAGGAGAGCCATGGCGTGCAGGGCAGAGGTGGCTTGTCCAGCAGTGCTGTAGGCTTTAGCCGTCAGGGACAACGTGAACCTACAGGGCTTGGACGGGAGCTTAGGGCGTCTGCGCCAGGTGGCGGCGCTCTGCGGGCATAGGTGCACCGCGAGTGCCTTATCCACCGGGGGAATCGCCGTATAGCCCCTGGTCGCCCCGCCATCAAGGCTAGTGAGAGCGGGGGAACTGCGGAATCGGGGCCGGGCAGTAAAAGGTGCCTCCCACGATTTCGTCAGCTCCTCATGCACTTCCGGGAAGAAAGGGTTCAGGGGAGAGTGGAGGGTTCTACTCTAACCCGACGCTCACGGCCGCCCGGGAAAGCATGTCTGTCATTTCGGCATCAGCCTGTGACTGGGCAATCATCCCCGAGGGTGGGAGCCCAGCTGAGGTTTCTGCGTCTGACTGGACAAGCCTGCTCTCCGATGCTGCGCTCGAGAGCTCATCATCTTTAAAGGCTCCGAACAAGAAACCAGGCTCGCTGTGAGACGAGCCGGCGGACTCATCCGGAAGCCCGACTGGGGCATGGGAGGTCCGCGGGGGGATACCCAGCGGAGGCGGTCCCATTGGGGTCCCCAAATCGCCCCCAGTGCTAGCTGCGCTGGCCTCATACCCATAGGTAGAAGGACCAAGGCGGGGAGCCGCTGGGGTGGCTTGCTTTCTTATGAAAGCAAGCCGCAAACGCAACGTTGCCATGGTCATGTTATCGCAATGAGAACATGAACCATCCACAAATGTTGCCTCCGTGTGGGTCGCGCCCAGACACAAAAGACAGCGATCATGACCATCCGAAGTTGAGAGGCAATGACCGCAACCAGGAATAACACACAATTGGAAAGACATCTTTAACTTACGTTCTTTAAAAAGATGTTCCGTGTGTGCCACTCTTTTAGAGAAAATATACTCTTTTAGAGGAAAAGGCTCTATCAGAAAATATACTCTCTTTGCAGTGCACCAGTGCAGAGGAGGGAGAAGCCGCTGAAATGCGCCTTCAGATCCAGCAGAGGTGACAGTAGAATTCAGCTCAGTGAGCATGACCATTCGGCTCCTAAGAGAAAATCTGAATGAGTGGTTTCATACCAGCTCCTTTTATACCCGTATGTCCGGGGGAGTGGCATGCAAATACCACTCGCCAATTTTCACTGGCCTTTTATCAAGACCAGAGGTGTCTCAGGCTCCCAAGAGTGACCCCTAGTGTCACTACATCGACACAACGTCGAGTGAGTGACAGATAGGAAACATGTTCTGTTTTAAATGCCAAGGATCCTTAAGAACTACTCAGTTACTAATTTCTCATTTAAGACTTCAGCATGCATTTTATCCTAACCCAAATTTTAAGTTGATGTGTGCTGAAGAAATTTGTAGAAAAAAAAAATGATAACCTATTCCAGATTCAGAAAACATTTAGATACTTGTCATTGTGGCCTTTCTAATCCTCAAAACACTTTTACAACAACAACAACATTTGATATAACTCCTACTGACTGTCCTTCTGTAGTTAATTTACAGGAGTCTTTAGTTGTAGATCCTTTACAATTTTTGTCTGAATTGGAAAATTCTGTGAGCAGTGGGTCAGTTCTTGAAAAACACGTGTGCGGGTATTGTTGCCATAATTTCAAGGAACTGGTGCTTCTAGTAACGCGATTTCATCAATTGTCTGTGATCTGGAGGAATTTACAACTCAGATACATCATCAAATTAAGGTTTACATCATCACATTCTTTTATATTCCTATTTTAGAAAGTTTCAAATTAATCTTCCGGAATAGTGAGATTTGTGACCAGGTAAAAGCAGACTAGGTCTCTCCCAGTCCATATTTAAAGCAACTTTAGTGATGGGAGCTATTGTAAAACCCATCCACTCTTCTCAAAATGCACAAATGTCTTACAACTGATGATTTTGAGATGGCCAATCACCTAACCTAAAAATGCTGTATTCATAAAATAAGATGCTTGTATGCTAAATCTACCCCCAGAGTATAATTCTGCTATTTTGAACATATGTCCCTATTTCATTGTCAGGACTTAAAAAAATACGGCTTTGATTTGATTCTGGAGCCCTTGATTTCTGATATTAAAAGGCTCAAAAGTGAAGGGATTCATTTGCCCATATCTGCATAAAAAGTGTATGGCACAATAAGTCAAGTTGTAGAGGACAACCTAGCAATGCACTCTATTCTGGGGGTTTACAGAGAACTTTAATGGGCATTTTTTTTCTGAGGATGACCCAAGAGTAGTCACTCGTGATGAAACAAGTTTTGGATGCTGCAGTTAGACACACAACTTAAATCTGTGTACAGGTTAAAGAGAAATTAATCTCTAAACACACTGCAATTTTTTCATGTGTGCAAATTTTTCGTTTGACATTATGCATGATGTTCTTGAAGGAGCAGCTCAACATGAGCTAAAATTGTTATTTCAGCACTTAACTGAAAATTTTATTTTAAAGCAAGACTTACTTTCTCGAATATATTCCTTCGATTATGGTTATTTGGAAAGTAAAAAACACCCTACAAATATTAATCTGGAGCACACTAGCAACAGCTCAGCTTAGAAACTGGAATTTGCTGCTTCTCTTGTTGCAAATAATTAACATTATCCTTTCCCCAAGGGTTTCTTATGGGATGACTGTAGCACTTAAAGGGGTCGTGACATGAGGAATCAAATTTTCCTTGATCTTTTGACATATAAGAGGCCATTGTACTATAAAAACATACTGTAAGTTTGAGAATTCAAAACTTCCTCCTTTATATGAAAAAGAGAATGTATTTAAAACAAGCTGCAAAAATGGCATTTGTGGATTTTGTGATGTCACAAGGATCAATACATCAGCAAAAGCTAGAGTTAGTCAGATCGGTGGTGCCCCGGCCTGAATTGGGTGGGTGAGGAGTATGACAAGGAGGAGGGCATCGGGGGAGAGCAAGATAAAGGGGAGCCGGATAAAGGGAAGCTGGAAGCGCCAGTTCGAGAGAGAGAGATAGAGAAAGACGAACGTGGCCGCATTGCTTGTGTGTCTGTGTTTATGTTTGTTCTAAGTTAAGTTTAACATTAAAACTTTATGTTTAATGTTCAGCCGAATGAGATCTGCTGTGTTGTAGTCCAACCACATTGGACTGTTGTGTATTTCCGCCATCCATTAAAGAATCAAAGACCGCGGGATGGTTTACGAGCCGTCCACCGAGTCTCTGAGTAATAAACTAACAGCTGCTCTCTCTCCCATGATCGTGAAACCGGCTTTGGTGCCGTCACTTTATTCTCTCTCTCTCTTGTACTAACCACACACACACGCGACCCCTCACAAACATTCTCGCACACACTTTTGGCTAGTAGATAGCTTCGTGATAAAGCTCAGCTTTGTCCCTAAGTTATCGTACAAGCGGAGACAACACAGGACACCTTCCAATTTTTTTTTTTTTACATAAACATGCACTAGACAAACTGCTTTGACCATTATCATACATCTTGCGCTGCTTTTAAAAGACACAAATGGCAAGTTATAACTCGTAAAATGAGACACCCATTCTGTGTGTTGCTGTTTTGAGTATAAACACGTCCTGGACACATTTTTGCTCCTCTTTGTGTTATTCTTAATTGTTAGTCTATGTAAACATGCACTAGATCGACATCTTTGATCATTTTGATGAGTTTCCGGCGATGTGCTCCACATTATAAGAGCAGTACAAGCGCAAATTTAAAAAACGTGTCTGTTCTGCTCCATTCAACTACTCATCTGCTGGCTGAGAGAACTGCATGCCATCCTGTATATAAACAGACATGGGAGATGTAAGATGTCGCGCCTGTGAAGATCAGCATCTCTGCTTTGGCCTGAACACAGGAAAAGAGCAAATGAATGTTCCTGATCGTGTCAGTGCAGGATTATGGAATGTGTGTATTTCATCATGGATTGTATTACATTTTATCAGGGATTGTATGTGTTTTCGGCTCATATTAACTTGGATTGCTTGTGAACCAGTCACAATATGATTCAAGCTTTGCACATGAACTGTTATTGAAGGACGGGGAAGTTTAAGACACTATTGGACCCGACTGCAAAACTGTAAGTAAACAGTTTCATTTGTGAATATTTCAAATGACATGACTGTTTGATAAAAATAAATAAAAATAAAATAAAAAACTTTACTAACATTATAACTGGACCTATGCCTTTAAACACCTAATCTAAGAGCACCACCAGCTTTTCCGAATTTTGTACTCTGATCAGCATTGAATACTTAAACATCATTTCATGGTACATTACCTGTTAGAAAAATAGGTCCTCTCCTACACACTTGAAGTATGAGATTTGAGGCTAGTGTTGCTGACATTACAGCTCTAAATAAAGGACTTTCTCTTTCAGCAGGGCTCCTGCGTGAGACGCTGCGCAACAGTTAAAGTGGTCAATAGAAAAACAGTGTGGATGGATGCAAAAAGGTGTTCTGTGTGAACGGCTCCTAATATATTCAAAATGAAAGCCTGTTTAATACAATGACCAGGAAGAACCAAATTTATATCAATCTTCGCTTTCAATAAACACTGCTTTTCAAGAGAACGAAGCTGCAATCATTGGAGAAAGACAATATTTTTCTGTCAAGTGTTTTCTTTCCCATAATTAAGCTTAAGCCTTTTCCATCTTTGGAGCTTTAATTGGGCTCATCAGTTTGTTGACATTATGTGTTAAAAAAAAGTATAGCCTATAACTAAACATTTATTTGGCCATCTTTGCCACAAGTCTTAGTACTGTTTTAAGCAAACATGCATTATAATGGATTTTTATGGGAGAGAAAATGAATTTCTCCTTGGATTACATTGTCGCTGTTTTGGCAGTAAATAATGTTTATCATAAGGGAAATGTAAGAAAATCACATTAAAGGAATAGTTCACCCAAAAATAAAAATTTGCTTATAATTTACTCATCCTCAGGCCATCCAAGATGTATCTGAGTTTCTTTCTTCATCAAAACAGAATTTAACATTTTTAGGATTTCATTTCAGGCCTCCTCCTTTAAACAATGCAAGTGAATGTACTCCATTTTTGAAGGTCCAAAATGCATATTTAGCGTGCATCAAAATAATCCACACGACTTCCGTTGACAAATAAAAGTTCTTCTGAACCCAATCGATTATTTTTAGAAACAAAACAATACTTATATACTTTTTAACTACAAATGTTCGCTTCCGTACATCTGTGATGTGCGTTCATGAGAGGGATGACGTAAGCTCGTTGGTAAGGTCAAGCGTCACGTGGAGGAGACAGGAAGCGCAAAGTAATTTTTAAAAAAAATAGTTAACCACGGTTTTACTACAGTAATATTGTAGTAGTAACCATGGTTAATTGTGTGGTAACTATGGTTTAACTAAATACCTTGGTTAATATATAGTTACTCTAGTGAAACCATTGTTCATTTTTGTAAGGGTAAACCAAATAGAAGTCTAATATTTTCTGTTTGTGCTCACAAATGTAAAATAATAATAATAATAATAATAATGACTTGAATTATGACTAAAAATTATATTTTAAATTACCCATTTTATCCCAAGAAATTGCAAAAAATCAATTTAATAGAAGTATCAGTATTGGTATCGGTATTGACGATATTGGACTTAAAATTATTGGTATCGGATCAAAAAAAGAAAATAAGCTGCATCGCCCATCCCTACATATTAGTGTGATTCACTCTTAAAAGGGGTTAAAACATCACTATTTTGAGTTTAATCTTTAACACTATCAGAGTGAAATGATCAACACTAAGGAAGAGTAAGACCCTAAACACTGGCAAGGGTATTAATTTAACTCTGATCAGTGAGAATTATATAAACACTGACATAGTGTCAAAAATAACACTACTAGAGTTAATTTAACACTGGTGTTTTGCTATGTATCATTAAACCTCTAAAATTTTCTCTCGAGCAGTGCAGATTCACTCACACCACGTCTGTCTCTCCCAGTGCTGCCTGTATTACATGCACTTACATGATGAGGGGAAACTATCTAAAATGCTTTTAAACTAGCACACTTGAACTTTTGAGACATCACCATGAAGACATGATATCCATGAAGGGTGCATAATTGATTGCATTGAAATCATTTAAGATTTGCAAAAGTCTGCATTTGTAATCACAGTGTGCTTTCACTACTGCCGTGTGAGCTGCTTCATTCATATGCAGGATTGCCAACCATCCCATATTTGAGGGAACAAAATTGCGTTCAGTATGAAATCCATACGGGATGCCATTTGTCTCGTATTTTAGCATCTCACACCCAAACTGCTGAGAATGTTCTACAAAACGAGAGAAATGGACCTGAAGCACACACCTTTCGCATGAGTTGTTTGAGATATCAGTTGTTAAATGTTACTTCTTGACAGAAATGGCAAGAGGAAAGCTCAATGACAATCAGCCCATGTTTTTGTCATGTTTTCATTCAGAAGTAGGAGAATCTTTTGGAAATATATAGTATTCAATTGCATGGTAAATGTTTCTCACCAATGTGATTCCAAAATCACAAGTAATTCATGAAATGACATTACATTGCATTGCATATCAGTGCTCGTTCTGGAAGAGAGACTCATTGACACTAAATGACAGTAAGAAAAACTGCAGCACTTTTAGTAGCCTAAAATGTACAGTACAAGTTTAGATAAAATGCTTAGTGATTTTTCTAACATTTCCCTTATGATAAACACTTTTTACTGCCAAAACAATGACACTGTAATCCAAGAAGAAATACATTATTTCAAGTTAAGATTTTTCACTCCCATAAAAATCCATTATAATGCATGGTTGCTTAAAACAGTAACCTACCAAGACTTGCACTGAGACAGCTTTGTTCTTTTGGCAAAAAGTGTTTATTAAAAGTAAAGACTGATGGAAATTTGGTTCTTCCTGATTGTTGTATTAAAGTGGTTTTCATTTTCAGCATATCGGTTCACACCAAACACTTCCACTTTTCCAATGTAAACAAGTTCTTGGTGGACCTCTTTAACCATTGCACAGCATCTCATGCTGGAGCCCCTCTGGGTAAATAAAGTCCCGTATTTAAAGCTGGCATGTCCCGTATTTGGCTGTTAGAAAGTTGGCAAACCTATTCATATGGTTTTCTAAAGTAATGATGTATCATACCAAATATACTGTAAGATGCCTCAATGATAATAATATAATAAAAAACTTTATTTTATAGAGCGCCTTTAAAAGCAGCTTCTCAAAGCACTGTACACAAAATAAGCTGTACATAGCACAATAAAAAAGTAATAGAAATAAAGCTAAACATCAGCAAGCAAATGCTAGTTTAAAAAAGTATGTCTTGAGATGAGCTTTAAAAATGTCATAGGTCTGAGCTTCCATAAGTTCTAGAGAAGAGAGTTCCAAAGGGTAGGAGCATAGACAGAAAAAGCCCTGTCACCCATAAATTTTAAGCGGGTTTGTGGAACAGTCAACAAATTAGACTGTGAGGAGCGCAGTCTGCGATTTGGGGTGTAAGGGATTAACAATGCAGATAAATAATGAGGAGACAAGCCGTGTAATGCTTTGTATGTCAGCATCATATTTTTAAAATCGACACGGAAACTGACCGGGAGCCAGTGCAAAGACTCCAATACAGGAGTAATATGATTGCATATCCTGGTCCCAGTCAGGATCCTGGCGGCAGAGTTTTGTACATATTGGAACTTATTGAGTGTGGATTTAGAAACTCTGGCTAAAAGGGCGTTACAGTAATCTATCTGAGAGACAACGAATGAGTTTATCAGCTTTTCAGCTACAGAGAAATTTAGCATGGGCGCAATCTTGCTGTATTTCTGAGGTGAAAAAAGAATGCTTTAACAGTACTCTGCACAAAAGAATCAACTGTAAGACTGGTATCAAAAATGACTCCAAGGTTCCTCATTTTACTTTGAGTCTCCAAAACAGAGCCATCAACAAACAGAGAAAAAGAACCAGCTTTGAGAATTTGATGACGGGAACCTATAAGCATAACTTCGGTTTTACCGCTGTTCAGGCATAGAAAATTATTATTCATTCATGTTTTTATCTCAGAAATACAGTCAGAAAGAAAACAAACATCAAGGTTTTCACCAGATTTTGAGTGTATTTAGATTTGGGTATCGTCAGCATAAAAGTGATAATGGAGGCCGAACGATCGCAGCAGATGCCCAAGTGGAGATAAATAAATATTAAAAAATAAAGGGCCTAAAACTGAGCCCTGAGGAACACCAGTGAGCACAGAACTAATGTCAGACCTGTAACCACCCAAAGAAATAAACTGGGAATGGTTAGTAAAATAGAATTTAAACCAGTTTAAAACTGTCCCCGACACACCAAAAACTCTTTCAAGGCGGGTAAGTAAAAGACCATGATCAACAGTATCGAAGGTGGCTCTAAGATCAAGAAGGATGAGAATGGAAGTTGCTCCTGAATCAGAAGCCATCAACAAGTCATTGGTAACTTTGACCAAAGCCGTTTCAGTACTGTGAAATTTACGAAAACCTGATTGAAGGGGTTCAAAGAGGTTATTAATTGTAAGATGATTACACATTTGAGAGGCATCAACACGCTCAAGTATTTTTGCCAAAAATTGAAGATTTGAGATGGGACAAAAATTGTTAAAATCATCCAGAGCAGCATTTTCTTACTTTTTTGGCACAGGTGTTACAGCAGCAATCTTTAATGCTGCTGGTACAACCCCAGTCTCCAACGAATCATTTATAATACCGAGGATAGCAGGGCACCAAACATCAAAGCAAGATTTAAATAAGCTTGTGGGAATAGGATCGAGCAAGCAAGTGGTAGATTTCATGCTAGATACCTCCCTTGTGAGAGCCTCAGAATCAAGCTGAGAGAAATGAGTGAAAGAAACATCAACAAACCCAGATGGACGAAAGAGTGAAGCGGTGGAATCAGATGTGATAGAAATATGTTTGCGAACATTATCGATTTTAGAATTAAAAAACTGAAGAAAAGAGTTACATAGCTGTCGAGAAACAGGCAAGGTGGTAACAGCATTGACTTGAAGCAGTCTATTTATAGTTTGGAACAAATGTCTGGGATTTCCTTGGTTGTTTACAATAGTCTGAGAGAAATAAGATGATCTTTGAGTCTCAATTAATGCTCTGTAATCACCCAGAAGATCCTTCCAAATCAAATCAAATCAAATCACTTTTATTGTCACACAGCCATACACACAAGTGCAATGGTGTGTGAAATTCTTGGGTGCAGTTCCGATCAACATAGCAGTCATGACAGTGATGAGACATATACCAAGCTTGATGTTAAACAGTCAAGCCAGTAAGGTGCCATTTACGCTCCATTTTCCGACAAGCAGCCTTTCGAGTCGCAGATTGTCATTATACCAAGGAGCAAAGTGGGCGAAAGTAACCTTACGTGACCTTAGGGGAGCAAAAGAGTCTAGATGTAACATCCGAGGTTGTTACCCCTCCTACCAACCACCAGAGGGAGCCCTCTCCCGAATACTAACTCTGTACCATTTCTTCTTTAGTGACTTCCTGTTTTGAACTATATAAATACCATGCTGTTCCATTGTTCATTGCAAAGTATTGCCAGTTTACCCTGCCTTACCAAGCGTTTTTCCATTGCCATTGCTGATTGTTCTCTTGTTATGACTATTGCCTGTTTTCCTGCATTTACTGCCTTTTGAATACCCCTTTGTTTTGTTTGCCTTATTGGACTGTCTTTTTGGTTTATTGGATTATACTGCCTGCATAACGACTATCTCTATTTGCCTGCCGATTTGGATTGTTTGCTTGTGTTCTAATAAACTTCCTGCACATGGATACTAACACCGTCTCCATGGCCAGTTCCTTACAGAATTCTTCACCTAACATGGATCCAGCAGAAGTTTCACAGCTCCAGGCCACATTCGCGCACCAGTGTGAGGTATTAAGGGGTTACCAAGACCAGCTGAACAACCTACGAGCTGCCAACAAATGTTTGACACAATACATTCACTCACTGCCAGCTCCCCATGCTAAACCAGTAAGCTTTGCTCTACCTGATAAGTTTGATGGTTCTACTGAAAAATGCAGGGGGGGTTTATGACAATGCAAAGTATATTGCTCAGATCAACCTGAATCATTTGATCAAGGTGCCAGAAAATGTGCTTTTATGATGTCACTGCTGACCGGCAAAGCTCTTGATTTGGCCACCGCTGTTTGGGATAAAGGTCCTAAAATCCAGGTTTCATTTGATTACTTCGTAATCAGCAGTGGATTATGCAGCTCTGTTCAGGACACTAGCGGCTCAGTGGATGGAATGATGTCGCTCTGAAGTCTGTTTTCCATGAGGGGCTTAACCTAAAACTCAGGACAGAGCTGAGCTGAAGGTACTACTCTTTCTGAATATATAACCATGGCCATCAAGATGGATAACCTACTTCAAAAATCTTCACGGCCTCAGTTTCACTTCACCTCAAATTCTACAGTCTCAGTACAGGCCCAGGCATCCACTGTATCACCCGAACCCATGCAAGTTGCTTACGCTCGCATTTCCATGGAGGAACGCCGACGTCGACGCAATGAAAACCTTTGCTTTTATTGTGGCTCACCAGGTCATCTCAATGCTGCATGCCCATAGAAGAAATCAAGTTCTCCTGAGTCCAGGCAAAATGTGAGTTCAATGTATCACACATTTCACATAATTTTCTGTTACCTGAAGAGGTCTCCATTGGTGATCATGTAAAGTGTTTTACAGCTTTAGTGGATTCTGGTGCTGCTGTAAATCTCATTAATCAGGAGATTGTACAAGAACTCAACATACCCACCATTCAATGCTCCAAGACGATTAACATCACCACTGTTGACAACACTCCTATTGGTACTGGCATAACCCAACAGACTGTTCCGATAACCATCAAGGTTGGACTTTTTCATGTAGAAAAAATCTCACTATATGTCATCAACTCACCCAAGCATGCTCTTATCCTGGGTCATCCCTGGCTGGCCATCCATGACCCATCGATATCTTGGAACCAAGGTGAGCTCACGCAATGGTCAAGTTTTTGTCACAAACATTGTCTCCATGTTTCTGTTTCCATGCCTTGTCTTATCACCAGTATTGGGAGCTCTGAATCACAGAAGGAGCCCATGATCCCCAAGGAGTATGGAGAGTTCAGTGAGGTGTTTAGCAAAATCAAAACTACACAACAAAGCCATTGAACTTCTGTCCAATACTGTCACACCCCGAGATCTTCGCCATGGAGAATTACATTGAGGAAGCCCTTGCCTCTGGTTACATCCGTCCCTTTACCTCCACAGCTGCTGCAGGGCTCTTTTTCGTAGAGAAGAAGGATGGAGGTCTACGTCCCTGTATCGACTATCGAGGCCTGAACTCTGTCACCATAAAGTACCATTACCCATTACCGCTTATCCCCTCAGCCCTTGAACAACTCTGTGAGGCAAAGATCTATACCAAACTTGATCTGAGAAGTGCTTATAACCTTGTCAGGATCCAAGAAGGGGATGAGTGTAAAACTGCTTTCTTCACCACCATGTGGCACTATGAATATTTGGTCATGCTGTATGGACTTGCTAATGCCCCTCAGTTTTCCAGTCTTTTATCAACGAGATATTCAGAGACTTACTGAATCATTGTGTGGTGGCTTACATTAACGACATCCTCTACTCACAAGACATGGAACAACATATCCAGCAGGTCAAGACAGTTCTATCATGTCTCTTTGTCAAGGCAGAAAAATGTGAGTTCCATACCTCCTATACCACTTTCCTAGGCTACAATATCAGCCATCAAGGTGTAGAAATGGATGTCTCTAAGATAACATCAGTCACCGAATGGCCTCGACCTTCAAAAATCAAGGAACTACAGCGGTTTCTGGGCTTCTCCAACTTCTATTGCCATTTCATCAGGAATTACAGCATCATTGCAGCCCCACTCATGTCGTTTCTCAAGGGAAAGCCCAACAAATTGCCTTGGAACGATGCCGCATACCAGGCCTTCATCTCCCTCAAGTCAAGCTTCACGACCGCTCTGATACTGAAACATCCTGACCCCAATCTTCCCTTCGTCGTTGAGGTAGATGCATCAGATTGCAGGATTGGAGCGGTCCTGTCACAACGTCATGGAACACCAGGCAAGCTTTACCCTTGTGCCTTTTTCTCCAGAAAATTGAACTCTGCAGAACATAACTATGATGTGGGAAATAAAAAATTACTTTCCATGAAAGCAGCCCTCGAAGAATGCCGTCACTGGTTAGAGGGGGCAGTCCACCCTTTCAAGGTTATCACCGATCACAAAAATCTTGAATATATCAAGGCAGCCAAGAGATTGAACCCCCGTCATGCCCGATGGTCATTGTTTTTCACCAGTTTCAATTTTACAGTCACTTACCACCCTGGCAGCAAGAACAGCAAGGCAGATGCACTTTCATGCAGACATGATCCACCCTACCTCCAACCTCACCCTGGGTCCATTCTGCCACCATCAGTCATCATAGCACCGATTAGTTGTGACATCATGGAGGAGATACAACGAGCACAACAGCATGAACCGTCACCTCCTAACTGCCCCCCGACCAAGCACTATGTACCCCAAGCTCTACGTCGGGATTATCCAATGGGTCCACACTTCCTTGAGCACTGGACATCCTGGCATCCAAAGAACTGTTACCCTGGTGCGTAATTCCCTCTGGTGGCCAACTTTGATTCATGATGTAACTAACTATGTAAAGTCTTGTCAGGTGTGTGCCCAATCCAAGACCCCCAGAGAACTGCCCATGGGGTTGCTTCAACCACTGCCAATACCACAAAGACCATGATCCCACTTGTCCATCGACTTCGTCACAGACCTACCAAACTCCCACGGTAACACTACCATTCTGGTAACAATAGATCGATTTTCTAAATCATGTAGACTTGTCCCTCTCAAGGGTTCACCCACTACCATGGAAACCGTTAATGCTTTGTTCCACCAGGTCTTTAGGGTCTATGGAATACCAGAGGAAATCGTGTCTGACAGAGTTCCACAGTTCACATCCCGAGTTTGGCAGGCTTTCTGCAAACAACTGGATATCAATGTGAGTCTCACCTCTGGTTACCACCCTCAGGCCAACAGACAGGTGGAACATCTAAACCAAGATATAAGCAGATATCTTCAGAGTTATTGTAGCCGTGAACAGGAGAAGTGGAGCAATTTCCTGCCCTGGGCCAAATATGCACAGAATTCCCTCACTCATACTTCTACGGGTCTAACCCCCTTCCAATGCATGCTGGGCTACCAACCCCCAATGTTTCCATGGTCAGGAGAACCTTCTACATTGCCAGCGGTGGACAATTGGATAAAGCCAAGCAAGAGGGTGTGGGACAGCGCACATGTCCAGCTACAGCGAGCGGTCAGAGCACAACGCTTCCAGGCTGACCAACGGAGGCCCCCCCATCCCACTATCAGCCAGGGACAGAGGGTCTGGTTGTCCACAAGGGATCTCAAGTTGTGGCTTCCCTGCAGGAAGCTCAGTCCAAGTTATGTGGGTCCTTTCAGAATTATCCGTCAAATAAACCCAGTCACCTACCGTTTAGAGCTTCCTGCTAATTACCGCATCTCTCCTTCCTTCCATGTGTCCTTGCTGAAACCCGTCCACCCGGCGTCTGGCTCTGGAACCACGGATTCTGAGCCTCCACCTCCATTGGAGGTAGATGGAGCCCCAGCATATATGGTCAGAGAGATCATGGACTCAAGACGATGAGGGAGCCAGATGCAATACGTGGTGGACTGGGAGGGCTACGGACCAGAGGAGAGATCATGGGTAGCCGCCAAGGACACATTGGACCCGTCCCTGATCCAAGAATTTCATCATGCCCATCCTAATCGTCCAGCACCACGACCAAGGGGACGTCCCAGCAGAAGAACACCAGAAGTTGTTCGTGGGCGGGGGTTCTGTAACATCCGAGGTTGTTACCCCT
The DNA here is from genome assembly GCF_019703515.2 of Myxocyprinus asiaticus. Lineage (NCBI taxonomy): Eukaryota > Metazoa > Chordata > Actinopteri > Cypriniformes > Catostomidae > Myxocyprinus > Myxocyprinus asiaticus. The sequence goes on along the minus strand of NC_059384.1, from coordinate 37,922,100 downwards.
CCTACCAACCACCAGAGGGAGCCCTCTCCCGAATACTAACTCTGTACCATTTCTTCTTTGGTGACTTCCTGTTTTGAACTATATAAATACCATGCTGTTCCATTGTTCATTGCGAATTATTGCCAGTTTACCCTGCCTTACCAAGTGTTTTTCCATTGCCATTGCTGATTGTTCTCTTGTTATGACCATTGTCTGTTTTCCTGGATTTACTGCCTTTTGGATACCCCTTTGTTTTGTTTGCCTTGTTGGACTGTCTTTTTGGTTTATTGGATTATACCGCCTGCTTAACAACTACCTCTATTTGCCTGCCAATTTGGATTGTTTGCTTGTGTACTTTAATAAACTTCCTGCACATGGATCCTAACACCGTCGCCATGGCCAGTTCATTACACTAGATTAGTAGCAAGAGCAGAATTTAACTGTAGAACTTTCTCCTCCAACGATGTAGGATGCAGATCACTTAAAGTGGAAACAACAAAATTGGAAAAAACTGTCTGATCAATAGACCTCCACTTCCAGAATGTTACTGTTCGGATGGTAGGCTCACATGAAAAATATAGTTCCAGATTAGAGATGACAGCTGAATGATCCGACAGTCCAATGTCAACAGATGAAAACTGCAATACAAACGAGTCATTTGCAATCCCAAGATCCAAGATATGGCCTTTATTTTGAGTCGGGTCAGTTACAAACTGTGAAAAGTTAAAACAATCAAGTAACAACGGAAATTCCTTAGCCATCACAGAGTCACTCTGAATACTCCACATGAATGTTAAAGTCTCCCACAATTAAAACTTCATACTCAATGTTGACAGAAAATCAGCAAACTCTTACATAAAAGCTGCATGTGTCTTAGTCTTAGGTGGTTTATAGACTGTAGCAATGATAGTAGATATAGGAGCAGAAACACTCAAGACCAGGCATTCAAATGATGAAAACTGGGGAACAGGCACAGAGCTTATGTTGAACTTCAGGTTGTAAACCACAATAATGCCTCCACCTCTGCCAGATAACTTCGGGAGATCTAATAATCCAAATCCTGCTGGAGTGATCTGGTTAAACAGGAGTCCATCATTTTCTTTATGGCAGGTTTCAGTTAAAAACAATAAGTCCAGCTTTTTATCTGTAAGAAAATCCGATAAAAGCAGCGCCTTGCTATTCACGGAGCGGGCATTAAATAATGTGGCATAAGCCAGGCTCTGAAGCGGAGACGACAATGGTTTAATCTCCACGCGGGGAACCAATGTTAAATTACTGTGATCAACACCAGTATAAAACAGTTTGTTGGTCTTACGTCGACAGGTAGGGACAAAGATGTTAGGAGAGGATGAGATAGCAAAACTGCGCCTCAAACCCCGATGGATATATCGTTTAGGACGTAGCAAGCCAGCATCTCGACAGAGTTCATAAGAGTCTTTAGCTGTACAATAAGAGCTCTGTTTTAAATTCAGAAGTTGGCGTGCAGTGTACCTTAGGGCCATGGTCATTAAGTGCACATACACAGCCGATCCAAGGCGTTGATTCCCCGAAGCGCACCGTGAGCTAAAAATCATAGAATCCACATGCTCAGCTGGACCAAGGCATTGATTCCCCGTTGCATGCTGCAGGTTATTCCAGATGGAACACAGAAGTAAAAACAACAGTCCAAAATATATAAAATGGTTCCAACTTCAACTGTTCAACAAGGGATGCTTCACTTGCCACTGCCTGCACCTTGGACTCAGGATGGACTATACAGTCCTTTTAAAAAATATTTTGCTACTAACTACAAGTATTTCCTTTTTACAAAATATTTATTAGTTTTAAACAGAATTTGAACAGATACACCAGTGAAAATAAATGAAAACACATTCATGTAAATAAATAATCGAAAACTCGATTCTAGGAAAATGAATAGGTGGCAACTCGACATGAGTGCACTTTACAGCAAATGCAGACACACACACACGTGAGCGTTTCGAAGCAGCAGAAAAATTACTCAATAGTACTCGATGCTACCGGTCCTGTAGAAAGAACCAAACGCATGTGACAACAAAATCATGTGGTAAATACACCTACTGTAATTATTCCACAGCATCCTAGAAGAGTCCTCCATTATTTCTGTGGTCCTAATATTCTGTGGCTTATACAGTGATTAATTAATTTAGATGTCACACAGCTAGGGTCAATTGCATCTTGTATGTGCATTTGAAAGTGCATTTAGTTCCCTATCTGTCACTCACTCGATGTGTTGATGTAGTGACACTAGCGGTCACTCTTGGGAGCCTGAGACACCTCTGGTCTTTGATAAAAGGCCAATGAAAATTGGCGAGTAATATTTGCATGCCACTCCCCCGGACATATGGGTATAAAAGGAGCTGGCGTGCAACCACTCATTCAGATTTTCTCTTCAGAGCCGAACGGTCGATGTTTAATGAGCTGACTGTTCATTCACCTCTGCTGGATCTGACGGCGCATTTCAGCGGCTTGTCCCTCCTCTGCACTGGTGCACTGCAGAGAATGCGCCTGGGTGCTTCGGCAGAAAAAAGAGGGTATATTTTCCTAAAAGAGTATATTTCTCTAAAAGAGCGGCACACACGGAACGTCTTTTTAAAGACGAATCTTTTTAAAGATGACTTCCTGTTTGTGTGTTATTCCTGGTTGCGGTCGTTATCTCTTAACTTCAGACGGTCACGATCGCTGTCTTTCGTGTCTGGGCGCGACCCACATGGAGAGAGTGTTCATGGATGGTTCATGTACTCACTGCGAGAACATGACCATGGCAACGTTGCGGTCGCGGCATACCTACGGGTGATTGGGGGCGATTTGGGGACCCCGATGGGACCGCCTCCGCCGGGTATTCCCCCGCGGACCTCCCATTCCCCAGCATGCTCATCTGCCCCGATCGGGCTTCCGGATGAGTCCGCCGGCTCGTCTCACGGCGAGTTCGACCTCTTGTTCGGAGCCCGCAAAGCTGATGAGCTCTCGAGCACAGCATCGGAGAGTGGGCTTGTCCAGTCGGACGCAGAAGCCTCAGCTGGGCTCCCCCCTTTCGGGACGATTGCCAAGTCACAGGCTGATGCGGAAATGACGGACATACTTCCCCGGGCGGCCACGAGCGTCGGGCTAGAGTGGAACCCTCCGCTCTCCCCCGAACCCTCGCGGCCGATGATTGGTTCCTGGGCTCGCAGTGCTTTTCTTCCCGGAAGTGCATAGGGAGCTGGCAAAATCGTGGGAGGCACTTTTTACTGCCCGGTCCCGATTTCTCAGTTCCCCCACCCTCACTACCCTCGATGGCAGGGCGGCCAGGGGCTATACGGCGATTCCCCCGGTGCACCTATGCCAGCAGAGCGCCGCCATCTGGCGTGGATGCCCAAAGCTCCCATCCAAGCCCTGTAGGTTCATGTTGTCCCTGACGGCTAAAGCCTACAGTGCTGCTGGACAAGCCGCCTCTGCCCTGCACACCATGGCTCTCCTGCATGTCCACCAAGCCAAGGTGCTAAAAGAACTGCACGAGGGTAGTTCCACCCCAGATCTGATGCAGGAACTGCGCTCGGCAACCGACCTCGCTCTCCGGGCGACGAAGGTCACGGTGCGGTCTCTCGGGTGGGCAATGTCCACATTAGTGGCCCAGGAGCACCACCTTTGGCTCAACCTGGTAGATATGGGTGAGGCCGACAAGACACAGTTCCTTGCTGCCCCTATCTCCCAAGCTGACCTATTTGGCAACACCGTCGAGGACTTTGCCCAGCAGTCCTCGACGGTGAACCAGCAGACGGAGGCTATCCAGCATATCCTGCCCTTCGGCCCGGCCCCGGCATGGAGCCCACCGCAGGAAGCAGACGGCACCCGTCTCATGGCCGGCCGCCAAGAACCCACAAAAGGCTTCAAAGCACCCCTGAGACGGGCAACCCAGGGTCGACAAAACCCACTGCTTTGGAGCTGGTACGAAGACCACTCCATCCCCCAGTGGAGGGCCAGGTGGAGAATCTTTTGTTGCCTTTTCATTTTGATTTCGCCACATGCCCAAATGGCTGCAGTACCCTACAGTTCAGCAAAAGAACGGTTTCCTCATTCCCTGGGTTACATACCCGGAGTGCACGGCCATCATCACGACCACTGTCCACCTTTTTACCCTTGCAGGATTGGCGCTCCAGCGGTGGTCTCCCTGCCCCTGCACGCCCAGCTGTGGCATAGATCCGCTCCCGATGTGACAGTCTCCACGGGTTGCGAGGACAGGCCTCATCCTCCCCCGTCCCAGGCTGTTCCGGGGGTGGTCACAAGGAGCCAGGTAAGTGATTCGATGTTCCTAGACTCAGCACGGACACGACATGGTGTGGCACCTCGAGCTCCGCCCTGCCGCGAGGCCCCACCTGCCGGTACGTCCGATGAGGTTGTCCCTTTGGTCCCCCTAGCGCGGAGCTTGGATGCATGGCTTGCGCTTTCCAATCCGTCGCGATGGCTGATCCGGACTGTCTGATTCGGCTACGTGATTCAGTTTGCCAGGCGTCCGCCCAGTTTCAACGGTATCCACTTCACCTTGGTGAAGGATGAAAATGCTGCTACTTTGCACGCGGAGATCAACACCCTCCTATGGAAGGGTGCGATAGAACCTGTCCCTCCGGCCGAGATGAAGAAGGGGTTTTACAGCCCCTACTTCATCGTACCAAAAAAAGGTGTTGGGTTGCGGCCAATCTTGGACCTGCGAGTACTGAACCGGGCTTTACAAAGACTCCCGTTCAAGATGCTGACGCAAAGACGCATTCTGGCAAGCGTCCGTCACCAAGATTGGTTCGCGCCGGTAGACTTGAAGGACGCGTACTTTCACGTCTCGATTCTACCTCGACACAGACCCTTCCTGCGGTTTGCATTCAAGGGTCGGGCGCATCAGTACAAGGTCCTCCCTTTCGGTCTGTCCTTGTCCCCTCGCATCTTCACGAAGGTCGCAGAGGCAGCTCTTGCCCCGTTAAGGGAGGTGGGCATTCGCATTCTCAACTATCTCGATGATTGGCTAATCCTAGCTCACTCTCGGGACATGTTGTGTGCACACAGGGACTTGGTGCTCTCGCACCTCAGCCGATTAGGGCTTCGGGTCAACTGGGTAAAGAGCAAGCGCCTACCGGTTCAGAGCATCTCTTTTCTCGGTTTGGAGTTTGGATTCAGTCTCATTGACAGCGCGCCTCACAAACGAGCACGCACAGTCGGTGCTGGCCTGTTTGAAGGCGTTCAAACAGAAAACAGCGGTTCCACTGAAACTCTTTCAGAGGCTCCTGGGGCATATGGCATCCTCAGCGGTGGCCACCCCGCTCTGGTTGATGCAAATGAGACTGCTTCAGCACTGGCTACAGACTCGAGTCCCGAGATGGGCCTGGCGCCGCGGGACACATCGCGTGGTCATTACGTCAGTCTGTCACCACCTCTTCAGCCCTTGGACCGACCTCCAAGGCATTCCCCTAGAGCAGGTCTCCAAGCGCATCGTGGTCACAACAGATGCCTCCAAAACGGGCTGGGGCACTGTTTGCAATGGGCACGCAGCCGCCGGCTTATGGATGGGCTTGCGGCTGCGTTGGCACATCAACTGCCTCGAGTTGCTGGCAATTCTGCTCACCCTGCGGAGGTTCCGGCCATTGATCCAGGGCAAGCATGTGTTAGTTCGGACAAACAACATGGCAATGGTAGCATAAGTCAACTGCCAAGGCGGTCTGTGCTCTCGTTGTATGTCACAACTCGCCCGCCGTCTCCTCCTCTGGAGTCAGCAGAACCTCAAGTCGCTGCGAGCCACTCACATTCCGGTCGACCTCAACACTGCAGCCGATGCACTGTCACGGCAGGTTACCCTCAGGGGAGAGTGGAGACTCCACCCTCAGGTGGTCCAGCTGATCTGGAGTTGATTCGGACAGGCACAGGTAGACCTGTTCGCCTCCCAAGAATCCTCCCACTGCCCGCTCTGGTACTCCCTGACCAAGGCACCTCTCAGTATAGACGCGCTGGCACACAGCTGGCCCCCTAGCCTGCGCAAATATGCATTTCCCCCAGTGAGCCTACTTGCACAGACTCTGTGCAAGGTCAAGGAGGACGAGGAGCAGGTCGTCCTGGTAGCACCCTACTGGCCCACCCAGACGTGGTTCTCGGACCTCACGCTCCTTGCGACAGCCCCCCCAGTGAATTCTCCTGAGGAATGACCTTCTTTCACAGGGACGGGGCACCATCTGGCACCCACGACCAGACCTCTGGAATCTCCATGAATCTCCAGCGGTGGTAGACACGATCACTCAGGCTAGGGCCCCCTCTACGAAGCGCCTGTATGCCTTTAAGTGGCATCTGTTCGCTAAGTGGTGTTCTTCCCGACGGGAAGACCCCCAGAGATGCGCAGTCAGATCGGTGCTTTCCTTACTGCAATAGAGGTTGGAAGGGCGGCTGTCCCCTTCCACCTTGAAGGTGTTCGTTGCCGCTATAGCAGCACACCACGACACAGTGGACGGTAAGTCTTTATGGAAGCACGACCTGATCATCAGGTTCCTGAGAGGTGCCAGGAGGCTGAAACCCTCCAGACCGTGCCTCGTTCCTCATGGGACCTCTCTGTAGTTCTTCAGGGTCTAGAGAGAGCCCCCTTTGAGCCTTTGCAGTCAGCTGAGCTTAAGGCACTCTCCTTGAAGACTGCACTCCTGACTGCGCTCACCTCCATCAAGAGGGTAGGAGAACTGCAAGCGTTCTCTGTCAGCTAAATGTGCCTGGATTTCGGTCTGGGCTACTCTCACGTGATCTTGAGACCCCGACCTGGCTATGTGCCCAAGGTTCCCATGACCCCTTTTAGGGACCAGGTGGTGAACCTGCGAGCGCTGCCCCAGGAGGGGGCAGACCCAGCCCTGTCGTTTCTGTGTCCGGTGCACGCTTTACGCATCTATTTGGATCGCACGCAGAGCTTTAGGATCTCAGAGCAGCTCTTTGTCTGCTTTGGTGCACAGCGGAAAGGAAGTGCTGTCTCCAAGCAGAGGATCACTCACTGGCTCATTGACGCCATAGCTATGGTATATCACGCCCAGGACGTGCCGCTCCCGGTAGGGCTAGGAACCCATTCTACCGGGGGTGTTGCAGCCTCCTGGGCCCTGGTCAGGGGTGCCTCACTAACAGACATTTGCAGAGCAGCAGGCTGGGCAACACCCAACGCCTTTGCGAGGTTCTACAACCTCTGGGTGGAACCGGTTTCATCCCGGGTAGTGGCACGCAATACAAGCGGATAAGCCTGGGATAGCCGGCCGCATGTATCATTTGCACATAGCATCTTTCACCTTTCACCAGCTGAAGACGTGCGCCATTAACTCCCAGTAGTGTTCACAAACTATGTTCCCTGGTTGACTTCCTCCGAGCCCTATGGCAGTCAAGTTTTTGGAGAGACTCGCTGCCGGCCCAGTACACATGCTAACTAAAAGCCCTGTTCTGGGGTAGGTGCTCCGCATGTGGTGGTTCCCTGTAGGCAACACCATGCAATGTATATCTTCTGCTAATTCGTTTCCCTGTTGGCAAACTGTGTCTTGCTTGGGCAGAGGCCCCTCTGCCACAGTCTCCATGTTTGTAGTAACTCCTCCCCCGTTGGGTAGGACCTACCATGAGACTTCTCCACATGACATACTTCCGTCATAGTTCGGCAAGACCATGTGACATATTTTCCAATTAAATATCCCCCCTCTCTCTGGGCGAGGTGTGGTCTCCATGGTGTCCTCCCCTTGGGAGGGACACCCCCCGACTAGACCTGGTCGGCCCAGTCGGATATTCCCCCTTTTTTTAGGGAGTGGAAAAAAGAAGGGGAAAAGAGGCCACGACTGGGCTAGCCTGTCTCTATCTTTTGGGTAGTCGACTTGTCCCCAAAGGGCCATTTGACACTCATAACTATGTTGGGGGAGGTTACATGTTGGCCTGGTGCGCTGGCTACGAGGCACACAGTTGTCTGCCCATCACACACCGCCAGTTCACGTAACACGATTCAGCCAGTTGTGGCGTTTTGTATAGGGACCTCTAGTGTCACTACATCGACACAACGTCGAGTGAGTGACAGATAGAGAATGTCATGGTTACTTGTGTAACCTCCGTTCCCTGATGGAGGGAACGAGACGTTGTGTCCCTCCTGCCACAACGCTGAACTACCCGCTGAAATAGCCAGACCTTGTCACGGCTCCTCAGCATAAAACCTGAATGAGTGGTTGCACGCCAGCTCCTTTTATGCCCATATGTCCGGGGGAGTGGCATGCAAATATCAAAATTTTCATTGGCCTTTTATCAAATACCAGAGGTGTCTCGGGCTCCCAAGAGTGACCCCTAGTGTCACTACATCGACACAACGTTTCGTTCCCTCCATCAGGGAATGGAGGTTACAAAAGTAACCATGACGTTTAGCGCGCCTCAATGGTCTGACACAGACTGCATGAGTGCATGCGATTGAGTGTCTGTGCTCACGCTGGCTGCTGTCAATCAAACACACTGCACTCTGTTCTCCGCTCTCTTTTCGCAAATAACGAAACAATTATTTAAAATCCAGGTAATGAGTAATGAGAGGATATATATCAGAGTAAAAAGTATTTGTTTGGCAAAAAAATTTAGCGAAGTAAAAGTTTCAACAAATGTAAAAACTCAAAGTAAAAATACATACAAGTATTTGTACTTCATTACTTTACACCACTGCTCGGAACACACGCAAATGTAAAGCACACAAACAAGTGGTTGTCTTGCTATGCGATCAAGTAATAGATGTAGAACGTAGGTTAAATACAGAAAATGACTTAAAAGTTTATCATCAATATCAATGTTTTTCCCCCCAATAAATATCAAGTTAGTTTTATCGCCTAGCCCTATTGCTAACATTGCATAAATCTCTCACAGCATCCCAATAATCTCAGCGATAGCTAATTTACAGGCTACGATATAGATACAAAGAATCTAGTAACAGGAATATCAAATTTACCTCCATAAATTTCTTAAAAATAGAGGTAGAATTACTGCTGATGTCTCGATTGGCTTGAGCAGGATAAACTCAAATGACACCATCAAGCAATTGTTCTTCTTCATTGCGAAAAGCCCTTTCAGGTGCAGCCATGGATGTTCAGGTGTTGATGTTGAACTGCTGCTTGACACATCCTCTACTGCTGCTGCCATTCAAGTTTTCTATGAGTGATTTGATTTGACGGGAGTCACGAGACTCTCGTAGCCAATCACATTGATGGATAAAAATAGAATTAGGACAGGGATGTAGTGAACACAGATGGAAGGAAAATAGTACAGTAAAATTACAGTTACAGCACTTAAAAATGTACTCAAGTACAAGTATAAAAAATTTAAATTACTTAAAATACAATTCCTGGAAAAAACTACTTAATTACAGTAACAAGAGTATTTATAATTCATTACTTTACACCCTGTTCCTAACTTCCAACAAAAAAACAAGTAACTGTTTGTGAACCCTCACGATTTATCCAAATAGTACAAACGGTTACTGTGCACACAGAGGTTAAATTAAAAAAAGGAAAAAAGAATATTGGCAGTTTGTTCATCATGTCATTCTATTTCCTGCAGGCAGGCTCCAGTTGGATGCATTTTTATACATTCCATCTCCATTTAGCGAGTCTGCTCGCTTGAAAACACATTTAAAGTTCTTTACAGTTCATTACATAAGCATTATGGTCCTGTCTAGTCAGTGTCGGAACCTGGTCCGCTACACACACGCTCTACTGCCCACTTCTGTTCCAGTTAGATCACAAATTAATATGCAACCAGTGCTCTAAGTGAGGGTGGAGGATGTTAGGACTGCCCTTCTCAAAAATCCCAATTTATCCCCTGCATGCACATCCCTAGCATCAATCATTGATTGGGCAATCGCAAATTCCATTGCAACAAGCTCAGTGGCAAACAAAATCATCCAAGATGGTGGAGTCAAGGGAAAAGTTAATTTTCAAGGTGAAATAATACATCTAATGTCCAATAAACTCATACACAATTAAACATCTGCTCGACACCCAGGCTGCTTTAAAGACACTAAAAATCTACCAAAATCATATATTAGACTTTTTAAATGAGGTTTAAAAGCCACAATCAAATAACTAACAAGCATTTGGTGATGTTATAGCTCAGTGGCATGTGATGAACTTTTGAGTTGAGGTGGCTGATTTATTTTTTTTTTTTTTTGTCCAATGAAAATTATTTCAGTTACATTTAGTGTTTACTTAGTTTGTAGATTAAATCCATTCATAAATCTGATAGATCACAATATGTACAAACACACAGGCCTATAATTTGTATATTATTTCACTCAAAAAAGATCACATACTTACATATGTATTTGTAACCGATCCTCTTCGACCAACTCAGAGCGGGATTCGAACCGGGGTCTCTGGCAGGGGCACGCTAACAAGGAGGCTAATGGCTAGAGCCTCTAGCATCAGTCGTTAGTGCACCTCTTGAGGCCAGGGGAGTGATGTTTTACACATACCGCACAGCTATTATATACCAGCTGGCTTCTGTTACATTCACCCCCTTAAACCTCACTCCCAACACCAGTTTTGTAGTGGTCCTTCTTCTGTGTTGTGTTTGATTTTATTTAATAAAAGATGCTTCACACAAAACTGCATTTGATGGGGTTTTTTATTTTTAATGACTGTGTAACAAAAACATGGACAGACAGGCATTAACATCTAGTGTTCACTCTGCCCTGCCTCTCCCGTCTGTTGTCAGCACCGGAAAGAGAGCACAAGCTATACAATGATGAGCCAAAACATTATGACAACTTGCCTAATATGCTGTTTCACATGCCGCCAAAACAATGCCGAACAATGAGGCATGAACTCTTCAAGACCCTTGAAGGTGTCCTGTGATATCTAGCACCAAGACATTAGCAGCAGATCCTTCAAGTCATGTAAATAGCGAGGTGGAGCTGCTGTGGATAAGACTTGCTGGTCCAGCACATCCCACTGATGCTCAATCAGATTGAGATCTGGGGAATTTGGAGGCCAGGGTAACACCTTGAACTTCTCATTATTTTCCTCAAACCCTTCCCGAACCATGTGTGCAGTGTGGCAGGTCACATTATCCTGCTGAAAGAGGCCACTACCATCAGGAAATACCATTGCCATAAAGGGGTGTACCTGGACCCCCACAGTGCATCCTGGTGCCATCACTTCCCCAGGTAAATGGCGCACACGTACATGGCTGTCAGTAATGTAAAAGAAAATGGGACTCATCGGACCAGGCGACCTTCTTCCACCTTATATAAATAAACTATTTAAAGGGATAGTTACCCAAAAATGAAAAATTCTCTCATCATTTACACTCATGCCAGGTTTTTTAGGAGGTACCTCCTCCCTTGCCTCCTCAGAGAAAACGCCACTGCTACAGCACTGCTGCATTTGTGTTGTCATATTCAGGCCCCAGGAATATTCCACAGGTTAAAAATCTTAGCTGAACCATAAGGAAAAATGTTCATATATGCTGCTCGTGCAATGCACGGCATATGACAGTGAATTATATGCACTCATATTGGTGAACAGCATGTACTATATTAGGTGCAGAAGAGCGAACAGTTGCTATGCAATATGACTTGAATCTGGAAAGCCCAACCTTTTAATCCTGCATTTCCTCAATATCATAAATTAAAAGATTCTGCTTGACTAGGCACCAAGATTTCTAGTGGAGGCCTGCCTTTGGATGATAAAATGGTCAAAGAGACTGAAATAGCATGATTTAAAACAAAAAAGGCCATTGGTCAGAGAGGCCCTTCAACCTGTGGGACAGTGACATGGGGCAGACTCAGCATGACCTTCTGAACTTCCACACAGATCTAAAGACCCTCATGTTTGCATGATTCTAACATTAAGACATCTCATCTTAATCCATGAACATTACACACAAAGTCACTGTACTTCGCTGAGTTAACCCTATAAAACGCACAGAATCTCCCTTTTTGTACCAAAATGTACACAATACCTAGCCTTGCTAGATAATTCTGAAAATGAATTTATGGCCTGTGATCACTTTGATAACTGACAAATTAATGATTATAGCCTGATGTACCTTTTAAAATATGTGTATTGATTTGTAATCTCTTATAACTGACAAATCGATGATAATAATCTCTAATCTTGTGTTATTCATGTCATTTTTACTAAGAATGGTAACTATTCAGGATAATTACCATGTTTACTATTGTTGAAACTCTTATTCTCATTGAATGTTTGTTAATTAATTTTTTATATATTCAGTTGTATCCAAGATATAAAAATTCATGATTAAACATACTATTTCAAGCAAGAATTGTCAAGAACCCTTTACACAAAGGATTGTTAATAAACTTTGAAAAGGACAAAGTGACTATGTGACTCGGAAAAGTCACTTCTGATTGGCTCAGGACACCTTTGGGGTGTGGACAATTTTAGCTCAAAACGTTCCTACAAGTGTAGCCTTCTCTCTTCTCTGCTCTTTACCTCCTCTGCAGCTCCTCATTCCTCCGCGCTCTTGCCCTCGTGGCTTGCAGCCTCCGTGCCATGTAGAGTCCAAGGAAGCTCGGGACACAAAGTCCCGAGGAAGCCTCTCACTCTCTGCTCTACGGTTCACACACTTGATGGGAGTCACGAGTCTTCCTTGTGGAAGGCCTCGATTCAAAGCTCCGCCTCATCATCCATCAACACATCAGGAAACAGACATCCATGATCTAACAAAGGTCCAAAACATAGATGGAATGAACTTTCTACAAAGAGCCCAAGAACCAAGCAATGCAAGGAAACGCAACGACACGCAAATACATCTCCGGACTTTTGCTGAAAGTGCTGGTGTATTATTTAAATACTTTGGATAATCCGATTGCCAATCAATTTAGACTAAAAGAAGGATGGCGCCGAGTATGAATGCTGCGTTGCGAGCTCCGACACAACGTAGTAGTGTATTGTTTGTTTTGTTCACAATTCTTATGTTTTTTGTCTTGGAAGTTGTCTGCCTTATTGTCTACGACAGACAAACACTTTTGGACATTGGTTCAGCAATTTCACACCATAAACCGGACTTCAAATTTCTCAATGCTGACCCGCTGTTTACAAACACGCAAGCAGAGCCCTTTGTCTGGGCAGCACGGCCGCGGAAACACAAAAGGAAAAGGGGAAACAGAGCCGGCGTTCTCATCAGAGTAAGACGCCGCGCAAATCGACCCCCGCTACCCACTATTCTACTGGCAAATGTTCAGTCTCTGGACAACAAGCTCTGCGAGCTGATACAAGGGACTGCTGCATTATCTGCCTTACGGAAACTTGGATGTCTGCAGAGATTCCAGACTCAGCCATTGAACCCGCGGGGTTCTCCGTGCACCGAGTGGACAGAGCGAAAGACCTCTCAGGTAAAAAAAGAGGAGGTGGTGTATGTTTTATGATCAACAAATCCTGTGTCGACCATTCTGGCTACCGAGGGAATTCACAGCGGTCATTATCACTGCTGTGGTAACCGCGCACCCTGAGGCCGCGTTCATTGTGACCGGGGACTTTAATAAAGCCAGTTTAAAATCAGTCGCACCAAAATACCACCAGCACATTAGTTTCAACACACGAGTGGACCGGGTTTTGGACCATTGCTACTCTCCCTTCCGGGATGGCTACAAATCCCTCCCCCGCCCACCATTTGGCAAATCGGACCACTCTTCCATTCTGCTTCTGCCTGTAAGCCTGTAAACTGAAACAGGAAGCACCCACCCTCAGAACGATCCAGTGCTGGTCGGACCAATCAGATTCCATGCTACAAGATTGTTTTGATCACACGGACTGGGAGATGTTCCGGTCTGCCTCTGATGATGACATCGAGCTTTCCGCTGATAGCGTAATGTGTTTCATCAAAAAGTGCGTGGAGGACGTGGTTCCGACCAGAACAATACGGATCTATCCAAATCAGAAACCATGGATAAATAACGATGTTCGCACGGCCCTTAATGTGCGGACCTCCGCTTTTAATTCCGGGAATGTGGAGGAGCATAAACAAGCCAGTTATGCCCTCCGAAAAACTATCAGAACCACAAAACGCCAATGTTGGGCCTCATGTGTTCAGATAGAAGACAAAGGCAGGCCTAACAGTCATAAAAACATAACTCAAGCCCCCACCTTCTAAGTCGTAAATTTTACTGATAAAAATCGCGCCAAAATCAAACAAAGGGAGTCCAAAACAGACTACAGATCCATGAAGCCTTGCCCTCTAAAGGATCGAGCTCTCAACTACTATTGGATGAGGCACACCACAGAACGTCCATCAAACATGACATCATCAGGACTTCAAATAATTCTGAGATCCAGAGTTGCTTCCAGCGACTTCGTTCACCAAATACGGACGTAGCTTTTTGCTGCTCTCCGGTGCAACCTCGTGGCTTAAGGAAGTAATGTCCGACTTGAAACTGTAGCCATACAATCTCCATCTCGCTGGACGAGTTGAGATTACTCTGTGTTCAACCGAACACTCTAACGGATCCGAAGGAGACCGCCGAGCAATTCGCATCTTCATCCGTTGGCCTACAGAAGTGAAGAGATTAAAGATTTCTCTTCCATCTTCAATCAAGTCGACATTTCTGAGTTCTCCGCCAGCCCGCCGAGAATCAACAGCCGTACTGCCGGCCGACAATCAACAGCCGTACCGCCCGCCGACAGCACGAGGAAACGGCCTCCCGTCATCACACGAGCCTCAAGGAACCGGGTCAAAGTTAAAGGACGGAGGAAAACACATTCTACCTGTGTCCTCATGCGATTCAAGTAAGTGGTTACGTCTGGGCAGAGATAGAATATTATAGCGTGTTATTCTTGTGTTTCAAGGTTTTTGCTTGTACAGTTTACGGACAGCCATGTCCGCTCATTATTAATACTCAGGGTATTAATTATCACAAATTTGTTTTGCTGTATTGTGGTCCAACCAAACTGGATTGTTGTGCATTTTTGCCATCGCGGGTGAGACAGCAACTGAGTTCATCCATTAGAGTCAAATAACGCAGGACTTTTACGAGCCCCACTCGTAAAACCGCATCTCTGAGTGATGGACTGCTTTCTCTCCAGCTATCGCGAAATCATCTTTCGGGCTGTCACTTAATAATCTCTCTCTCTCTTTCTCTCTCTCTCTCTCACTAACCACACTGACACACACACACACACTGATACACACACACCTTATGTGTTATAGGATTATTTTTATTTCCATATCTAATCATCTGTTTAGTTTGTAGTTGTAAGTCGGAAGTTTATTGACTGCATTGTATTAATTATTAATTGATATTACTGCATAAATAAACTTTGTTATATTACAAAGAGAAGTGTTTTGGTTTGTTTTGCATACGCCTGTGTCATGCTGACGGGATGTCAGTGCTCGGATTCAAACCTTCATTCATTGTTTTTTTTCCCGAAAATCGATATTCTTCGGATGCCGATTTTCCTAAGAAAACAATCTAATATTGAGACTGTTTTAATATTCGGTTATTAGTCCCTGATTTAAGGGTGGTGCCCCGTCAATGTTAATCCTTATTAATATTATATTGATTTTTGATAATTGATAATTATCTTTGATTGAATTTGAATGATCAATAAGCTAGTGTTAACTGTAATTGTTTCATCGATGTTAACAATTAACGACTATCTTTGATAATTGTTGATTTAAAGGATTAAAAAAAAGCTAACATTGATTCTCATCAATGTTCTATTGATTTTAATAATTAATAATTATCTTTGATAATTATTAATTATTGCTAATAACCAAACTTGCTCCTAAACGTAGCACACTACATTTACTGGACTCCCATATGAGGTTTTAATGAGTTAGATCCAATTAATTAATTTAAATATTGATTAATAACTACAGAAATAATTACCAATTATTTCTGATAGTAACACTGATCTAAACAACCAGTAAAGCCCTACACCAGTACAGGAGCAAGATTGTAGGACAGTTTAACACCACCAACTCTAGAAGCATGTGGCAGGGAATTAACATCATCACGGATTTTAAAGGGAATAAAAACTCTGCCGTGAACACCGCTGCCTCTCTCCCGGATGAGCTAAATACTTTTTATGCTCGTTTTGAGGGAAATAACACCGCCCTCGCGGAGAGAGCTCTCGCGGCTGAAGCTACAGAGGTTAGTTCACTCTCCGTCGCTGTAGCGGATGTAACCCGATCCTTCCAACGGGTGAATATCCGCAAAGCCACGGGCCCAGACGGCATTCCGGGCCACGTCATCAGAGCGTGCGCGAACCAGCTGGCTGGTGTTTTTATGGACATTTTCAAACTTTCCCTCTCTTTGTCTGTAGTCCCCACATGCTTTAAAACATCCACCATTGTGCCTGCTCCAAAGCAATCAAAAATCACTTGCTTAAATGACTGGCATCCTGTTGCTCTGACCCCCATCATCAGCAAATGCTTTGAGAGACTAATCAGAGATTACATCTGCTCTGTGCTGCCTCTCTCTCTTGACCCGTTGCAGTTTGCTTACCGCAACAACCACTCCACTGATGATGCCATTGCATCTACAATACACACTGCTCTCTCCCACCTGGAAAAAAAGAACACTTATGTGAGAATGCTGTTTGTAGACTACAGCTCAGCATTCAACACCATAGTGCCCTCCAAGCTAGATGAGAAACTCCGGGCTCTGGGCTTAAACAGCTCGCTGTGCAGCTGGAACCTGGACTTCCTGTCAAGCAGACACCGGGTGGTTAGAATAGGCAGCAACATCTCCTCATCACTGACCCTCAACACTGGAGCCCCACAGGGCTGTGTTCTCAGCCCACTCCTGTATTCTCTGTACACACATGACTGTGTGGCAACACACAGCTCCAATGCCATCATTAAGTTTGCTGATGACATGACAGTGGTAGGTCTGATCACTGACAATGATGAAACAGCCTACAGAGAGGAGGTGCGCACTCTGACACACTGGTGTCAGGAGCACAACCTCTCCCTCAACGTCAGTAAGACAAAGGAGCTTGTGGTGGACTTCAGAAGAAAAGACAGAGAACACAGTCCCATCACCATCAATGGAGCACCAGTGGAGAGAGTCAGCAGCTTCTAGTTCCTGGGTGTCCACATCACTGAGGAACTCACATGGTCCATCCACACTGAAGTCGTTGTGAAGAAGGCTCATCAGCGCCTCTTCTTCCTGAGACGGCTAAGGAAGTTTGGAATGAACCGCCACATCCTCACACGGTTCTTCACCAGTACTGTAGAGAGCATCCTGACTGGCTGCATCTCCGCCTGGTATGGCAATAGCACCACCCACAACCGCAAAGCACTGCAAAGGGTGGTGCGAACTGCCAGACACATCATCGGAGGTGAGCTTCCCTCCCACCAGGAAATATATACAAGGCGGTGTGTAAAAAAAGCTCGGAGGATCATCAGAGACTCCAGCCACCCGAGCCATGGGCTGTTTTTACTGCTACCATCAGGTAGGCGGTATCGCAGCATCAGGACCCGCACTATCCGACTCCATGACAGCTTCTTCCCCCAAGCAATCAGACTTCTGAACTCTTGATCTCCCACGATCAAAATTCATCAGCACTGCACTTTATTACCCTTACTCTTATATCTCACACCGGACTGTCATAAATTATATTATTATTATATTATATTCTCTCTTAACAACTGACTATCAACCGACAGCCTGAATGTCAATACAGTACAATACTGTACATTCTATATATACTATATATACTTTTTTTTATATATTTTTATTTTTTATTTTTATTGAATAATGTGTATCTATATAGTGCGTATTGTATACTGTACAGTGTATGTTATTATTTGTATATTGTTGAGTGTAATTATGTGTATATCAGATGTTTAAATTGTGCTGTGTTAATTTGATGTTATTGTAAATTGGTATATGTCTCATCACTGTCACGACTGCTATGTTGATCGGAACTGCACCCAAGAATTTCACACACCATTGCACTTGTGTATATGGCTGTGTGACAATAAAGTGATTTGATTGATTTGATTTGATAAATGGTTATGGCATTGTCTACAGACTCCATAAAGTTAATTTTGTTTTTGATCATTTCTTTCACATTCTGTCACTTTACTCACCAACCTGTTTCATGTTTGTATGTGTTAGATTCATTTTTATGTTTAGCAATAAAGTCTTGTTTGTATTCAAAGATAATTTGACTGTAGTATATTTTGATAAATAATCTCGTCACAAGATTTTAAAAGATCTTGCTTCAAATCTCATCCCTTAAATATGTGTGAGGGGACTGAGGGGCAGTGGTGGCTCAGCAGTTAAGGCTCTGGGTTACCAACCAGAAGGTCAGGGGTTCAAGTCCCAGCACCACCAAGATGCCACTGTTGGGCCCTTGAGCAAGGTCTTGACCCAATCTGCTCCAGGGGTGCTGTATCATAGCTGACCCTGCACTCTGACCCCAGCCTAGCTGGGATATGTGAAAAAAAAAAAGAATTTCACTATATATGTGCAAAATGTATAATGTGTGATAAATAATTATTAATTATATTATTTTCAATAAGCTATGAGAATAATATTACTCCAATAAGTGAATTAATCATAATTTCCTTATTAAAGCTAATAATTCCTTACAATAGAAATTGTGAGCGAATACAACAAGACGTTGTATTACAATTTTAATGGTGGAGAATTTTATTCAGAAAAATAATCTAATTATTTGTAATTTATCTTTCTTATAATGGTTGCCAAACGTGACTAACTCCATTATAAATTTCCCTACATAATAATGACATAGAATGCGGACAGTTTAATTTAATCCCTAACACACACACTGTTCCTACAAGCATAATAATGTGACTGGTCGGCACATGTCTCTACAGAAACTAACAAGCAACACAAGAGCTTCCTGTCTGACATTCTCTACCAGAGTGCTTTGCAGGTGGCAGCCAGGGCACAGTACGATGCTGGGTAATAAGACTGCAACACAAGTACACACACACACACACACACACACACACCCTCACACCGAGTCAACATTCAAGAGTCTAGCAATGAATGTCCTGTTTTTATATTCATTGATGTCATTAGTGTTGTTTAAGTCAAGGCAGGATATTTTCCTCGCCAAGTAAAGTCTCCAAGTAAAACTAAACTAGATCACACAAAACTTGATTGTCTAGAAACACCTGAAATATTCAAAGCTTTTTAAAAACGCGGATCCAACCTCTGTCAGGCTATCAGTCCAACATACAACACATTTTTTTTTAAATCTTTGACTAGGTGTGACTTGGTTTCAGGTGCAACTTATTTTCTGAAAGATATGGTAATATTCTTGTAGAGCCGAGGAGGGCGGGGCCGGGCTGGAATGACACACACCCGGTCCCCAATCAGCCTGATGGGGCGTGCGAGGTATAAAGGCGGCCGGGGACGACAGTTCGAGAGAGAGAGAATTACAGGCAGCTGTGCTGTGTGTGTTTATGTTTGTGTGTTTTTGTTTAACTTTATTCATTAAATTATTATTTAAGTCGTCAAACCGGTTCTCGCCTCCTCCTTTCCACTGAACCCCCTTACACTGGTGCCGAAACCCGGGAGGGAGGAGGGATTCTCATCACAGAGTCCTCGACACTGCCGTCCACCCAGGGGAGCGCCGCTGCCATCCGACAGGGGACGGAGTAGCCTGACCACCCGGACTCGGGGAACGGCCGCCGTCCGCCTCCCCGACCGCCTGGAGTGGTAGGGCCGCTGCCAGGGGCGGAGGAGTGTCCCCACGGGAGGAGCGGCTGCCGTCCGCTTGAGAGGGTGGAGGAGTGATCGAGGACCACGCAACGGCGCATCAGAGAACCGGTGAGTTTCTTTTTCTCTCTCTCCTCTCTCTCTCTCTCTCTGTCACTCTGTGTTGGCCTTTCCCTTGCCTATTTTGTTTTTGTTGTTGTTGTTTTTCCCCTCCTGTCTCCTCCCAGGTCGAGGAAGGCGGGGATGACCCGCCGGCATTCGGGGTGCAAGGCACGCCCCCCGGAGAGGAAGGGGGGGGTGTACGTCATGCCGGGGGCTCCCAGGCCCGAGGCAACGTCGGGAGGAGTGTAGAGCTGAGGAGGGCGGGGCCGGGCTGGAATGACGCACGCCCGGTCCCCAATCAGCCTGATGGGGCGCGTGAGGTATAAAGGCGGCCGGGGACGACAGTTCGAGAGAGAGAGAATTACAGGCAGCTGTGCTGTGTGTGTTTATGGTTGTGTGTTTTTGCTTAACTTTATTCATTAAATTATTATTTAAGTCGTCAAACCGGTTTTCGCCTCCTCCTTTCCACTGAACCCCCTTACAATTCTCCTCTGCATTTATCAATTCCCAATAGACAGATATCAGGGACTTTAAACAACAGCTGCAGATGGGACGGCTACGGCGATCGAAAGTAAACTGATCAACTGCCATAGCCAAAATATATATTATAATATAATATATACTGTTTGTGTTAGGTTGATGGAGGAATGATACAACCACAGCATGTGATCACTTCACAGGCTTGTGTAGGTCAAGAGACTGCAAGTCCACATGAAGGACCAGGGTCATATACAGCAAGTTGGGAACAACATGAGGGGGAATAAATGACAACAAATTGTAATTTTAAAATCTTTAAACTCACCGGTTTTGGGCTCCACAGAGAAGTAAGGATGTCCATGTATGATGCTATACACGACTCTGGCACTGTTACCGTAAGTGGGATCATCTTCATCTGTTGCCGTCACCTGGACCACCGTGGTGCCTGTGCATCCAGAAAATAAGAATCAGCTAAATTTGTATTGGCCAAGTGTGCTCACATAACACACACACACACACAAACAAGGAATATGACTTGCTAACAAATGCTTCCAGTGCTCAAAGAAATACAACAGACATGGAATTAGAGAAGGATAGCGTATTTACAAAATAATACAAATACAATAATATAAATAAGAACAGTATTGTTAAGAGAGTTGTTATATACAAGAATGTACAAAAGATAATAAACATGTGTAGAGAGGTATGTACAGGTAGTATAAATGTGAAAATTACAAAAATCTCAATATAAAAATAGTGAATTAAATAATGAGTTAATAGGTTTGTAAACATAGCAAAATATGAATTTACTAGAGCAGTCAAAATTGTACGCGTTAATTTTTCTTAAATCGCAATTAACACATTTACCATTAATACAACAGTAACCAGCACAAACACATGTTGGAAGGGCTGAACTTTGCAATGTGTCCTCCTGGAGTTATTACAATGACGCACACACCACAAACACACACACAACATCGCTTCCCTGTCAGTGATAAAATGATGGAGAATGGAGCTCTTAACACTACTAGCTGTTCACAATGAGCCTGCAACTCTTGACAGTTGTCAAGTATTTTCCAGCCTAAGTTAAGCTGGCTCTACTCTAGCAGACAAAACACAGAATAAGATGTTTTTGTCTGCAAGCGCTTTTCATGTGGAGTTCAAAGCGACCCTTGACACTGGCGCTGATGCCCTGACACAAATCATGAACATGGCTTCACAATTGCTGTAACAAAGTGGATAGCCACAGTCTGCCTGCTGATTAATATTGTGAAGGATGAGATTTTAAGAGATTTAATTACCATTGCAATGAATATGCAACCTATGTGGGGACTAATTCTTTCAAATAGTAAAACAATTTTTTTTTACTTGAATTGATATTTTAGTGTATTTCTATCTTTATACTGTGGAAGGCTTTGTTAATGTTAATAAACCTTTACACTAATTACGTTTCCATCCAAGGGTTTTTTTGCGCCAAAAGTGTAGCGCATCAAAAAGTATACTAATATAGCTGATAGAAACGCAAATGTAGGTTCTACTGGTTGTTTAGATCAGTGTTACTATCAGAAATAATTAATAATTATTTATTTAGTTATTAATTAATATTTAAATTAAATAATAGAATCTAACTCATTAAAGCCTCATACGGGGCACCAGTAAATGGAGCGCGCTATGTTCAGGAGTGGGTTTGGTTATTAGCAATAATTAATAATTATCAAAGATAATTATCAATTATTAAAATCAATAGAACATTGATTTGAATCAATGTTAGCTCTTTTAATCCTTCACATCAACAATCAAAGATAACCATCAAATTAAATAGAATATTAATTATCAAAGATAATCATTAATTATTCAAATCAATGGAACATTGATTAGAATTAACACTAGCTTATTGATCCTTCAAATTCAACAATCATCAAAGATAATTATCAATTATCAAAACCAATAGAATATTAATAAGGATTAATATTGCCGGGGCACCACCCTGGAATCAGGGACTAATAACCAGACAGTATAACAGTCTCAATATTAGATTGTTCTCTTAAGAAAATCTACATTCAAAAGGAAACAATGAAGGCTTGAATCCGAGCACTGACATCCCCTGCCAGCATTTGACACAGGTGTATGCAAAACAAACCAAAACACTTCTCTTTGAAATATAACAAAGTTTATTTATGCAGTATTATCAATTAATAATCAATACAATAAACTTGAAAAGAGTCAATAAACTTCCGACTTACAACTACAAACTAAACAGTGACATGATTAGATATGGTAACCAAAATAAGCCTATAACACATGAGAGGAAGCTAGGTGTGTGTGTGTGTGTGTGTGTGTGTGTGTGTGTGTGTGTGTGTGTGTGTGTGTGTGTGTGTGTGAATGTGTGTAAGGTGTGACGCGCACAAAATGGCGGACATGACTCTCATGGAGAGTATGTCACGTGAGATTTACGGCCAGAGAATATGGCCGCGAATGTGGGCAGAGAGAAGCCGGTTAATGGCGTCTGCCCATTTACCGCGTGTCTCCGCTTGTATGATAACTTAGGGACAAAGCTGAGTTTTATCACAAAGTTATCTACTAGCCAAAAGTGTGTGCGAGAATGTTTGTGAGGGGTCGCGTGTTTGTAGTTAGTACTAGAGAGAGAGAATAATGTGGCGGCACCAAAGCCGGTTTCGCGATCATGGGAGAGAAAGCAGCTGTTAGTTTATCACTCAGAGACGTGGTGGACGGCTTGTAAACCGTCCCGTGGTCTTTGGTTCCTTAATGGATAAACTCAGTGTGCCTGTCTC
The DNA here is from genome assembly GCF_019703515.2 of Myxocyprinus asiaticus. Taxonomy (NCBI): domain Eukaryota; kingdom Metazoa; phylum Chordata; class Actinopteri; order Cypriniformes; family Catostomidae; genus Myxocyprinus; species Myxocyprinus asiaticus. The sequence continues at coordinate 37,899,078 of NC_059384.1, read as the reverse complement.
ACCTGCGATGGCGGAAATACACAACAGTCCAATGTGGTTGGACTACAACACAGCAGATCTCATTCGTGATAACAGTACATTACAGTAATACCTTGAGTATTATTAGCAGCAATGAGCGGAATCGGCGGTCCGTAAACTGTACAAGCAATAATCTTGATACACAAGAATAAAACACTAGAATATAATATTCTATCTCTGCCCAGACGTAAACCTCGTACTTGAATCGTATGAGGAAGTAGAATGTATGTTCATCCGTCCTTTAACTCCGACTCGCTTCCTCGAGGCTCGGGTGATGATGAATGAATATTGATGAATATTGTTTTGTTTTCTTTCCTAAGAAGACCTAATTAATTTTGACAGGAAAAGGAGTATATTTAGAGTAAAATTTCAGCACTTTTAAAATCTCAGATTCATCGCAATTAACTCTGAAAATTGTGTGATTAATCATGATTACAATTTTGAATCAACTGATGGCACTAGAATTTACATTTTGCAAAGTAGTTTTATTTAGTATTCAGTGGAGATGTTGCAATGTCAGGAGATTATGATTGGGGAGTGTTAACTGTTCGGGCAAAATACAAACTCTAGTGAACATTAGCAAAGTTCAGTTTCAGCTTAGATTCAGTCTACACAGAGAATAAACTCAAGGTGAAATCGGTTTTCAGTTTTATCTGTGTAAATATGGATACAGCAGAATTCCAGGACAGGAGCTTTAGTAATAATAATGATAATACATTACATTTATATAGCGCATTACATTGCAAAGCAATCTCAAAATGCTTTACAATAGGATAAGTACAAAAAAAAAAATGTTAAGGGGTAGGGAAACGTCTCTGGTTACACATGTAACCTTGGTTCCCTGAGATGAAGGACATGAGACATTGCCATAAGCACTATAGGGAAGTGTCCTTACACGACCTTGTTGAAACCCTTATACAATCACACCAATCCTCTGATTGGCAATGGTGTCTGAGCCCCGTCATTTAGGCGCACATTAGGCCTATATAAGCGGGATTTCATTCACCATTTCTTCAGAAATTTCTGACTGAGGGACAAGAGTGAGTCACTCAATACGAAACTATGAAGTAGTAGTGCAGCCAGCATTGGCAATGTCTTGTTCCCTTCATCTCAGGGAACCAAGGTTACATGTGTAACCAGAGACATTCCCCATCGATTCAGTTCACTCGACATTGCTGTAAGCACTATGGGGAACGGACTCTCATCACGCCTTTTATATTGCAATTTCATACACAGTATGGTTTATTAACCCTCTCACAACATAGTTGGAAAAGTATGTTAATTTCTTATGGGAGTACTTATTGAAAGAGCATGATGCTGCAGTCCTGCGGGACGGCGAATGACATGAGTATACCGCAAGTGAACAACCCTCATGGTGAAACAGGAGAGGAGCACTTAGAATGAATATGTGAACTATATAGTCATATAGTATGTATTAACCCTTCACAAGCCCAGTCGGGAAGGAAGTTTTATTACAATGAAAGTACTTGTGACTTTATAACTGTCTGTTTGCAGGCGGTTGTGTACTTAAAAAGGGCACAAGTTTGTTTGGGCAATGGGCAGTTCAACAGCACGTAATAAGGCGGCTGTGTTGATTATAGTCGGTAGCCCACCCATAATAAGGGCTTGGCCTCACCTGCTTGAATGTAAGAAGCACTCTATACATAGAGGAATTGTGAGGAGATGAACGCCACGTCCAGGTTATAAAATCATGTGAACTTGTTTTGCGAGGACCGTCTGCTGCCAAACATATGTCCGGTAACGACACAACACAGACTGCAAAATGCCGGTGAAGCAGGGTGGCTGGCATACAAACTGAATCATATAACCGTGCTCAATAGTATTTTAGCACCCAGTCTGACACACCCGTGAAGGCTCGCCATGCATCCGTGCAGTGGGATAGCGGGTTTATTGGTTCACTTGCTATAGGCTCGCCATAGGGAAGCAGTTGAGCATAACTTGTGGGGTGCATGATGAAAATGGCCCTTTTTTTGAGAATGTGTGAACGTCCCGTATTTGTACAACAGCCGCTTTTTTCTCTTTTGCGAGAACAATCTCTGTTTGATTAAAACACACAGAAGCAACATTTTGAACATTGCCCTGTTCCCAATGAACAGGAATGGGGAAGAGGAGAGAAACACTGTGTGCCTCTAATCGAGCCTTCTTTGGCTCTGGGCTGTGAAAAACAGTGAACTCTGGGCTCCTCTTCACAGGGCTGGCATGTCAGTAATGTTTCTGTTACCTGGCCGGAGTTTTTCATTGGTGCGTTTTCTCGTTGAGATGGCAGGTGCTTACACTTGGGCCATGGGTTGTGTGGCTTCACTGATGGCTCATTAGTAGCATTCGGCTGTGCTGGGGCAGCAATAAATTAATTCTTTGCTGGGTGCTGACCAAAATTTTATCGGGAGCGTGCTGGGAAAGTGCTACTTCTCTTTGGTAGAAAGTGTTTTAATGCTTGAGATTACTTTTGCACCATGATGAAGCGCTCTGAAAAGCTTTCTATGGCGTAGCCAAAGAGACTGTCGGGCGACTGGGGTGTCGAGGAGAGCATCATGCATCTCCATGAGAGTAACCCAAATATGCCAATCCAAGACCACCAGGTTGCTCATCGTTTTGCCGATGGCCTGAGCGGTAGCATTCGTGGCTCGCAGCACCAAATCTGTAGCTGTGCGGAGCTCTTTGAACAGCTCAGGATCATAGCCTTGCTCATTCATTTGTTGAAGAAGCATAGCTTGAAAAACCTGGGGCACCGACATGATGTGGAGTGCTGAACCAGCTTGGCCCGCTGCTGTTTAAGCTCTTCCATGGCTTGGAAGGGAGAGCAGGGCTGTATTTCCATCCCATGGCAGTATTATGGCAGAGGTGAGCTTCAACCACCTGTTCTACAGGAGGAAGTTTTGAATATCCTTTTTTTATCAGCGTGGTCCACTTTAGTGAGTACGGCAGAACCTCCAACCTGAATGTGCGAAGAGTAAGGCACACACCGCATGGACCTCAGGGAAGAATGATGTGCTCCTCCGGACCGCGGTCTGTTGACCACGGCTGGGTCAGATGGGCTGGTTTGAGTTAGTTCTGTAACTGCTGGTCTCCTGGGATTTTCACAAACAACAGTCTCTAGAATACACTCCGAATGGTGCTAAAAACAAAACAAAAAAACATCCAGTGAGTGGCAGTTCTGTGGATGGAAATGCCTTTTTGATGAGAGAAGTCAACAGAGAATGGCCAGACTGGTTCGAACTGACAAAGTCTACAGTAGGTCTAACAATAACCCCACGGCACGAGGGGGAACTAATGTTGTGGCTGATCAAGTTAGTGTTGCAATTTGATTTGGGCTAGCAGCTGATATAAAGCTCTTTAATGTTGACATATTTCATTTTAATAGCTTCAGCCTGCTGCACTAAAGAACATAAGAGAAAGCATTGTTTTACAAGTAGGTCATATTTTATTTGATTGAAACTGCCGCACCCAATAAAAAAATAAATAAAAAAAAATCTTTCTAGCATGGCCTGTGTTTCACAAGCTTTTACCAAATGAATTGACCATGAAAAGAGAACACAAAACATAATCTAGAATAATACTCAGGACTGTCTAGCCAAGAAATTTGTGCAAGTTAAGATAAATGAGGTTCTAACATGCCAATATGGGCTTGTCTATATACATTTTACACAAAACAAAAGCCACTTAAAGCAAGATTTGCTAAAACGGGAAGCATTTGTTGGAAGTGAGCTCATGCAGAAAGTCTACTGTAATGCGTGTCAGACGAATTGGCCACACACATAAGTAGGGTGAAAACAAATAAACAAACTAAACATTACTCTGTAACAAAACACATTGCATGGTCCAATATCCAAGAGAAAGGCATGAAGGAAAACAGCATGAATATATTTTAAATAACAGATAAAGTATTGTTTCTTATCGATTTGGCTTTAATGTAACATTTCACACTGTCTTAACGGGGCGTTTAAAGTTGGGAAATATCAATGCTTTTAGCCTGAATACTGCATAAAGTAAATCCTAAAAATAAACTTTAAGGCATCCCTCAAAAAGCAAGAGGTAAAATGCCACATTTTATTTAAATAATTAAATAAATAAATACATACTGTCCAAAGTAATAAATCCAATAACAACTTTTACCTAGTCACTGATAGGATGAACAGTTCAATATGCAAAGCATCTATTTGGATTATCTATTAACACTGCAACATTTGCAAAAATCTGAAGTTGTTTTACCATGTTTAAGGGTGTTCTATGGCACACTGTGAAGTAGAAACCCCTTAACCGTGGTAAAATCACTGTAACACAGTTGCTTATTGCTTTTATAAGGTGACAACAACAACATGATAATAGACATGGACTGATTTTATGATACTTTCTATGATATGGTGCTGTCATGGTTTTTTTTTTTTTTTTTGGTTGTTGTTTTTCACTATGAACTGTTGTTGTATGGCCAAAGCACAATTCTTCACAAATGCTTCTTAAAAAATAGCCATATGGTTTTGGAGCGACATCAAGGTGAGTAAATAATGACATAATTTTCAGCATCCATTACCACAACTATTAATTATATAAGTGCTAGAGTGATTCTGTCGAGTGTACTATACATTAAGCTGTTCCATTAGATTTGAGCGGATTTCAGTGAGAATACGGAAATAGATTTGTATTGGCAGTCAAAGTCTCTGCAGCTGTCTGTGTAATCACTGTCTCTCTATCTCTGTCAGATCTCATTTGTCTGTCTTCATTCCAGTGATTGATCAAATTCTCAGCATTCCATTCAGTCTGTGTGTACTAGGAGATCGGCTCTGTGTTTGTAATCAATCCAGCCGATGTAATGAATATAAATACACCTTGACTAATTTCTGCAGGAGAATAATTTTCACATTCCTCCCCCAAACAAGAGCTGAATTTGACCGTTATGGTCACTAAACTTCATTTTCATAAGAACAGATTGGAATCAGAGATTGATGGTGTCTAGGACCTAACAGAGACACTCTGTACATTTCCTGTGTATCAGAATACAATGATTTTTACTTATATTAATTTCTATGAAGAATAAACAAAGCATGAAGTCAACACAAAATGTATACAAATAACTTTCTTAATACTTATTCTCTGTCTGTAAATGATTCTTCAAATGTACCCTTTTCCAAACCAAAGAATTACTTTTAAGCTCAGTATTTTTCATTTGTATAGTGCTTTTCACAATACACGTCATTTCAAAGCAGCGCTACAGAAGGTCATGCATTAATAGCTTCAATTCTTTAACTAATGAGTAATGCATTACTTTTTGAATTTACACCATAACACTTTTTTTTTTTTTCAAATAAGTAACATAACTTTTCTATGCAATCAGTATATTTACTGACAAATACAACTGAATAGCTCTTTCCATCCCAACAACCTTGTCTTTTAGATGATCACAATACACATTACAGTCAAAAGTCTGCATGAGTTCCTCTTGTGCTGTTAAGTCTAAAGGTGTCTTCACTATTATAAAATGGATAGTTCTGACTGTCAAATCTGTTTGGATAGCCACGTTCGAAGCCTTTGCAAGGCCATGTCCACACTAATAATTTTTGACTGAAAACTCATTTATTTATGTTTACTCCTTATATGCACACTAGAATGTTGTTTTCCTCCACTGAAAAAGAAGACTTAAGAAAACACTCTTCATGAATGAATAAAAATGAATAATTCCTAACCTTTATATAGTGCTTTTCTAGGCACTCAAAGCAATTTACATAGTATAGGGGGAATCTCCTCAAACACCACCAGTGTGCAGCATCCACCTGGATGATGTGACAGCAGCCATAGTGCGCCAGAACGCTCACCACACACCAGCTATTTGTGGAGAGGAGAGAGTAGAGTTATAGAGCCAATGAATTGATGGGGATTATTAGGAGGCCATAATTGAGAAGGGCCAATGGGGGGAATTTGGCCAGGACACTAGGACTACACCCCTACTCTTTACGAGAAGTGTCCTGGGACTTTTAATGACTACAGAAAATCAGGACCTCGGTTTAACATATCATACGAAAGACGGAGCTTTTTTACAGTATAGTGTCCCCGTCACTATACTGGGGCATTAGGACCCACACAGACCACAGGGTGAGCACCCCCTGCTGGCCTCCCTAATACCTCTTCCACAAACTTTGGGACTTTTTTTTCTCAGTGGGGTTCCTGCACTGAGACACTGCAATGGTTAAAGAAGTCATTGCTTGTTTACACTGGAAAATGATTGAAAAACAGCATGAACAGCCCCTAAAACGATTAAAACTTAAACTGCTCTAATACAATGACCACGAAGAACCAAATTTCTTTCAATCTTCAATTTTAATAAACACTTTTTCTAAGATGATATTTTTCTGTCAAGTGTATTCTTCCCCATAATTACGCTTAAGTCTTTTCCTTTTTAAAGCTCAATGAACCGGCTTTCCATTTAAAATTTGGGTCATCAGTTTGTAGACAGTATATGATCAATGAGTTAAAATATATATATAAAATACAGTTCCAAATACAGTATATCTTCAGGCAACCATACATTAAAGTGTATTTTTATGGGAGAGAAAATGCTTAACATGAAAATGTATTTCTCCTTGGATTACAGTGTCATTGTTTTGGCAGTAAATAGTATTTATCACTAGGGAAAAGTAAGAAAATCCCATTAAGCATTTTAACTACGCCTGTGCTGCAGTTTTTTTCTCACCGTCATTTAGCCGAGTCTCTGAGCACTGATATATGCAATGCAATGTAAAGTAATGTCATGAATAGATGCGTTTACTGGTGACTTAGAATAACAATGGTGTTAACAGCCGATATCTCACGCAAAAAGGCACCAGTTTCAGGTCCATTTCTCTCAGTTTGTGAAACATTTTCAACAGTTTGGGTATGAGACGCTAAAATACAGGACAAATGCCGATCTTTATTATATAGGACAGTTGGCAACCCTAATCACAGCATCCCTTAAGAATAAATGTTAACTGGAATTAGGACTGAGCGATAAAACGATATAGATATTTCAGAAAAAAAAAAGTTTATCATCGATATAAAAAAATTAAGTAATTTAAGATATTTAGCCTATGTTCTACATCTAGGTGATCGGATCAGGTACGTCTCACTAAAAACAAGCAGTTCAGCAACGTCATACACACAACTAGCTAACTGAATCACAGTCATGAAAAGAGCCTGTTAATAAGTATTAGCAGGTAAAGCAGCTACATAGACCTGCTGTGATGGAAACCGTTAATTAGGCTCAGTAGCAGCTAGTTTGCTATTCGGCTAATATTATATAGTTGTGTGCTAACCAAGACAGCACTGACTGAACACAACAGCATCTCTGACATCAACACCATTGCTGTTTCTTCTTGTGATGTTTCTTGGCAGCTGGCAATCCCGCTTATGGTGCATTACCGCCACCTACTGAGCTGGTGTGTGGAGTGTCACAAGAAAGTCTTTCAGTGGAGTCAAATGTCAGTTGAAGATGATTAAATTGGAAAAATTTCTTCTAAAAAAGTCACACACACATTATGTAGGATTAAATCCTAAACCGAGTATACTTTAAAGGTAGCTTACCCTCTGGGGACTACTTGTAAACAAACAAATTATGTTTAAATTCATTCTTGAGGTCTAACAAACATGTGGAATGCATTTTCAACCCCATTAATGGTATTGAATGTATATCATGATAAATATTGATATCAAACGATATGAAAACAAAATTTTGTGATAACATTTTCAGCCATATCGCCCAGCCCTAGCTGGTATTCAAAATAAGAAACATTTCAAATTTCCACAATTTAGCGCATGCAAACTTCTTCAGCATGTTACTGCGTTATTAAAGCGATTGCATTGCTGTATGTCACACCTGCTGCCCTGAGCTCTAGATACACATGCAATATTGCTGAGAAATGAAGGAAGAGTAATTACAACTTAAAAAATCAATGATAAAATTTAAACAAAAGCAAGAATTAATGCATGTGCTTATCTGCATTTCTCACCGATCTTTCCCAAACTATTAACCAGATGATGTCATCACTGAATATCAGGATGGATCTTCTATCTTTGGTGTCCATCTGTGATCATACATCAATTAGCATCAGTTAGCTCCAGATGACTGAATTGTAACATCTGTCACATCTTCTGCAGGTATTTTTATTCCAAAGTTCCAGAATGTTGTAGAGTCCACAGCTGTGGTCAGACAGCCAGGAGCTTTCAAACGTTTAGAACATTTTCTAGTGTTTAAATAACAAAGTTTTTAATTCCCAGCCCTATTTAGGACCTTTGATTTTGAAAGGATGAAAACTGTAAGCTTTAGGGTTACACAAATCCTCCAAACACATGTGTCCAGGGGCCTCGTAATATGCGAGAACCTGGTAATGAAACCTCAGTCTCACCTGCTGTGACAGCAGCTCTAATCTCATTACTTCATGAAGCTTTTCAGGGCATCTTCAGATCTCAGTGTGTGAAAGTGAGGCCTAATTAAATTAATTCAAGACATGAATTCCACTTAACAGAAGCCATTTATCAGCCTGTCACATGGACAATGAATGATTCACACACCACACTGCATGCACATTGTCCTTTACTAATCTGAAGTTCTTCACACAGACACACACACACACATCTTTTCAGCAATGCATCGCGATTGTTTCTCAAACGATTCTGAATCGATTTTTAAGAAAATCTGAATAGATTCAGAGTTCAGTTTAAACCGAGGCAGCGCAGTGGCGCACACCAGAGACAGATATAGAAACAAAAATGCATGTTAAGCACATACACTAAAGTCATGACTGTTTGCAGAGTGGTTGTATCAAACACATGACCATTTGTGCCTGAATGAAACTACGATCCTGAAATTCTTTCACAAACCCATGCACATAGCAACTGGAGAGTTGCTACAATGCTAACATGAAAGTCGAGCTTGTGCCCATCATTGCACAGATTTGCACAGAATGGGGGGGAAAGCAGCAGAAAATAATGATGAGGCAGCAGTTGGGTGATGTTTTCATTTCTTTCTTTTTTCTCTATGCATTTCTCTACTCTTGCACGCTCTCCATTTCATTGGCTTTTGCTTATTGCCGGTCACTCGCTTGTCAGGACAGTCGATGATAAGGGTTTGAATTCCATCATAGTGTTTGCAACGGGGTCGTGTGATCTTCTACTTGCAGAGCAAACAGATGGAACAGTGGATACAAGATGTTTGATACATTTCTGAAGCAACAACTCTGCTATTTAAACCGCTTTACTATCACCTGTGCTGGTAAGGAGAAGCTGACAGCTGCACTCTTATAGAAGCAGATATATGTCTCATCTTGGACCAGCAACTTCCAGTTGTGGTTATAGTTAAAAAATTTAATGAATAGGCATGGCATAAATTAATTTTAAATAATAACTAAAGACTATTAAATGATTAACAATGCTTTAAACAACAACAAATATTTTAATATAATCAGTTCATATTCAGTGTGTTTTGATAGAGAATATATATATATTATGTTTTTTTTTTTTTTTTGTGCTTTTAAAATATTTTTTTATAGGTCAAGGTCAATTTATTTATATAGCACATTTAAGAACAGCTAGTGTATACCAAAGTGTTGTACATATGCAAATAAAACAATGACAGGATACAGAGGATTAAAAGACTAATAACACAAAAACAAGAAATTACCCATAAAATCTACAATAAACATTCATGTAAAAGCCAAGGAATACAGATACCTCTTCAGGCGTGATTTAAAAACAGGAAGAGAAGGGGCAGACCTAACGTCCAGACCTAACTGTTTCTTAAGAAAGAAACTGAAAAATTGTGATTACTAAACTATAGAACCATTTATTCAATCTTGTGGATGTTCCATGTTTTGTTCACAGCTCATACTGAATGTAAAAGGCCAGTTTATGAAATGACTTGCTCTGATTTTTTAAAACAGCTGTTAAATAAGAAGCTAAAAGGGAAAAAAATCTATAGTAAAAAATTTATTTTGAAGAAACTGAAAAAAAATAAATTGGAGGACAGGATGCATCGTGATGCAGCAAGAATCATTTTATAATTGAATCATTACTCTTTGAATAGTACTCGAATCGAATCGTGAGGCCAGTGAAGATTCACACCTCTAATGTCTACGGTCATAAAAATTTACAACACATCTCCCATGTGTTGAGCCACCATTGACTTTTGGTAAACTAAGAAAGCTTCCTCGAGAACAACTTAAAATACACCTGTTTAATGACTACACCTTTCCACTAACCTTTAAACCTACTTACACAGCAAAATCTGGGGTATTAAATATACACTCCTTGGTGTTCATTTGGGTCTCTGCCGATGGTGTTAAAAACTAACACTGAGCACTGTTGAATCTACATTTTGAAGTGTTCAATGTTGATTTGGACAAACAATTAAATAAAGTAGGTACACTCTCTGAGTGATGGTTGATCATTAGTGATGACACCTGGTGTTAACAAACAGAGTTTACTGAAGGAAAGAAAGAGGGAAAACAAGAAGTCACTTTATTTAGACACTTGAACATTACATTTTAGTTAAATAATTTTCTGCCAGCAAGTGCATTTTTGTTTAAGAGAACAAATATAATGCATTTTAAATGGAGAGAAAATTAATGAGTTAGGATCTCTTACTAAATCTTAATGCAAAGTGTGTTATGAAATCTACATGTAATATGAATGTATAATTTTGGCAATTGCCATTCTTTGTTCATATCACCACCTGCTGATCAGGGAGGAGATTTTATAGTAAAAAAGGACTTAAAATTGACCATTTTCTTACCTACACCTATCTTATAACTATAGAAGACATGGATTTAACCACTGGAGTCATGTCTGAGTTTCCTGTTCCGGTTGCTGCCGGCACACTGCGCGAGTGTTTGTAGCTTGCTAGCCTGCTTAGCATTGCTTATTCTTATATGTTCATCATTTTATCCTTTGCCATTTTACCACATGCTTAGGGTTTTTCCACTTTTATAATATTTCAACTGTGTGTATTTTACCGCACACACCCGTTTTCTCTCTTTTTTTCTTTTTCCGCTTGTCTACATCTTGTGTCTCAACTGCATGCATTCGTTTTCTCCACTGTGTTTTACACGGATTATTGCATCAATATCGAACATCTGCTGATCAGGAACCACATCGAACCACACCGATCTCAAACCCTCGCCGCTCAAAAACAACCATAACAACAACAACAACAAACAACTGCAGTAAGTCATGGCTCATGCTCATGTTATTTCTTCCTGCATTGCATGCCACATGTTTACTATAGCTTTTTCTGTCAGCAGTGAGAGATTCACATATGATATATGTAAGGAATTAGTCAGGCTGGTGGAGAAGCTTAATGAGTTAGAGACATGCATCCAAATGCTAGTGGAGGTCAGTGAGAAAGAGAAGCCGGTAGATACTGTTTTGGATGCGAGTAGTACAGCGAGCAACACACACACTTTGGTTCCGGCTGAAGAGCCCCCACAGCAGGGCATTTGGGTGACATCTCAGCAGCATACTTGCTCAGCAAAGCGACACCACTCTCCCGTTCCTGTTAGGGATTTCAATCGATTCTTCCCACTCAGTGATGCACCCACTGAGAATCATGTTGAAAGAGCCTTAATAATTGGTGATTCTATTGTAAGGAACATGGAAGTAGAGACTCCAGGCACCATTGTTAAATGCATTTCCGGGGCTCGAGCATCTGACATTAGATCAAATTTACAAGTGATGGCTAATGTTAAATGTAGATTTTCTAAAATTGTTAATCATGTCGGAACTAACGATGTCTGGCTTCTCCAGTTGGAGATCACTAAAGATAATGTTAAAGAGGTGTGTGAACTTGCAAAAACTGTCAGACAGTGTAATATGCTCTGGCCCCCTCCCTGCTCATCGTAGTGATGAGGTTTATAGTAGATTAGTGTCACTGAATGGCTGGATGTCTGAGTGGTGTCTGGAGAATAGCATAGGATTTATAGACAATTGGAAGAGTTTTTAGGGTAGACCTGAACTGCAAAAGAGAGATGGACTTCATCCCTCCAGGGAAGGTGCCACTCTCCTCTAGTAATTTGGCTTATAGTCTTAATAGTGATAGTATTTGACTAACTGGGGCCCAGGTCATGAAGCAGACTGGTGAATCCGAATGTCTGCTAGCTGCCTTGAGACATCACACAGGTCACATAAACTACAACACATAGAGACTGTATCACCTAGATATCATATATAGACTGTGTCTGTTCCCCAAACTACCAAACACATACCCCTCACAAAATCATTTAGAAAAAAATGTGATTAAGGTCAAACTTGGAAGAAATTTTTTTTTAAGATAAACATCATATAAAGGTAGGGCTAATAAACATTAGACCTCTTTCAACCAAAGCACTAATTGTAAATTAAATTATTACAGATCATCGTTTGGATGTGCTCTGTTTGACTGAAACCTGGCTTAAACCAGATTAATATATTTGTTTAAATGAATCTACTCCCTCAGGTTATTTTTATAAACATGAGCCTCATCTGAAGGGTTGAGGAGGAGGTGTTGCTACAATTTACAGTGAAGTTTTTGGTGTTACTCAGAGGACAGGATATAAGTTTGAGTCTTTTGAACTAATAATGCTTAATGTGACATCGTAAGATGTAAATAAAAGAAATCTCTGTCGTCTTTTGCCCTTGCCATAGTATATAGATCACCCGGGCCGTACTCAGATTTCCTTGGTGAATTTGCAAATTTTCTATCAGATCTAGTAGTTAATGTAGATAGAGCTTTAATTGTTGGTGGCTTCAACATTCACATAGATAATGAAAATGACGCATTGTAATTAGCATTTATCGAAATTCTCAACTCTCTTAGAGTCAGACAAAATGTGACAGGACCAACTTGTCGCCATAATCATACGCTAGATTTAATTCTGTCATATGGAGTTGATGTTGATACTATAGAAATTCTACCACAGAGCGATAACATCTCAGATCATTACCTCGTCTCTTGTTTGCTGCGATCAGCTGATGTCACACAATCTGCACCATGCTATCGTTCAGGTAGAAATATTCTTAGGACCACTAAAGATAGCTTCACTAATAATCTTCCAGAATTGTGTCACATACTCGTTAAACCAAAAAGTCTAGAAGAACTTTATATAATAACAGAAAATATAAATACAGTATTCTCTAGCACTCTTGATAGTGTCACCCCCCCCCCCCCCTTTCGATTAAAGAAAGTTAAAGAAAAAAGCCTCGCAACATGGTACAGTGATCACACTCATGCTCTCAAGAGAGCAGCTCGGAAAATGGAGCGCAAGTGGAAGAATACAAAATTAGATGTATTTTGCGGTGCATGGAATGATAGTGTCTGTAGCTACAGACAGGCACTATGAGCTGCCAGGTCAGCATATTTTAGCAAACTGATAGAAAATAACCACAACAATCCTAGGTGTTTATTCAGTACTGTGGCTGAATTGGTTATGAATAAAGAATTTACTGAACCTAATATTCCTTAGCAGCACAATAGTAATGACTTCATGAATTTCTTTACTGATAAAATTGAAATAATCAGAAATAAAATTGGAACTATGCAATCAACAGTCACAGCACCTCAGAACACAGTGTCTCATAATTTTCCTCATGAGCAACTTCAGTCCTTCACTGCCATAGGTCATGAAGAGCTAACAAAACTTATCAAAAAATCAAAAGCCAGAACATGTATGTTAGATCCAATACCAACTAAGCTCTTAAAAGAGGTAATACCTGTATCTCAGAACCTCTTCTTAATATTATTAACTCCTCGCTATCCTTAGGACATGTCCCAAGAAACTTTAAAATGGCAGTTATCAAACCACTAATTAAGAAGCCACAGCTTGATCCTGGAGAATTGGAATTACAGACCGATTTCAAATCTACCATTTATGTCAAAAATACTAGAAAAGGTAGTGTCCTCCCAACTATGTTCATTTCTACAGAGAAATGGTATATATGAACAATTTCAGTCAGGATTTAGGCCCCATCACAGTACAGAGACTGTACTTATCAGAGTTACAAATGACTTGTTCTTATCATCTGATCACAGCTGCATTTCTCTTCTAGTGCTTTTAGATCTTAGTGCTGCCTTCGACACGATAGATTATTCTCTTGAATAGGCTGGAGAATTATGTTGGCATTAGTGTACTTGCATTAGCATGGTTTAGGTCCTATTTATCAGACCACTACCACTTTGTATGTGTAAACGAGGAATTGTCAAATCAAACAAAAGTATGGAGTGCCACAGGGATCAGTTGTAGGGCCTCTGCTTTTCTCCTTATACATGCTTCCCCTGGGAGATATTATCAGGAATCATGGAATAAGTTGTATTTCTTCTTAACCCAACAAAAATTCACAATTCTCAAAGATTGGATGGCCAGAAATTTCCTTCTACTCAATTCCGACAAAACAGAGGTACTAATTATTGGACCAAAAATAAGCCGCTAAAATATATTTTGACTCTCGATGGATGTACTGTTATGACGTCTTCTACAGCGCAGAACTTGGGTGTTATATTTGATACCACTCTGTCCTTTAAAAAATCATATTTCCAATATTTGTAGAACAGGATTCTTCCACCTCATAAATATTGCTACATTAAAGCTTTGAGTGGCCTCCACAGTATTTAATTGACCTTCTGACACACTATATTCCATCATGTTCATTACGATCACAAAATTCTGGCTTATTAATAGTTCCTAGAATATCAAAATCCACAAAAGGAGGTAGATCCTTTTCCTATTTGGCACTTAAACTATGCAATAGTCTCCCTAACACTGATCGGGATGCAGACACACTTACTCAGTTTACGTCTAGACTAAAGACTCTATCTATTTAGCCAAGCATACGCCTAATTTAGCCATCAACTCACAATTATGCTGCTTTAGTTAGGTCTGCTGGAACCAGAAACATCTATCATGATCTATAACTCTGCATAATTGAATGGCATCTATGTTAATATTATTCTATTTGAGTCATATACCAAGGTTACCAGAGCCAGCCAGATCCAGCTCCGTTCCTGCTTGGTGTCGGACTCCACTGCTATGTGTCTCTGAGTGATGACGACTAAATGCAGCTGGTGCTAGACAGACATCACTTCAGTCTTTTACGATGGACTTCAGAGGATAGCTTGATGTGACTAGCCCACTGAAAGGTCCGACCTTGGCACACAATTCTTTGAACTTAGCGCTTGTCATTCGTAAGTGTTTAACCCACAGCTGGTCAATAAAGTGAGTCCTCACAATTCGCCAGAACAGTTTTGAGAGCGGGGCCTCCCAGGTATGTGGAGACTGGCAATGTGTGGGCACTGCAGCTATTTCAGCCCACATTATTATCAGATATTACACTTATTCTGCGGTGTAATAATTTATATTATCAAGTCGGTTCTCGCCTCCTCCTTTCCATTGATGTAGATCTCCTCATACTGAACAACTTTGCCTCAAGAACCACTGTTGTCAATCAAATTGTTCAGTAAATATTCACGATTATGTAAAAAACCTTGGCAGGATGGTTCCAAATCCCCCCCCCCCACTACTCAGGCATACAGACACACATCCTTCAGACACTAAGTGGCGCTATAGCGAACAAAATACACAAAAATCACATTTTGGGCCATAAATCTTGAACCGTATTGGTTAGAAACAAAAGTATGATTCCTTGCGTCATGCAGAAGAGTTTTACCCTGTCAGAATTTTGCTCCGCCCCTTCGTTTTCCCGCTATTTTGGATTGTTTTAAAAAAATTCAAAACGAACTCGTCCTAGGCCGTTTGCCCGATCGGAACTAAACCAGTGCTGAATCAACGAGTCCCAGTATGAAAAGTTATCAAAGGAATTTAGAAATTTTGATTTATCGTCAAACGGTACGCCAAAACATTCATAGTGGGTGTGTCCATTTTACTAAAACGGTTATAACTTTTCAACGGATTGAGATATTATCACCAAAAATATTGCATACCTTTGCCTCTTGGTGGCACTATAATAATTACAAAATTAAAATGGCTGTAACTATGGAACCGTTGGTCCAATCGACTTGAAATTTTGCATGCACTGTCTTTGTCCAAGGTGCCATCACGGTCTATGAACACAGTTGCATATCTTTAAAAACATGGCCACCAGCAGCCAATCAAATTTCAGCAGCTAATAACATCAAATCTGAATGGCCGGCCATTACGAAATTTGAGATATTCATACACAGTGTCAAAATGAGGCTGTGTACCAAGTTTTGTGAGAATCGGCCACAAGGTGGTGCTATAACAAAAACATTTACGTTTTTGCTAATTACTCCGCATCCGAGCACATTAAAATCAAAATGCTTTTTACCTCTAAATCCTTGCATCAAGTCCTACAAAATGTATACAGTTGTGCTCAAAAGTATGCATACCCTGGCAAAATTGTGGAATTTTGGCATTGATTTTGAAAATATGACTAATCATATGTCATCAAAAAAATGTCTTTTATTTAAGGATAGTGATCATATGAAGCCATTTATTATCACATAGCTGTTTGGCTCCTTTTTAAATCATAATGATAACAGAAATCACCCAAATGGCCCTGATCAAAAGTCGACATACCCTTGAATGTTTGGCCTTGTTACAGACACACAAGGTGACACACACAGGTTTAAATGGCAATTAAAGGTTAATTTCCCACACCTGTGGCTTTTTAAATTGCAATTAGTGTCTATGTTTGTTAGCTCTCACGTGGATGCACTGAGCAGGTGTAACATCTGAGTGGTCTCCTGCCCACCAGAGGGAGCCCTCACCTGAATTCTGAACTGTCACTTCCTGTTTCCTGCCACATCAGTTCCTGTAATGTCATTTCCTGTTTGCCTAGTATATAAGCCATGCATGCTCATTCCCATATTGCGAAGTATTGCCAGATCATCTGCCTTACCAAGCATTTATATCATTGCCTTATTGCCTAGTGTTTTGACCTGTTTGTTTTGACTTCTCTTTTGGATCTCCCCTTTTGCCTGTTTGCCTGGTTGGACTGCTTTACTGTGTTTTTGACCTCACTGCCTGTTTTTTTGACACTGTGTTTGGATTTTGATGGACTGTTTGAATAAACATCCGCATATGGATTCTTCCTCGGCTTCCGCCTCCCAGCAGGCTAGATACTGAGCCATGGAGAGCAGAAAAGAACTGTCATAAGACCTGCGTAACAAGGTAATGGAACTTTATAAAGATGGAGAAGGATATAAAAAGATATCCAAAGCCTTGAAAATGCCAGTCAGTACTGTTCAATCACATATTAAGAAGTGGAAAATTTGGGGATCTCTTGATACCAAGCCAAGGTCAGGTAGACCAAGAAAGATTTCAGCCACAACTTGTTTCAGCCAGAAGAATTGTTCGGGATACAAAGAAAAACCCACAGGTAACCTCAGAAATACAGGCTGCTCTGGAAAAAGATGGTGTGGTTGTTTCAAGGAGCACAATACGACGATACTTGAACAAAAATGAACTGCATGGTCGAGTTGCCAGAAAGAAGCCTTTACTGTGCCAATGCCACAAAAAAGCCCAGTTACAATA
This sequence comes from Myxocyprinus asiaticus, assembly GCF_019703515.2. Classification (NCBI taxonomy): domain Eukaryota; kingdom Metazoa; phylum Chordata; class Actinopteri; order Cypriniformes; family Catostomidae; genus Myxocyprinus; species Myxocyprinus asiaticus. Next base: position 37,881,538 of record NC_059384.1, on the reverse strand, counting down.
TGCCCGACAACACCTTGACACGCCTCACAGCTTCTGGCACACTGTAATTTGGAGTGACAAGACCAAAATTAGAGCTTTATGGTCACAACCATAAGCGCAATGTTTGGAGAGGGGTCAACGAGGCCTATAGTGAAAAGAATACCATCCCCACTGTGAAGCATGGTGGTGGCTCACTGATGTTATGGGGGTGTGTGAGCTCTAAAGGCATGGGGAATCTTGTGAAAATTGATGGCAAGATGAATGCAGCATGTTATCAGAAAATACTGGCAGACAATTTGCATTCTTCTGCATGAAAGCTGCATGGGACGCTCTTGGACTTTCCAGCACGACAATGACCCTAAGCACAAGGCCAAGTTGACCCTCCAGTGGTTACAACAGAAAAAGGTGAAGGTTCTAGAGTGGCCATCACAGTCTCCTGACCTTAATATCATCGAGCCACTCTGGGGAGATCTCAAACATGCGGTTCATGCAAGACGACCAAAGACTTTGCATGACCTGGAGGCATTTTGCCAAGACGAATGGGCAGCTATACCACCTGTAAGAATTTGGGGCCTCATAGACAACTATTACAAAAGACTGCATGCTGTCATTGATGCTAAAGGGGGCAATAAACAGTATTAGGAACTAAGGGAATGCAGACTTTTGAACAGAGGTCGTTTGACTCAAGATGGCGCCGAGTATGGCTGCTGTGTTGCGAGCTCCGACACAAAATGGTAGTGCTTTGTTTGTTTTGTTTACAATTCTTATGTTTTTTGTCTATAGGATGTTGTCTGCCTTATTGTCTACGACAGACAAACACTTTTGGACATTGGTTCAGCAATCACACAACGTAAACCGGACTTAAAATTCCTCAATGCTGACCCGCTGTTTACAAACACGGCAGCGGAGCCCTTTGTCTGGGCTGCCCGTCTGCGGAAACGCAGGAGAAAAAAGGGAAACAGAGCCGGCATTCTCATCAGAGTAAGACGCCACGCAAATCGACCCCCGCTACCCAGTATTCTACTGGCAAATGTTCAGTCTCTGGATAACAAGCTCTGCGAGCTGAAAGCGCGGATCTCTTTCCAACGAGAGACAAGGGACTGCTGCATTATCTGCCTTACAGAAACTTGGATGTCTGTGGAGATTCCAGACTCAGCCATTGAACCCGCGGGGTTCTCCGTGCACCGAGTAGACAGAGCGAAAGACCTCTCAGGTAAAAGCAGAGGTGGTGGTGTATGTTTTATGATCAACAAATCCTGGTGTGATCAGAGGAATGTACATTCTATCAAGTCTTTCTGCTCTCCTGATCTGGAATTTCTCATGCTTCTGTGTCGACCATTCTGGCTACCGAGGGAATTCACAGCGATCATTATCACTGCTGTGTACATCCTGCCACAAGCCGACACAGACCGGGCACTCAAGGAACTGTATGGGATTATAAGCAAGCAGGAAACACCCTGAGGCCGCATTCATTGTGACCGGGGACTTTAATAAAGCCAGTTTAAAATCAGTCGCACCAAAATACCACCAACACATTAGTTTTAACACACGAGGGGACAGGGTTTTGGACCATTGCTACTCTCCCTTCCGGGATGGCTACAAATCCCTCCCCCGCCCACCATTTGGCAAATCGGACCACTCCTCCATTCTGCTTCTGCCTGCTTACAGGCAGAAACTGAAACAGGAAGCACCCGCCCTCAGAACGATCCAGTGCTGGTCGGACCAATCAGACTCTACGCTACAAAACTGTTTTGATCACACTGACTGGGAGATGTTCCGGTTCGCCTCTGATGATGACATCGAGCTTTACGCTGACAGTGTAACGTGTTTCTTCAGAAAGTGTGTAGAGGACATCATTCTGACCAAAACAATACAGATCTATCTGAACCAGAAGCCATGGATTAATAGTGATATTCGTGCGGGACTTAATGTGCGGCAACACATAGCTCCAATGCCATCATTAAGTTCCGCTTTTAATTCCGGGAATGCGGAGGAGCATAAACAAGCCAGTTATGCCCTCAGAAGATCAGCAATCAGCTGAGACCTAACTCAGATCAGCAAAACGTCAGTACAGGAACAAGATTGAAGGACAGTTTAACACCACCAACTCTAGAAGCATGTGGCAGGGAATTAATATCATCATGGACTTTAAAGGGAATAAAAACTCCCCCATGAACACTGCTGCCTCTCTCCCGGATGAGCTAAATACTTTTTATGCTCGTTTTGAGGGAAATAACACCGCCCTCGTGGAGAGAGCTCTTGCGGTCGAAGCTACAGAGGTTAGTTCACTCTCCGTCTCTGTAGTGGATGTAACCCGATCCTTCCGACGGGTGAATATCTGCGAAGCCGCAGGTCCAGATGGCATTCCGGGCCGCGTCATCAGAGCGTGTGCAAACCAACTTGCTGGTGTTTTTACGGACATTTTCAATCTTTCCCTCTCTTTGTCTGTAGTCCCCAAATGCTTCAAAACATCCACCACTGTGCCTGTTCCAAAGCAATCCAAAATCACTTGCTTAAATGACTGGCGTCCTGTTGCTCTGACCCCCATCATCAGCAAATGCTTTGAGAGACTAATCAGAGATTACATCTACTTTGTGCTGCCTCTCTCACTTGACCCATTGCAGTTTGCTTACCGCAACAACCGCTCCACTGATGATGCCATTGCATCTACAATACACACTGCTCTCTCCCACCTGGAAAAAAAGAACACTTATGTAAGAATGCTGTTTGTAGACTACTGCTCAGCATTCAACACCATAGTGCCCTCCAAGCTTGATGAGAAACTCTGGGCTCTGGGCTTAAACAGCTCACTGTGCAGCTGGATCCTGTACTTCCTGTCAAGCAGACGCCAGGTGGTTAGAATAGGCAGCAACATCTCCTCATCACTGACCCTCAACACTGGAGCCCCACAGGGCTGTGTTCTCAGCCCACTCTTGTATTCTCTGTACACACATGACTGTGTGGCAACACATAGCTCCAATGCCATCATTAAGTTTGCTGATGACACGACGGTGGTAGGTCTGATCACTGACAATAATGAAACAGCCTACAGAGAGGAGGTGCACACTTTGACACACTGGTGTCAGGAGCACAACATCTCCCTCAACGTCAGTAAGACAAAGGAGCTTGTGGTGGACTTCAGAAGAAAAGACAGAGAACACAGTCCCATCACCATCAATGGAGTACCAGTGGAGAGAGTCAGCAGCTTCAAGTTCCTGGGTGTCCACATCACTGAGGAACTCACATGGTCCATCCACACTGAAGCCATTGTGAAGAAGGCTCATCAGCGTCTCTTCTTCCTGAGATGGCTAAGGATGTTTGGAATGAACCACCACATCCTTACACGGCAATAGCACCACCCTCAACCGCAAAGCCCTGCAAAGGGTGGTGCAAACTGCCAGACACATCATCGGAGGTGAGCTTCCCTCCCTCCAGGACATATATACCAGGCGGTGTGTGAAAAAAGCTCGGAGGATCATCAGAGACTCCAGCCACCCGAGCCATGGGCTGTTCTCACTGCTACCATCAGGCAGGCGGTATCGCAGCATCAGGACCCGCACCAGCCGACTTCATGATAGCTTCTTCCCCCAAGCAATCAGACTTTTGAACTCTTGATCTCCCAAGATCAAAATACATCAGCACTGCACTTTATTACTCTTACTCTTATATCTCACACCAGACTGTCATAAATTATATTATTATTATATTATATTCTCTCTTAACAACTTACTATCAACTGACTGCCTAAATGTCAATACAGTACAATACAACCTACTGTACATTCTATATATACTATATATACTTTTTTTATTGTATTATGTGTATTGTATACTGTACAGTGTATGTTATTATTTGTATATTGTGTTGTGTGTAATTAAATCTAATGTATATTAGATTTCAAATTGTGTTGTGTAAATTTGATGTTTATTGTAGATTGGTATATGTCTCATCACTTTCATGACTGCTATGTTGCTCGGAACTGCACCCAAGAATTTCACACACTACTGCACTTGTGTATATAGTTGTGTGACAATAAAAGTGATTTGATTTGATTTTGATTTAATTTGATTTGATTTGATTTGATTTGATTTCAAATCAAAATCAAATCTTTGTTGCCATGTTTTGTTTTATGATCGTGCCATTCTGTTATAACCTACAGTTGAATATGAATCCCGTAAGAAATAAAAGAAATGTGTTTTGCCTTCTCACTCATGTTTTCTTTAAAAATGGTACATATATTACCAATTCTCCAAGAGTATGCAAACTTTTGAGCACAACTGTATCTCAGTTTTATTTCATTTTATAAAATGTTTCTGCCGTTCTAATTTATTGAAAACCCTACTTTTTCGAACTCCTCTTAGTTTAGCGTTAATCAGATCTTCACCAAACTTGGCCCAGGTCAGCGCTAGACCATGCAGGCAAAAAGTTATCAAAATAATTTTGATCCATTAAATCGTCTAGAAGATACAATCTGATATATTTGACTAGTGTGGCCCATTTTCACTAGTATTCCTGTATCCTGTGTGCACAAATGCCAAACTTCACAAAACTGCGAAAATATGGAAAACAGGAAATTTTGAGGAATCTTACTAAATTTCATGGATTTATGATGAACGGGGGGCTAACAGCTAATTTTAAATAATCAGCCATTTATCTGACCAATGAAAGCTGTAATACAATTTTTTGTCCACTAGAGGGAGCCACAGGATAAGAAATCCTTTTAAGTCTAAGGCTTTCATGAGTGTATGGATGCATATAAATTTATACACAGTGGTACATTGACAATGTCATTGTCAATGACTTTTATAATATTAGTTTGCAAGTAAATCTGTGATTTCCAAAATGATTAAAGATAATCAAATGTCACCTTAATTTTTACATATCCTAAAAATATTGAAAACATATTTGTCAAGTTGCCAGACATGATTAACTGTCACATTGTTTTAGGGATATGTTTACATATGTCTGGAAATATAGTATGTGTTTATTTTTCCATTATCCCAGTTTCTGTCTCATGTCATTTATATATGGCTGCATCCAAAAACTGTAAAATTCTGCCTTAAAATGTAAATGTAAAATGTAAAATGAATAAATGTAAAACCAGCCAAAAAAGTGCCCCATAGGCATACTATGGCAAGGCTCTTGCCCATGAAAACAATTGTTTCCTACTATGACATGACAATGAATTTTGTGGGATCATATTTCCCAATCAGAATGTCTATATAAATAGAGACATAGGGGTGGGCTCATTTCACTCGGGCTACCAATCAGTCTTTTAGTATCATCTTGGAAATGGCCCTAGCAACCACCCCCATAGACTTCCATTCAAAATGGCTCAGAAGGGTATATTCAGAACAGAATTTTGTAGACACTTGGCGATTGGATCTTTTGAGTCAGGTTAGTAATCAGCCAATAAGAATCTCTCTGGTCACTGGCTAGCCACACCCTAGCAACCATTTAAAGCACCCTAGCAACCAGCTCTTTTGACTTCCTTTAAAAATGGCTGAGAGTGATATCTTTGGATCAGAATGTCCTAGAGAAATGACAGTTAGCTTGTTTTACTTGGCTGAGCAATTAGACTTCAGGTATCATCGTGGAAACAACTTAGCCACGCCCTAGCAACCATTTAGAGCACCCTAACAAGCAAACACCATTGACTTCCATTCAAAATGGCTGAGACTGATATATTTGGATAAGAATGTCCTAGAGAAATGACAGTTGGCTTGTTTTACTTGGGTGAGCAATCAGACTTCAGGTATCATCATGGAAACTACTTAGCCATGCCCTTGCAACCATTTAGAGCATCCTAGCAACCAGCCCTATTGACTTCCATTAAAAATGGCTGAGAGTGATATCTTTGGATCAGAATGTCCTAGAGAAATGACAGTTGGCTTGTTTTACTTGGGTGAGCAATTAGACTTCAAGTATCATCATGGAAACTACTTAGCCACGCCCTAGCAACCATTTAGAGCACCCTAGTCACCAAACCCCATTGACTTCCATTCAAACTGGCTGAGAGTGATATCTTTGGTTCAGAATGTCCTAGAGAAATGACAGCTGGCTTATTTTACTTGGGTGAGCAATCATTCTTCAAGTATCATCATGGAAACTACTTAGCCATGCCCTAGCAACCATTTAGAGCACCCTAGTCACCAAACCCCATTGACTTCCATTCAAAATGCTTAGATGGTATCTCAGGATCAGAATGTCGTAGAGGCTTCTGGTTTCATTCATTGGACTCAGGGTAGCAAGGAGTCTTTTGAGTATCACCTTGGTAACTGCCAAGCAACCAGATGGGGTTACCCTAGCAACCAAGTAACAAATCACATATCTCTAAACCAGAACATCGTAGCGACATCCGGTATCATTCATTTGTCTCAGGGCTGCAAGGAGCCTCTTGAGTATCACCTTGGTAACAGCCAAGCAACCAGATGGGGTTACCCAAGCAACCAAGTAACAAATCACATATCTCTAAACCAGAACATCGTAGCGACATCCGGTATCATTCATTTGTCTCAGGGCAGCAAGGAGCCTTTTGAGTATCACCTTGGTAGCTGCCTAGCAACCATATGCGGTTACCATAAAAACCACATAACAAATCACATATCTCTAAACCAGAACATCGTAGCGACATCCGGTATCATTCATTTGTCTCAGGGCAGCAAGGAGCCTATTTAGTATCACCTTGGTAGCTGCCTAGTAACCAGATGTGGTTACCATAGCAACCAAGTAACAAATCACATTTCTCTGCACCAGAATATCATAGAGACTTCCTGCATCATTCATTTGACTCAGGGTAGCAAGGAGCCTTTTGAGTATCACCTTGGTAACTACCTAGCAACCAGATGGGGTTAACCTAGCAACCATGTAACAAATCACATATCTCTGCACCAGAACATCGTAGAGACTTCTGGTTTCATTCATTTGACTCAGTGAAGCAAGGAGCCTTTTCAGTATCACTTTGGTAACTGCCTAGCAACCAAATGGGTTTATCCTAGCAACCAATTTGATATTCAGAAATACAAGCATGGGGTAGGGATGCATAGGACTTCTTGCAGCTGGCTGTCTATCTGTATGACCTTCAAACTTCCAACTCTTCAAACTATTTTAAACTTTCAGACAAGGCTTTGTCAAGCCAACATAAAGTTTGTCTTCAAATTTTACTATCTAGTTATTAGGTTGGCTTGAGAAAGCCAACATACTGAAATCCTATTTAAACTTATTATTATTATTATTATTATTATTATTATTATTCTGAGACTAAAATTTCTGACTCTAACTCCTCCTAGAGCATTTAAGCTACATGCACCAAACTCGGCACATACCTTCAGACTAATCCCGAATAGTGTGCTATAACTTTTCTAACTGATCGGAATTACGATATTCCAGTATCAGATTTCCGAATAGGCCTCATGTCTCTTTGACTTCCATTCAAGGTATGAAAAGGTTTTCCTGTAATAACTCCTTTAGAGGATTCAAGCTACATCCTATAACTCCACCACTCATACTTTCTATCTATCACTCCATCACTTTCTTTTTATATCTTTACATAACTCTTTTTATTCTTTCTTTCACTCTATCACTTTAATACCCTAGCAAATGCATACAAGCTAGCAACCATTTAGTGCACCCCAGCAACCAAAACCAATTGACTGCCATTCAAAATGGCTTAGATGGATATCTCCTGATCAGAATGTCCTACAGACATGAGAGTTGGCTTGTTTGAATTGGGTGAGCAATCAGTCTTCAAGTATCATCATGGAAACTACTTAGCCACGCCCTAGCAACCATTTAGAGCACCCTAGCAACCAAACCCCTTTGACTTCCATTCAAAAAGGCTGAGTGTGATATCTTCAGATCAGAATGTCCTACAGACATGAGATTTGGCATGTTTGAATTGGGTGAGCAATCAGTCTTCAAGTATCATCATGGGAACTACTTAGCCATGCCTTAGCAACCACTTAGAGCACCCTAGCAACCAAACACCATTGACTTCCATTCAAAATCACTAAGATGGGTATCTCAGGATTACAATGTCATAGAGACTTCTGGGTTGACTTATTTCACTCAGGATTGCAAGGCGCCATGTTAAGTATCACCTTGGTAGCTGCCTAGCAACCAGATGGGGTTACCCTAGCAACCAAGTAACAAATCACATATTTCTGCACCAGAACATCATAGAGACTTCGGGTTGCTTTCATTTGAATAAGGGTAGCAAGCTGCCTTTTGAGTATCACCTTGGTAACTGCCTAGCAACCAGATGGGGTTACCCTAGCAACCAAGTAACATATCACATATCTCTGCACCAGAACATCATAGAGACTTCTGGTTTCGTTCATTGGACCCAGGGTAGCAAGGAGCTTTTTGAGTATCACTTTGGTAACTGCCTAGCAACCAAATGATCTATCTATCTATCTATCTATCTATCTATCAGACTGAATGGTCTTATCATCTTTAAACTTTGAACTTTTAAAACAACTAAAACTTATAACTACTTCAAACTTAAAACCTTCAAACTTCAAGCTTTTACAACTACTTCAAACTTTCAGGCTAGGCTTTCTCAAGCCAACCTAAAGTTTGTCCACAAACTTTTCAATCTAGTTATTATTATTATTCAGAGACTAAAATTTCTGACTCTCACTCCTCCTAAAGCTTTTAAGCTACATGCACCAAACTCGGCACAGACCTTCAGACTAATCCCGAATAGTGTGCTTTATCTTTTCTAACTGATTGGATTTACGGTTTTCCCACAGCGGATGATCAAATATCTGAAAAATCCCCAATCACTTACACTGATGGAATGTTCAGACTATTCAAACTCCAGCTGTCAAGAATTTAAAAGTATACAGCCACACAGAAGGCCTTTAATATGCCTTTAGCTGCTCTATCTAATTTACCACCAGTAGAAACTTCTGGTTTCGTTCATTTGACTAAGGGTAGCAAGGAGCCATGTCAGTATCACCTTGGTAATTGCCTAGCAACCAGATGGGGTTACCCTAGCAACCAAATAACAAATCACATATTCTTGCACCAGAACATCATAGATACTTCTGGTTTCGTTAATTTGACTCTTTTTCATGTCATTTTTCCTGTGTACGGTTCTATGGGCTGCTATAGACTCCCATTGGGGAGAAAGCATAATAATAATACTAATGGATACAATAGGTGCCACAGCACCCTCGGTGCTTGGCCCCTAATATTTTAATATAGGCATGGACTAATGTTAATGTTCTAATAAAGCACACTGAAGCTTTTCTCCTAGTATTGTGTATTTTTTTTTTTTTTTTTTTTTTTTGGTGGATCATCTGCACTGAGAATTCTGATATTTACAAGCATACTGAAATAATGTTACTGTGGAGCTAAGTTAGGCATAAATTTTGCCATGGAACGAACACAGAGTGGGGTTTCTCTTATCCAGGAGCACGAAGTGGGAAATGGAAAACCCAGAGTTGAGCTGGAGCAGATTGATTATAAAATGCTTAGAGGGTGAAGGGGAAATTGTTGCCACTCTACTCACATACTCTGCTACCCATCCACCTACATACCTATGAACCCACCTACCTATCCACCTATTTGCCTATTTACCTCCCCAACTATTTATCTAACCAGCTACTGACCTACCTACCTACTCACCTACTTACCTACCTACGTAATGTCCTATTTACTCACCCACAACCTACCTACTGCCTACCTATCTGTTCTGTCTCTATCTCTTTCCTGCTTAATTCCTGTGGGTTGAAAAACTCATTCCTTCTGTCCTGTGAGAACAGATGCCACCCAGAGAGTTTTTAATAATAGCTTTTCAAAGCTCTTAGTACATTCTTGCAGCAGTGCAGGACTGTAAAGTGTGTGTGTAATGTGTCTTGAGTGTTATTTCACTGATACAGAGACACTAAAGCTTCTGTCTGCCCAGCACGGCCTTACACCTTCCCTGGAACAGTGTCACTCCAATTTAAACTGGAATTTAATCTATGAATCCCATTCCAATAGAACTCATGACAGCATCCTAAGTCGAGGAGCGCTAAGCTTCTGTTTCTCTCTGAAATATCCTGGGATTTGACACATTGGCTGTCTGAACCTTCAGCTATGTGGCGGCTTCCACCTCCATGTTTTTCATTTCACTGACAGTGTCCTTTTCTCTCACTATCATTTGCCACAGGCGTGAACAGCATGTCTTGTGCTTCCGAGAGCTTTTGGTTATTGTCAATGTCACTTTAATGCAGGATGGACTGTTTCTGAGATGCAACTATGGGAGTGACATTCAGTTGCTCACAATGCATCTTGGGAGTGAAAAGTGTGCTGTGTTTGTGCTAATGTACTGAAAAAAATTGTCTTTTATCATTTTCTTTATTTGAGAGGATTCTTGTCATAATCGTTGTCAATATGTCTAAAGCATAATTTGACTCTTCATTGTGAGTTTTTCAGTTCATATCTGGTTAATTTTGTCAACAACACAATACAGATAAAGTGAGCTCTGATGGCTGCATTTAGCAAGGTCCATTTACAGTAATTTTGTCTGTCTGTGTCTGCTGTGGCTGACTGAGCTGTTACTGATGTAGAAATACAGAACAGCATTTCATTCAGTGGTGAGTTAATGTAAACTTCATTGCAAATAGCATTTTAATGGTTCTTTTGATGCAAATAAAGAAAACTCATTGTGATGTGCATTACTCCTAATAAAATGTAATCAAATAATTAATCAAATATTTAAAATGTGTATCATCCATAAGAGTTAATGCATCTATAAACACGCTTTTAACTTCACTGTCAGGTACAGTAAATCTATATATAGAATTTGTATTTTGCAGTTTTTCAAAACTTGTGACAATTTCAGCATTGGCTTTTAGATTTGAGCAAAAATGAAGTAACTTTACCTACCGAGAGGTGACATTTCAGGCACTCCAGCAGTGTATGGACCATCTAGAAATTTGGGCTCATTGTCGTTAATGTCTTGGACCTTCACAATGAATTCAGACTCATCCTCCACCGGGATGTTGGTTTCGCGGTCAACAGCTTGAGCACGTAGGGTGTAATAACCCTGTTCCTCTCTGTCTAGACGTTTGGTGGTGTGAATGTCCCCTGTGTTCTCATCAATAGTGAATATTGAGGTTGCTCCCTCTCCAGTCAACACGTACCTCACTTTTCCTTCACCTTTATCCATGTCTGAATGGAGCTGTGAAAAGAAGATATTCTATTATAAATTAGGGTAACAGCAGTCTAATAATTTACAGTGGAAAAATAATAATAATGTTCAAAAGTGCAGAGCTTTTTCGTCCTTGTATGTGCACACCTGGAACTGCAGTTTTGTGTAAGTTTGAAATCTTTTTAAAACTGTCAAAAATTTATTTTTAAAGCTCCTAAGTTTCTATAAGATTAATAACAATTCTCTTAAATACTTGTTTAAACCATTGAAATTAATGTACAAGTGTGCTCTTTGAACAACACATCTGAGACTCTTCTGAAAATGTATTGAGGGAAACAACTGCTCAATAACAGTGTTCCAGTTGTGCTTAAATATACAAAGTACCAGCCAGTGGTTTCGACCAATGTCTATGTCTGCTATGCCTAAATTTGCCTTCATTGACAATATTCATCCATATTAATGTTCTCACTTTAATAAATATTTAGTTATTTTGATTTGATAATTATTAAGCATTCTACTTTGAAGCAAGGGTTTGCATGCTCAGAAAAATGTGAGTAAATGGAGATGTCATGTCAGTACATTTATCGCTTCTCCAACTTCATATCTAGTGAATAATAATACAAAAAGTAATCTGGTTAATGTAACTTTGCATCCCCCTTCCAGAATCTGCTAAATGTTTATCATTTTAAAGAAAATAAGAGGAAGAGAGAAAATTTATTTTTTTTTTTTATTCATTTATTAATCTAGTACTGACCTATGAAGCTTTTTGACATAAAATATATTTACATATATACCACAAGACAAAATACTAACTCGATTTACATAAATGATCCTGTTCAAAAGTTTACATTCCCTTGGTTCTTAATATGGTGTGTTGCTTCCTAGATGATCAATGACTGTTTTATGATTTGTGATAGTTGTGTACGAGTTCCTGCTTTGTCCTGAGCAGTGAATTTTTCCACTGTTCTTAAGAAAAATCCTCCAGGTACTGCACATTCTTCGATTTGCACAACAGTGGCTATATGATGTTCACATCCAGCTTTTGACACTTAGGACAAATGAAGGACTCAAACACAACTATTACAAAAGGTGCAAACATTCAGTGATGCTCAAGAAGGCATCTTACTATATTAAGAACTAAGGGGACATAAACTTTTCAGCAGGATGATTTGTGTAAATTGTTATTATTTTTTCTTGTGTGATGTGTAAAAAATATGTTATGTAGCTTCTAAAGGGCAGAACTAAATAAAAAAATATGATCTTTTATCTCCTATATTTGTATATTATATATTATAAAGGACTTTGTCAACTTATGAGACAAAAATCTGTATGCAAACTTCTGCACTCAACTGTTTGAAAAAATCTAGTGAATATATAGGCTATAAATATAAAACTTTAAATGCTCAAGTCTATTATTTATACAAGATGGCATTACAGAAAAGACACATATGAAGCATGGACTTTCTCAAAGGTATATTTTATACAAGAATTATTGATTGTTGTGTTCATGTTGATTTTAATAGATGATGTCCCTAGGGAAAAGGAAAAAAGTATTTTTTAATAGTATCAGAATATCGGACATTTATAACAAGCGATTGCTGATGATGTCTGTTATATCTGTTATGTCAGAGACTATATCGTCCAGTGGAAGAATGACACTTAGTACATTTGTTTAGTAAAATACACTTTTAATGAAACTTTGTGTCCGTAATATTTTTATTATGTCGTAACACTTTTAAAATGATCCCCACTTCGCAGTCGGTGTCCTTATCACCCTGAAGGGGTTTATTTAGCTATAAAAACCGGTTGACTGTACATTATCCCGCTTATTACACATCTACTAACCAAATAAATTAATCAATGAACATGAAACATTGACTTGTGTTGAAATTATGTAAGACTCATCCTCCACCGTCTCAGGAAGAAGAGGCGCTGATGAACCTTCTTCACAACGACTTCAGTGTGGATGGACCATGTAAGTTCATCAGTGATGTGGACACCCAGGAACTTGAAGCTGCTGACTTCTCCACTGGTGTTCCATTGATGGTGATGGGACTGTGTTCTCTGTCTTTTCTTCTGAAGACCACCACAAGCTTCTTTGTCTTACTGACGTTGAGGGAGAGGTTGTGCTCCTGACACCAGTGTGTCAGAGTGTGCACCTCCTCTCTGTAGGCTGTTTCATCATTGTCAGTGATCAGACCTACCACCGTCGTGTCATCAGCAAACTTGATAGCATTGGAGCTATGTGTTGCCACACAGTCATGTGTGTACAAGGAATACAAGAGTGGGCTGAGAACACAGCCCTGTGGGGATCTAGTGTTGAGGGTCAGTGATGAGGAGATGTTGCTGCCTATTCTAACCACCTGGCGTCTGCTTGACAGGAAGTCCAGGATCCAGCTGCACAGCGAGCTGTTTAAGCCCAGAGCCCGGAGTTTCTCATCTAGCTTGGGGGGCACTATGGTGTTGAATGCTGAGCTGTATTCTACAAACAGCATTCTGACATAAGTGTTCTTTTTTTCCAGGTGGGAGAGAGCAGTATGTAGTGCAGATGCAATGGCATCATCAGTGGAGTGGTTGTTGTGGTAAGCCTACTGCAATGGGGCTAGAGAGAGAGGCAGCACAGAGCAGATGTAATCTCTGATTAGTCTCTAAAAGCATTTGCTGATGATGGGGGTCAGAGCAACAGGACGCCAGTCATTTAAGCAAGTGATTTTTGATTGCTTTGGAACAGGCACAATGGTGTATGTATTAAAGCATGTGGGGACTACAGACAAAGAGAGCGAAAGGTTGAAAATGTCTGTAAAAACACCAGCCAGCTGGTTCGCGCACGCTCTGATGACGCAGCCCGGAATGCCATCTGGGCACGCGGCTTTGTGGATATTCACCCATTGGAAGGATCGGGTTACATCCGCTACAGAGACGGAGAGTGAACTAACCTCTGTAGCTTCGGCCGCGAGAGCTCTCTCCACGAGGGCGGTGATATTTCCCTCAAAACGAGCATAAAAAGTATTTAGCTCATCCGGGAGAGAGGCAGCGGTGTTCATGGCAGAATTTTTATTCCCTTTAAAGTCCGTGATGATGTTAATTCCCTGCCACATGCTTCTAGAGTTGGTGGTGTTAAACTGTCCTTTAATCTTGTTCCTGCACTGGTGTTTTGCTGTCCTGATGTTCTGTTTCGCTGGGCATAACTGCCTTGTTTATGCTCCTCCGAGTTCCCGGAATTGAAAGCGGAGGTCCGCACATTAAGTGCCGCGTGAACATTGCTATTTGTCCATGGCTTCTGGTTCGGATAGATCCGTGTTGTTCTGGTCAGAACTACGTCCTCCACGCACTTTTTGATGAAACACATTACGCTATCAGCGTAAAGCTCGATGTCGTCATCAGAGGTGGACCGAAACATCTCCCAGTCCGTGTGATCAAAACAGTCCTGTAGCACAGAGTCTGATTGGTCCGACCAGCACTGGATCGTTCTGAGGGTGGGTGCTTCCTGTTTCAGTTTCTGCCTGTAAGCGGGCAGAAGCAGAATGGAAGAGTGGTCCAATTTGTCAAATGGTGGGCGGGGGAGGGATTTGTAGCCATCCTGGAAGGGAGAGTAGCAATGGTCCAAAACCCGGTCCCCTCGTGTGCTGAAACTAATGTGCTGGTGGTATTTTGGTGCGACTGATTTGAAACTGACTTTATTAAAGTCCCCGGTCACAACGAACACGGCCTCAGGGTTTCCTGCTCACTTATACTCCCATACATTTCCTTGATTGCCCGGTCTGTGTCGGCTTGTGGGGGGATGTACACAGCAGTGATAATGACCGCTGTGAATTCCCTCGGTAGCCAGAATGGTCGACACAGAAGCATGAGAAATTCCAGATCAGGAGAGCAGAAAGACTTGACAGAATGTACATTCCTCTGATCACACCAGGATTTGTTGATCATAAAACATACACCACCACCTCTGCTTTTACCTGAGAGGTCTTTCGCTCTGTCCGCTCGGTGCACAGAGAACCCCACGGGTTCAATGGCTGAGTCTGGAATCTCCGCAGACATCCAAGTTTCTGTTAGGCAGATAATGCAGCAGTCCCTCATCTCTCGTTGGAAAGAGATCCACGCTTTCAGCTCACAGAGCTTGTTATCCAGAGACTGAACATTTGCCAGTAGAATACTGGGTAGTGGGGGTCGATTTGCATGGCGTCTTACTCTGATGAGAACGCCGGCTCTGTTTCCCCTTTTCCTCCTGCGTTTCCGCGTCCGGACTTCCCAGACAAAGGGCTCCGCTTGCATGTTTGTAAACAGCGGGTCGGCATTGAGGAATTTGAAGTCCGGTTTATGGTGTGAAATTGCTGAACCAATGTCCAAAAGTGTTTGTCTGTCGTAGACAATAAGGCAGACAACATCCAAGACAAAAAACATAAGAATTGTGAACAAAACAAACAAAACACTACCATGTTGTGTCGGAGCTCGCAACGCAGCAGCCATACTCTGCGCCATCTTGAGTCCTTTATCGGGATCCTGTCACCTGTTTCTGTTTTTGTACCCATCTTGTGTATCTAGTGTCAGGATTTGCGACTTCAGTTGGTCTTGTTTATAATTTTTGTGGCCAGTGCCATGTATCACAAAAAAAAGCTGAACAAATTCTGGATTCCAGGATTGGTTTTAGTTTGATAAAACTCACCAAATCCAATCAGGCTTCATTAGGGTTAAGTGGTATCAAGACGCTCATTACCAACTTTCTCTATGAATTCAGAATTTGATCCCAGGGTTATGATTAGTTCACGTGCGCATTCACATGAATGAAGCAAACAGCCAATCGCATGCGAGACAGTGCAAGTCACATCTCGCGAGAGAGTCAGTGAGATTTACTGCTCCGCTGAAGATGTTTATGAAAATTATAATAACTTATAAAATCTCAAAATAAAAGCATAAGAGGACGTTAAAAAATATGATCAATCAAAAAATGTACACAGCATGAATAATCACTCTGAAATCATTAATAATTATAATACATTCACACAGCATACTAGTAATGATAAAGAATTTAAAGGCATTTACACAGCAAGAAGAAACATTGCTGCTGCTAGAGCACGAAAAAAAATTATGAAAATAGATAATATATCGATGTGAAAGTAACTTTATATAGGTCCACAACAAGAACATTCAGGCTTGTAATTTTAAAAGTTTAATACCTTAATTTGAAATTTAATTTTTTTTTAATTAAAAGCTTAAGTATTAATTTAAATTACTAACTTAATAGCATTTAATACTATTAGACATTAATACACTATCAAATAATAAAAATGTGAGCAATTGGAAAATGAGTAGATGGTATGCGCTAATAAAGACTTAATTGTTCTTTCTTTCTAGCAGCATAAGAAACAATAAAGACATATTTGGTGTGCTAGTGTGTTTTTATTGAACTTCAAGTGAAATACTGTATGTTCATGGCATCTCTGACAGCAAATCCTAATAAGAAGGGGTTTGTGTGGCATTCACACTTTTCTACAGTATATTGTGGAGTTTTTGTATATTGCTATATTTTAGTGTAATTTGATCATTATTGATGTTGTATTAATATCTTACTTGAAATTATATAATTATTTTAGGTTTATTTATTCACACATATTTTATGGCCAGTGTGGGAAAATGACTGGGAAAAAATTAAACTGAAGGCAAACAAAACCACCTACATTTTCCTACAATCAGAGAGCATTACAAGAGTACAGATTTATACAGAGGAAAACTGATAGCTTGGTCCATAATAATTATGAAAATATACATCATGGTTACTTGTGTAACCTCCGTTCCCTGATGGAGGGAACGAGACGTTGTGTCGATGTAGTGACACTAGGGGTAACTCTTGGGAGCCCGAGACACACTTTCATAAAAGGCCAATGAAAATTGGCGAGTGGTATTTGCATGCCACTCCCCCGGACATACGGGTATAAAAGGAGCTGTTATGCAACCACTCATTCAGGTTTTATACTGAGGAGCCGACATAAGGTCCGGCCATTTCAGCGGGTAGTTCAATGTTGTGGCAGGAGGGACACAACGTCTCGTTCCCTCCATCAGGGCATGGAGGTTACACAAGTAACCATGATGTTCCCTATCTGTCACTCACTCGATGTTGTGTCGATGTAGTGACACTAGGGGTCCCTATACGAAACGCCACAATTGGCTGAACTGTGTTACGTGAACTGGCGGTGTGTGGTGGGCAGACTACTGTGTGCCTCACAGTAGCCAGCACACCAGGTCGACACGTAACCTCCCCCAACATAGTTATGAGTGTCGAACGGCCCTTTTGGGGACAAGTCGACTATCCAAGAGATAGAGACAGGCTTAACCCAGTCGTGGCCTCTTTTCTCCTTCTTTTTTTCCACTCCCTAAAAAAGAAGGGGGATTATCCGACTGGGCCGCCAGGTCTAGTCGGGGGGTGTCCCTCCCAAGGGGAAGACACCGCTGAGACCACACCTCGACCAAAGAAAGGGGGGGATATTTAAGTGGAAAAATACGTCACATGGTCTTTCCAACCATGTGGAGAGTCTTCAAGGTAGATCCTACCCAATGGGGGAGGAATTACTTCAAACATGGAGACTGGGGCAGAGGGGCTCTGCCCAAGGAAGATGCAGTTTGCCAACAGGGAAAAGAATTAGCGGAAGATATATATCGCATGGGGTTAGCCTTACAGGGAACCACCACATGCGAAGCACCTACCCCAGAACAGGACTCTTAGCTAGCAGGTGTACTGGGCTGGCAGCGAGTCTCTCCGAAAACTCAACTGCCACAGGGCTCGGAGGAAGTCGACCAGGGAACAAGGTTTGTGAACACTACTGGAATTAATGGCGCACGTCTTCAGCTCAAAAGGAGGTGGAAGGCACTATGTGCAAGCGATACACCCGGCCGGCTATCCCAGGCTTATCCGCTTGTATTGCATGCCACTACCTGGAACAAAACCGGTTCCACCCGGAGGTTGTAGAACCTTGCAAAGGTGTTGGGTGTTGCCTAGCCTGCTGCTCTGCAAATGTCTGTTAGAGAGGCACCCCTGGCCAGAGCCCAGGCTACACCCCTGGTAGAATGGACTCGTAGCCCTACCGGGGGAGGCATGTCCTGGGCTTGATATGCCATAGTTATGGCGTCAATGAGCCAGTGGGCGATCCTCTGCTTGGAGACAGCGCTTCCTTTCTGCTGTGCACCAAAGCAGACAAAGAGCTGCTCGGAGATCCTAAAGCTCTGCGTGCGATCCAAATAGATGCGTAAAGCATGCACCGGACACAGCAACGACAGGGCAGGGTCTGCCTCCTCCTGGGGCAGCACTTGCAGGTTCACCACCTGGTCCCTAAAAGGGGTCGTGGGAACCTTGGGCACATAGCCCAGTCGGGGTCTCAGGATCACGTGAGAGTAGCCCGGACCGAACTCCAGGCATGTTTCGCTGACAGAGAACGCTTGCAGGTCTCCTACCCTCTTGATGGAAGTGAGCGCAGTCAGGAGGGCAGTCTTCAAGGAGAGTGCCTTAAGCTCGGCTGACTGCAAAGGCTCAAAGGGGGCTCTTTGTAGACCCTGAAGAACTACAGAGAGGTCCTGATGATCAGGTCGTGCTTCCCTAAGGACTTACCATTGACTGTGTCATGGTGTGCTGCTATGGTGGCAACATACACCTTCAAGGTGGAAGGGGACAGCCTCCCTTCCAACCTCTCCTGCAGGAAGGAAAGCACTGATCCAACTGTGCATCTCTGGGGGTCTTCCCGTCGGGAAGAACACCACTTAGCGAACAGACACTACTTAAAGGCATACAGGCGCCTCATAGAGGGGGCCCTAGCCTGAGTGATCATGTCTACCACCGCAGGTCCCGTCCAGGGGCCAAACACGGAGATTCCAGAGGTCTGGTCGTGGGTGCTAGATTGTGCCCTGTCCCTGAGAAAGAAGGTCCTTCCTCAGGGGAATTTGCCGGGGGGGGGGGCTGTCGTGAGGAGTGTGAGGTCCGAGAACCACATCTGGGTTGGCCAGTAGGGTGCTACCAGGAAGACCTGCTCCTCATCCTCCCTGACCTTGCACAGGGTCTGTGCAAGTAGGCTTACTGGGGGAAACGCATATTTGCACATGCCAGGGGGCCAGCTGTGTGCCAGCGTGTTTATGCTGAGGGGGGCCTCGGTTAGGGCATACCAGAGTGGGCAGTGGGGAGGATTCTTGGGAGGCGAACAGGTGCACCTGTGCCTGTCCGAATCTACTCCAAATCAGCTGGACCACCTGAGGGTGGAGTCTCCACTCTCCCCTGAAGGTAACCTGTCGTGACAGCGTGTCCGCTGTAGTGTTGAGGTTGCCCGGGATGTGAGTGGCTAGCAGCAACTTGAAGTGCTGCTGACTCCAGAGGAGGAGACGGCGGGCGAGTTGTAACATACAATGAAAGCGCAGACCGCCTTGGCGGTTGACATATGCTACCATTGCCTTGTTGTCTGTCTGAACTAACACGTGCTTGCCCTGGGTCATTGGCCGAAACCTCCACAGGGCAAGCAGAATTGCCAACAACTCGAGGCAGTTGATGTGCCAATGTAGTCCACAAGCCGGCGGCTGCGTGCCCGTTGCAAACAGCGCCCCAGCCCATTTTGGAGGCGTCCGTCATGACCACAACGTGCCTGGAGACCAGTTCCAGGGGAACACCTGCCCGTAGAAACGAGAGGTTGGTCCAAGGGCTGAAAAGATGGTGACAGACCGGCGTGATGATCACGCGATGTGTCCCGCGGCGCCATGCCCATCTCGGGACTCGAGTCTGAAGCCAGTGCTGAAGCGGTCTCATATGCATCAACCCGAGCGGGGTGGCAACCGCTGAGGATGCCATATGCCCCAGGAACCTCTGAAAAAGTTTCAGTGGAACAGCTGTCTTCTGTCTGAACGCCTTCAAACAGACCAACACTGACTGGGCACGCTCGTTCGTGAGGCGTGCTGTCAAAGAGACTGAGTCCAACTCCAAACCGAGAAAAGAGATGCTCTGAACCGGGAGGAGCTTGCTCTTTTCCCAGTTGACCCGAAGCCCTAGCTGGCTGAGGTGTGAGAGCACCAAGTCCCTGTGTGCGCACAACATGTCCCGAGAGTGAGCTAAGATTAGCCAATTGTCGAGATAGTTGAGAATGTGAATGCCCACCTCCCTTAGCAGGGCAAGGGCTGCCTCTGTGACTTTTGTGAAGATGCGAGGAGACAGGAACAGGCCGAAAGGGAGGACCTTGTACTGATATGCCTGACCCTCGAATGCAAACCGCAGGAAGGGTCTGTGTCGAGGAAGGATCGAGACGTGGAAGTACCATCCTTCAGGTCTACCACTGCGAACCAATCTTGATGCCGGACGCTTGCCAGAATGCGTTTTTGCATCCGCATCTTGAACAGGAGTCTGTGTACAGCCCGGTTCAGTACTCGCAGGTCCAAGATTGGCCGCAACCCACAGACTTTTTTCGGTACGATGAAGTAGGGGCTGTAAAACCCCTTCTTCATCTCAGCCGAAGAGACAGGTTCTATCGCGCCATTCCGTAGGAGGGTAGCGAACTCCGCGCAAGGTAGCAACGTTTTCGTCCTTCACCAAGGTGAAGTGGACACCGCTGAACCTGGGCGGACGCTTGGCGAACTGAATCGCATAGCCGAGTTGGACAGTTCGGACCAGCCATCGCGACGGATTGGAAAGCGCAAGCCATGCGTCCAAGTTCCGCACAAGGGGGACCAAAGGGACAACGTTGTCGGACGTACTGGCAGGTGGGGCCTCGCGGCGGGGCAGAGCTCGAGGTGCCATGCTGAGTCTAAGGACATCGAAGCACTTACCTGGCTCCTTGTGACCACCCCTGGAACATCCTGGGACCCGTGGAGTCTGTCACATCGGGGGTGGATTTGTGCCACAGCTGGGCGCTCAGGGGCAGGAGACCTATTTGGCCAAACCTGCCAAATAGAGTGGTGGACGGTGGTCATGATGACGGCCGTGCACACCGGATACGTGACCAGGGAACAAGGAAACTGCTCTTGCTGAACTCTTGAGTACTGCAGCCACTTGGGCATGCAGCGCAATTAAATGCAAAGGTAACAAAAAGATGGAGAGGTCTGCTTACCAGCTCCAGAGCAGCGAGTTTCATCGTCCCTGGGTCGCCCGTCTCAAGGGCGCTTTGAAGCCTTTCACGGGTTGTAGGCGGCCATGAGACGGGTGGCGTCTGCTTCCTGTGGTGGGCTCCATGCCGGGGCCGGGCTGAAGGGGCGGGTTGCGGCAGAGCCGGTGCAGTCACCGCAGGGGGACGCTCTTGGCGATGAGTAGACGGGGTGCGGGATCTTGAGCCACGCCGGGGCAGGATATGCCGGATAGCCTCCGTCTACTGCTCCACCGTCGTGAACTGCTGGGCAAAGTCCTTGACGGTGTCGCCGAATAGGCCAGCCTGGGAGATGGGGTCAGCAAGGAATCATGTCCTATCGGCCTCACCCATCTCAACCAGGTTGAGCCAAAGGTGGCGCTCCTGGACCACTAATGTGGACATCGTCTGCCCGAGAGACCGCGCTGTGACCTCTGTCACTTGGAGAGCGAGGTTGGTCACCAAGCGCAGTTTCTGCATCAATCCCGGGGCGGAACTACCCTCAGGCAGTTCCTTTAGCACCTTGGAGAACTTGCAGGAGAGCCATGGCATGCAGGGCGGAGGCGGATTGTCCAGCGGCACTGTAGGCCTTGGCCGTCAGAGACGACATAAACCTACAGGCCTTGGATGGGGGCTTTGGGCACCCGTGCCAGGTGGCGGTGTTCTGCGGGCATAGGTGCACCGCGAGTGCCTTTATCCACCGGGGGATTGCCGAATAGCCCTTGGCCGCCCCACCATCGAGGGTAGTGAGGGCAGGGAAGCTGAAAAGATCGGGACCGGGCAGTAAAAAGTGCCTCCCACGACCTTGTCAGCTCTTCATGCACTTCCGGGAAGAAAGGAATGGGGGCGGGGCATGGCTTTGAGCGGCGCTGCGAGCCCAGGAACCAATCATCTAGCCGCGAGGGTTCAGGGAAGAGCGGAGGGTTCCACTCTAGCCAATGCTCGCTGCTGCCCGGGAAAGCATGTCATCATCTCCACGTCAGCCTGTGACTGGGCAATCATCCCCGAAGGGAGGAGCCCAGCTGAGGCTTCCGCATCCGACTGGACAAGCCCGCTCTCCGATGCTGCGCTCGAGAGCACATCACTTTCGCAGGCTCCGAATAAGAGGTCGAACTCGCCATGAGACGAGCCGGCGAACTCATCCGGAAGCCCGTTTGGGGCAGACGAGCTTGCTGGGGAATGGGAGGTCTGCAGGGGGATACCTGGTGGAGGAGGTCCCATTGGGGTCCCCAAATCGCCCCCAGTGCTAGCCGCGCTGGCCTCATACCCGTGGATAAAAGGACCGAGGCGGGGAGCCTCTGGGGTGGCTTGCTTTCTTACGAAGGCGAGCCGCGACCGCATCGTTGCCATGGACATGAGAACATGACCACCCACGAACGCTGTCTCCGTGTGAGCAGTGCCCAGACACGAAAGACAGTGATCGTGACCGTCAGAAGGCGAGAGATTACGAGCGCAACCAGGAATAACACACAATCGGAAAGGCATCTTTAAAAAGACACGTCTTTAAAAAGACGTTCCGTGTGTGCCGCACTTTTAAAGAAATATACTCGTTTAGAGAAATATACTCTTATTTCTGCCGAAGTGCCCATGGGCATTCTCTGCAGTGCACCAGTGCAGACGAGGGAGAAGCCGCTGAAATGCGCCGTCAGATCCAGCAGAGGTGAATGAACAGTCGTGGGAATTCAGCTCAGTGAGCATGACCGTTTGGCTCCAAAGGGAAAATCTGAATGAGTGGTTGCATACCAGCTCCTTTTATACCCGTATGTCCGGGGGAGTGGCATGCAAATACCACTCACCAATTTTCATTGGCCTTTTATCAAAGACCAGAGGTGTCTCGGGCTCCCAAGAGTAACCCCTAGTGTCACTACATCGACACAAGTCGAGTGAGTGACAGATAGGGAATCATAGTTATTCACAGTATCCATAGATTTAACAATTATATTTGTAATAAGACCATGGCAACTGTGGGTAAAACCATGCATGGCTCCTCGCTACCATGGTTAGTAACTATGGTTTCTATATAAAGAACTATGGCATTTTTGTAATGAAAACAGCAGTCTAAATACATTTAGAAACCTTATCTGCCACAAATACCATAGTTAATATGGTTAGTGTTACTACTGTAAATCCATGGGAAATTTTTGTAAGCGTTGTGATCTGAGAATTGAAAAGCCTTCTAATAGACCTTTTTCACAGACTGTGATGAATTTAGCTGCGTAAATCAAGCAAAATTTTATATGATAATTATTTTATTTTTATTTTTATATTGAGTGTAAATGTATAACATCATGCTTTGTGTTATATTACCCTGGAATTAGTTTAAAAAAATTAATTACCACATCTGCGAGGGGGTTTCTGTTGCAGCTGCTGAGAGAGTGACAGTAAATTTGGCATCTCCCATTTTACTTGTACTTTCTTAATCCACCGCTCTCTATTTATTTATTTTTTTCTTCTGGAAAGTCATTCAAATGTAATAGTGGATTTTTTTTCTTTTGGTCTTAGAGAAAATGGGTAAGTGAAAATAATAATAATCTCCCATTCACCACTATCGAAGTTTAACCTGCAAAAGTTTACTTCCACGTTCCAAAACTCTGAGTGTGAAAAATGCCTATTGACGTTTTCTCCTGTTTTTGTCAGTGCTTTTTTTTTAACTAGTTTCATCACAGAGACATTTGGAGTTTTGCAAACAGACAATTCTGTGCCGCATTAAAATGGGTTTCGCAATCTCACTGGTTCACAAGCACATTTAGTCTGTGCTGTGCAGTTGAGATTGAGACCAGTCCGCAAGTAAACGCATTTGCCCTGTGCTCGTGCAGCTCTTTCCATTCTGCTGTGTTGATTATTGATCCGGGAAGTGTCTAGTGCTGTTAATAATGATCTGTGCTCTCTGTGAGTTCACACACCTCTGCGCTCGTGCTGCTCTATTTATTGAGCCGCTGTCATTCTGCTTCTGAAGCAAGTGCAAAATGTGCTGCAAAATATACGGTTAAGATGACAGGGGAAGGCTTATTCACGAGGAAAGCGCTTACTGATTGTTCAGTGAGACGTTCCAATCCTCTGCCATCCTACGTTTCAGAAATGAGCTCGCAGGCCACGTGAAGTGAGGTGAGTTTGACAACTATGTGTTATGCGGTGACGTCAATGAGTTTGTGCGTGTATTTGTGATGGGGTCTCTTTTGCAGTGTAGAAAGCACACAGCTGACTGGGGCAAGCAAGCATTACGTTGCATCAAAAATATTAAATTAACAATGTGAAATGTAATAGCGGCACTCATAATTCAGCAGCAGTAGTGCGCTGCTCCAGAATGCATATAAGGGAAACACTGCTTCAGATATGTAGTCTGCCTGCTCAAAACAATTTATAATAATAAATTTGAGATCAATTGTGACTTTGATGGAAAGCTGATTTTCTGTGAGCACTGCAGCTTGTCTTAACCTCATCAAAGCTGTCTGAAGATATTTTCACATTTACATCTGTAAAGGCTCCATCTCCACATGTTTTGGAGCTACTGTCACATTATGACTCTCACGGTAGAGTGTATGAAGCTGACTAATGCTCCCATATCTGTTAACCTACTTTACCATCAATTAACTTACACTGATTTCAGCACACACCAAAGAACAACAACATCTCAGAGCTCTCAGTAGGTTTGTATGTCACTGGAAAGTCTAAGCATGAGGCTGTTCACTGACCTACTGATGCTCAGCCACCATGTTTAATTTGACACAAGCAAAAACAAGGCTGTAAGGGGAAATGAGGTTAGTATACTTTTGAATTGCCAAATTGTTTTTTGTTTTTGTTTTTATTACAATTTTCAAAATAACTTTACACTTCACTTTAGTTTTAGTTGGTTAATCTAAGGCTGCAGTAGGTCCAGAGCATGGCAGCTGAAGACTTTGGGCACCCGGGCGAAGAAGAGGTGATGTGAGTGGAGTAGCTGGGTGATGAAGGCAGTAGGGCATGTTCCAAGTAAATCCAGATAAATCCAACAGGCAGTAGAACAAAACTAAAAGAACGAACAAATAAACTTCAAAAAAACAAGAATGAAACACATGTGCAGCTGATCACCAGATGAGTGGCGCCAGCGAGCATTGCTAAGTGACACCACTCGCATCGTGTAAACACTTGAGGGGAGCAGGATACATGCAGACAAACAAAACAAAGCCAGATCGACTCACCGAGACCATGACAATTCAGTCAAATTTTTTTATTTTTTTATCACACCTCATAGAGGGGGCCCTAGCCTGAGTGATCGTGTCTACCACCACGGGTGGTAGGCCGCTTAAGTCTTCCGCGTCCCATCCAGGGGCCAGACATGGAGATTCCAGAGGTCTGGTCGCGGGTGCCAGATTGTGCCCCAGTCCCTGAGAAAGAAGGTCCTTCCTCAGGGGAATTTGCCGGGGGGGGCTGTTGTGAGGAGCATGAGGTCCGAGAACCACGTCTGGGTGGGCCAGTAGGGTGCTACCAGGAAGACCTGCTCCTCATCCTCCCTGACCTTGCACAGAGTCTGTGCAAGTAGGCTCACTGGGGGAAACGCATATTTGCGAAGTCCAGGGGGCCAGCGCGTCTATACCCAGAGGTGCCTCGGTCAGGGCATACCAGAGCGGGCAGTGGGAGGATTCTTGGGACATGAACAGGTCTACCTGTGCCTGTCCGAATCGACTCCAGATCAGCTGGACCACCTGAGGGTGGAGTCTCCACTGTCTCCTGAGGGTAACCTGCCGTGACAGCGCATCCGCTGCAGTGTTGAGGTCGCCCGGGATGTGAGTGGCTCGCAGCGACTTGAGGTGCTGCTGACTCCAGAGGAGGAGATGGTGGGCGAGTTGTAACATACAATGGGATCGCAGACCGCCTTGACGGCTGACATATGCTACCGTTGCCGTGTTGTCTGTCCGAACTAACATGTGCTTGCCCTGGATCAATGGCCGGAACCTCCACGGGGCGAGCAGAATTGCCAGCAACTCGAGGCAGTTGATGTGCCAACGCAGCCGCGGGCCCTTTCATAAGCCAGCGGCTGCGTGCCCATTGCAAACAGCACCCCAGCCCATGTTGGAGGTGTCTGTCGTAACCACGACGCACCTGGAGACCTTCTCTAGGGGAACGCTTGCCCGTAGAAACGTGAGGTCGGTCCAAGGGCTGAAGAGGCAGTGACAGATCGGCGTGATGGCCACACGATGTGTCCCGCAGTGCCATGCCCATCTCGGGACTCGAGTCTAAAGCCAGTGCTGAAGCGGTCTCATATGCATCAACCCAGGCAGAATGGCCACCGCTGAGGATGCCATATGCCCCAGGAGGCAGCTTGCTCTTTTCCCAGTTGACCCGAAGCCCTAGTCAGCTGAGGTGCGAGAGCACCAGGTCCCTTTGTGCACACAACATATCCCGAGAGTGAGCTAGGATTAGCCAATCGTCACATGGAGACTATCACATCGGGGGCAGATTTGTGCCACAGCTGGGTGCGCAGGGGCGGGGAGACCGCCGCTGGAGCGCCAAACCTGCAAGGATGAAAAGGTGGACGGTGGTAGGGGCAGGATATAGAATAGCCTCCATCTGCTGCTTCACCATTGAGAACTGCTGGGCAAAGTCCTTGATGGTGTCGCTGAATAGGCCAACCTGGGAAATAGGGGCAGCAAGGAACCGTGCCTTGTCGGCCTCACCCATCTCGACCAGGTTGAGCCAAAGGTGGCACTCCTGGACCACTAAGGTGGATGCCCGAGAGACCACGCCGTGACCTTCGTCACCCGGAGAACGAGGTCAGTCGCCGAGCGCAGCTCCTGCATCAAATCTGGGGCGGAAATACCCTCGTGCAGTTCCTTTAGCGCCTTGGCTTGGTGGACTTGCAGTAGAGCCATGATGTGCAGGGCAGATGCGGCTTGTCCAGTGGCACTGTAGGCTTTGGCCATCAGGGACGACGTAAACCTACAGGCCTTGGACGGGAGCTTTGGGCGTCCGCACCAGGTGGCAGCGCTCTGCGGGCATAGGTCCACCGGGGGAATCGCCGAATAGACCCTGGCCGCCCCACCATTGAGGGTAGTGAGGGCGGTGGAGCTGAAAGATCGGGACCGGGCAGTAAAAGGTGCCTCCCACGATCTTGTCAGCTCTTCATGCACTTCCGGGAAGAAAGGGACTGGAGCGGGGCATGGCTTCTTTGAGCGGTGTCACGAGCCCAGGAACCAATCATCGAGCCGCGAGGGTACAGGGGAGAGCGGAGGGTTCCACTCTAGCCTGACGTTTGCTGCTGCCCGGGAAAGCATGTCCGTCATTTCCACATCAGCCTGTGACTGGGCAACCGTACCCGAGGGGGGGAGCCCAGCCGAGGCTTCTGCGTCCGACTGGACGAGCCCACTCTCCGATGCTGCGCTCAAGAGCTCATCAGCTTCGCGGGCTCCGAACAAGAGGTCGAACTCGCCGTGAGACGAACCGGCGGACTCATCCAGAAGCCCGATTGGGGCAGATGAGCATGCTGGGGAATGGGAGGTCCGTGGGGGGATACCCGGTGGAGGTGGTTCCATTGGGGTCCCCAAATCGCCCCTAGTGCTAGCCGTGCTGGCCTCATACTCGTAGGTAGAAGGACCAAGGCGGGGAGCCGCTGGGGTGGCTTGCTTCCTTACGAAAGCAAGCCGCGACCGCAACGTTGCCATGGTCACATTCTCACAGTGAGTACATGATCCATCCACGAATGCTGTCTCTGCGTGGGTTGCACCCAGACACGAAAGACAGCGATCGTGACTGTCAGAAGTTGAGAGGTAACGACCGCAACCAGGAATAACACACAAACGGAAAGGCATCTTTAAAAAGATGCGTCAGGTATTGACTATCCTATGAGACAGTTAAAAACTAAATTTTATCAGATTTTGACTTCACTTTATCACTGCATTTGTATTAATTTAAAGATCTTATTGTTAAATAAGTGCATTTCATGTTATAAAAACCTGTTTAAAACCATAGAGTTAAATTAAAACAGTTAATAACTGTGCTTTACACTTCCTTACATTTATATGACATGTAAATCAAGCATAAATTACCCATCACTATCACTATCATTCCAAAATATAACGTCAATTAAAAAGGATTTGGCCTGAATGAACAAAATGAACTTACTGTGTATTGAAAGAATCAATTAGAATTTTTATGCGATGTGCAAAGCAAGTACACTAAAAATGTTAAAATATTGAGCTGGAACAGACACCTTTATTGTCGTGCATATTAATTTGGACATAATATCTACTTATTTATTGAACCATATGCAAAAAAAAAAAAAAATATATATATATATATATATATATATATATATATATATATATATAAAAGAAAATCAGTTTGCATGTATTTAAGGTTTCCTTGCATGTAGCTTCTAATTAGAGGACTTTTCTTTTGGAGAAGGAATATCCTTCTGTTCAAACACATGCTGTCTCTGAGTGCACACTTTTCCTCCATCAAGATGTTTGCTGCTGTCCGAGTGGATTCAAAAGTCATTTCAAGTTCAATCATAACTTCTGTTATTATTTTTGTAATACGAGAACTACACAAATATTAAATTGAGATGTATTTACATAAATATCCCAAACAGTACTTAATGTTGGAAGCAGACATACAGCAAGTTGCTGGTTTAGGTAACTGAAGTAACCTCTTAGTTTAACTTCAGTTTAATGATATTTTAGGATGTAGAATACAAAACAAAGAGCGTTTTGTCCATCTACAGGATAGTATTTTAAACGATGCAGCGCATGCTTAACTTAAGCTACTGTTGTGTTATTTAACTGATAGACTTATATGCTCTTCGTTTTTCTTCTCATTCTAAAGAATATTGAGCTTAAAGGGCTTGTTTGAACTATAGTTTCCTGCCCTAGTTTGAACAAGGTGGATGTATTTTGTTGTTCGCACGGTACAAGTTTTCGCGCGTGTGTGTGTTTACTGTAAAATAGCCATATCTCTTTATTTGATCTAAATGGGCAACATAAATTGTTGTGTACATGCACAAGTTTGATAATTTTTAGGGATGTCTTTCAATCCATTGTGAATGTAACTATCCTTTTTTATCTCTCTGTTCTTGATCGGCACAGTCTTCGCTGATGACTTTATTCGTCAGAAGGCATTGGAGTCGGAAAATACTTCTGGTGAACTTGCTGAGATTCTCTTGATTCGTTGCTTAAAGGTATAATAATAATAATAATAATAATAATTTCTTAAATTTATATAGCACTTTTCTAGGCACTTTACATAGTATAGGGGGAATTTCCTCATCCACATGGATGATGCAGCAGCAGCCATAGTGCACCAGTATGCCCACCACACACCAGCTACTATAGAGCCAATTAATGGATGGGGATTATTAGGAAGCCATAATTGAGAAGGGCCAATGGGGGGAATTTGGCTAGGACACTGGGATTATACCCCTACTCTTTACAAGAAGTGTCCTGGAATTTTTAATTACCACAGAGAGTCAGGACCTCAGTTTAACATCTCATCTGAAACACAGTGCTTTTTTACAGTATAGTGTCCCCAGCACTATACTGGGGCATTAGAACCCACACAGACCACAGGGTGAGCACCCCCTGCTGGCCTCCCTAATTCCACTTCCAGAAGCAACCTTAGTTTTCCACAAGAGGTCTCCCATCCAGGTACTGGCCAGGCTCAACCCTGCTTAGCTTTAGTGGGCAAGCAGGTGAGAGCTGCAGGGTGATATGGCTGCTGACTTATGGTCTTGCTTGTTTAATATTGTTCTGTGGTTCAACAGACCTTGATTTTACACAGAATAATTTGAGCCTGTCCCAAACTTGAAGGGATAGTTCATTCCAAAATAAAACCTCTCTCATTTACTGACCCTCATGTCATCCCAAATGTGTATGACTTTTTTCTCCTGTACACAAGATTTTTAGAAGAATACTTCAGCTCGGTCCATACAATGCAAGTGAAAGGATACCAACATTTTAAAACTCCAAAAAGCCCATAAAGGCAGCATAAAAGTAATCCATAAGACTCCAGTGGTTAAATCCATGTCTTCAGAAGTGATATGATGGGTGTGGGTGAGAAACAGATCAATATTTAAGTCCTATTTTTAAACTGTCACTTCAGAAGATATTAATTTAACCACTGGAGTCATAATAGATTTGTTCACCCAAAAATGAAAATTCTCTCATCATATACTCACCCTCATGCCATCCCAGATGTGCATGACTTTCTTTCTGCTGTAGAACACAAATGAAGATTTTTAAAAGAAGAATTCAGCTCTGTTGATCCATTCAATTCAAGTGAATGATAGTTGATAAAAGTAATCCATTTGACTCGAGTGGTTTAATCAATGTCTTCTGAGGTGATCCAGTTGGTTTTGGGTGAGAACAGACCAAAATAAAACCCCTTTTCGCTGTACATCTTGCCATTGCAATCTCTAAGCAAAATCATGATTTCAAGCTCGATTACACTTCCTTGTTCTTAATGCATTTATACAGCACTACATTGTGCTATAGGAAGTGTAATCGAGCTTGAAATATTGATCGCCAAGGAGATTTATAGTCAAAAAATCATTATATTTTGGTCTATTCTCACCTACAATAAAACCAACTGGATCACTTCAAAAGATATAGATTAACTGGAGTCGTATGGATTACCTTTTATGTTGCCTTTATGTGTTTTTTGGAGCTTAGGTTTTGGTCCCCATTCACTTGCACTGAATTAACCTACAGAGCTGAGATATTCTTCTAAAAATCCTTGTTTGTACCACCCCTGGAGTTGCGAGTTCGAATCCAGGGTGTGCTGAGTGACTCCAGCCAGGTTTCCTAAGCAACCAAATTGGCCCGGTTGCTAAGGAGGGTAAAGTCACATGGGCTAACCTCCTTATGGTCGCTATAATGTGGTTCTCGCACTCGGTGAGGCGCATGGTGAGTTATGCGTGGATGCCATGGAGAACAGCGCGAAGCCTCCACATGCTATGTCTCCGCGGTAATGTGCTTAACAAGCCACGTGATAAGATGCGTGGATTGGCATTCTCAGACGTGGAGGCAACTGAGATTCGTCCTCCACCACCCGGATTGAGGTGAGTCACTACACCAGCACGAGGACTTAGAGCGCATTGTGAATTGGGCATTCCAAATTGGGGAGAAAAGGGGAGAAACTTTGTTTGTGTTCTGCAGAAGAAAGTCATACACATCTGGGATGGCATGAGAGTAGTAAATGATGAGAGAATTTTCATTTTTGGGTGAACTATTCCTTTAATAGTGAGTGTACTGAAAAGTTGTATTCACATGTTATAAGCCCAGACAGAATCTGTGCGTGCAGAAAACTCAGAGGAATGTAGAGGTCTGCATGGGCCTTAAAACGAAACCGACCCGTACCTGAGACCGTGTGGCCCTACCCTACCCAGCCCGAATGATGCCGTCAGATTTTAAGCCCGAACCCGATCCGAACCCGAAATCGCTTACTATCTAATTTTTTCTCCTAGCAAGTACTGTTGCAGTAGGCTATATTGTATGTAAGCATATAGGCAACATTCGTAACAGTACTGAAACAGTAAACATACACCGTTTTAAACAAGTCACGGCAGCCCCTCAGTACACTAGAGCAGAATGGAAAAAAAGCATTGACTTACCGTTTATGCTCTGAAATTTCACTTGGTGCAGAAAATCTGGAATAAAATGAAACAATGCAACAGTCCCCTCTATGCAGCCTGAACTTGTTCAGAAAGTTGAATCTCTGTGACACCTGCGCTAAAAACAATCTATATGCAGCACAAAGAATGAAACAGAGCGCGGATGTCTCAACATGCGTTTTTGAAAATCTGAAGTTCTTTTTACCTTGACATGGTGTTTAAAATGTGCCGGCCCTGTGCGAGACGCTGAAGAAAAAGCGAGACACGGTGCAAATGTCAAAGACATTCGCTCAGCATGTGTTTAAACAATGGGAAAATAGAACAGACGCGCGCAAAAATACATTCGATGTGAACGGCCCCTGACTCATCCGTTCACGCATGTATGTGAGTGAGAGCACGTGCGCGAAACAAGTTCGGCAAGCCTGTTTATTTTTTTCATTAATTACAAACCTGAACCCGATTTTCGGATTGCAGACCTCCAGCAGAACTGCAATATTTCAAATTTCTTAAATGTTCTACAAATTCCCCATCACTTGTTGTTTGTGACAATAAATAATGGGGAATTTGGCTAATTGTGTGATGCTTTTAGCAACCATTAAGGGTACAGTACTCTCAGGTTCATTTAACACATTTTATCATGTATAAATCCCATCCACAAAATGATCCCAAAAAAATCTGCTTGGAAAGAGCCAAAAATGCTATGTAAAAATGATTACAAAAGCTATGAATTTGGGTTGCGAACTGAAGGGTTTTAGATCATTCACAATGTTTAGGCTGAATAACACATTCAACATGTTCAACATTAGATTAAAAATGTACTTTCAGGATCAACATACTGTCCACACAAGATGAACCACTGTGCTTTGTGTACTTCCTGTGCTGCTGAGAGAAGATGCCTCAAGATTCTTCAAAACATGCGGGGTAAATTAGTTTATTCACACATTTCTAAATCATTTAACCATTTTTGAAACTTAAAAGAATACCTCACCCAAAAATGAAAATTCTTTCATTATTTACTTACCCTCATGCCATCCCAGATGTGTATGACTTTCATCTGCAGATCACAAACAAATATTTATAAGAGTATTTTAGCTCTGTTAGGCCATACATGCAAGTGAATGGGTGTCAGAACTTTTAAGCTCCAAAAAGCAGTTAAAAACAGCATAAAAGTAATCCATACGACTCTAGTTGTTAAATCCACGTCTTCTGAAGTGATATAATTAGTGTGAGTAACCGATCAATATTTAAGTCCTTTATTACTATAAATCTCCATTTTCACGTTTATATCTGAAAGCTTGTTTAGTTTCACTTTCACTTCTGAAAGTGAAAGTGGAGATTTGTAATAAAAAAGGACTTAAATATTGATCTGTTGATCTGTTTCTTGTATCTGAAGATATGGATTTAACCACTAGAGTCTTATGGATTACTTTTATTCTGCCTGTATGGATCTACAGAGCTCAGATATTTTTCTAAAATATTCATTTGTGTTGTGCAGAAGAAAGTACGTCATAAACATCTGGGAGTAAATGATGAGATAATTTTCATTTTTGGGTGAACTATTCCTTTAAGGCTGTGGGGACGCCAAGAATCACCTGCTTGCAAGTGAAGCGTCTGAGACATGTAAATGACCAATCATGCCATCATGTAACAGATGTTCATTTTTTGTTACATGCCATCATGTTACTACAATAATAGACAACACAGTCTCATTCAGTCGGTCCGCGTATCAGAGTCGCGATAGGAGCGTCTGAGCTCATAATGTTAAAGTGCTCGTGGGTTTCACTCTCCCTCTCTCTCCTCAACAGTTCCCTGTAACTTTTAACTGTCTCGTCTAATGATAAAAATGCAAATATCAATAAAACTAATATCATATTCCATCTGCAAATATGCAGATGCCTCGTTTAAACAGATGTAATAAACAAACCTCACAAAACACCAGAAAATCCAGCATCCTGTTGAGAGCTCATATTTCTTCCTTTAAAGCATGTATTCTATCAGCCTCTCATCAGCATTTCCCTGTAACTTTTAACTTTCTTGTCTAATGATAAAAATGTAAATATCATACTTCTATTATATACCATCTGAAAATATGCAGGTATCTTATTTAAACAGATGTAATTCACGAACCTCACGAAAATGCAGCTGGTTCTTACAATTGAGCGCTCATCTAATAATATTTTCCTCTGACACATGTATTCTCTCAGCCAGAATCAGAATTCAAGATCAGGATCAAAAGTTGCTCTGATTCACAAATCATGGCGGTCACTCCATGTCAATCCAAGCAGGCATTTCAGGCCATTGAAACCCTAGTGTACACTACATGACTCAAGCTTTTCTCCTTTGATGTTTTGAGTCAGCGACTGGTATGCGACGAGAGGTCTCGGATCTCACAACGAACGGTCTTGTATTTTGCACACTCCTGCAACAGGCCGAGACTAGTCCCAGATGCTGTTTTCTTTGTTGTTTCCTTTCGAAAATAGCAAAATGGGTGTGAGCCGTTCTTTCATGTTTGTTGAAAGAGGAGAGCAAGGTATTGGCTAGCAGGAGACAAAATGAAGAAGACACATGAGGATGATCTCATAAACAATGTGTTTATTTAGGGCTGTTGTCGGCCACAGCCACACCGCCGATCTGTAACTGTTTGGAGAACCACATTTGAAACAACAGTGAACCTGTTCTGCACACAGTCTCCCCCTTGAACACACACACACACACACACACACACACTATACACTAAACATTCAGGAACAGCTCTCAGTGCAAGACATTACAACCCAGTCTAATGCATAACACAAAAAAATTCCTACACACTCAGAAAACAATTTACAGATTCATATGAGTTGACTAAATCGCATTAATTCATATGAACAGACTTGTATGATTTCCTACGATTTAGCTACCTCGTGTGAATTTGTACTACTCATGAGATCGGGTTGCAAATTTCTCTTAACAGTTTGAATGCAACAATAAACATTTCAACACATTACAGAATGTATGCAGTTACATATATGACTATGAAGGTAAGAAACCATAACCATCAGAAACAACAATAGTTCATCTACATTTCTGTGAAAATGAATAAATAATACAAGGCTTGGATAAATATTTAGTAAGATATGCAATTTTAATTTGGATATGCAACTGCAGGGTCAATAATGTCATAGACATCCTGTACTAGACAACAACCAACACGTTTTATAAAGTTTCCATTTCTGCTAACGCTTTATTTCTTATTACACATATGCCACTTTAGTCACTTTTTGATAACAATTTGCAATAAAGTTCAATTTCTTAAACAGTGGTTAGTGCATTAGGTATAATGAACTAATAATTGTAACTGCACGTCTTAAAGCTGTAAAATTATTTTCATTATCAGTTAATTATATCAGAGTTACAAATGACTTGCTCTTATCATCTGATTCATTATCTGATTTCTCTTCTAGTGCTTTTAGATCTTAGTGCTGCCTTCAACACCATAGATCGTGACATTCTCTTGAATAGGCTGGAGAATTATGTTGTCGATTATTCAACTATTTGGTTGATTATTGCAATGATTAATCATTAGCTCTTGACCGATTTTTCAGCTTGTGCCCCGATTTAAAAGATTGTATTAAACTTGCTTACTAACAAATAAAGAGGACAAAAACATCTTTTAAAAATGCCTCTAAATGACATTCACTGAATTAAAGGGGAAAAATATACTTTTTATTCAGTTTAATTCAGTAAAGAAATTCACTGCAAAAAATCCTATTATCAAGTGTTTTTGTCTTGTTTTCCATTTAAAATTGTCTAAAAATCCTTACAACAAGATACATTTACTTGAGAAGCAACATATAAGATATTTAGACTTGCTTTAATAGAATGTATCTTATAAGTGTAATAAATAAATAAATATAAGCGAGTGCAGTAAAGATAAATTATAATTAGTCTAAATATCTTATGCTGCTTCTCATGTGAATGCATCTTTTTTTTTTTTAAAGGATTTTTAGATATTTTAAAATATTTGTATTTTTAATATTATATTCAACATTCTCAGATATTTTTTTTTTGCTTCTGCAGTATAGCTGCTAAATAAAATGTATGTTGTTTTAAAGAAGTTTTAGAAATTTATATTGGAAAACAAGCCAAAACAAAAACAAATCAAAAATGTATTTTGCTGCAGTGTAAAATAGGGCAAAGATTACCCCCTCTCACCTTTCTGTTCACTTCAATCCATCTTTAACTCACAAAAAAAAACAAACTCTCTCTTATTAATAAAGTTGCGTATTGCCAATTTTCTTCACGATAAGAAATGCACAGTGACATATATTATGATGAATAAGTCGCGAGCCATCAGGAAATTATCGATTTAACCACTTTTTAAAGGCCCAATGAAATAAAAATTGGCGTTTTAAAACCTGTTTCTAAACAGGAACAACTGATGTGCTGATGTGAAGAACTCTTTATTTTGTGTTTTTCTTTTTTTATTATTTTTATTATTTTTATTATTTTATTATTATTATTATTATTACTATAATGAGATTTAATTTTGCCTCCAGTTTTTCTTTCGGAATCGAGAAAATGAGTCTGTAATTGTAGTCCATTCCAAACTTTCTGGAAACAAACAGCCCTTCTTTTAGTCAAATTTATAGTCTTATTCTTCTGGGAATATACAGGTGCATCTCAATAAATTAGAATGTCATGGAAAAGTTCATTTATTTCAGTAATTCAACTCAAATTGTGAAACTCGTGTATTAAATAAATTCAATGCACACAGACTGAAGTAGTTTAAGTCTTTGGTTCTTTTAATTGTGATAATTTTGGCTCACATTTAACAAAAACCCACCAATTCACTATCTCAAAAAATTAGAATACATCATAAGACCAATAAAGAAAACATTTTTAGTGAATTGTTGGCCTTCTGGAAAGTATGTTCATTTACTTTATATGTACTCAATACTTGGTAGGGGCTCCTATTGCTTTAATTACTGCCTCAATTCGGGGTGGCATGGAGGTGATCAGTTTGTGGCACTGCTGAGGTGGTATGGAAGCCCAGGTTTCTTTGACAGTGGCCTTCAGCTCATCTGCATTTTTTGGTCTCTTGTTTCTCATTTTCCTCTTGACAATACCCCATAGATTTTCTATGGGGTTCAGGTCTGGTGAGTTTGCTGGCCAGTCAAGCACACCAACACCATGGTCATTTAACCAACTTTTGGTGCTTTTGGCAGTGTGGGCAGGTGCCAAATCCTGCTGGAAAATGAAATCAGCATCTTTAAAAAGCTGGTCAGCAGAAGGAAGCATGAAGTGTTCCAAAATTTCTTGGTAAACAGGTGCAGTGACTTTGGTTTTCAAAAAACACAATGGACCAACACCAGCAGATGACATTCCACCCCAAATCATCACAGACTGTGGAAACTTAACACTGGACTTCAAGCAACTTGGGCTATGAGCTTCTCCACCTTTCCTCCAGACTCTAGGACCTTGGTTTCCAAATGAAATACAAAACTTGCTCTTATCTGAAAAGAGGACTTTGGAACACTGGGCAACAGTCCAGTTCTTCTTCTCCTTAGCCCAGGTAAGACGCCTCTGACGTTGTCTGTGGTTCAGGAGTGGCTTAACAAGAGGAATACGACAACTGTAGCCAAATTCCTTGACATGTCTGTGTGTGGTGGCTCTTGATGCCTTGACTCCAGCCTCAGTCCATTCCTTGTGAAGTTCACCCAAATTCTTGAATCGATTTTGCTTGACAATCATAAGGCTGCGGTTCTCTTGGTTGGTTGTGCATCTTTTTCTTCCACACTTTTTCCTTCCACTCAACTTTCTGTTAACATATTTGGATACAGCATTTTGTGAACAGCCAGCTTCTTTGGCAATGAATGATTGTGGTTTACCCTCCTTTTGAAGGGTGTCAGTGATTGTCTTCTGGACAACTGTCAGATCAGCAGTCTTCCCCATGATTGTGTAGCCTAGTGAACCAAACTGAGAGACCATTTTGAAGGCTCAGGAAACCTTTGCAGGTGTTTTGAGTTGATTAGCTGATTGGCATGTCACCATATTCTAATTTTTTGAGAGAGTGAATTGCTGGGTTTTTGTTAAATGTGAGCCAAAATCATCACAATTAAAAGAACCAAAGACTTAAACTACTTCAGTCTGTGTGCACTGAATTTATTTAATACACGAGTTTCACAATTTGAGTTGAATTACTGAAATAAATGAACTTTTCCACAACATTCTAATTTATTGAGATGCACCTGTATACCATACAATACTCATCTAGCACTACACACACATTTGTTTTTTTTGTTTTTTTTTTCTCAAAATAATCCCAAAATTTTTCAGGTGAGAACTGAGGGAGGGATCTTACCTTTCCGACATAAAGCGGATCATTGCCTGTGTATTCCTCAAGCACAAAGAACTGATTCCAAACCCAGTTGCGTTTCTGTCTTTGCAGGGTGTCCAATGACCATTTAGGGTCTTTCTGGGATTGGACGGGGGTGCTATTAGCAGAACGCAGTCCCCAGCAGCTCATGTTGTCTTGCAGGAACTGTATCCCAAGGATCCATGTCACAAAACACAAGAGAGGACCCAAAAAATTCATCTTCATTCAACTTTTTTTTCTTCAACTAAAGATTAGCAAAACATAAATTTACTAAATGTTACAAAGAAAAAATAAATGATAATGAAATAATGTTTTTCCTGAGTTTTTATGCGCAGAACATTGAAATCCTTGAGTTATGACTACAGTGAGGTCATTCTGAAGGAAAATTTGATCAGAGGTCACAGGTTCTGCTTTAGGAGGAGTTACTGACACCTGAGAGAGAGAGAGAGAGAGAGAGAGAGAGAGAGAAGTAAAGTCACAATAATGCTAAATTAAAAAACATGAAGTAAACTGGTGGATGTGGAGTTCTCGCTGTTGTTAAGGTAAATAAAAAAACAACATACTGTATATTCACCATTAAAACAAAGCATAGACTACGTCTACAGTATATAATATTATGTCACAGAGTATTTTGTATCACAGTGATGGTACAGTACATCACAGTATAGTTATATTTGAAAATACAGCTAATTAAATACTCATTTAATTCTTTTCTCGTTTTATTTGGAACTTGATGCATTCAAACCAAACGATAGATGAAATTATTATTTATAACAATTGGATATTAAGTCTGGCATCTGTGCAAAAACAGCTTCATATTATAATTCTGTTAAAAGCAAATCAATCAGTTCTAGACTGATAAAAAAAATAACAGGGCACCATATGTTTACCTGACCAAAAACACAGTTTGCCTGATTCAGCTGAACTTTTATGCTGGAGATGCATGCATTTTATTGTAATATTGTAAAGGAATTGAATGAACGTGGTTATCTGGCAAACTTTTGAAGTAGCTTTTTAGAAAATTCCCTTGACATTGTCTAAGATAATGATTTATAAAACACAAAGTAGAGCGTTTTCACCCACAGATCAGAACTAGAACATAAGACCTGTGACTTCTGGCTTCCACTGAGTTTTGAGGTTGTGGCAAGGACAGTGTCATATATTTTGAATGCAAATATTATTAGGTAATAATTTATAATCAATACATTTTCTAAATAATTTATTTATGTCTTTAATTATTTCAGAATTTTGTACAGCATCTCCTAAGGGTCTTCTTTTAAAAGAGACCATTTTTTTTTAGTATGTCCTTGTCAGGTCATATCTTACTTTTTACTCCACTAAATTTTTTTTTTTTTAAATGTGCCATTCCTCGCTACTTTGAAATGACTAAATTAATAAAAAGCATTAAATTAAAATAGACTAGTAGGTCTTGTTCTCGCGAGGCTATAACCATAACCCAGCAACAAATGTGGTCTCGCGAGAGTTTCCGCAAAACGAGGGTTACCGTTCGGGTATTCATCTTATGCGCCAGAGAAACTAGCTTGTAGCCATCTTGAACTTTTTACCTTTGATCTTCCGGTCTAGTGTATTCTGTATAGATTTCTATTGTGTTGATGTCTAAGTGTAATTAGCTAGCAAAATAGATTTACAGGTTATAGAGTTGCCAAAAGTTATCATGAGTATTTTAAAGTATTCAGGGGATGTCATAACAATGACAAGCAGAGCAGGGAGATTTTTAAAACAAGAGTACTTCATTCATAAACACATAAGATCTTACATTCACACTGTGGACATACTGATATGCCTCTGTGCTCATGAAACTCCAAGAGACAACACAAAGTAATTCAAAATATCTCTGTACGCAGGCCCAGTTCCAGATTAAAATCACTGAGGGTGCTTCTGAAAATAGTGGGGGTGCTCTGTATAAAGTGGAGATGTATCGTAATTACACATTTTTTAATAGATTAAATCATGTTTAAATGCTACTAAAACAATGTAAAGAAAAGTTGTTGCCACTGAAAATGACAGCAAAATGCTTCG
This sequence comes from Myxocyprinus asiaticus, assembly GCF_019703515.2. Classification (NCBI taxonomy): domain Eukaryota; kingdom Metazoa; phylum Chordata; class Actinopteri; order Cypriniformes; family Catostomidae; genus Myxocyprinus; species Myxocyprinus asiaticus. The sequence continues at coordinate 37,841,357 of NC_059384.1, read as the reverse complement.
CATGCAGATTCTGACATACTGATTTGTAAAATCGTACACATTTATAAGTTTTGATGCAGCATTTTGTGTGTTCACAAAATGCATGGATTTTTGTGTGTTTGATTGGATTCAAGGAAATCTACTTGCCAATTTACAGTATTAGTCTTACATATTCAATTGAGCAGGGGTGTGCAGTTATTTTGGTACAGGGGCCACATCAGCTGTTAAGTAGAACATGGAAGAGAGAAGATAAAAAGTTCTGCATAGTTGTATCTTTTATGCCCAGAAGTAGTAGTAGTATGCACTCAATGAATAATGCACAATTTTCTGAAGTGTATACTGACCATTCTGTGATTGCTTGAAGTTTTGCTGCTACTTTTCTCTCATGTGTTAGTAAAACTGAATGAAGGCTGAGTATAATTATTAATTGTTTATTTTACCATACTCCAGTGCAATGGTAATTTAGTATTCAATTTAACACTTTACATCTGGAGTCTAGTTTAATAATAAAATAAAATATTCAAAAATTATAGAGTCTAAAAGCTTATTTTAATGTTTGTCGCAAAGTGGACAAAGTTGTTTTATTCTCAAAACATTTTCAACCTGTTTACATGCTCATGGGTCATGAGGGTCTCGTCAATGGTTTGTTTGGCATCCTATTCAGCACACCACTGAATAAAACAGGCTGCATGACACTGATAAATTATTACTGCCAGAGTAACATTCGCAAACAGGTGTGAGGGACTTCAGCATTTTACAAATAACACAAAGAACAAACATTTTCCTCTCGCTTGGTTTTGCTCGCGTCACCTCTGTGTGCGAATGATGCGAAGATCTATTGGGATTTTACTAAAGTTCATAACTGAAAAGGTTTGCTTTCAGACGTGGCACTAAACAGCACACACAGCCTCACGAATGGACATGGAGTGGCTGCATCACACTTTTCTTTGAGCATAATATTGTATGATTGAGCGCTATGTTTTTGTTTTTTTTTTGAAGAGGAAAGAGAAAGCACGCGCACTCATATGCATGGTTTGCATAAATTAACTATTACACAAGGCAAAATATTTCCAATTTGTGCAAGTATAAATTTCTGATTGGGGGTGTTGCATCTATTATCTGGCAATCTTGAAATAATTAAAAGCTTGTGGATGCACGATTGGTCCCAAATCCAGATAAATCAAAGATCTAATAAAAACATTCATGATAAATCGACCCGCAGGCAGTAGTTTGCCCTGATCTGCAATTGAGGGTGTTCTAAGGTTTGTTTGATGGTGCACCTGTGGCCATCTTCTCATGTCATTCACCCATCGCGTTATAGTTAAAGTGAGCAGATTTTTCGAGCATTAATCACACACACACACACACACACACACACACACACATTGGTGCGGCTATCCTTATGAGGACTCTCCATAGACATAATGATTTTTATACTGTACGAACTATAGATTTTATCCCCTAAACCCTAACCCTACCCCTAAACCTAAACCTCACAAAAAACTTTCTGCATTTTTACATTTTCAAAATCATTGTTCATAAAGCGATTAACATTATGGGGACACTAAAAATGTCCTCATAATCCACATTTATAGTATAATACCCTTGTAATTACCAGTTTGTAACCTAAAAACATTTCCTTGTAAACCACCCAAACCCGCCACACACACACACGTATGTATAAAAAATATGGGGTGAAAAATACATTTTAAAAAGTACAAATCATTTTCTTTAATGTCATGAACTTGCATGTAAAATAATACGAGCTGTCCTGTTTGAAATTTCATGTCAACTACACATTTTAAAACAAATTATTAACAAGTTGAAACCTAAAAATTAAGCAGAATTACATGTATAACAAATAAACACTTGTATTATGAAAAAGTGCAGTGTCATAGCTGTCTGAATGTGATCTGCCAGGTCCAATTTACCTCCACGTGTGTCAGAAAAAACAAACATTTACAGTGACAGCAAAACACCTCACTAGCATTTTCATATAGTAAAAGGGTGGTGTAAACTCACACCATCAACTCTTGGTAAAAAATACTTTCTGTGCTCCCACACTTAATCCATTTTGATCGACTCTTCCCAGTACACTCTAATACAAACAGGAAGTTAGATGACAAAATTCAAAAGAGCAGAGCACTGAAAAGGGGCAGGGCTGAATAAGGTGACTAGCGTTGCCCAATGCATTTGAGCACCAAAAGCCATTTTTAAATGTCTTCTGTGCCTGCCTAGCAAAATACACAATGACAGTATTGGCTTTCAAGATCTCGCCGGCAAACTTGAAAAACACATCAAGGTAAGTAATTTTGAATATTATATTAATAAAACTGCCACGAATGTACTTGCTTGCTAGCAGTAATCTTATAAAATCAAATCAAATCAAATCAAATCACTTTATTGTCACACAGCCATATACACAAGTGCAATGGTGTGTGAAATTCTTGGGTGCAGTTCCGATCAACATAGCAGTCGTGACAGTGATGAGACAGTACCAATTTACAATAACATCAAATTAACACAACACAATTTAAACATCTGATATACACATAATTACACTCAACAATATACAAGTAATAACATACACTGTACAGTATACAATACGCACTATATAGATACACATTATTCAATAAAAATTACAAATAAAAAAAAATATATATATATATATATATATATATATATATATATTTATATATATATAGAATGTACAGTATTGTACTGTATTGACATTCAGGCTGTCGGTTGATAGTCGGTTGTTAAGAGAGAATATAATATAATAATAATAATATAATTATGACAGTCCGGTGAGAGATATAAGAGTAAGAGTAATAAAGTGCAGTGCTGATGTATTTTGATCGTGGGAGATCAAGAGTTCAGAAGTCTGATTGCTTGGGGGAAGAAGCTATCATGGAGTCGGCTGGTGCGGGTCCTGATGCTGCAATACCGCCTACCTGATGGTAGCAGTGAGAACAGCCCATGGCTCGGGTGGCTGGAGTCTCTGATGATCCTCCGAGCTTTTTTCACACACCGCCTTGTATATATTTCCTGGAGGGAGGGAAGCTCACCTCCGATGATGTGTCTGGCAGTTCGCACCACCCTTTGCAGTGCTTTGCGGTTGTGGGCGGTGCAATTGCCGTACCAGGCGGAGATACAACCAGTCAGGATGCTCTCCACAGTGCAGGTGTAGAACCGTGTGAGGATGTGGCGGTTCATTCCAAACTTCCTCAGCCATCTCAGGAAGAAGAGGCGCTGATGAGCCTTCTTCACAACGACTTCAGTGTGGATGGACCATGTGAGTTCCTCAGTGATGTGGACACCCAGGAACTTGAAGCTGCTGACTCTCTCCACTGGTGCTCCATTGATGGTGATGGGACTGTGTTCTCTGTCTTTTCTCTGAAGTCCACCACAAGCTCCTTTGTCTTACTGACATTGAGGGAAAGGTTGTGCTCCTGACACCAGTGTGTCAGGGTGTGCACCTCCTCTCTGTAGGCTGTTTCATCATTGTCAGTGATCAGACCTACCACCGTCGTGTCATCAGCAAACTTAATGATGGCATTGGAGCTATGTGTTGCCACACAGTCATGTGTGTACAAGGAATACAGTAGTGGGCTGAGAACACAGCCCTGTGGGGCTCCAGTGTTGAGGGTCAGTGATGAGGAGATGTTGCTGCCTATTCTAACCACCTGGCGTCTGCTTGACAGGAAGTCCAGGATCCAGCTGCACAGCGAGCTGTTTAAGCCCAGAGCCCGGAGTTTCTCATCTAGCTTGGAGGGCACTGTGGTGTTGAATGCTGAGCTGTAGTCTACAAACAGCATTCTCACATAAGTGTTCTTTTTTTCCAGGTGGGAGAGAGCAGTGTGTATTGTAGATGCAATGACATCATCAGTGGAGCGGTTGTTGCGGTAAGCAAACTGCAGTGGGTCAAGAGAGAGTGGCAATACAGAGCAGATGTAATCTCTGATTAGTCTCTCAAAACATTTGCTGATGATGGGGGTCAGAGCAACAGGACGCCAGTCATTTAAACAAGTTATTTTTGATTGTTTTGGTACAGGCACAATGGTGGATGTTTTAAAGCATGTGGGGACTACAGACAAAGAGAGGGAAAGGTTGAAAATGTCCGTAAAAACACCAGCCAGCTGGTTCGCGCACGCTCTGATGACGCGGCACGGAATGCCGTCTGGGCCCGCGGCTTTGCGGATATTCACCCGTTGGAAGGATCGGGTTACATCTGCTACAGAGACGGAGAGTGAACTAACCTCTGTAGCTTCAGCCGCGAGAGCTCTCTCCGCAAGGGCGGTGTTATTTCCCTCGAAACGAGCATAAAAAGTATTTAGCTCATCCGGGAGAGAGGCAGCGGTGTTCATGGCGGAGTTTTTATTCCCTTTAAAGTCCGTGATGATGTTAATTCCCTGCCACATGCTTCTAGAGTTGGTGGTGTTAAACTGTCCTTCAATCTTGCTCCTGTACTTGCGTTTTGCGGTTCTGATCTTTTTCGGAGGGCATAACTGGCTTGTTTATGCTCCTCCGCGTTCCCGGAATTAAAAGCGGAGGTCTGCACATTAAGTGCCGCGCAAACATCGCTATTGATCCATAGTTTCTGATTCGGATAGATCCGTATTGTCCTGGTCGGAATCACGTCCTCTACGCACGTTCTGATGAAACACATTACGCTATCAGCGTAAAGCTCGATGTCGTCATCAGAGGCGGACCGGAATCGAGCTTTACGCTGATAGCGTCATGTGTTTCATCAGAACGTGTGCTCTAAATGCACTCTGGCTAATGCAAATTAGGTTGCAGGGTAATATAGAATATATAGAGAGAGCTATATAAAGAGCCAAGAACAGTTTATTAGGCCTATTTCTATTTGTATGTCAAAGAAAATATATTAATCTCTGTTTTAGGAATGACTAAATCATAAAATGAATAGCAAGGTTGAAGCATGAAACCAGATGTGGCTAGCTTTATTGCAATCTACAATCTCATCTGTTTAGCGTCTTCAGTCATTACAATGATTTAGATTATTAAACACACATTGAACTGGCGGGGTATGTTGTCTTCCAATTATTTAAACAATAAAACAATTATGAAGCACAAAATGGTTGATAAAATAGCAAAGATGTACTAATTGGCAATTTACAAAGATAGAAAGCCATTGTTTGGCCAACAGATATTGTAATAAATAAATCGTAAACCATTTAAAACACACAATCTGCAATAACCTGACATTTATGAAGAATATTCTTCCTGAGAAAACAGGTGAACCTTTTGGTTAATGTCTTCATTATTGGTGACCCTTGCTTTAATGTATGGCAGTATGGTTTTATAATATGAATAATCATATTGCATTCACAAAGTTGCATTATTTTAACCATACTACTGTTGTACTGTTTATTACGGTGTTGTCATTTTACAATTTAAATGTGGAAAATGCATTGTATGTTTGCAGTGTGTGGCAGTTTTTCTTAATAAAAAGCTATAAAAACCATCTGTGTGCCTGTGACATTAGACCACTCTCTCCTTAAATTTATATGAGCAGGAGGATACAGAATATTGAATTGCAAAAAAATATTAAACAAAAGCTTTAAAGGGATAGTTCACCCAAAAATGAGAATTCTCTCTTCATTTTCTCATACTCATGCCATCCCAGATGTGTATGACTTTCTTTCTTCTGCAGAACACAAATTAATATTTTTAGAAGAATATTTCAGCTCTGTAGGTTCATATAATGCAAGCAAATGGTGGCCAGAACTTTGAAGCTCCAAAATCCACTTAAAGGCAGCATAAAAGTAATTCATTTGACTTTAGTGGTTTAATCCATGTCTTTGGAAGTAATACAATAGGTGTGGGTAAGAAACAGGTCAATATTCAAGTCTATTTTTCCTATAAATTCTCCTACCTGCCAGAAGGTGGTGATATGCACAAAGAATGCGAATCGCCAAAAACAAAAGAAAGTGAAAGTGGAGATTTATAGTAAAAATGGACTTAAATGTTGATCTGTTTCTCACTCACACTTTTCATATCTCTTCTGAAGAAATTGATTTAACCACTGAAGTCATATGGATCAATTTTATGCTGCCTTAATGTGCTCTTGGAGCCTCAATGTTCTGGTCACCATTCCCTTGCATTGTGTGGACCTACTGCGCTAAGATATTCTTCTAAAAATCTTTGTTTGTGTTCTGCAGAAGAAAGAAAGTCACACACATCTGGAATGGAGTGAGGGTGAGTAAATGATGAGAGAATTTTCATTTTTGGGGGCACTATCCCTTTAATAGACCAGCACTTTTTACTTTTGATACTTAAGTACATTTGAAAGCAAATACTTTTGTACTTTTACTCAAGTGTAAATTTAAAAGGAGTAATTTCACTATTACTGGAATTATATTTCATCAGGATATCTGTACTTTTACTAAACTACAGGATTAGTGTACTTTGTCCACCACTGTTCAAAACCCAAATGCTGTTACTTTTTCAATATGAACTGTTTTTGTATAGAAAAGAACAGTGTTAGGATTCTTGAAGAAAAGATTGTGTTAAGATTCTCATAGGGGAAAAAACAAAATTAGTTGTGGCTGGCTGAACTGTATTTTCAAATACAGTAGTAGGATATAGTTAATTCCCTCATTAAAGATGTTAAGGTGCGTGTAATGCTTTACAATTCATTTTTCAGACCATAGATACAGTCGGCAAGGAAGCACCGCCCACTCATGGGGGAAAGCAGAGCCCTGTTACCATACTCATTCATTCCTATGAGAAAAACGGGGAGAAATGTCCAATAGATTTGGCTATTTTAACAATTAAAAACATGATGAAAAGCTGTTGTGTGTTTTTTTACACTTCAGACAAAACCAAAAAAGCGGAACTGATTTTTTATCACATTCCAACCGACACAAATAGAAGCCGAAAGAAGACCACTATGGCTGTGTAACATAGTCAAAGAGACGATGATGTGCGATGAACCCAAGTGCAGTTTTATTTACAAACGTGATATCCAAAAAACCATAACTCCAAACATGAACAAAACAAAAACATGAACTTGACTAAACTTGACCTGAACAAAACATAAACATGAACTTGACTTGAATTAACATAACTTGACTATGAAACAACATTACATAAACAAACAATACCTGACAATGGACAATGGCAAACATGAGGCTTAAATACATGGACAAGGGTAACAAGACGAACAAGTTAACCAATGACAAGACAGAACTGATAACAAGGTAACTGACAATAAACCAATGAAAACAAGACACATGAACATGAAGGGAAACATGAAATCACATGACCAGGGGACCACATGACATGAAACACATGAACAAACACATTGAACATTACAGGCTGCAAGCTTTTGAGCTGCAGAGTCATACAGTTCAAAAGTTTACATTTACAATTTTTACATTAATGTTTTGTTAGTCAATTGGTATATAAAACATTTAACAGATTTTTTTTTTTATCATCATCAACACTTATTTATTGACCTGTTTCATGTGACGTCACTGCATATTTAATGTGTATATACTAATGTGAGTCAATAAACAACACATCATAAGATCATGAAGCACAGACTTTATTCACACCGCCAGACAACAATGTAAATGTATTAATCATATATACTAATATGCCTCAGTTACTTTCTGTGTATTCTTCATGAGTTAAAACAGCTCTTACATTCATACAGACAGGATCATCACAGACTTTTTGTAATATTGTGACCAAATCAGAGCAGAAAACAACGCAAAGGCATTTGTAACTTCTGAATGAGAGATGTTTACGGTGATGTACCGATAGACATGTGCACTCACCGGTCACACATCGGACTCATCGGCATACAGAGATGGATAAAATATATTTAAATGTCTGCAGAAGTCAAATTTGGCAATATTTATGCTGACCTCAGACCTGTTGACACATTTCCTGGGACTTGGCATGGATCAAAAGCATTTCTTTTTTTAGGTTTTTATTGATATCGTTTTACGGGTGTTTTTTTTTTTCGTTCACCACCATTGTTTCCTCCCACTGATGGTCACAAATATGGCGGCTGCGGGGAAAACAATGTCACTGAAACAGGTCAATATATTTTAATATGATTATTAAAGTGTTTTAGCCACACATTAATTATATTTTGAAATGATTGTTCACAAAAAATAGCCCAAATTTAAGGTGAAACCTGTGATGATGCGATTTCAATGGAAGATCTTTAATTATTTTTATATTAAATTTACATCCTCAGAGGACAATGCAAGCAAGCTTAAACTTTGGTAAGGTAAAAATAGTAGACATACAATAAAACTGTAAATAAAAAACACAAAGAAGGGGGATTTAATAATGATGGGGATGAAGTCAATTTTACTAACAACATAATATGCAGTAATATGCAATATAACGACAATCATATGCAGATTTCATTATTGTTTCTTCTGAATAAGTACTTTGTTTGGCAGTAAAGAGCCCAGTGCTAACTGAGATAAGTATACATTCATACCCAGTACTGTGTACCTAAACATTTACAGCAACTTTACCTCATTAATTAAACATAATAAAACACTCGCCAAAAGGAACGGTAAGCACAATATCCCCTGAGAAGTTTGATACAATGAAGTATGAAAACCAATAAAAGCAGCACTCCACTTCGATCATGTCAAGTTTTTTCAGGTATCTTATCTCGTTCTCATTATTATTTCTTTGTTAGAACCGCTGTTGTGGTGATATGATGATTGATTTAGTCTTGAATCACTCTGATGTTTCTCAAACACACAAAACCATGTATCCAGCATATGGTCGACTGCAGCCACAGTGGTCTTCTTTCAGCTTCTATTTGTGTCGGTTGGAATGCAATAAAAAATCTGTTCCATTTTTTTGGCTGGAAATAACAGCTTTTTGTCATGATTTTGTTGTTAAAATAGCTAAATCTATTGAATATTTCTCCTCCTTTCTCAAAGGAATGAATGAGTATCTATGGTAATGGGACTTTGCTTTCCCCCATGCTAAACCATGCCCCCAGTGTCCAATGCAAAAATGCAAAAATAGAAAAATGGTTTGAAACTTTATTTTTTTATTTTTTTCCAGTTACTTCAGGAATGGATCATTGATCTTTTGTCTCATTTTCATCAGTTTTATTTTTTCTTAATTGTGACTACAAATTATTTTTGGAACAATTGACTCATCACTAATTTTCTATTTTTCCATTTTTCATATCTTGCAATTTGCGATATGGGCTGTACCATTAGCACAGGGTTCTGGGTTAGGGAACAAACTACTTATTACTGAATGGATAAGTTTAAAAGGCTAGAAGGGGTCCAACTTAATTATTATTATTAATGACAGTAAATACAGTACATTCAGAAAGTATTTGGACCCCTTCATTTTTTCACATTTTGTTATGTTGCAGCCTTATGCTAAAATGCTTTAAATTATAGTTTTTTTTCCACATCAATCTACACTCCATAATGACAAAGCAAAAAACAGATTTTTGATTACTTTGCAAATTTATTAAAAAGAAAAAAACTGAAATATCACATTGAAATAAGTATTCAGACCCTTTGCTATGACATTTAAATTTAGCTCAGGTGCATCCCATTTCTCTGTATCATCTTTGAGATGTTTCTACACTTTGATTGGAGTCCACCGGTGGCAAATTCAATTGATTGGACATGATTTGGAAAGGCACACACCTGTCTATATGTTGTCTCACCTGACAATGCATATCAGAGCAAAAATCAAGCCATGAGGTCAAAGGAACTGCCTACAGAGCTCCAAGACAGGATTGTGTCGAAGCACAGATCTGGGGAAGAATGCAAAAAAATTTAGGCTGCATTGAAGGTTCTCAAGAGCACAGTGGCCTCCATAATTCTTTAATGGAAGAAGTTTGGAACAACCAGGACTCTTCCTAGAGCTGAGCAATCAGGGGAGAAGGGCCTTGGTAAGAGAGGTGACTAAGAACCCGATGGTCAACCATTACTGCAACACTCCACCGATCTGGGCTTTATGGCAGAGTGGCCAGATGGAAGCCTCTCCACAGTGACAAGATTCTCTGGTCTGATGAAACGAAGATTGAACTTGCCATGAGTGTGAGTAAATGATGAGAGAATTTTCATTTTTGGGTGAACTGTCCATTTAAATTATATATAGAGATTGAAGTCAGAAGTTTACATACACCTTAGCCAAATACATTTAAACTCAGCTTTTCACAATTCCTGACATTTAATCGTAGAAAACATTCGTTGTCTTAGGTCAGTTAGGATCACTACTTTATTTTAAGAATATGAAATGTCACGTGACGCCATGCAAGGAGTGGATGTGTAAACGATGAGCTCTGGCCACTTTGCTAGTTTTTAATTATTTTTATGTCATAAACCGGTACGATTCGACACATCCTGCTACATAATTGTTCTATGAAGTCAACATGGCAAAGAAGTCAAAATCCTTGGGCTCTGGAGATATTAAAAGACACTTACGTACTCAAGCTGAAACCTCTGACAGGCCTGCAGACCAGGGACTCGGTTTGGATGGTGCGGTGGGAGAAATACAGCGTCAAATGTCCAACATGTCTGTAATACTGACGAAAGTTGTTGTCGACTTAAAGGATCTTGCTGTAATATGTCGATCGATTACTGCGATGGAAACTAAATTCTCTGAGTTGGTTACAAGATTGTCGGACATCGAGATATGGATCGATTATCTGGAGTCATCGGAGAGGGAATTATCTGCAAATCCTAGGTGACCGAGATAGATTTGGAACGGGTTTTTGAAAAACTGGAAGATTTGGAGAACCGTAGTAGGCGAAATAACATCCGAATTGTTGGAATTCCTGAGCATGAGGAAGGCAGAGATATGGTAAAATTCCTAGACAAGCTCTTCCCGAGTCTGCACGACATAACAGGCCACAAGCTGGAAATCGAGCAAGCTCACAGAGTCTCAGATCGCAGATCCGCTGAGGGAGACAGGCGGCATCAATTCTGGCCAAATTTCTGAGATCATCCAATAAAGATCTTGTGTTATGTGAGGTGAGGAGCAAAGGAAAGCTTTCTTGGAAGAATCAAAACATTTTCTTGTTCCCAGACTTGGCGAATTCGACAAGAGAGAAACATGATCGTTTCAAGGAATGCAAGAAACTCTAACATCAAATGGAAGATCGCTTTTGCTTTGATGTTCGCAACCAAGTTGAGAAAAGATACTAAGGATGGTCACAAATTATTTACATGCCCACAACAAGCAATGTCCTTCATGGAGGCAATGGGCTGTGTTGATGTTTCTCATGTGGCCCCCGAGTGAGCTCGTCTGGCCGTACATACACTTGATTGTCCGAGGAAGCTGAGCACCTTCTTTGTTTCTTTTTGTGCTGGTTCCGCCTAGCGGCTGGAGTTTGTTTTGTGTAGCAGCACTTTAACACCCTAGCAACTGCATACAACCTAGCAACATTTAGTGCACCCTAGCAACTAAAACACATTGACTGCCATTCAAAATGGTTTAGAAGGATATCTCCTGATCAGAATGTCATAGAGCCTTCAGATTTATCTCATAACACTCAGTCCAGCAAGCAGCTTGGCAAATTCCCTGGCAACTTCCTAGCAACCAGATGGACTTACCCTAGCAACTGTATAGAAAACACATATCTCTGCACCACAACATTGTAGAGACTTCAACTTTGGCTTATTTGAGTCAGACCAGCAAGGAGCCTTTAAATATCATGATGGACTTATCGACACCCTACTAACCATTTAATGCACCCTAGCAACCAAAACCCATTGACTTCCATTAAAATTAGCTTAGATGGATATCTCCAGATCAGAATATCTTAGAGACTTCATAGTTGGCTCGTATGACTCAGGCCAGCAAGCAGACTTGTTAGTATCATCCTGGAAACTGCCTAGCAACTAAATGAGCTAAACCTAGCAACCAAATAACAAAACATATATATCTGCACAAGAACATCATAGAGACTTTGGGTTTCTTTAATTTGACTCAGGGTAGCAAGGAGCCTTTTAAGTATCACCTTGGTAACTGCCTAGCAACAAGATGAGTTTACCCTAGCATCCAAGTAACAAATCACATATCTCTGCACTGGAACATCATAGAAACTTCGGTTTATTTCATTTGACTCAAGGTAGCATGGAGCCTTTGAGCAACTACATGGGGTTACCCTAGCAACCAAGTAATAAATCACATATCTCTGCACCAGAACAACGTAGAGACATATGGTTTCATTCATTGGACTCAGGGTAGCATGGAGCCTTTTGAGCATCACCTTGGTAACTGCCTAGCAACCAGATGAGGTTACCTAGCAACCAAGTAACAAATCACATATCTCTGCACAAGAACAACGTAAAGCCTTCTTGTTTCGTTTATTGGACTCAGGGTAGCACGGAGCCTTTTGAGTATCACCTTGGTAACTGCCTAGCAACCAGATGTGGTTATCCAAGCAACCAAGTAACAAATCACATATTGCTGCAACAGAACATCATAGAAAATTCAGGTTTCTTTCATTTGACTCAGTGTAGAAAGGAGCCTTTTGAGAATCACCTTGGTAACTGCCTAGCAACCGTATGGTGTTACCGTAGCAACCAAGTAACAAATCTAATATCTCTGCACTAGAACATTGTAGACACTTCCTGTTAATTTCATTTGACTCAGGGTAGCATGGAGCCTTTTGAGTATCACCTTGGTAACTGCCTAGCAACCATATGGTGTTACCCTAGTAACCAAGTAACAAATCATATATCTCTGCACCAGAACATCATAGAGACTTCCAGTTTCATTCATACGATTCAGGGTAGCAAGGAGCCTTTTGAGTATCACATTGGTAACTGCCTAGCAACAAGATGAGGTTACCCTAGCATCCAAGTATCAAATCATATATCTCTGCACCAGAACATTGTAGACACTTCCGTTTTCATTCATTTGATTCGGGGTAGCAAAAAGCCTTTTGAGTATCACCTTGGTAACTTCCTAGCAACCAGATAGGGTTACTCTAGTGTAGGGCTTTACTGGTTGTTTAGATCAGTGTTACTATCAGAAATAATTAATAATTATTTCTGTAGTTATTAATCAATATTTAAGTTAATTAATTGGATCTAACTCATTAAAACCTCATATGGGACTCCAGTAAATGTAGTGTGCTACGTTTAGGAGCAAGTTTGGTTATTAGCAATAATTAATAATTATCAAAGATAATTATTAATTATAAAAATCAATAGAACATTGATGAGAATCAATGTTAGCTTTTTTTAATCCTTTAAATTCAACGCTTATCAAAGATAATCATTAATTGTTAACATCGATGAAACATTAAAATTAACACTAGCTTATTGATCATTCAAATTCAACACTTATCAAAGATAATCGTTAATTATCAAAAATCAATAGAATATTAATAAGGATTAACATTGACGGGGCACCACCCTGAAATCAGGGACTAATAACCGAATATTAAAACAGTCTCAATATTAGATTGTTTTCTTAGGAAAATCGACATCCGAAGAATATCGATTTTCGGGAAAAAAAAAAACAATGAATGAAGGTTTGAATCCGAGCACTGACATCCCGTCAGCATGACACAGGCGTATGCAAAACAAACCAAAACACTTCTCTTTGTAATATAAACAAAGTTTATTTATGCAGTAATATCAATTAATAATTAATACAATGCAGTCAATAAACTTCCAACTTACAACTACAAACTAAACAGTGATATGATTAGATATGGAAATAAAAATAATTCTATAACACAAGGTGTGTGTGTATCAGTGTGTGTGTGTGTGTGTGTCAGTGTGGTTAGTGAGAGAGAGAGAGAGAGAGAGAGAGAGAGATTATTAAGTGACAGCCCGAAAGCTGATTTCGCGATAGCTGGAGATAAAGCAGCCGTGTTCATCACTCAGAGACGCGGTTTTACGAGCGGGGCTCGTAAAAGTCCTGTGTTATTTGACTGTAATGGATGAACTCAGTTGCTGTCTCACCCGCGATGGTGAAAATGCACAACAGTCCAATTTGGTTGGACCACAATACAGCAAAACAAATTCATGATAATTAATACCCTGAGTATTAATAATTAGCGGATATGGCGGTCCGTAAACTGTACAAGCAAAAAACCTTGAAACACAAGAATAACACACTATAATATTCTATCTCTGCCCAGACGTAAACCTCTTACTTGAATCGCATGAGGACACAGGTAGAATGTGTTTTCCTCTGTCTTTTAACTCTGACCCGGTTCCTTGAGGCTCGGGTGATGACGGGGGCCGTTTCCTCGCGCTGTCGGCGGCCGGTACGGCTGTTGATTCTCGGCAGGCTGGCGGAGAACTCAGAAATGTCGACTTGATTGAAGATGGAAGAGAAATCTTTAATGTCTTCACTTCTATAGGCCAACGGATGAAGATGCGAATTGCTCGGCGGTCTCCTTCGGATCGTTAGAGTGTTCGGTTGAACACAGAGTAATCTCAACTCGTCCAGCGAGATGGAGATTGTATGGCTACAGTTTCAAGTCGGACATTACTTCCTTAAGCCACGAGGTTGCACCGGAGAGCAGCAAAAAGCTACGTCCGTATTCGGTGAACGAAGTCGCTGGAAGCAACTTTGGAAGCATTTCAGAATTATTTGAAGTCCTGATGATGTCATGTTTGAGGGACGTTCTGTGGTGTGCTTCATCCAATAGGAGTTGAGAGCTCGATCCTTTAGAGGGCAAGGCTTCATGGATCTGTAGTCTGTTTTGGACTCCCTTTGTTTGATTTTGGCGCGATTTTTGTCAGTAAAATTTACGACTTAGGAGGGGGCTTGAGGAATGTTTGTATGACTGTTAGGCCTGCCTTTGTCTTCTATCTGAATACATGAGGCCCAACACTAGCAACCAAGTAACAAATCACATATCTCTGCACCAGAACATTGTAGAGATTTCTGGTTTCATTCATTTGACACAGGGTAGCAAGGAACCTTTTGAGTATTACCATGGTAACTTCCTAGCAACCAGGCAGGGTTACCCTAGCATCCAAATAACAAATCACATATCTCTGCACTAGAACATCGTAGAGACTTAAGGTTTATTTCATTTGACTCAGGGTAGCAAGGAGCCTTTTGAGCACCACCTTGGTAACTGTCTACAAACTAAATAGGGTTACTCTAACAAACAAGTAACAAATCACATATCTCTGAACAGAACAACATAGAGACATATGCTTTCATTCATTGGACTCAGGGTAGCAAGGAGCCTTTTGAGCATCACCTTGGTAACTGCATAGCAACCAGATGTGGTTATCCAAGCAACCAAGTAACAAATCACATATTGCTGCAACAGAACATCATAGAAACTTCAGGTTTCTTTCATTTGACTCAGGGTGGAAAGAAGCCTTTTGAGCATCACCTTGATAACTGCCTAGCAACCAAGTAACAGATCACATATCTCTGAAACAGAACAATGTAGAGACTTCTGGTCACATTCACTTCTCTCAGGGTAGCAAGGAGCCTTTTGAATATCACCTTGGTAACTGCATAGCAACCATATGGTGTTACCCTAGCAACCAAGTAAGAAATCACATATCTCTGCACCAGAACATCATAGAGACTTCCGGTTTTGTTCAAATGATTCAGGGTAGCAAGGAGCCTTTGACAAACTAGATGGGGTTACCCTAGCAAACAAGTAACAAATCACATATATCTGCACCAGAACATTGTAGAGACTTCTAGTTTCATTCATTGGACTCAAGGTAGCAAAATGCCTTTTGAATATCACCTTTGTAACTGCATAGCAACCAGATGGGGTTACCCTAGCAACCAAGTAACATATCACACATCTCTGCACCAGAGCAACGTAAAGTCTTTTGGTTTCGTTATTTGGACTCAGGGTAGCATGGAGCCTTTTGAGAATCATCTTGGTAACTGCCTAGCAACAAGATGAGGTTACCCTAGCATCCAAGTAACAAATCACGTATCTCTGCACTGGAACATCATAGAAACTTCCGGTTTATTTCATTTGACTCAGGGTAGCAAGGAGCCTTTGACAAACTAGATGGGGTTACCCTAGCAACCAAGTAATAAATCACATATCTCTGCACCAGAACAACGTAGAGACTTATGGTTTCATTCATTGGACTCTGGGTAGCATGGAGCCTTTTGAGCATCACCTTGGTAACTGCCTAGCTACCAGATGGGGTTATCCTAGCAACCAAGTATCAAATCATATATCTCTGCACCAGAACATTGTAGACACTTTCGGTTTTGTTCATTTGACTCAGGGTAGCAAGAAGCTTTTGAATAGCACCTTGGTAACTGCCTAGCTACCAGATGGGGTTACCCTAGCAACCAAGTATCAAATCATAAAACGAAAAACGAAAACAGAAGGCTTTATGTTGTTCTGGTGCAGAGATATATGATTTGATACTTGGTTGCTAGGGTAACCCCATCTGGTAGCAAGAAGCTTTTGAATAGCACCTTGGTAACTGCCTAGCTACCAGATGGGGTTACCCCAGCAACCAAGTATCAAATCATATATCTCTGCACCAGAACAACATAAAGCCTTCTGTTTTCGTTTATTGGACTCAGGGAAGCACGGATCCTTTTGAGTATCACCTTCATAACTGCCTAGCAACCAGATGTGGTTATCCAAGCAACCAAGTAACAAATCACATATTGCTGCAAAAGAACATCATAGAAACTTCAGGTTTCTTTCATTTGACTCAGTGTCGAAAGGAGCCTTTTTTAGAATCACCTTGGTAACTGCCTAGCAACCATATGGTGTTACCTTAGCAACCAAGTAACAAATTTAATATCTCTGCACTAGAACATCGTATAGAGTTCTGGTTTATTTCATTTGACTCAGGGTAGCAAGGAGCCTTTTGAGTATCACCTTGGTAACTGCCTACAAACTAAGTGTGGTTACCCTAGCAACCAAGTAACAAATCACATATCTCTGCATCAGAACAATGTAGAGACTTCTGGTTTCATTCAATGGACTCAAGGTAGCAAAAATACTTTTGAGTATCACTTTGGTAACTGCCTAGCAACCAAATGGGGTTACCCTATCAACCAAGTAACATATTACATATCTCTGCAACAGAACAATGTAGAGACTTCTGATCACATTCAATTGACTCAGAGTAACAAGGAGCCTTTTGAGTATTACCTTGGTAACTGCCTAGCAACCATATGGTGTTACCCTACCAACCAAGTAACAAATCACATATCTCTGCACCAGAACATCATAGAGACTTCAGGTTTCTTTTCTATGATTCAGGGTAGCAAGGAGCCTTTTGAGTATCACCTTGGTAACTGTCTAGCAACAAGATGATGTTACCCTAGCAACCAAGTATCAAATTATATATCTCTGCACCAGAACATTGTAGACACTTCCGTTTTCATTCATTTGACTCAAGGTAGCAAAAGCTTTTGAGTAGCACCTTGTTAACTGCCTCGCAACCAGATGAGGGTACCCTAGCAACCAAGTATCAAATCACATATCTCTGCACCATAACAACGTAAAGCCTTCTGGTTTCGTTTATTGGACTCACGGTAGCACAGAGCTTTTTGAGTATCACCTTGGTAACTGCCTAGCAACCAGATAGGGTTACCCTAGCAACCTAGTAACAAATCACATAATTCTGCACCAGAACATTGTAGACACTTCCTGTTTATTTCATTTGACTCAGGGTAGCATGGAGACTTTTGAGTATCACCTTGGTAACTACCTAGCAACTAGATGGGGTTACCCTAGCAACCAAGTAACAAATCACATATCTCTGAAACAGAGCAATGTAGAGACTTCTGGTCACATTCACTTGACTCAAGGTAGCAAAAAGCCTTTTGAGCATCACCTTGGTAACTGCCTAGCAACCAGATGAGGTTACCCTAGCAACCAAGTAAGAAATCATATATCTCTTCACAAGAATACTTTGACACTTCCGGTTTCATTCATTTGAGTCAGGGTAGCAAGGAGCATTTTGAGTATCACCTTGGTAACTGCCTAGCAACCAGATGGAGTTACTCTAGCAACCAAGTAATAAATCACATATTTCTTCACCAGTACAACGTAAAGACTTCTGGTTTCATTCATTGGACTAAAGCTAGCAAAAAGCCTTTTGAGCATCACCTTGGTAACTGCCTACCAACAAGATGGGGTTACTCTAGCAAACAAGTAACAACTCACAAATCTCTGAACCAGAACATTGTGGAGACTTCTGGTTTCTTTCATTGGACTCAAGCTAGCAAAAAGCCTTTTGAGCATCACCTTGGTAACTGTCTATCAACAAGATGGGGTTATACTAGCAGCCAAGTAATAAATCACATATTTCTTCACCAGAACAACCTAAAGACTTCTGGTTTCATTCATTTGAATCAGGGTAGCAAGAAGCCTTTTGAGTAGCACCTTGGTTACTGCCTATCAACAAGATGGGGTTTCACTAGCAACCAAGTAGCAAATCACATATCTCTGCACCACAACAACATAGAGACATATGGTTTCATTCATTGGACTCAGGGTAGCAAGGAGCCTTTTGAGCATCACCTTGGTAGCTGCCTAGCAACTAGATGATGTTACCCTAGCAACCAAGTAACAAATCACATATCTCTGAACCAGAACATTGTAGAGACTTCTGGTTTCATTCATTGGACTCAGGGTAGCAAGGAGCCTTTTGAATATCGCCTTGGTAACTGCCTAGCAACCAGATGGGGTTATCCTTGCAACCATGTAACAAATCATATATCTCTGCACTAGAATTCTTTGACACTTCTGGTTTCATTCATTTGAATCAGGGTAGCAAGGAGCCTTTTGAGTATCACCTTGGTAACTGCCTAGCAACCAGATGGGGTTACCCTAGCAACCATGTAACAAATCATATATCTCTGCACTAGAATTCTTTGACACTTCTGGTTTCATTCATTTGAATCAGGGTAGCATGGAGCCTTTTGAGTATCACCTTGGTAACTGCCTAGCAACCAGATAGGGTTACCTTAGCAACCAAGTTACAAATCACATATCTCTGCAACAGAACAATGTAGAGACTTCTGCTTTTGTTCATTTGACTCTGGGTAGCAAGAAACCTTTTAAGTAGCACCTTGGTAACTGCCTATCAACAAGATGGTTTTACCCTAAAAAATCACATATCTCTGCACCAGAACATCGTAGAGACTTCTTGTTTCGTTCATTGGACGCAGGGTAGCAAGGACACTTTTGAGTATCACCTTGCTAACTGCCTAGCAACCAGATGGGGTTAGCCTAACAACCAAGTAACAAATCACATATTTCTTCTCCAGAACAACGTAAAGAAGTATGTTTTCATTCATTTGACTCAGGGTAGCAAGGACACTTTTGAGTATCACCTTGGTAACTGCCTATCAACAAGATGGGGTTACACTAGCAACCAAGTAGCAAATCACATATATCTGCACCAGAACAACATAAGGCTCTATGGTTTCATTCATTGGACTCAGGCTAGCAAGGAGCCTTTTGAGCATCACCTTGGTAGCTGCTTTGCAACCAGATGGGGTTACCCTAGCAACCAAGTAACAAATCACATATTTCTGCACCAGAACAACGTAAAAACTTCTGCTTTCGTTCATTTGACTCAGGGTAGCAAGAAGCCTTTTGATTAGCACCTTGGTAACTGCCTATCAACAAGATGGGGTTACACTAGAAAACAAGTAGCAAATCACATATCTCTGCACCAGAACAACACTGAGACATATGGTTTTGTTCATTGGACCCAAGGTAGCAAGGAGCCTTTTGAGCATCACCTTGGTAACTGTCTAGCAACCAGATGGGTTTTCCCTAGCAACCAAGTATCAAATCACATATCTCTGCAGCAGAACATTGTAGAGACTTCAGGTTTCTTTCATTTGACTCAGGGTATCAAGGAACCTTTTGAGTATCACCTTGCTAACTGCCTAGCAACCAGATGATGTTACCCTAGCAACCAAGTAAAAAATCACATATTTCTTAACCAGAACAACATAAAGAATTCTGTTTTCATTAATTTGACTCAGGGTAGCAAGAAGCCTTTTGAGTAGCACCTTGGTAACTGCCTACCAAATAGCAAATCACATATTTCTGCACCAGAACAACACTGAGACATATGGTTTCATTCATTGGACTCAGGGTAGCAAGGAACCTTTTGAGCATCACCTGGGTAACTGCCTAAAAACCAGATGGGGTTACCCTAGCAACCAAGTAACAAATCCAATATCTCTACACCAGCACATCGTAGAGACTTCTGGTTTCGTTCATTGGACTCAGTGTAGCAAAAAGCCTTTTGAGTAGCACCTTGGTAACTGCCTAGCAACCAGATTGGGTTACCTAGCAACCAAGTAACAAATCACATATCTTTACACCAGAACATTGTAGAGACTCTGGTTTCGTTCATTGGACTCAGGTTAGCTAAAACACTTTTGAACAGCAAGTTTGTAGCTGATTAGCAACCAGATGTGCTTACCATATTAACCAAGTAACAAATCACATATCTTTGCACCAGAACAATGTAAAGACATCTGGTTTTGTTCAGTCGACTCAGGGTAGCAAGGAGCCTTTTTAGTATCACTTTGTTAACTTCCTAGCAACCATATGGGGTTACCCTAGCAACCAAGTAACAAATCACATATCTCTGCAACAGAACAATGTAGAGATTTCTGGTCACATTCATTTGACTCAGGGTAGCAAGGAGCCTTTTGAGTATCACCTTGGTAACTGCCTAGCAACCAGATGGTGTTACCCTAGCAACCAAGTAACAAATCACATATTTCTTCAGCAGAACATCTTAAAGACTTCTGATTTCGTTCATTTGTCTCAGGGTAGCAAGAAGCCTTTTGAGCATCACCTTGGTAACTGTCTAGCAACCAGATGGGGTTACCCTAGCAACCAAGTTACAAATCATATATCTCTGCACTAGAATATTTTTACACTTGTGTTTTCATTCATTTGAATCAGGGTAGCAAGGATCCTTTTGAGTATCACCTTGCTAACTGCCTATCAACCAGATGGGGTTACCCTAGCAAATCACATATCTCTGTACCAGTACATCGTATAGACTTCTGGTTTCGTTCATTGGACTCAGGGTAGCAAGGAGCCTTTTGAGTATCACCTTGCTAACTTCCTAGCAACTTAGATGAGGTTAACCTAGCAATCAAGTAACAAATCACATATTTCTGCACCAGAACATTGTAGAGACTTCTGGTTTCATTCATTGGACTCAAGGTAGCAAAAAGCCTTTTGAGCATCACCTTAGTAACTGCCTATCAACAAGATAGGGTTACACTAGCAACCAAGTAATAAATCACATATTTCTTCACCAGAACAACTAAAAGACTTCTGGTTTCATTCATTTGACTCAAGGTAGCATGAAGCCTTTTGAGTTGCACCTTGGTAACTGCCTATCAACAAGATGGGGTTACACTAGCAACCAAATAACAAATCATATATCTCTGCACCAGAACATCATAGAGACTTCTGGTTTCATTCATTGGACTCAGGGTAGCATGAAGCATTTTGAGTATCACCTTGGTAAGTGCCTAGCAACCAGAAGGGGTTACCCTAGCTACCAAGTAACAAATCATATATCTCTGCCCAGAACATCTTAGAGACTTACGGTTTTGTTCATGTGACTCTAGGTAGCAAGAAGCCATTTGAGTATCACCTTGGTAACTGCCCAGTAACCAGATGGGGTTACTTAGCAACCAAGTAACAAATCACATATCTCTGCACCAGAGCATCATAGACACTTCTGGTTTTGTTTATTTGACTCAGGGTAGCATGGAGCCTTTTGAGTATCACCTTGGTAACTGCCTATCAACCAGATGAGTCTACCCTAGCAACCAAGTAACAAAACACATATCTCTGAACCAGAACATATCTATCTATCTATCTATCTATCTATCTATCTATCTATCTATCTATCTATCTTTCTGATAGACTGAATGATCTTATAATCTTTAAACTTTGAAATTTTAAAACTACTACTTAAACTTGTAACTACTTCAAACTTAAAACCTTAAGCTTTTACAACTACTTCAAACTTTCAGGCTAGGCTTTCTCAAGCCAACATCAGAGTTTGTCCTGACGAACTTTTTTATCTAATAAAAATCTAGTATTCTTTTCCAAATTCCATGTTTTCCATTTTTTTTCTGAAATCCACATTTGACAGTATTATTCTTTTTTTATCATAAAAATGGTGTCTAAATAAAAGCATTAATTAAAGATTTAATCAATTAAAATAGAACAATTAATTTTCAATTTCAGTTGCATTATTTTATAAAATGAAGTGCTTTTATATGGTTCAACAATATTGGAGATACTTTTGTTAAATAAAGTGCTGAAAAACAGAGCATCACAGACATGAGATGTGTTTTCACTGTATGAGCAGCCGGCTTCACACATTCACTTTGAAACGCAGCACATGCAGACTATATATTTATTTTATTACATCACAGCCTTTGTGGTTTAATAATCATACTAGGACCTATTGCAATTTTAATTTGTGCACTGAATGTTTATGCACAGCTACAAAGAAAACCTCAGCTGACATGGTACAAGGAGTGGCAAGATACAAGGAAGGGAAACCTGTTCCACTCTCTGACAACTTGCTGGAGAAGCATGCAGGGAATGACATCTTGGACAACTGGTTTTCATCTACTACAGTAGATTCAAAGGCACTTTTGTAAAAAGTATTTATGCATTAAAAGGCACATCCATTTTGTAATTGATTTGTTTGAAATAGATATACATTTGATATGTCAGAAGGAATTAGACATCTTGGAGCGCTACTTGCTGGAAGGACCTTGTGAAGTACTCCCAGAAGGTTGGGAGAATTTGTTTCATATGTGAGCAAAATGTACATTATAACTGAATGTATCCAAATGAATCAAAATCAAACTGAATAGAAATCAGAATCAAATCTAATCGAGAGCTTTTGAATTAGAAATGAATGAAAAAACCTGTATTGCTACCCAGCCCTTCCAAACATAATATAACATATTATGCCAGAAAACCACAAACAACTGGATTCAGCTGTTCATATTACAGTTTTTCTCGATCGACTATTAACAATTAACACAGCCATCTGAACACTTTGTAATTTTCCTAAACAGATTGTACTTTTTTCTTGATTTTCATAATTTTCTCAAAACACTACACACAATTTTTTGATCAAAGATTCATAATTTCAAAACAGTTAACACAGAAAACTAAATTATTAACACAGAATAGTAAATAACATAAAGTAATATTCTCAAATGCACATGTCAGTATGTCAAATACCTTCATATTTTTTTATATCTGATGTGTTAGTAATGCACACAGCAAAGAAAATGCAGTTTACTAAATTGTTCACACAACTATCATGACATTGCTATCTATAAGAGGGGTCAAATATGAAAATTCATAGAAAGGAAGAGGTACAAACTGAGAAGAGGTAGAGTGGGTAAAGGGGAAGGAAATAGGAGGCAGAAGTGATGAGGAAACAACTCTTTCAGGGGTAAGCATGGAAAGAGTTGAGGAAAGACCAGTAGTGTACTCTAGAGCACACGCAGGCATACGTTGTATGCCCAGCTATCTTTCTAAGGATTTTGCGTATGCTCACCTAAACTGAGTATAGCAGCCAGAGCAATGAGTAAACTTTAGACTTGTAACTTTTCAATCTACTGAGGTGATGCTGCAGCATCGTTGAGTGAATTGTGTGTTTGTTTGTGTTTTAAAAGTACAAAGATTCTCTCTAAATGCGCATGGAGCAGCGGGAGGTGGAGTGCAACAGAAGGTATGGACAAGATAGACAGTCCAACTCAGCTTAGCGACTAATCAGGGCCTCGTTTCCCAAAAGCATCGTAAGCCTAATTAGATCATAGAATCCATTTTACGACTGATCTTAGTTTTGCTGTCCTTTTCCCAAATCCATCATAACTTAAGTAGTACTTGAAAATGGTAGTAGATTAATGAGTGCTCCGGAGTAGTCATAGATCGCTAAGTGCATCTTAAGCAAAGAGACTCAGTGGAGACACCAGCAGGCCAACCCTCAAAACTATACGGATGCATAAAGATAGGTATTTTAGATGAAAAAAGAATGATTTTTATATATACAGGTGCATCTCAATAAATTAGAATGTCGTGGAAAAGTTAATTTATTTCAGTAATTCAACTCAAATTGTGAAACTCGTGTATTAAATAAATTCAGTGCACACAGACTGAAGTAGTTTAAGTCTTTGGTTCTTTTAATTGTGATTATTTTGGCTCACATTTAACAAAAACCCACCAATTCACTATCTCAACAAATTAGTATATGGTGACATGCCAATCAGCTAATCAACTCAAAACACCTGCAAAGGTTTCCTGAGCCTTCAAAATGGTCTCTCAGTTTGGTTCACTAGGCTACACAATCATGGGGAAGACTGCTGATCTGACAGTTGTCCAGAAGACAATCATTGACACCCTTCACAAGGAGGGTAAGCCACAAACATTCATTGCCAAAGAAGCTGGCTGTTCACAGAGTGCTGTATCCAAGCATGTTAACAGAAAGTTGAGTGGAAGGAAAAAGTGTGGAAGAAAAAGATGCACAACCAACCGAGAGAACCGCAGCCTTATGAGGATTGTCAAGCAAAATCGATTCAAGAATTTGGGTGAACTTCACAAGGAATGGACTGAGGCTGGGGTCAAGGCATCAAGAGCCACCACACACAGACGTGTCAAGGAATTTGGCAACAGTTGTCGTATTCCTCTTGTTAAGCCACTCCTGAACCACAGACAACGTCAGAGGCGTCTTACCTGGGCTAAGGAGAAGAAGAACTGGACTGTTGCCCAGTGTTCCAAAGTCCTCTTTTCAGATGAGAGCAAGTTTTGTATTTCATTTGGAAACCAAGGTCCTAGAGTCTGGAGGAAGGGTGGAGAAGCTCATAGCCCAAGTTGCTTGAGGTCCAGTGTTAAGTTTCCACAGTCTGTGATGATTTGGGGTGCAATGTCATCTGCTGGTGTTGGTCCATTGTGTTTTTTGAAAACCAAAGTCACTGCACCCGTTTACCAAGTAATTTTGGAGCACTTCATGCTTCCTTCTGCTGACCAGCTTTTTAAAGATGCTGATTTCATTTTCCAGCAGGATTTGGCACCTGCCCACACTGCCAAAAGCACCAAAAGTTGGTTAAATGACCATGGTGTTGGTGTGCTTGACTGGCCAGCAAACTCACCAGATCTGAACCCCATAGAGAATCTATGGGGTATTGTCAAGAGGAAAATGAGAAACAAGAGACCAAAAAATGCAGATGAGCTGAAGGCCACTGTCAAAGAAACCTGGGCTTCCATACCACCTCAGCAGTGCCACAAACTGATCACCTCCTTGCCACGCCGAATTGAGGCAGTAATTAAAGCAAAAGGAGCCCCTACCAAGTATTGAGTACATACACAGTAAATGAACATACTTTCCAGAAGGCCAACAATTCACTAAAAATGTTTTTTTTATTGGTCTTATGATGTATTCTAATTTTTTGAGATAGTGAATTGGTGGGTTTTTGTTAAATGTGAGCTAAAATCATCACAATTAAAAGAACCAAAGACTTAAACTACTTCAGTCTGTGTGCATTGAATTTATTTAATACACGAGTTTCACAATTAGAGTTGAATTACTGAAATAAATGAACTTTTCCACGACATTCTAATTTATTGAGATGCACCTGTATATATATATATATATTATTATTATTATTATATATATATTTTTTTACAGCAGTTAAGCTGGAACTGGGATATTTTTAAATGAACTACACAAGTTTGATGCAGACAAGATTTGATAAATTTATTTGGTTGGTTTGTAAAAAATGTATCACTCAAGTTCACATGGAGAAAAAACATAATTCTTTGAAGGCAGCCTAGACAGATATATATATATAAATTTTTTATTACATGTTGGCATGCTTCAAAACCAGCAACATATTGGACATGCCAGGTATCATGGTGTGGTCTCCCCTGCCCATCTTCAAATTCATCCTCCTCAGTTTCTTCCTCCAGCTGCTCTTCACAAATTCTCAAGGGTGCTCTAGCTCTCACTGCAATATTATGCAGCATTGCAGTTACTACAATAACTGCACAACACTTTGGAGGGGCAAACAGCAGACCACCCGACTTGTGGATGCACCTGAAGCATAGTATCCATTGGCCAATCCTTCTTTCAACGGTACTCCTCGCCACACGTTGCACTTCATTGTACCTTTCCTCCCTCTAGTTTTGGGGGTTGGCCACAGGAGTAAAAATATAAGGCCTCAAGGGATACCCACTGTCTCCAAAGAGCCACCATTCATCCCTGGAAGAGTGTGCCTCCTGGCCAACAGAAGAGTTGAAATAAATGAATGAATCGTGGCTGCTGCCAGGCCATCTAGCCACAGTATCGGTGATAAGCCCCTGATGATCACACACAACTTGGCAGTTAATGGCAGCATACCCTTTTCTACATATGTATGCATGGCCCTCATTGGAAGCGGTGTGAATAGGAATTAGTGTTCCATCAATAACCCCAATGACTTGGGGGATATTGTGTTTAAAAAAAATCTTGCACTGCAGCTTTGTCTTCTCTGGAGGTGGGGAATTTTATGTGCTCTGGGATGTGCCAAAGCAATGCAGTGGTGACAGCCTGCACAGACCTTGACACTGAGGCCTTGGAGAGCCTATGTCCATCTCCAAGAACCTCTAGGAAGATTCCAGTTGTGTAAAATCTTAGTGCTGCCAAGAGCTGGGTTGCAGGGGTCAGTGCAAAGTTCCACTTAGTTGCTCTCATCAAGTCTGCTTCAAACAAATTGAGAAGCATCAAAATCTCTGTCCTTTGCAGTCTATACTTCTCAAGGACCGCTGAATCATTGAGGATCTCCAGGGGATTGATGGAATGCCTCAAGAAGGCATTGACTTGCACCAACCTACTCTTGGGATGCTGCCATCATTGTAGCTCTCGGTCCCTTTCCCTCAAACAAATTACACGGTGTATTGCAGCCATGTCTAGATTAAAGAAGCAGTTAATGCCTCCCCTTTATATAGTGTGAGAATGTAATGGATGGGCCTGTATGTGATTCAAACTGATTAAGTCATCTGACACTCATTATGAGTATTATTGATAAACCATTAAAAGGAGAAGAGTTGATGAACCATTCCAAAATAAATGATTCCATGTTGACATGCTGTGTTCATTACTTATGATGTGTTCTAAATATCATGTCATTTGTGGTCAATTTGTGAGAATAGGATGTTGCAAACATAGTCTTGGAAAGCTCTTGGCCTGTTATTGCTAAATTTAAGGTAGGATTACAGTCAACAACATAAAAAAATAAGACAGTAATGTCCTGGTTACTTTCGTAAACTCCATTCCCTGATGGAGGAAACGAGACATTGTGTCGATGTAGTGACACTAGGGGTTGCCCTTGGGAGCCCCAAACACCTCTGATCTTTGAAAAATGGCCAATAGGAATTGGCGAGTGGAATTTGCATGCCACTCCCCGGGACATACAGGTATAAAAGGAGCTGGCTCGCAACCACTAATTCAGGTTTTGTGCTGAGGAGCCGAGACAGGGTCCTGGCCATTTCAGTGGGTAGTTCAGAGTTGTGGCAGGAGGGAAACAGTGTCTCATTCCCTCCATCAGGGAACGGAGGTTGCGAAAGTAACCAGGACATTCCCTATCTGTCACTCACTCGACGTTGTGTCAATGTAGTGACACTGGGGTCCCTATATGTAATGCCCCAACTAGCTGAACTGTGTTACGTGGACTGGCGGTGTAAGACGGGCAAACCATTGCGTGCCTCGTAGCCAGCACACC
The DNA here is from genome assembly GCF_019703515.2 of Myxocyprinus asiaticus. Classification (NCBI taxonomy): domain Eukaryota; kingdom Metazoa; phylum Chordata; class Actinopteri; order Cypriniformes; family Catostomidae; genus Myxocyprinus; species Myxocyprinus asiaticus. Next base: position 37,813,628 of record NC_059384.1, on the reverse strand, counting down.
TGGCCATCACATAATCTCCCCCAATGCTCCTACGAGCATCATATGGCCCACGCACCTTGGGGACAAGTCGACTGCCCAAAATGGGGACAGGCCGCCCCAGCCGTGGCCTCTTCTGTTCTTTTTTCTCCCCCAAAAAATGGAAATCATTCAGCTGTGGGCAATAAATGTCTCCATCATTGGGTAGTGTCCATTCCTGCGGAGACCACATCCTGCCTGAAGGGGAGGCAATTGTGTGGAAATATGTCACATGGTCTTACCGAGTCTTGTCGGCAGTGTCACATGTGGAGAAGTCCCCATGGTAGGTCCTACCCAGAGGGGACGGAGCTCTACAAACATGGCCACTGGTGGCAGAAGGGACTCTGCCCAAGGAAGATGTGGGTTTACCAACAGACAACCAGCACATGTGGAGCACCTACCCCAGTACAGGGCCTAATAACACATGTACTGGGCTAGCATCAAGTTTCTCCGCAAACTCGCCTGCCACAGGGCTAAGGAGGAAGGACATCCAGGGTCCATGACCTCGTGAACACAGCTGGGGGGTAACAAGTGCACATCTCCCCCCCCAGGAGGAGAAAGGTGCTATACGCAAGTGGTACACCCAGCCAGTTGTCCCGCCAACTTACCTGTTTGTACCTGGACGAACCAGCTCAACCTGGAGATTGAGGAACCTTGCGAAGGTATTGGGTGTTGCCCAGCCTGGAGGACCTTGTACTGGTGTGCCCAGCCCTCGAAGGTGAACCGAAGAAAGGGCCTGTGCCAAGGAGAAACTGAGACGTTGAAGTATGCGTCCTTCAGGTCTACCGCTGCGAACCAATCTTGATGTCGGAAGCTTGCCAAAATGCATTTCCGTGTCAGCATCTTGAATGGGAGTCTGTGCAAGGCCCAGTTCAGAACTCACAGGTTTGGGATTGGCTGCAACCCACCGCCTTTCATTGGCATGATGAAGTAGGGGTTGTAGAACCCCTTCTTCATCTCGGCTGGAGGGACAGGCTCTACCACATCCTTCCGCGGAAGAGACATGATCTCCGCAGGCAGGGCAGCGGTGTTCTCGCCTTGCACTTGAGGTAAAACGGATGCCACTGAACCCGGGCGGGTGCCTGGCGAACTGAATCACATAGCGGAGTCGGATAGTCCCGGTCAGCCATCGGGACGAGTTGGGGAGCACAAGCCATGCCCTCAAGCTCCAGGCGAGGGGGAACAAGGAGACAATCGTGTCAGACGTACTGGCGGGTGGGGCCTTGCGGGGGGGCCTTGCCGGAGGCACCACGTTGAGGGGCTCAGACCCAAACTCGTGGCCGTGCTGAGTCTGGGGTCATCGAAGCACTTACCTGGCTCTGAGTACCCACCATAGGACCAGTCAGCGATGAGGGAGGAGGGAACTGTCCTCGTAATCCATCACAACCGCCCGGATGGGTATGTTGTGCCGCAGCTGGGCATGCAGGGGTGGGGGGCCCGCCTCCGCAGTGTTGTGTCTGCCATAAATGTGTGGTGTCTGGCGATCAAAATAATGACGGCCGTAAACACCGGGTGTGTGACCCAGGAAATTAGGAAACCGCTCCTTTTCTGAACATGTGGGTACTGCAGCCTTTCGGGCATGCGATGAATCAAAGAAAAGGCAATAAAGGATTCTCCTCCCGGCCCTCCACCGGGGGATGGAGTGGTCTGCTTACCATCTCTAGGCCTGTAGCAGGTCTCCACGTGCCTGGGTCACCCATCTCAGGGCCGTCTAGAAGTCTTCCTCGGGTTCTTGGCGGCAGGCCGTGAGACGGGGGTGTCTGCTTCCTGCGGGTTGCTCTATGCCGGGGCCGGGCCACTGGCCACTGTCGTCGCCGCAGGGGGACGCCCCTGGCAATGAGCAGACAGGGTGCGGGATCTTGATCCGTGCCGGGGCAGAATATGCTGAATAGTCTCCATCTGCTTTTTAACTACTGAGAACTGCTGGGCAAAGTCCTCAACAGTATCACTGAATAGGCTGACCTGGGAGACAGGGGCGTTAAGGAACAGTACCTTGACAGCCTCCCTCATCTCGACCAAGTTGAGCCATAGGTGGCACTCCTGGACCACTAGGATTGACATCGCCTGCCCAAGAGTCCGTGCCGTGACCTTCATCGCCCAGATCAGTCGCCGAGCGCAGCTCCTGCATCAATCCCTGGTCAGAATTACCCTTGTGCATTTCTCTTAGTGCCTTGGATTGATGCACCTGCAGGAGAGCCATGGCATGCAGGGTGGAGGCGGCCTGTCCAGCGGCACCGTAGGCTTTAGTCACCAGAGGCGATGTAAACCTACAGGTGCTGGATGGGAGTCTCGGGCGGTTCCGCCAGGTGGCGGCATTTTGCGGGCATAGGTGCATCACAACCACCTTATCCACCTGGGGAATCACCGAGTATCCCCTGGCAGCCCCACCGTCGAAGGTAGTGAGAGCAGAGGAGCTCAGAGACCGGGTCCGGGTAGTGAAAGGTGCCCACCACGACCTCGTAAGCTCCTCATGCACTTCCAGGAAGAAAGGGACCGAGGCAGGGCGGGGCACGGCCGTGAGCGGCGCTCCGAGCACAGGAACCAATCGTCAAGCCACGAGGGTTCGGGGGGGAGTGGAGGATTCCAAATAATAATTTTAGTGTACCGTGATTAATCAATTATTTTGTTTAAAGTTTATAAAAAAAAAAGTCATGAAGTTGCAACAGAACAATCACATTTCAGCATCCCATGAAAACGGACAGCGTCTTGTTAAGTAGTACTTAAGAGATGTGTACGAGCATTCTTGTTACGAGTATGTTATGAGCAAAAATAACGAACGTTCATTAAATCGCTTGTTGCAAACGCTCTTAACAACTAAGATCAATCGTTATTGTGGAACGAGACACTGAACGTTCGTTTCAGACACAATTGGATATTAGGTAACCAATCATATTTTCCGTTCTGACTCACCATTATTTGTGCAGTATATTAAAGTGTATTTTAAAGTGAACATTCCTACACTTATGTTAGCTAGACAATGCTTAACCGTTTATAACATATTATGTGTGTGTTTTATTCATTAAAAGTAATTATAAAGTAGGCCTATTAACCATTTAACTTGTAATAAAAAGAACATTAATCAAACCTATGAAGTCAAACCTATCAAGTTACCATACTATGGTTATCAGTAGTGTACTGTATACCATGCCAGCAAGAAACTGTCTTACCCAGACATACAAGTTGTTAGTTTATATGACTATGATTACAACAGACCATTAAAGTTTTTTATTTTTTTGTGGGGTTAAAAAAAAAATCACAGTATGCCCATCTCTTCTGTCACTACTACATCACTGGGAAAGACCAAATGGAGATGTTGTAATGATGGTGAGCAAAGAGAAAGGAGACAGCAGACTGGAAGAGACAGAAGAGCTCAAATTATCAGATAGTTCCTCTAACTGATCATGTTATGAATGATGGTCTCTCTGAGACACACACAAAGATCAGCCTAATGTGATCAGATCTACAGTGACTTCAATCTCAACAAAAAAGAAGTAGAGGCAGGAATGGCATTGGTCTGCATGCTACAACCAATGTCCACAATTACTGTACCATCTGTGGTCACAGTGCTGTCTTATGTCCATACAAGTGTGCCTTGTGAAAAATCCTTCAAACATGTATATTAAATATCTTATAAACCAGAATATCATTTCTCAATAGTAGCAAATAATAATAATATTACTGCCGCTGCTTCTCTCGCGTGTACATGCAGCATTCTGCAACTCATTGGGCTCATTGGACACTTGACAAACGTGCAGTGATCCAAGGAAGCACATTGCTATACCATGTATCTGCAAGTGCACAATGCGATAAACAGTCGCTCCTGTTTGTAATCAAAGCAAATCAATTTTTACCTTTAACTTCTTCATTCTTTTTCCAGAGGAACAAATAGAAATTTAGAAATATTTTACGAAAACACATGGAAAAGGTCCTTATTTTGGATTTTTATGATAAATGTGATATTTCAATAGTAAAGTTGTGGGTTTATGGCTGAAAATGTTATGAATTCAACAGAAAACACATCTATAGTTTTGATGTTAGTATTTAGTTTTAATAAGGACATTATCAGAAAAGAATACATTGCTTTATTATGCAGTGAAATTTAATTGTTCTGCAAAATTAAGAGTCTGTTTCATCGGCTGTGTGAATTCTTTTAAAAGCATTGACTATAGTTTGGAGAAATTTATCAAATCAATTGAGAAAAGATGTAAATATTAAATACATATTCAATGAGAGAAGGACCAGGTACAAATAAAGAATTATCAGATTTATTTTTGAGAACTGACTATGAACAAAACTGATAATACTTGATCAAATACCTCCATGGAAACGTTACATGACTCTTTTTTATTTAGAAATGTAACATTTAAAATGTGACAACAAGCAATTAATTTAGACATGCTATGTTTTTTTGATTGGTGTACACACTTTAGCAGTACACTTAAATTTTACTACAATGTTTTTTGCTGGGGTTAAATTGACATCAAACTATATTGGGCAACAGTCAAATAAAAAAAGAATTTGTCTACATTGTGTTACAACATAGGGTTAAAGCTTTAATGATATCTGTCATATGGGTTTTGATTAGGTGAGAGGAACTTAATAAAATAATTTGGAGGGTAAAAAATAGGTTAAAATAAGAAGTTGACAAAACATCAAGAATATATTTTAGGATTTTTAAATTCTTAGAGATTCCCCTTTGATTTCCTATAATTGTCCAGTAGCAACACATTATTCCAATGCAATATAACTGGGGTTCTAATACAGACTTCACAACAACATCCAAAAGGATTCAGCATCAAATCAATTGGAAATAATAATGTACACTCCAGTGGCAAATTATAAAATAAGGTCAGAATTTATTGCCCAGGAATATTAATCTAGATTATAAAGCATAGATTTTAAATCACAAATATTACATATAAGTGTATTATTATGACATTGTATTAACACAGCATAAAATATTAATTTATAATAATTTAATTTATGAAGGACATAACATAACTTATATTATATTTCAATGTTCATAAACAACTGCTCATTTAAGCATTATATAGGCTAATTATATATATATATATATATATATATATATATATATATATATATATATATATATATAGCAAAGAACAGCACAAAAACCATCACCCATATACTCAACATGAAAACTCTATTTCACACACACTCACCTGATGTGATCGTTGGAGAAACAGCTGCACGTGTCATTTATTTAAAAGTTGTGGCTTTGACGGACCCGCAGCAGCAGAACATATAAGATCTGATCAAATATCAGTGCGAGTCAGGAGTGAAATCCTCTCGAGTGCATGATGCCGCACAACGCGTTAAAGACTGAGCGAGGGGTGCCTCTCTCTCTCTCTCTCTCTCTCTCTCTCTCTCTCTCTCTCTCTCTCTCTGTGTGTGTGTGTGTGTGTGTGTGTGTGTGTGTGTGTGTGTGTTTTTATAGTTTTATATATAACATATTTTATATTGGTAAAATCAATACACCATTTTGTTCAATAAATACATTAAAAAATGCAGTTGTGGCCTAAAATATTAGCACCCTTGGTAAATATGAGCAAAGAAGGCTGTAAAAAATATGTCTTTATTGTTTATACTTTTTATCTTTCATTCAAAATATTCACAAAAATATACCTTCTAATGGATATCAAGCAATTGCAAACACAAGTTTTATCAAAAAACAAATATTTTTTGTCAAATACAGTATATGTTTGCCACAATTATTGGCACCCTTTTACTCAATACTTTGTGCAACCTCCCTTTGCCAAGACAACAGCTCTGAGTCTTCTCCTATAATGCCTAATAAGGTTGGAGAACACATGTGTTGGGCCTCATGTATTTAGATAGAAGACAAAGGCAGGCCTAACACAGTCGCAAAACCTAACTCAGGCCCCCACATACCAAGTCGTAAATCTTACTGATAAAAACGGGCCAAAATCAAACAAAGGGAGTCCAAAACAGACTATAAATCCCATGAAGCCTTGCTCACTAAAGGATCGCACTCTCAACTCCTATTGGATGAGGCACACAACAGAACGTCCCTCAACCATGACATCATCAGGAGTAGAAATACCTCTGAAATGCTTCCGGGATTTACTTCCAGCAAATTTGCTTGCAGTGGGTAGATGCAGCTCATCGCTACTCTCAGGTGCAACCTCGTGGCACAAGAAGTAACATCCGACTTGAAACTGTGGCCATACAATCTCCATCTCGCTGGATGAGTTGAGATTACTCTGTGTTCAACCGAACACTCAAACGGATCAGAAGGAAACTGCTGAGCAATCTGCATCTTCTTCCGTTTGCCTGCAGAAGTGAAGAGATTAAAGATTTCTCTTCCATCTTCAATCAAGTCGACATTTCAGATTTCTCCGCCAGCCCGCCGAGAATCAGCAGCCGTATGCCCGCCGACAGAGCGAGGAAACGGCCTCCTGTCATCATCCGAGCCTCGAGGAACCGAGTCTGAGTTAAAGGACGGATGAACACACATTCTGCATCCTCATGCGATTCAAGTAAGAGGTTTACGTCTGGGCAGAGATAGAATATTATAGTGTGTTATTCTTGTGTTTCAAGGTTTTTGTTTGTACAGTTTACGGACTGCCATGTCCGCTCATTATTAATACTCAGGGTATTAATTATCACGAATTTGATTTGCTGTATTGTGGTCCAAACAAATTGGACTGTTGTGTATTTTCGCCATCGCGGGTGAGACCGGCAAACTGAGTTTATCCATTAAAGAATCAAAGAACGCGGGACTGTTTACGAGCCGTCCACCGCGTCTCTGAGTGATAAACTAACAGCTGCTTTCTCTCCCATGATCACGAAATCGGCTTTGGGGCCGTCACTTAACTCTCTCTCTCTCTCTCTCTCTCGTACTAACCACTCACACACACACTCACACACACATGCGACCCCTCACAAACATTCTGGCACACATTTTTGGCTCGTAGATAGCTTCGTGCTAAAGCTCAGCTTTGTCCCTAGGCTATCGTACAAGCGGATACACGCGGTAACTGGTAGACGCCATTAACTGGTTTCTCTCTGCCCACATTCGCGGCCATATTCCCTGGCCAGAAGTCTCGCGTGACATACTCTCCACGAGAGTCACATCCGCCATTTTGTGCATGTCCCTCCTTACACACACACACACACACACTCACTCTCTCTCACACACACACACCCTCGTGTTATAGGATTATTTTGATTTCCATATCTAATCATATCACTGTTTAGTTTGTAGTTGTAAGTCGGAAGTTTATTGACTGCACTGTATTAATTATTAATTGATATTACTGCATAAATAAACTGTTTACATTACAAAGAGAAGTGTTTTGGTTTGTTTTGCATACGCCTGTGTCATGCTGATGGGATGTCAGTGCTCGGATTCAAGCCTTCATTCATTATCGATTTTCAGGAAAAAAACATTCTTTGGATGTCGATTTTCCTAAGAAAACAATCTAATATTGAGACTGTTATACTATCTGGTTATTAGTCCCTGATTCCAGGGTGATGCCCCGTCAATGTTAATCCTTATTAATATTCTGTTGATTTTTGATAATTGATAATTATCTTTGATTGTTGAATTTGAATGATCAATAAGCTAGTGTTAATTTTTATTAATGTTTCATCGATGTTAACAATTAACAATTATCTTTGATAATTGTTGATTTAAAGGATTAAAAAGCTAACATTGATTCTCATCAATGTTCTACTGATTTTAATAATTAATAATTATCTTTGATAATTATTAATTATTGCTAATAAACAAACCCGCTCCTAAACGTAGCGCACTACATTTACTGGAGCCCCATATGAGGTTTTAATGAGTTAGATTCAATTAATTAATTTAAATATTAATTAATAACTAAAGAAATAATTATTATTTCTGATAGTAACACTGATCTAAACAACCAGTAAAGCCCTACATAATAACTGGTGCCCCGTGTGAGGAATCCTACGTGCCAGTTCTGTCACAGTGTGTATGCATAAAAATCTAAAGTACTAACTTGAATCCTTACTTCAAAGTTTGGTTCTGTTTGACAATTGACTTCTCACAACTTACCAAACATAAGCCAGTGTGGTGTGAAAGTGCTCTTAAGAGTGAATTAGGGGTTGGTAAATTTACTATAGTCTGCTTAAAATCTGCTGTTGTTGTTATTTAACTCCTAACGCTTTCATCTAAATGTTACAGAGAGGTGCCAAGTCACTTCACTGACGCCCACCAAAGAGAAAACGCAGTGAAATTCGAACATTACATAACAGTAGACCGTAAGCCACAGGTCTAAGCCTCTCACCTGTGCATTCGTGTCAGCATTATAGAAACTGTAAAACAACAAACTATCAGAGCCACTGTGTCACAAGAATTTTAACTGCCCCAGTAAAATGAGTCACCAATTGCCCCGTGTGTCTAGAGCTGAAGCTCCACAGAGGTTAGTCGACCCAGCACTGCAAGATGTGGTCGCTGCTGTCGTTCGTCTCTCCGTAAAGGAGAGAGATAACCTTAACGGCTACAATATTAGTCGTTGTGATGAAGCATTGCAGGAACTAGTTGATTATGTCAACAACCCGGTTGGGAAGCCAAGGCGCACAATCCTGGACCTAGTGGGCCAAATGTTCCTTCTTCATCACCGCAAAACCCAACTGCAAACCGCCGAGCACCAGGCCCACCTCGCCCAGCTGCAGAGCAGCTATCAAATGGTGCAGAAGGAAAATCTCAGTCTGCACCAAGACGTTAGGTGCACCCAAGCTGAGAAAGTCCAGGCACAGGAAGATAATGCCCAGATGCAGGAGGAAAACGAAGCCCTGCGCAGGCAGCTTCAAGCTGCCCAGCTAAGAGTAGATTCAGATCAGGTAAGTGCAGCTGAAATGCACAGCACAACATCTGACATAGAAGAGGGCCCCCTCTTTAGCACAACGCGTAGTAATGTGCCCCTGAGAAACCCAGGGACACACGCTAGGAGCCGAGCTGCCCCTAGTGGTACAGTCTCTGATTTCATCCTCCAAGACACCTTTCAAGCTCCTCCAGCAGCCCGCTAGTTAGATGCAGGTGCCCCTCCTTACAGTTGCCCCCCCCAGTCAGTTTTCAGTCACACCACCTTGTGTTTCAAACCGACTGATTTCACACCAAGGAGGGGGGAAAATTATTGTCAAGCCCAGAGTGGTGTAAGCGGCTCGAAGATCCCATTAGCCAGGGAGCTGTACGCAACCCCCACGCGTCGACTGGACTCCTTCCCCACCACGAAGGGGAGGAAGTCATCCTCATCGCTATAGCGATCCGAGTGACTATGATGTTTCGGATGACTCGGACGACCCATGGTCATACCGACACCAACACATGCGAATCCAACAACTCGAGTCCCTCGCAGGCGACAGAGAACGCTTTGACCCAAGTACTCGAGATTCAAACATCAACAATTATCTCAGAGAAATTGAGCATTGCCTGGTTGACTTGCCTTACGCTTCGTCGCGTGAAAAACTCAAGCTTATATGGAAGACCACAGTAAGGATACGTTCATGGAAACACTACCAACTGGTACACGAAACCGCTACTCAGCTCTGTGTAAAGCCCTACGCGAGGAGTATTCGCTGTATATTGATGAAGCCTCCGCTACCATAGCTGCTTTCGCCATCACTCAGAAGAGGCACGAGCCTCCGCGTGAGTATTATAGACGCCTGAGAACCACGTACTTCCAAGGAAGTAACAAACCAGGCCTGGAGGAGGAACGAGCTTTCAAGTCTCTTTTCCTTCACAACCTCCACGAGTGCGTGCGATATGACGTCATGATGCACTGCAGAATGGGCAACCCCACCATGCAGGAAATCAGAAGGTATGCGCAACTGGAATGGGAGACACGCGTGCACCCTGCCCGAGGGCACGAAGGCGACGCCAGAGTCCTGGGGATCCAAGCCTAAGAATGTGCATACCTTGCACTTGAAGGCAACGAAATGCCTCACGTTAAGGTGAATGCTAGAAGAGGCGCCGATCACCCCGCCAGCAGGGTGGGCAACAGAACCAGGGGGGTGGTGACCAGACACACCCCCAGGGTCACGGCAGGCCAAAACAACAAAACGTTCGCCGGCCGAAAAGAATGGCGCGGTTCGAACGAAAACCCAATCAGGAAGGTGAGTGGATAGAAAAGGTTTCAAATCACCTCAGAGAACAAGATTTGAGAAAAGAAATGGAGGATATAAGGAGATGCTTGACTGAGTTAGTAACTAAGCTTGACGTGCTCCGTTGTTCACCAGGTCCGCCGACCTCCTCAAAGGAATACGGCGCTGAAACCTCGTCAGTATGACTAGACGATGTACCCCCTCCCGTTAACGCCAAAGTTTACTTTGTAGGTCGAGAAAAAGTAACAAGTTCCAAGTTGCTCCCCAAAACAGTCACTCCTAACATGCCACACCCTCCTTTTCTTTGATAATTGTTGATTTAAAGGATTAAAAAAGCTAACACTGATTCTCATCAATGTTCTATTGATTTTAATAATTAATAATTATCTTTGATAATTATTAATTATTGCTAATAACCAAACCCACTCCTAAACACAGCGCACTACGTTTACTGGAGCCCCATATGAGGTTTTAATGAGTTAGATTCAATTAATTAATTTAAATATTAATTAATAACTAAAGAAATAATTATTAACTATTTCTGATAGTAACACTGATCTAAACAACCAGTAAAGCCCTACACATGGAAAGGGATCTGAGACCATTCCTCCATATATAATCTCTCCAGATCCTTCAAATTCCGTGGACAGTGGAGAAATACTGTATGGAGGAATGGTCTCAGATCCCTTGCCATGTGTTCTCCAACCTCATCTTCAGTTCTCTTCATTTCACCCCACAGGTTTTCTATGGGGTTCAAGTCAGGGGACTGGTATGGCCATGGCAGAACCTTGATTTTATGGTCAGTGAACCATTTTTTGTGTTGATTTTGATGTTTGTTTTGGATCATTGTCCTGCTGGAAGATCCAACCACAGCCCATTGTAAGCTTTCTGGCAGAGGCAGTCAGGTTTTTTTATTTTTTATCTGTTGGTATTTGATAGAGTCCATGATGCCACGTATTAGAACAAGATGTCCAGGACCTCTGGCATAAAAACAGCCCCACAACGTTAGAAATCCACCACCATATTTAACCATGGGGTACTTCCCATTTCAAGTTCCTGTAGTGTTTGGCAAATGGAAGACGCTTGAGTTTGTTGATTGATGAGAGAAGAGGCTTTTTTTCTTGAAACTCTCCCAAATAAGTTGTGATGTAGGTGACGTCTGATTGTTGTTTTGGAGACTTTCCGACTCTAAGACCCAAATCATTTCTGCAAATCTCCAGCTGTGATCCTTGGAGAATTTTTGGCCTCTCGAACCATCCTCCTCATCGTGCATGGAGACAATTTAGACACATGTTCTCTTCCAGGCCAATTCGTAACATCTCCAGTGGATTGGAACTTCTTAATTATTGCCCTGATGGTGGAAATTGGCATTTTTAATGCTTTAGCTATTTTCTTAAAGCCACTTCCCATTTTGTGAAGCTCAACAACTTTTGTCGCACTATATTCTTTGGTCTTACCCATTGTGATGGATGACTAAGGGAATTTGGCTTGTGTGTTACCTCATATTTATAACCCTGTGAAACAGGAAGTAAATTTCAAGTTCCTATTCATCCAGGTGTACTTAAAAATGTAAAATATGAATGGGAATATACCTATTGTCAGAGCAGGGACAGGAGGCCTGGGAGGCGGCCACAGAGCAGGAACAGGGTTAGGAGGTTTGGGAGGCAGCTCTAGGAAGGGAATGAGGTCCGGTGGTTCGACCGCAGGAGGTGGAAACTTAGGGGGCGGAGCCATAGGCGGATCCAGAGACAGAGCAGCAGGAGTAGGGACTTGAGATCCCAATGGCGGAGCTGGAGATCGGTCCGGAGATGGAGCAGGTGGAGCAGTCAGAGGAGGAGTCTCAGGATGAAAAGCGGTCAGAGCTGCAGGAAGAGCAGGAGTTTGAGAGTCAGGAGGTGGAGCTGCTGGAGGATCAAAAACTGGACACTCAGGAGGAGGAACCAGATTGGGATTGGGCGGAGCCACAGGAGGATGGAGGATTTGGGTCTCAAGAGGAGGAACTGGAGGTGGAGCAGGCGGAGCCACAGGACGCTTGGAGCAAGGAGCCGTGGGAGGCCTGGAGCAAGGAGCCGTGGGAGGCCTGGAGCAAGGAGCCGTGGGAGGCTTGGAGCAAGGAGCCGTGGGAGGCTTGGATGAAGGAGTCCATTTAGGTGGTATGTTCTTCTGTTCTTCAAACTCTCAGAAGCAGAGGGATGGACTCAATCGCAGGGTTTATTGACAAGGAAAGGGATGAGAGGTGAAACAAACAGATGAGGTAATCCAAACACAGGTATGACATGAACAGCAGGTGAGTAAACTCCAAACAGGGTAATTAACAAAGTGCAGATGATCAGAAATCTCACAACTGTCTTTTGGTCCTTGTAGGAATCGTGACAAACAATAGGAGAGTCAAATTGCTAGAGGAATACACAGAGGATGAAACATACACCAAACTCAGATGATGGGAACAAATAACTAGGTAGGTAAACAAACTGGTATGTATTGAAGTAGCTAAGGAGTCCATAGTTTAGGGTGTACATAGACAAGAACAGACAAATGACTGAGTGTGAGAGCGGGGTTTTTATGCAGTCCATGATTAGAGTACTGATGACGTGCAGGTGCGTGTAATCAACTCAAGGGAGAGTGAGTGCTGTGTGGAGTGAGGGAGAGGGAGCAGAGTGTGGCGTGAGAGAGGGAGTCCGGTGGATCTGTGACACTTATATAATTTACTCATAAGAATTTCAAGGGGTGCCATAATTGTGGCAAACGAGAAAAATATTAATTTAATTATGAGATCTCCCCCACCCCCTACAAGTTTACTTCAATTAAAGGTTAGATTTTTGTGAATATTTTAAATGAAAGATCAAAAGGATAAACAATAAAGACATATTTTTCACAGCCTTCTGTGCTCATATTTACCAAGGGTGGCAATATTTATGGCCACAACTGTGTGCGTATATATATATATATATATATATATATATATATATATACAGGTGCTGGTCATATAATTAGAATATCATCAAAAAGTTGATTTATTTCACTAATTCCATTCAAAAAGTGAAACTTGTATATTATATTCATTCATTACACACAGACTGATATATTTCAAATGTTTATTTCTTTTAATTTTGATGATTATAACTGACAACTAAGGAAAATCCCAAATTCAGTATCTCAGAAAATTAGAATATTGTGAAAAGGTTCAATATTGAAGACACCTGGTGCCACACTCTAATCAGCTAATTAACTCAAAACACCTGCAAAGGCCTTTAAATGGTCTCTCAGTCTAGTTCTGTACGCTACACAATCATGGGGAAGACTGCTGACTTGACAGTTGTCCAAAAGACGACCATTGACACGTTGCACAAGGAGGGCAAGACACAAAAGGTCATTGCAAAAGAGGCTGGCTGTTCACAGAGCTCTGTGTCCAAGCACATTAATAGAGAGGCGAAGGGAAGGAAAAGATGTGGTAGAAAAAAGTGTACAAGCAATAGGGATAACCGCACCCTGGAGAGGATTGTGAAACAAAACCCATTCAAAAATGTGGGGGAGAACCACTACGCACAGACGTATGCAAGACATGGGTTTCAGCTGTCGCATTCCTTGTGTCAAGCCACTCTTGAACAACAGACAGCGTCTGAAGCGTCTCACCTGGGCTAAAGACAAAAAGGACTGGACTGCTGCTGAGTGGTCCAAAGTTATGTTCTCTGATGAAAGTAAATTTTGCATTTCCTTTGGAAATCAGGGTCCCAGAGTCTGGAGGAAGAGAGGAGAGGCACACAATCCACGTTACTTGAGGTCCAGTGTAAAGTTTCCACAGTCAGTGATGGTTTGGGGTGCCATGTCATCTGCTGGTGTTGGTCCACTGTGTTTTCTGAGGTCCAAGGTCAACGCAGGCGTATACCAGGAAGTTTTAGAGCACTTCATGCTTCCTGCTGCTGACCAACTTTATGGAGATGCAGATTTCATTTTCCAACAGGACTTGGCACCTGCACACAGTGCCAAAGCAACCAGTATCTGGTTTAAGGACCATGGTATCCCTGTTCTTAATTGGCCAGCAAACTCGCTTGACCTTAACCCCATAGAAAATCTATGGGGTATTGTGAAGAGGAAGATGCAATATGCCAGACCCAACAATGCAGAAGAGCTGAAGGCCACTATCAGAGCAACCTGGGCTCTCATAACACCTGAGCAGTGCCACAGACTGATCGACTCCATGCCATGCTGCATTGCTGCAGTAATTCAGGCAAAAGGAGCCCCAACTAAGTATTGAGTGCTGTACATGCTCATACTTTTCATGTTCATACTTTTCAGTTGGCCAAGATTTCTAAAAATCCTTTCTTTGTATTGGTCTTAAGTAATATTCTAATTTTCTGAGATACTGAATTTGGGATTTTCCTTAGTTGTCAGTTATAATCATCAAAATTAAAAGAAATAAACATTTGAAATATATCAGTCTGTGTGTAATGAATGAATATAATATACAAGTTTCACTTTTTGAATGGAATTAGTGAAATAAATCAACTTTTTGATGATATTCTAATTATATGACCAGCACCTGTATATTACAGATATAAAAAAATTGCATTTTTACTATTTGTAATACAATAGAGCTGTCTTAACGTACAATATATATTGTACGTTAAGACAGCTTTATTGTATTATTATTTGATTTTCACTAGTGGAAATGTTAATTTCAAACATATTTATGTTACTGTAACTAATAAGAAAGCCTTTTAAGATATATTTAATTACTCTTCCATTTATTGATATCTGAAATCTATTTCCAGATATCTGAAATACCAAAGATGTAGAAATACTTTTACAAATATATTGAAGTGTGTTGTTATTGGGGTTTGTGTGTGTGTGTGCATGAGAGATTTCAAAGCCGTAGACACAGCAGCCTCTGTCTGCCGGTGTGGGAAGAACAGCAAGAGCATGAGAGAAAACAAGAGAAAGAGCGAGACATTGAGACAGTGTGTAGGTGTAATGAGGCAGATGAGAGAGAGAAGGCAGCTGCTTGGGGAGTAAACACTGAGATGAAAGAGGATAGTACGATTATCTGATTAGAAGAGAGTAGACACAGGTGTCAGATAAAAATGCTACAACAGTTGTATTTAGACAAAACAAAGGCAGCAAGATCAGGATGAGCCAAGAGCAGGAGAGGGTGGGCAAGTGCAGTGGTAGGTCAGCGGTGGGAGTATTTAATTGGTGAGTGACACTGGAAGCTCTGCTAGTTAGTTCACCCTAATCAATCACCATTCAGTCAAGAGCCAGAGTCTCTGTCACCAAGGATGGACTGGGACTAAAAACCTATGCCTGGGGGCATCATGCACCACAATTATTACTATTTTTATTTTATATTTTTAGGGAGCTAACTTGATGCATGCAGCTAAATGTAGCTGGTGCAGTTTGATAAAGAGAGGCATTACATGCACTGCTGGGTGGATGTCCCACAGGTTCAATAATTAAGCTTTAGTTGTTTCAAAATTAAGCAGCTAAATTGCTGAGTAGAACCAAGAAATATGATCATATCAGCCCAATTTTATCATCCCTACATTTGCTACTGCTTAAGTTTCGGATACATTTTAAAACTGTGCTAATTACTTACAAAGCTTTGAATGTTCTAGCTCCTCAGTCCTTAAAGGGGCAGTTCACCCAAAATTCTCACATTTACTTACCATTCTTCTTTTAGAAGAATATCTCAGCTCTGTACTGTGAATGGTGCCCAAAACTTTGAAACTCAAAAAACACATAAAGGCAGTATAAAAGTAATCTATAAGACTCCAGTGGTTAAATCCATATCTTCAGAAGCGACATGATAGGTGTGGGTGAGGAACAGATCAAAATTTATGTCCTTTTTTACTCTAAATGTCCAATTTCACTTTCATTTTATACATCTGAAAGTCACATGTCAAGTCAAATAATTTTTATTTGTATAGCGCTTTTCACAACACACATCGTTTCAAAGCAGCTTTACAGAAAATCATGCTTTAACAGAAAATGAAACCGTAATATCTATAAAGTCTTTGAGTCATCATTGTGTAGTTTGATTAAATATGACTGTAAATTGTCTATAAAAATAAATAATTAAATAATACTTGTATTTACCCCAGTGAGCAAGCCGAAGGTGACTGTTGCAAGAAACACAAAACTCAATAAGATGTTGGATGATGGAGAAAATAACCTTGGGAGAAACCAGGCTTACTGTGGGGGCTAAACAGCATGAATATAATGCCAATATTAGTTTTTATGTGCAGTGTAAGTCATGGTTTAAAATTTGTAAACTAAGTAAGTGTTAAGGGCCAGTGTTTAAACAAAAATGTTTTATGAACTATAAGATTAATGACTAATGTCTTTGAAATTCATCCTGGATTAACTGAAGAAGTTCACATAGATGCATTGTACTTTGTTAGTTGGCTGATGAATGCTTTTTTGGCAATTAATTGATAGTCTGTGTATTCCATTTTAAGAGTGTAGTCCATCATTAGACCAAGGTGATGCAGGCAGAGATCATTGAGGTGCATCGCAGTTCAACCGGCAGGTCATTTCGGTGAGGTCCTAACTAAAGTAGCCTAATTGTGAGTTGATGGATAAATTAGGTGTATGCCTGGCTAAATAGATGAGTCTTTAGTCTAGACTTAAACTGAGTGAAAGTGTCTGCATCCCAAACAGTGTTAGGTTGACTATTCCATAGTTTAGGAGCCAAATAGGAAAATGATCTACCTACTTTTGTGGATTTTGATATTCTTGAAACTATTAACAGGCCAGAATTTTGCGATTGTAATTAACGTGAAGGAATATAGCGTGATAGAAGGTCACTTAAGTACTGCGGAGCTAGACCATTCAAAGCTTTGTACATAGTTAACAAATTTTGAAAATTAATATGAAATTTAACATGTAGCCAATGTAACAACGATAAAATGGGGCAAATATTATCATATTTCTTGGTTCTAGTCAGCACACTGGCTGCTGCATTTTGAACTAATTAAAGATTATTTATTGAACTTGCAGGACATCCTCCCAGTAATGCTTTACAATAATCTAGTCTTGAGGTCATGAACACATGAATTCGTTTTTTGGCATCAGCAACAGAGAGCATGTGTCGTAACTTAGCAATATTTCTGAGGTGGAAGAATGCTGTCCTTTGATTTTCAAAGATCTTCGCTGTAAAAGACGATGTAACAGTACATCCATCGAGAGTCAAATTATATTTTAGCGGCTTATTTTGAGTTTTTTTGTTTGGTTTAGAAGAAATATAAGGTTGGGTATCATCGGCAGAACAGTAGAATGCCAATATTCCTGATAATACCTTGAAGGGGAAGCATATGTAAGGAGAAAAGCATAGGCCCTAAAACTGATTCCTGTGGCACTCCATACTTAACTTTTGTTTGATTTGAAAATGCATTGTTTACACAGAAAAAGTGGTAGCGGTCTGTTAAACAGGACATAAACCATGCTAATGCAAGTCATCCAAAATATTTCTCAAGCCTATTCATGAGTATGTCGTGATCTATGGTGTCGAAGGCAGCACTAAGATCTAAAAGCACTAGAAGATAAATGCAGCCGTGATCAGGTGATAAGAGCAAGTCATTTGTAACTCTGATAAGTGCAGACTCTGTACTGTGATCCTGACTGAAATTGTTCATATATACCATTTCTCTGTAGACATTAACATAGTTGGGAGAACATTACCTTTTCTAGTATTTTCGACATAAACGTGAGATTTTAAATCGGTCTATAATTAGCCAATTCTCCAGGATCAAGCTGTGGCTGCTAAATAAGTGGTTTGATAACTGCCATTTTAAAGTTTCTTGGGACGTGTCCTAAGGATATGTGGTGCCTGTTTAGTTTCAATTTCACATTTGAAAGTGAAAGTGGAGATTAAGAGTTAAAAAGGACTTAAATATTGATGGCCCCATTTACACCTTGCATTAACATGTACTGTATTTCATATTTACATAGTATCTGGATGTTCTTAAGGAAGATTGCATTTACACCTTGCAGTCAAATTCTTCTCTACAGTGATTGGATAGAGATCCGATCAAAATTACCCACGAACAATGGAAAACACTACTTGCATATTACATTAGAGACTGTGGTAACTGAAAATTGTTAGTCTTTTAGCGATTTTTAAAAAACATTGATTGATCATTCAAATGCCTTATATTACCTTAACAGTCAGGGTTTTTCCTTCACAGAAAATTTTTGGTGGGCGCCAAATCAAAATTTTGGGTCGGCGAAGCAAATTTAAAGATATTTGTCTCACGTTCGGTGCTTGGCTAAATATACTTAATTTGAAATGTCTTTTGTCCAGGCATTCACGGGGATGTAAGAAAATGGTGTGCGGTGTGCCGTGAATGTCAGTTGGTGAATCTACCAGCCACCCCAAAAGCACCATTGCGCCCTCTGCCATTGATCGAGGTCCCCTTCGAGAGAATTGGCATGGACCTCGTCAGACCTTTAGAGCGGACCGCACACGGGCATCGCTTTGTATTAGTTCTGGTGGATTATGCAACACGATATCCGGAAGCAGTGCATCTACACAACATCTTAGCACCAGTGTTTATCACCCGCAAACCGACAGGTTGGTCAAACAATTTAATAAGACCTTGAAAAACATGATTCGTAAGTTAGGACATGAAAACGCAAAAAATTGGGATAAGTGGCTCGAACCCTTGCTGTCTGCAATACGAGAGGTCTTGCAAGCCTCCATGGGGTTTTCCCCATTTGAGCTACTGTTGGCTGCGTGGCGTGTTTGACGTCATATGGGAAGCATGGGAGGATGGACCTTCGAATAGCAAAAAAACAAATTCAATACGTTCTTGACCTTAGAGCAAAACTCCACATTTTGGGGTAGGTAACACAGGAGAATTTACTCCAAGCGCAACCACCCCTGGAGTTCGCTAGTTCGAATCCCAGGGCATGCTGAGTGACTCCAGCCAGGTATCCTAAGCAACCAAATTGGCCCGGTTGTTAGGGAGGGTAGATTCACATGGGGTAACCTCCTTGTGGTTGCTATAATGTGGTTAGTTGTCGGTTGGGCGTCTGGTGAGTTGAGCACGGATGCCGCGGTGGATGGCGTGAAGCCTCCACACGCACTATGTCTCCGTGGCAACGCGCTCAACAAGCCACGTGATAAGATGCATGGGTTGATGGTCTTAGACGCGGAGGCAACTGGGATTCATCCTCCGCCACCCGGATTGAGGCAAATCACTACGTGACCATGAGGACTTAAAAGAGCACTGGGAATTGGGCATTCCAAATTAGGTGAAAAAGGGGAAAAATAATAATAATAAATAAATAAATAAATAAATAAATAAATAAAAATGATGAGAGAATTTTCCTTTGGAGGTGAACTATTCATTTAAGTGACCTTCTATTGTACCATCATGTTCACTGCGATCGCAAAATTCTGGCCTGTTTTTAGAACCTAGAATATCAAAATTCACAAAAGGAGGTAGATCCTTTTCCTATTTAGCTCCTAAACTATGCAATTACCTTCCTAGCATTGTTTGGGGACATACTCTTTCAGTTTAAAGGGATAGTTCACCCAAAAATGAAAATTCTTTCATAATTTACTCATGCCATCTCAGATCTGTATGAATTTCTTTCTTCTGTTAAACACAAACAAAGATTTTTAGAAGAATATCTCAGCTCTGTTGGTCCAAACAATGCAAGGGAATGGTGGCCAGGCCCCTCCCGCATGCTCCCGCGAGATTCTGTCTCACTCCCACAAATAATGTCACATTTTGTCCCCCTCCTGCCCACAGCCCACAGGTCTCGCTCTGCCCGCTCTGGTGTCATAGGTTTTTTTTTCAAATTCCCACCCATAAAAAAAAAATGAAATAGGAGAGAAACACGTTTTGTTAACATATTGCCAAATATTTGATTTACTTGTCACTGGTTTAAAAGTGTTATTTGTACCTTTCTTTAATAAAGCGTTAACATTGGAGTCGCGTGGCGCAATGCGAAGTTCGGACGCGTGAATGGCGAGCTCTGTGCACTTTGCTAGTTTTAATACTTTTTGTCTCATAAACCGGTGAGATTCGATACACACTGCTCCATAACTGTTCAATGAAGACAATATGTTAAAGAATTCAAAATCCTTGGGCTCTGGAGACATTAAAAGACATTTACATGCTCAAGCTGAAGCCCTTGAGCAGCAGGCTGAAAGCCCGGGACTCAATTTGGCTAGTGAGGTGAAAGAGATTCAGCGTCAACTGTTGAATATGTCTGCAATGCTGACGAAGGTCGTTGCTGACTTGGAGGATCTTGCTGTAATACGGCGATCGATCACGGCCATGGAGACGAAATTCACTGAGTTGGTTAAAAGAGTGGTGGATGTTGAGAAACGGACCGATTATCTGGAGTCATCGGAGAAGGAATTAGCTGCTAACCCGCTAGTGACCAAGACAGACTTGGAACGCGTCTGTGAAAAGTTGGAAGACCTTGAGAATCATAACCGGTGAAACAATGTCAGAATTGTTGGAATTCCTGAGGATGAAGAAGGCCGAGATATGGTGAAATTCCTAGACGAGCTCTTCCCGAGTCTGCTCGACATAACCAGGCTATAAGCTGGAAATCGAGTGAGCTCACAGAGTTCCAGTTCGGAGATCCGTGGAGGGAGAAAGGCCCCGATCAATTCTGGCCAAATTTCTGAGACCATCCAATAAAGATTTTGTGTTACACGAGGCGAGGAGTAAAGGAAGGCTTTCTTGGAAGAACTACAGCATTTTCTTGTTCCCAGACTTTGCGAATTCAACAAGAGAGAAACGTGATCGACTCAAGGAATGGAAGAAACTCTTACATCAATGGAAGATCACTTTTGCACTGATGTTCCCTGCCAAATTGAGAATAGATACTAAGGATGGCCACCAAATATTTACATGCCCACAGCAAGCAATGTCCTTCATAAAGTCAATGACTGAGTAAGTTATTTGTGGTTCTCATGTTGCAGCAGAGTGTGCCTGACTCACTGAACATTCACTTGACTGTTCGAGGAACTGAGTACCTTTTTTGTTTCTCTTTGTGCTGGTTTCATCTAGCGGCTGGAGTTTGTTTTGTGGAATAACACTCCTTCGGGACAGTTTGTGGATGAATCTGCACGTTCTTTGTGCTTATGCCTCGTATTGGCTGGAGTTTGTTTTGTGGAATATTTCTTACAGGAAATTGGAGTCATTAGGTCAGTTGTTGCACTCATGTAACAGCCGAGCGGGATTGACTCGCTGAACATTCACTTGACTGTTCGAGGAACTGAGCACTTTTTTGTTTCTTTTTGTGCTGGTTCTGCCTAGTGGCTAGAGTATGTTTTGTGGAATAACACAGCTTTGGAACAGTTTGTGGATGAATCTGCATGTTCTTTGGGTTTATGTTTCTTATTGGCTGGAGTACATTTTTTAGATTATTTTCTGTTGTGTAATTCTGTCTCACAAAATGTGCATAGAAACACCGGACTTGTGCAATCCGATGGCAAAGTTGTCACAGGGAATCTCGTAGGCGTACATGGACTGTTTGAGTTTAGAGAGATGGATGCCCATTGGCGCTGTTGTGCTGTTAATGCACACGTTTTTCTTTTTTCTGTTTTTTTGTTTTTTTTTGTTTTGTTTGGGGGGATGTTCAGGGTTTGATTGTTGCACTAATGTTGGAATGTGGTTGTTATAATTTTATTTTTGACACAATCTATTTTTTTCTAATATGTCAAAATTTCAAATGTCAATATGAGTGGATTGTCTCTCTCCATGTGGAATGTGAATGGGTTGGGGCACCCCATAAAAAGAAGGAAGATTATTTCTTTTCTTAAATGTAATAAATATGATACAGTGTTTCTTCAAGAAATTCATCTTTCCCAGCAGGAAGCTGAAACATTTGGGAAGATATGAGGTGGACATGTTTTCTTTAGTGCTGGCTCAAGTACACACACTGAATCAACATTTAACATTTAACCCCCTCTAATATCCCTCTCCAATCACCAACCCCACCCTAACCCCCAGTGAGTGACACCCCTGTGGTCACAAAATAATACACACACACACACACACACACACACACACACACACACACACACACACACACACACAAAAATGTAAATATATAATAAACATACATAATTAAACTAGACTTCTCTCTCCCTATCCCTTCCCCGAGAGTCCCCCAAAACCGCTAAATAATTACTCCATTTTCTGACAAACAAGTCCCCAAACCCCAGCCTTCTACTTGCCACCTCCTCGAAAGCTGCCACCCTCTCCATCTCCACACACCACTCCAGAAATGATGGCACTCCATCCGACTTCCAACCCCTTAAAATAATTTGTCTGCCAATCATAATACTGGTCAGAACCCTATTTTTTATATGTTTGTCCCCTATATTTATGACTGTCCCATCCCCCAAAATACAAAGTCTGGGGCAAAGTCAAATTAGAGTGCCCAAAACATCACACAAACAACTCTGAACCTTCAACCAAAAATCTTGGATCTTAACATACCCCCAAAAGACATGGGTTGTGTCTCCAACTTCTGATTGGCATCACCAGCAAGTGGGTGTGTCTTTAAGACCAAGCCTATACAATCTAGAGTGGGTTCAATAAAATCTATGTAAAATCTTGAATTGCATAAGGCAACCCCTTGTAACTCTAGATGCAGACTTGACATTTTTTAGAATCCTAGCCCACTCTCCCTCCTCCAATACCAAATTTAAATCTTTCTCCCATAATCTCTTGAGAGAAGTTGAATCTCCATCCCCAAAACTCTGAATTAGCAGGGAGTAATACACTGATGCCTCATGACATTTTCCAAAAGCAGTAATCACCTCTCCCAGTGTATCTGCCGCTTCAGGGGGGTGTGTGCTACTCCCAAAAAAAAAAAAAATACAGAGAAGGTGGCGCAGCTGTAAATACCTATAAAACTGAGATCCTGGGAATCCCAAAATTGTTGAACCAAATGGCGCTGCCAGCACCCAGAGCCACGAAGGCCCTGCTGCTGCCAGCACCCACAGCCACGAAGGCCGCTGTGGCTGCCAGCACCTAGAGCCATTAAGGCCGTTCCCCTGCTGCCACAGCCAGCACCCATAGCCACGAAGGTGTTCACCTGCTGCCGCAGCCAGCACCCATAGCCACGAAGGCTGTTCCCCTGCTGCTGTTCCCCTGGGGAACAGCCTATGTGGCCGGGAGCGGTGGCGGCAACTGGGGAACGGCCTCCATGGCCGTGAGCACTGGCGGTGACTGGGGAACGCCAGCAGGGGAACGGCCTTCATGGCTCTGGGTGCTTGCTGCGGCAGTAGGGGAATGGCCTTCATAGCTCTGGGTGCTGGCTGCAGAGGCTTTCCCCAGTCGCCAGCCAGTGCTCCTGGCCACGGAGGTCATTCCCCCCTCACCGTCTGAGCTCACAGCCACTGAGGCCACTGCCCTTTCACTGCCAGTGCTCAACAAAGGAGACGGTTACCTTGCCACTGCCTGTGCTTACAGCCTGTAAGACTGTTCCCCTGCCACAGCCAGTGCCTGAGTCTGCCACAGTTCCATCCCCTGGGCCTGTTCTGGCTCTGCTCCCTGAGTCGCCTTCTAACTCTGGTCCCTGTCCAGCGGCTGCCGCTGCCCTGAACTCTGGTCCCTGTCTAGCAGCCGCAGCTGCTCTGGTTCCTTTCCAGCAGCCACTGCCCAGTGCTCTGTCCCCTCTGCCCTGAGGCCACATCCTAGGCCACCAGAACCCATATCTGTCCTGAGGCTGCCTCCCAGGCTTCCAGACCCTGCCCCTGCCCTGAGGCTTCCTCCCAGGCCACCGGACCCCGCCCCTTTCTCTAAGTTCCCTCCCTGGTGTCCCATCCGTCCCTCTCTGTGTTTTCTTGTCTGTGTTAGTTCTCCTTCTGTGTGTCTGGTCTTTGTTTGATGTTCCCATTTTGGGATGCCAGGTGGTGTCCCTTGGGGGGTACTGTCACAGTTCCTGTCACTTTGTGACCTGTCTGCTTCAGTCCTGTTCCTCCCTGCCTGGTCTGGTCAGTCCTGTGCCCCTATTCTTAGCCCGGAGTTCCCTTTGTCCCCTTCAGGGTTGTTTTTGATCCCCCTTGTGGGAATTTGTTTTATTAATAAAGAATTTTGTTTTTTGAACTCTGCGTTTTGGTCCTTACCTCTGCCCCCACCCTGTGACAACAAGAGAACAAAATACTGGTCAAAACATCACAAACTTATTCTAACTTTGGAGTAACATTGGAACAACTTGGCATAAACTTAAATAAAGTTTGAAGATACTATTTAATAATATGATAACTTTTTTAAAGATTTGCTATCTGCCTTTCCACAATTTTATACCAAATCACACACTGTTAATAATGGTAAATATATCCATAGCCTTTGAACTGATTTGCTTAAATTCAACACCTATTATGAGCAAAAAGTTATGTTCTATAATTAAACATTTATAATTTTCAACATTTATAATTACATGATGTTTAAGAGTATAATGAAATTATAGATGAACGTATTACGAGAAATGTAAGCATAGTGTAGTTCTAGCGGGAAGACTAGCAGCTGTACATCATCGCACCATTAGCTAGGTAACTCCTAGCCAATCGCAGGTAAGCCAATGCTTTATGTGTCTGCTCACAATCTATCACATTGCTGATTCAGTGTGCTAATACGGCAACCTCCACCACCATCAGTTGAGACCCGTCCTGCACGGGGGTTGGCTCCTCGCCCCTGCCTCCTATCTCCGGCAGGATATGACGTTCCGTGTACAACATCTTTGGACAGGGCTTATGCCAAAGAGAGACATTACATTTCTGTTTAATATTCATCAAATAAATGTCATCTTAAATTTCACTCAAGTCTGCGAATCTTCCTGATAGAAACGTTCTGAATGCTGGAAATGGTTACAGCATGAGCAACTTTAGCATATCACACAAAAGAAAGATAAAAAAAGAGGTCAAATGATATGCTGAAAACCCACTGGAGGCAAGAGAGTCACCTCTTACAGTCTAATCAGTATTCTGACACTTTAGTGGGAATATTGGACCTTGATTACCATTCATTACCACTATTGATTGCAACTGAGCGTTTACAGAGGAGGCAATCAATCCGTTTCAGAAATAATTATTTAGGAGAAATGCATTTATTCCACTGAAATTATAGTTTGTGTTGACTTTAAAGAAGGATTTGCTTTGTGGTGTTCTGGAAAAATGTTGCATCAAGGAGAATAAAAAAAAAAGACTTTCAGAAGACATATATTCAATAAACTCGACTACTGTGATATGAAGAGGGTGGAATCACATCAAATATCAGTAAGTTTGTAACTAAGTCAGTGCACCACCATTTCTTGAGGCAAGACTTAGTAGGTTAGTATGTCATCAGGGCCCCATTTCCAAAAAACATCGTAAGCCTAAATAGATCGTAGAAACGAACGTACGAATCATCATAGAATTACGGGCTCTTTCCCAAAAGCATCGTAACTTAAGTAGTACTTGAAAATTGTCCTTGTTCATTATATTTTAATTAAAAGTTTTTGTATGTTTATATTTAAATAGAATATATTATATTAAATAGGTCTACTTATATATTGATTAGGGTTAGGGCTGTTTTTATCATTTAATATAAAAATGAAGACATAAAATATATAAATGAAATAAAATAGTCAAATAAACTAAAAATATAAATATAGCCGCAAGCGTCAATCATCAATGTTGGGCTTCATGTATTCAGATAGAAGACAAAGGCAGGCCTAACACAGTCATAAAACCTAACTCAGGCCCACATACCAAGTCATAAATCTTACTGATAAAAATCGGGCCAAAATCAAACAAAGGGAGTCCAAAACAGACTACAAATCCCATGAAGCCTTGCTCACTAAAGGATCGAACTCTCAACTCCTATTGGATGAGGCATATGACAGAACACACCTCAACCATGACATCATCAGGAGTAGACATACCTCTTAAATGCTTCCAGGATTTGCTTCCAGCAACTTTGCTCGCCGTGTGTAGATGCAGCTCATCGCTGCTCTCAGGTGTAGACTCGTGGCACAAGGAAGTAACATACAACTTGAAACTGTGGCCATACAATCTCCATCTTGCTGGACGAGTTGAGATTACTCTGTGTTCCACCGAACACTCTAACGGATCCGAAGGAGACCGCTGAGCAATCAGCATCTTCATCCGTTTGCCTGCAGAAGTGAAGAGAGAAAAGATTTCTCTTCAATCTTCAATCAAGTCGATGTCGCTGATTTCTCCGCCAGCCCACCGAGAATCAGCAGCCGTACTGCCCGCAGACAGAGCGAGGAAACGGCCTCCCGTCATCACCCGAGCCTCGAAGGAACCGAGTCTGAGTTAAAAGGACGGATGAACACACATTCTGCATCCTCATGCGCTTCAAGTAAGAGGTTTATGTCTGGGCAGAGATAGAATATTATAGAGTGTTATTCTTGTGTATCAAGGTTATTGCTTGTACAGTTTACAGACTACCTAATACTCAAGGTATTTCATTATCACGAATGAGATTTGCTGTGTTGTAGTCCAACCACATTGGACTGTTGTGCATTTCCGCCATCGCGGGTGAGACCGGCACACTGAGTTTATCCATTAAAGAATCAAAGACCGCGGGACGGTTTACGAGCCGTCCACCGCGTCTCTGAGTGATAAACTAACAGCTGCTTTCTCTCCCACGATCGCGAAACCGGCTTTGGGGCCGTCACTTAATTCTCTCTCGTACTAACCACACACACACACACACACACGCGAGCCCTCACAAACATCCTTGCACACATTTTTGGCTAGTAGATAGCTTCGTGCGGATACACGCGGTAACTGGTAGACGTCATTGACTGATTTCTCTCCGCCCACATTCGCGGCCATATTCTCTGGCCGGAAGTCTCGCGTGACATACTCTCCACGAAAGTCACGTCCGCCATTTTGTGCGCATCCCTCCTTACACACACACACACACACACTCTCTCTCTCTCACACACACCCTCATGTGTTATAGGATTATTTTGATTTCCATATCTAATCATATCACTGTTTAGTTTGTAGTTGTAAGTCGGAAGTTTATTGACTGCATTGTATTAATTATTAATTGATATTACTGCATAAATAAACTTTGTTATATTTCAAAGAGAAGTGTTTTGGTTTGTTTTGCATACACCTGTGTCACATGCTGACGGGATGTCAGTGCTCAGATTCAAGCCTTCATTCATTGTTTATTCTATTGATTTTTGATAATTGATAATTATCTTTGATGATTCTTGAATTTGAATGATCAATAAGCTAGTGTTAATTTTAATCATTGTTTCATCGATGTTAACAATTAATGATTATTTTTGATAATTGTTGATTTAAAGGATTAAAAAAAGCTAACATTGTTTCAAATCAATGTTTTATTGATTTTAATAATTAATAATTATCTTTGATAATTATTAATTATTACTAATAACCAAACCCGCTCCTAAACGTAGCGCACTACATTTACTGGAGCCCCATATGAGGTTTTAATGAGTTAGATTCAATTAATTAATTAAAAAATTATTTAATAACTAAAGAAATAATTATCAGTTATTTCTGATAGTAACACTGATCTATACAACCAGTGAAGCCCTACATCAGGGTCCAAGCACGTATGGCCAGGACATGACAAAATAATTTAATTGGACACAATAGATCATGTGGATCCTGTTGACACAAGCATCCATATGATCCACAAGCATCCAAAAGATTTTTAATCACAGTTGCAAAATGAAAGTTTTATTAGAATGACAAAATAATTACAATAGAAGATGAAGAAGAAGAAGAGATTTTGGATTGCTGGACAACAGCACATTACAAGAGCAAGCTAAGTCAAAGAGGATTTTCAAGGATTTTTAGTCTTGGAGCTCCATCTAGTGGACAAAATAGGTAATATATCCTTGATTTACCATGCATTAATGAGATTTTGGATTCATGGACAATTAAATCAGGAAAAACTTAACTTGAGAAAAATAAACAGATTTCATAGGGCTCTTCATTTGTTGGATAGCTGTTACTATTTTTACTGCACAGTTCATCTTGTCTTAAGGAATCAGAGGAAAAAAATATTTTTATTCTAGCCCATACGGTTGTGAAGATATGAGCCAAAGCGTAAAGGTGCTTATTATAGCGCCACCTAGAGTTGGATGGGTGTGTGTATGTAAAGGCCTGAGTAATAGGGGAGATTTGGGATGATCCTTTCAAGTTTGTTGTCTCTATGACTTATGGTTTTTGCTGCCAATATGCTTTTAGGCCAGCAAAAAGTACATTAATAATAACAATAAATATATTCGCAAGTGGCAATCATCGGAGTCCAAGCACGTATGGCCAGGACATGGCCAAAATAGTTAAATTGGACATAATAGATACTGCGGATGCTGTGGACTGCTGTTTTTGTGAAATTATAAAATTTCGTCCTAAAATTTTCTCAAAGACGATTTTCAAGGATTTTTAGTCTTGGCGCTCCATCTAGTGGACAAAATCGGTAATACATCCTTGATTTACCATGCATAAATGAGATTTTGCATTGCTGGACAATTAAATCAGGAAAAACTGAACTTGAGGAAAAACTTAAACAGATTTCATAGGGCTCTTCATTTGTTGGATAGCTGTTGCTATTTGTACTGCACAGATATTACATTACAAGAGCAATAACTCAGAGGATTTAATGGAATTTCTTAACTTGCTACTCCATCTAGTGGACAAAATCTGTGGTACATCCTTCATCTGTCAATTATAGTTGATAAAATTATATTTTTAATTGCTGTTGACAGGAGGAAATTGATGAAATTTAGCCCATGTCCTCAGACTATAATAAAACTATATATGTTTTAGTTTTGTCATGTTTGGACCTTGTGCACACAAATAAATGCATAGTAGTAGTTACAGTTCAAACCCAAAGAGTTTATTGGGTTATATCTTCTAAACGATTTTACATATAAAAGATCAGATTTTATTTTTGTCAGGACAGTTCCTAGATGATATGTACACATTTTTGAGCCAATCGGACAAATGATCTAAGAGAAGTTAAAAAAAGTAGCTTTTTGTTTAGAAAATTGTAAATGGCTGAGCATTTTTCGGGGCGGTAATAAAATCGGAGATAGATATTTTGTTCGTCTTGACTCAAGGAATCAGAGGAAATAATAATTTTGATTTTAGCCCTTATAGATAATAAGCTATTAGCAAAAATGAAAATTAGCTCATTATAGCGCAACCTTGTAGACAAATCTTGCCAAATTTGGTATACACCTTAATTTTGGTGACCTGTAAGTGCACCGTAAATTTCACAATGACTGGCTATTCGCAACACAGGTTATTAGCTGCTGAAATTTGATTGGCTGCTGGCGGCCATTTTTGTTGATTTGCCTAATCATTTTTGTAAGGATTTGTTAGCACATGACCCAAATATGATGCATGTCAATTTTCACATTTTTCACTCAAACGGTTGCAGTTATAAGGAATTTTTTGCTGTAGAGTACCTATTGGAAAAATTTGAGGAAACTTTGCATGCATCTTCAGAATTTTCTGATATCAAACTATTCCAAGTTTCGTAAAGTTTGGAATTTGCATTCAGAAGATATAGGCCATCGAGTAAATTTGGGCCACAGCCAAATAATTAATTAGCTTATATCTTCAAAACAATTTGACAAATCAGAAATATGAAAAAAAAATTTGTCAGGACGGTCCCTAGATGATGCGTGCAAAATTTCAAGCAAATCGGAGAATCGGCCTAGGAGTTCGCAAAAGTAGGTTTTTCAGAAAATTAAAAATGGTGGAAAATTTTTTGAAGCAGAAATTAAATGGGAGATATACGGTTTGTTCATATTGACTCAATGAATCTAAGAAAAAATCATTTTGATTCTAGCCCATACGGTTGCGAAGATCTGAGCAAAAATATAAAGATGCTTATTATAGCACCATCTAGAGTCAGATGGATGCGTGTGTACGTGCCTGAGTAGTGGGGGGGATTTGGGACCATCCTGCCAAGTTTAGTGTCTCTATGACTTACGGTTTTTACTGCCCATACTCTTTTAGGGCATAATAATAATAATAATAATAATAATATCTCATTACGTTAAAAAGTTATAACCATTTAAGTAAATGTGGCTACACCCACTTTTAAAGTTTTGGCGTACCGTTGTGATGATTAATCGTAAGTTCTAATTTTTTGATAATAATTCATATTGGGAATATTTCTGCACTGGTTTGGTGTGTAGATCAGGCGAATGATCTAGGACTAGTTCAAATAGCTGCTAAAAGTTGATTGGTCGATGGCGGCCATGTGTTTCAAGATATGTGACTGTCCTCATAGACAGTCGTATAGATAGACACTTAATGGCAACTTGGACAAAGACACTGCATGCAAAATTTCAAGTCGACCGGATCAACGGTTCAATAGTTAGAGCCATTTTTATATATTTATTATTATAGCGCCACCAAGAGACAGATTTTTTTGTGTGTCCTCAGAATGTCCCCATAGATGTATGTATACCAAATCTGGTTATAATATATCTCATTTCATTCAAGTGTTATAACCATTTAAATAAAAGTGGCCACGCATGTTTTGGTGTACCTTTGCGACAATTAATTGAAAGTTCAAACCTTTTTTAATAATTATTAATATTGGGTCTTCAGATAATATTTCTGCACTGGTTTGGTTCTGATTGGGTGAACGGTCTAGCACTAGTTTGAAAAAGTAGTTTTTTTTAAATAAACTTAAATATTTAACAAACAATTTGATTCACACAAATGCTTCTTGAGGCAAAGTTGTTCAGAATGAGGAAATCTATCATATGGTATGAATAACGTGTGTCTGAGTGAAACACAGTGGTATATACAAGGATTTACACGCATAAAAAACACAATAGAGCCTCCCGTGGCCAATTGTTTTTCAAATTTTGCACAGTCCTCTTGGGCCAAGAGACATATCGGCCTACCATGTTTCATTCCAATCTGCCTTTTCTAACCCTATCTAATAGCTGCTAAAAGTTGATTGGTCGATGGTGGCCATGTTTTTCAAGATATGAAACTGTTCTCATGGCACCTTGGACAAAAACACTGTAGGCAAAATTTCAGGTTGATCATACAAATGGTTCCATAATTAGAGCCATTTTAAGGTTTTTAATTATTATAGCAACACCAATTTTTTGTATGTCCTCAGAATGATCATAAAACAATGATAAAGTGTCTTAATTGTCAGAAACATCAAGTTAGGAAGCACAGATATATGGTATTTTTTACACTCCTGACTGTTATAGCGCCACCAAGAGGCATAAGTGCACAATTTTTTATGTGTCCTCAGAATTACCCCATACATATGTGTACCAAATTTGGTGATAATATCTCATTCTGTTCATGAGTTATAACCATTTTATACTGTTGTCAGGCTTACTGTTTGAAGATGTATCGAAAGTTCAAAATTAATTTGACATCTTTTCATATTGGGAGTCTGCTGAATCTTTCTGCACTGGTTTGGTTCTGATCAGGCAAACGGCCTAGAAGGGCAGAAAAAGAATAATAATAATTATAAGAAGAATAACCTTTGGTGCTTGTCCCCCTAATAAGAAAATCCTAATGGTTACAATAGGGTTCCAGCACCTTTGGTGCATGGCCCCCGAATAAGAATAATAAGCAAATCGGAACAAATACAATAGGGTGCTTGGACTCCTAAATAAAAACAAAATCTAAACAAATACAATAGGGTTTCAGCACAATCATTGCTTAGCCCCCCAAAATATAGCTGAAAGCAGCAATTAACGGGGTTCACACTATTAAGGTCCTTTAAGTACATATTCAACAAATATCAAGTATTAACTAGATTGAAAGGTTTGTGGACAAATTTTAGGTTGGCTTGAAAAAGCCTAGTCTGAAAGTTGATAGATAGATAGATAGATAGATAGATAGATAGATAGATAGATAGATAGATGAGTGAAACCAGAAGTCTTTACATTGTTCTGGTGCAGATATATGTGATTTGTTACTTGGTTGCTAGGGTAACCCCATCTGGTTACTAGGCAGTTACCAAGGTGATACTCAAAATGCTCCTTGTAACTCTTAGTCAAATGAAAGAAACCCGAAGTCTCTATGATGTTCTGGTGCAGAGATATTTGATTTGTTACTTGGTTGCTAGGGTAACCCCATCTGGTTACTAGGCAGTTACCAAGGTGAAACTTAAAAGGCTCCTTGGTGCCCTTGCTACCCTGAGTCCAATGAACAAAACCGGAAGTGTCTACAATGTTCTGGTGCCGAGGTATATGTTTTGTTACTTGGTTGCTAGGGTGAGCTCACTTGGTTGCTAGGCAGTTTCCAGAGTGATACTAACATGGCTGCTTGCTGGCCTGAGTTATAAAAGCCAACAATGAAGTCTCTATGATATTCTGATCCGGTGATATCCATCTAAGCTCATTTTAATGGAAGTCAACAGGTTTTGGTTGCTAGGGTGCACGAAATGGTTGCTAGGGTGTGGCTAAGTATTGTCCAGCATGATATTTAAAGGCCCCTTGCTGGTCTGAGTCAAATAAGCCAAAGTTGAAGTCTCTACTATGTTGTTGTGCAGAGATATGTGTTTTGCTATACGGTTGCTAGGGTAATCAATCTGGTTGCTAGGAAGTTGTCAGGGTGATCTTAAAAAGGCTGCTTGATGGACTGAGTGTAATGATCCAAACCTGAAGACTCTATGACATTCTAATCAGGAGATATCCATCTAAACCAGGGGTGGGGAACTCATTTGGAGTAGGGGGCCACATATCACATTACACGGGCCAGGCCATTAGCCTACCCTACCTACTATTTGTTATTATTAACTATAAGTCTGATCAATTTTATCATGTTTGTTCAAATTATCAGGCCTAGCAGGGATGCTATTACTATGGTTGTAACTTTACTGCAAGTGTATGCTCCTCAAAACTATCTACACATAGAACAGTCTGTGCTGATGAAAAGCCCTAAGACAGAAAGACAAACTTGTCCTACCAAGATTAAATTCAACACTTTATTCATCACCCAAAATGGAATTCTAATGTAGATTTACAACAAAAACTGACAATGCATGACAAGGCTTCAACAGCCAACACACAACATGGATGATACAACAAGCAGACCAGTCATTTCACCACATCACTATGAATGAAATATACACTCAAAAGTACTTCATCATTAATTTTTTTGAAAATCTTAAGGAAAACAGTAAGGCAAAATGACAATGAAATGTAATTGAATGAGTTTGCAAGGCAATTAAGTAGATTTGGACCCTATATCTGTGAAAGGTGTAATAATTAACATAAAACAATATTATAACCTATTGTAGACATTCTTGTATAACTGAATATCAACAAGAAAAAGAAACATGAATGCTTGACTGTTTCAAAAAACAGTCCCTGCCTGACACCTGACACCTTTTGACTTTAACCAACATATATATATATCAGGAGTGGGTCTTTGAGCAGTCGCCACTTTCATAATGTCATTTAAGTTATTGTGTGTTAGGCAACTGCACAGTTCGGATTTATTTATGTTCATTACAGAAAAAGCCTGTTCACATATGTAGGTACTTTCAAACATGCACAGAAGCACAGAGGCAAAGGTTGCTAGTTTGGGATATTGTGGAACAAGATACTGATAGAATGTATGCAATTCAATATTGGCAAATTTTTCTTTCATTTGCAGATCACCTGGAACATCAGCAGGGTTATAAGAGAACGGCAAAGTAAATAGTCTGATTTTTGGCTCAAGCTGATGCAGTACTTGTAAACACTGCTAAAATTCAGACTTTTGGTCAGATATTTTGAACTTGAATCATGCAATGTTGCCATCGCTGCTGGTGTCTTTCAGTGAGGAGAAATGTGCAGGGTTATTCTCTGAAAGCTGCGTCTCCCACATGTCAAGTTTCCGCTGAAATGCACAAATGTCATCAAAGTACTCTGTTAAAAGTTTATCTCGACCTTGCTGTTTGGTGTTAAGAATGTTCAAATGGCCAGTGATGTCCACCATAAAGGCAAGATCCTGTATCCAGTCCGGGTCATCCAATTCACTCAGCGCTATCCCTTTATGTTTCATGAACAATCCAACTTCCTAAAAGCACTTGAGGACTGCTCCTCGGCTTAACCAATGCACATCCATATGGTAGGGTAGGCCATGGCTAATATACTGTTCATTAAGCAAGGCATCAAACTGACAGTGGTTCAGCCCTCTCACACAAATGAAGTTCACTGTTTTAGTCACCACACTCATGACATGGTCCATTTTTAGTGACTTGCTGCATAATGCTTCCTGGTGAATAAAACAACGAATACCCCAAAACTCATTACCTCCACACAATTTCATCTTCTCCTGTAATTTGTGAACAACCCCTCCTTTTCTTCTGCACATTGAAGGGGCGCCGTTGTGATGCTAACAGCACAAGCCCAATCCACTCCTAGCTGGTCCAAGGACCCAACCAGGCAACTGAAAATGTCATTGGCATTGGTAGTGTCTGTCATTGGAAAAAGTCCCACAAACTCTTCTGTGATTTTCAAACATTCGTCTACTCCCCTGATAAAAAATGGCAAGTTGAGCCACACTATTGAAATCCGTGCCCTCGTCGATTGCGATGGAAAAGTATGTGAAAGTTTTAACCTTGTCTTTTAATTGACTGTCCAAGTTGTGTGCCGATTCTGTGACATATATTTGTGAATGTCTGCCACTTGTCGGGATATACCAGTTCAGCTGCTTTGAGCATGCATGTTTTAATGAATTCCCCCTCAGAAAAAGTCTTTGAATTCGATGCAGTTTCTTGGGCAGTGATGTAACTAGCCTTTACAGCAGCATCATTCATCTCCCGACTATGAGTAAAAACAGACTGTTGCTTCTTAAGTGCTGCAACCAACTCATTTAACTTTTCTGTCCGTGCCTGCCCAGTATAATGGCTGTACCTCTTTGCATGGTTTGTTTCATAGTGCCGTCGAATATTACATTCTTTGAGGACCGCCACTTGCTGAGAGCAAATTAAACAGATGGGGTTTTTATTCATTTCCCAGAAAAATATTCTGTTATCAATTTATCTTGAAATTCACGGCATTCAGAATCCACCTTCCATTTCTTTGAAAAGACATTTTCACATGATGCACAAAGATAACCTGCAAGGATTACTTAGGTACTGACTAATGTTACAGCCTATCAACACAGACATGAGAACCTCTAGTGGTGATATCAGTAACTGCATCTGCATGTGGGCAATTCTACAACTGCATTAGATTTCAGTTACTTTGGCTGTGGGCCATAAGAAATCATCTGGCATGCCGGAAACGGCCCACGGGTGGTATGTTTTGCACCTCTGATCTAAGCCGTTTTGTATGGCAGTCAATGGGTTTTGGTTGCTAGGGTGCACTAAATGGTTGCCAGGTTGTATACAGTTGCTAAGGTGTTAAAGTGATAGAGTGAAAGAAAGAATAAAAAGAGTGGAGTAATGTAAAAATAAAAAAATAAAGTGATGGAGTGATTGATAGAAAGTATGAGTGGTGGAGTGATAGGATGTAGCGTGAATCCTCTAAAGAATTTATGACAGGAAATAGTTTTCAAACCTTGAATGGAGGTCAAAGTGAAATGAGGCATGTTCGGAAGTACGATACGGGAATACCATAATTCCGAGCAGATAGAAAAGATAAAGCACACTATTCGGGATCAGTGTTGGGTAAGTTACTTTTTAAAAAAAGTAATTCACTAATGATTAATAATTACTTGTGGGAAATTTTAATTAGATTACTTTACTAATTATTTCATCTGGAAAGTAAATAGACTTCTAAGTACTTTACTTTGAAGTTACTTTCTAAAACCAATCAAACCTGTGAAAAAAAAACCCAAATGTGACTAATAACTCTTATAGTACTTTAATATTGACTGAAATATGAAGTATGAAATAACAATATGACAAAGGCAGCAACATGGCTACAGAGATCCAATGCATTTAAAAAAATGCAACTTAACTTTCTTATTTCAAATATGCTGTAGTAGTATCTTCAGGCATTTGTGTGTGTGTGTGTGTGTGTGCTATCTACAACCTTCTTAGCTGTGTGTGGCATGTATGTGTACAGTAAGCTTGTTTACCTGTGTTTGTGTTGGTGTGAAAGATAGAAAAAGAATACTAATGAACTGAAAACATTTCTGAAAACCCATTTGCAGATAGTAAAACCATTGTGTATTTGAATGCTTGTTGTTTAATTTTGGTGTGCATATACAGGTTTGCTTGTGTCTGTGTGCATGTATGTCAGTTTGTGTGTGTACATGTGCAGCATGTGTGTGTTTACACAACTTTATAGTGAGTGGATTATCTCCCTGCTTGTGCTTGGACGAATTGAGTGTCCTTTATCACTTTTGCATCTGTAACGCTATAGCATTGTGTTTGTGTTTTATTGTGTACAGTACATAAAGAACATAAAAGAGCCAATTGCTTAGCTACGACTTTTTCAAGACACCGTTCTGCAAATGTTCCCACCTTGTGAGCGATATATCCCTCTGTCAGACAGCAATGAGCATTGTTTTCCATATACACCTGAAACTGATCCCCTCTCCTCTCACGGTAGCTGCAGAGGGACACCCGAGGGAGGCGCCCAAGGATGGGATGGAGCGCGGATATTTAAGGAGGATTTGTCAGCAGCCCAGCCTTGCATGCCTCAGCCAGGGCTGGGAGCATGCTGACACAGAGCTCGCTGAGATTGATTGTGAGTGCATGACAACTTGAAATGTGTTTTCAAACAACTACACTCAGCTGTGTCCATAGTAACACAGCTCACTCATCTGCCATCGCCTCGATACGTGTCCTCAATGCCATGATGGTTTGTTAGAGCGCATGCTCATTAACTGACACAGCAACACACATAAAAGTACCAACACAGGAACGTAATAAATTTAAGTGGTAGATCAGTAGGTTGGCTCTTTCAAGCCAACCTAATAATAATAATAATAATAATAATAATAATAATAATAATAAGCTTAATAAGCTTAGAAGTAATAATAAGCTTTGAGTTCAAGATGGCACCAAGCATGGCTGCTATGTTGCGAGCTCCGACCCAATATTGCAGTTTTTTGTTTGTTTTGTCTACAATTCTTATGTTTTTTTGTCTTGGATGTTGTCTGCTTTATTGTCTATGATAGACAAACACTTTTGGACATTGGTTCTGTATTAACACACTGAAAACCAGACTTTAAATACCTCAATGCCATCCTGCTGTTTTCAAACACGACAGCAGAGCCCTTTTCTGGGCAGCCCAGCCGCAGAAACATAGCCGGAAAAGAGGGAGGAGAGCCGGTGTTCTCGTCAGACTAAGATGTCACGCAAATCGACCCCCGCTACCCAGCATTCTACTGGCAAATGTTCAGTCTCTAGACAACAAGTTCTGCGAGCTGAGAGCGTGGATCTCTTTCCAACGAGAGACTGCTGCATTATCTGCCTTACAGAAACGTGGATGTCTGCAGAGATTCCAGACTCAGCCATCGAACCCATGGGGTTCTCTGTGCACTGAGCGGACAGAGTGAAAGACCTCTCAGGTAAAAGCAGAGGAAATTCTCTATTCTCGGGGCACCACTCTTTGAAAAGAGAAAAATGATAGCAAGTTACTGAATGAGTCTCACAAAAACAAAATCTACCCTGTATGTTGAGTATCTTAATTGTTAATCAAAATAATCAAAAAGGGGAAAAACTAGTTAAATTATTGCTATACAAATCTAATAGTAATCTAGTTACAGTTAGTTTCTAACACCAATAACAGTACTCTGAGGTAACTTGGGAGTTCTTGATGTGGCAGAGGTTGGCTTCAACATAATATTCAAACAGAAACAAACAGGAGTACTTATTATAATATAACAAGATTTATTATAATCAAGCAGAAGTGAACACAGCCAATACTATCTGAATATAATCCAAAAATAAATCAAGGAAATCCTAAACTAACAGTGGAGCTATATGCTAGTGTGTGTGTGTGTGTGTGTGTGTGTGTGTGTGTGTGTCCAGATGCGGTAACAAAGGAATCATAATGGAGGATCAGGATCAAAATGGAGGGTTAGATCCAAAATGGAGCTGATACCACGTGAGGGTGGAAATGAGCGGACACACAAAGGAACTGACGAAACAGGCGGGAGAATTTGGTTCACCAGCCTGAGTTGAACATAAACCGCGGCGCCACTCACTCAATGAATATCAGTGAGAGAGAGAGAGAATGAGAGCGAGAGAGAGAGAGGAAAAGTGCGTGCAATTTAGTTGAGGGTAACCGCTCATAACTGCAGGACTGAATTACTAGTTCAGATCACTCAACAAAACAAATGTAACCCCAAAAGAAAACTAAATACAAATATCCCAACTCAAAACAGCAAACAGTGAGCAGAGTTTAACATACAAATATACTCAAAACATCAACATTTAGAATCAAAAATACGATTTAGTTTCACAAGAAAAATCACAGTTTCTAAACTAAATCTGCCCAGATATCAAGCCTTACTTGGGAAATCCTGTGTGATTTCAGTAGGGTTGTCCGTTGGAATTCCTGTTGCATTGAGCAGTCAGGAGAAATGGTCTGGATGGTCCCTTGTCTTACGCTCGTCAGCGAAAAGACACGTCTCTGCTTTATTCTTCGGATCCAGCAATGGAGAAGAATGCAGAAGGTAGTCAATGTTGAATGAAAAAGAGGGAGAAGGGAAACTGGTCGCCTTTCCGTTTTTCAAAATAAATTCACTGTTGCTTTACAGTGAAACTGAACCGGTTGTTATAAGTATACTATAAGACTCTAACAAAGCTAAGTTAATCTTACTCTACCGTGGCCAAATGGTGAGGTTAGAAAAATGTGGTCTCTTTGTTCTCAGTCCAAAACGGAGGGAAAACTCCTTCAGTACGTGCACAGTACAGATGTCCCTTAACAGCCAGCCAGAGCTTAGCACAGAGAGGCCAAACTACATCTGTCCGCTGGTTTTATTGACAAGATGACGTCATCGGTCGTAGGCCGCTTTCGACCAATGGCGTTTGAGACTGGGTCCATGGGCGGGACTTCGCATTCAGTTGTGAATTTGTGAAGGATCCTGGGAAACTGAGTTCAATGTCTCTCCTTTGATTATAGAACAAAGGGCCATGCGGTCTCTGCTGCCATTTTGAGTGGGCCAAGGCCCTACAAAGCTATACCTAAATATGTGTAATATTATTTTCATTAAGCCATGAGAATAATATTACTCCAATAAGAGAATTAATCATAATTCCCTTATTAAAGCTAATTCCTTTCAATAGAAATTGTGAACGGATACAACAAGACGTTGTATTACGATTTTAATGGTGGAGCATTTTATTCAGACAAATAATCTAGTTATTTGTCATTTATCTAATTTATAATGGTTGTCGAAAGCGACTAATTCCATTATAAATTTCTTTACATAATAATGTAGAATAAGGACAGTTTAATTTAATTCCTAGCTCACACATACTGTTTTCCTACAGATAATGGTGGGGGTACGCAGGCACTTTAACCCATCCCGTGTACATTTAAACTACCAAATTTCCTACACAGCCCCATCAATGGAGCACCAGTCGAGAGAGTCAGCAGCTTCAAGTTCCTTGGTGTCCACATCACTGAGGAACTCACATGGTCTGTCCACACTGAGGCCATTGTGAAGAAGGCTCACCAGCGCCTCTTCTTCCTGAGATGGCTGAGGAAGTTTGGAATGAACCACCACATCCTCATACGGTTCTACACCAGCACTAGAGCATCCTGACTGGCTGCATCACTGCCTGGTACAGCAACAGCACTGCCCTCAACCGCAAAGCCCTGCAAAGGATGGTGCGAACTGCCAGACACATCATCGGAAGTGAGCTTCCCTCCCTCCAGGACATCTATACAAGGCGGTGTGTGAAAAAAGCTCAGAGGATCATCAGAGACTCCAGCCACCTGAGCCATGGGCTGCTCTCACTGCTACCATCAGGCAGGCAGTATCGCAGCATTAGGATCCTCACCAGCTGACTTCATGACAGTTTTTCCCCCAAGCAATCAGACTTTTGAACTCTTGATCGCTCACGATACATATATCAGCACTGCACTTTCTTAGCCTTAGACTGGACACACATTTTATACTTCACTTAATAACACACTGGCAACTGACTATCAACCGACAGCTGAATGTCAACACAACACTTCATATTTATTTCCACTGATTACATGGGGGTGGGGGGGTGTACAGTGTGTTTTTTATTGTATAATGTATTCTTATTTTGTGTATACTGCATATTCCATGCCTGCCGTAAAGGTGCGGTGTTCGGCAGTCATGATAACGACGGCCGAGAACACCGGATGTGTGACCCAGGAAATGACGAAACTGCTCTTTTCTTGACAATGTGGGTACCGCAGCCCTTTGGGCATACAGTGAAATCAAAAGAAAAGGAAACCAAAGATTCTCCTCCCAGCCCTCCACCAGGGGATGGAGTGGTCTTCTTACCACCTCCAATGCAGTGGGTCTCCACGTCCCTGGGTCACCCGTCTCAGGGGCGCTTCGAAGCCTTCCTCAGGTTCTTGGCAGCGGGCCGTGAGACGGGGGGCATCTGCTTCCTGTGGGTGGCTCCACACCAGGGCCGGGCTGCCAGGGTGGGCTGTGGTGGAGCCTGTGTTTTTGCCGCAGGGGGACGCCCTTGGCGATGAGCAGACGGGGTGCAGGATCTTGATATGCACCGGGGCAGGATGTGCTGAATAGCCTCCGTCTGCTTCTTAAACAGCAAGAACTGCTGGGAAAAGTCCTCGACGGTGTCGCCGAATAGGCCAACCTGGGAGATGGGGGTATCAAGGAACCGTACCTTGTCAGCCTCCCTCATCTCGACCAGGTTGAGACAAAGGTGGCATTCCTGGACCATGAGGGTGGACATCGCTTCCCCGAGAGTCCGTGCCATGACCAGCAGCACCATAGGCCTTAGTTGCCAGAGACGACATAAACCTACAGGCCCTGAATGGGAGTCTCGGACGGTTCCGCCAGGTGGCGGCGTTTTGCGGGCACAGGTGCACTGCAACCACATTATCCACCTGGGGAATCGCCGAGTACCCCTGGCAGCCCCACCATCGAGAGTGTGAGAGCGGAGGAACTGAGAGACCGGGGCAGGGCACGGCCGTGAGTGGTGATCTGAGCCCAGGAACCAATCGTCAAGCCACAAAGGTTCAGGGGGGGAGTGGAGTGTTCCACTCCAGCCTGACACTCGCAGCCACCCAGGCAAGCATGGCTGCCAGCTCCGCGTTGGCCTGCGACTGGGTGACCACACCCAAAGCTGGGAGCCCAGCCAAGTCCTCAGCATCAGAGTGGACGAGCCCGCTCTCCGATGCTGCAATCGACAGCTCATCCTCATCGCGAGCCCTGAATGAGACCGCGAACTCGCCCTGAGACGAGCCAGCAGTCTGATCCCAGATCTTGACCTGGGCAAACGAGCGTGCTGGGGAATGGGAGGTCTGTGGGGTTTACCCGGCAAGCGGCTCCCACTGGGGTCCCCAAATCACCCCCAGTGCCAACCGACATGGCCTCATACCCGTAGGTAGAAGGATCGAGGCGGGGAGTCACTGGGGTGGCTTTCCCTCTGACGAAAGAAAGTCGCGACCACAACGTTGCCATGGTCATGCTCTCGCAGTGAGGACATGACCCATCCACGAACACTGTCTCTGCGTGGGCAGCGCCCAAGCACGTAAGACAGCGATCGTGGTCGTTGGAAGCGGAGAGGTAAGGACCGCAACCAGGAATTAAACACAAAAGGAAAGGCATCTTTAAAAAGATGCTCTCCATCAGTGCCACTCTTTCAGAAGGGAAAATATACTCTTTCAGTAGAAGAATATACATTTTTAGCTGCTGAAGCACCCAGGGGCGTTCTCTGCACTCCACCAGTGCACGAGGGGGAGAAACCACTATAATGCGCCGTAAATCCAACAGCTTTCGAGGTGAATGGATCGGTAGAGTAATTCAGCTCACTGAATACAACTGCTTGGCTCCGAAGAGAAAATCTGAATGAGTGGTTGCGAGCCAGCTCCTTTTATACCCGTATGTCCGGAATGCAATGCAAATTCCAATCGCAAATTCCCATTGGCCTTTTCTCAAAGATCAGAGGTGTTTGGGGCTCCCAAGGGCAACCCCTAGTGTCACTACATCGACACAACATCGAGTGAGTGACAGATAGGGAACAGATGTTTATTGTAATTGCCATACTGCTATGTTGCTTGGTACCGCACCCAAGACTTTCACCCACTGTTGCACTTGTGTATATGGATGAGTGACAATAAAGGGTTTGATTTGGTTTTGATTTGAAG
This sequence comes from Myxocyprinus asiaticus, assembly GCF_019703515.2. Lineage (NCBI taxonomy): Eukaryota > Metazoa > Chordata > Actinopteri > Cypriniformes > Catostomidae > Myxocyprinus > Myxocyprinus asiaticus. The sequence goes on along the minus strand of NC_059384.1, from coordinate 37,771,253 downwards.
TGGTAGATCAGTAGGTTGGCTCTTCCAAGCCAACCTAATAAATATTTTTCTTATTGGCACCCTTTTATTCAATACTTTTGCAACCTCCCTTTACCAAGATAACAGCTCTGCGTCTTCTCTTATAATGCCTAATGAGGTTGGAGAACACCTGGCAAGGGATCTGATACCATTTCTCCATACAGGATCTCTACAGATCCTTCAAATTCAGAGGTCCATGTTGGTGGACTCTCCTCTTCAGTTCACCCCACAAATTTTCTATGGGGTTCAGTTCAGGGGACTGGGATGGCCATGGCAGAACCTTGATTTTGTGGTTAGTGAACCATTTTTGTGTTGATTTTGATATTTGATTTGGATCATTGTCCTGCTGGAAGATCCAGCCAGGGCCCATTGTAAGCTTTCTGGCAGAGGCAGCAAGGCTTTGATTTTTTTATCTGTTAGTATTTGATAGAGTCCATAATGCTATGTATCCGAACAAGATACCCAGGACCTCTGGCAGAAAAACAGCCCCACAACATTAAAGATCCAGTACCACATTTAACCGTGGACATTGGGTACTTCATCTCTGTGTGCGCCAAACCCATCTCTGGTGTTTGCTGCCAAAAAGCTATTTTTTTGTTTCATCTGACCATAAAACCTGGTCGCATTTGAAGTTCCAGTAGTGTCTGGCAAACTGAAGACGCTTGAGTTTGTTGTTGGATGAGAGCAGAGACTTTTTTCTTGAAACCCTCCCAAACAGCTTGTGGTGATGTAGGTTATGTCTGATATATATCTATCTATATATATATATATATTTTTTTTTTTTTTTTTTTTTTTTTACTTTCTGACCCCAAGACCCAACTAACTTCTGCAATTCTCCAGCTGTGATCCTGTGGTTCTCCACTGTGCGTGGAGACAATATAGACACATGTCCTTTTCCAGGATGATTCTTAAGATCTCCAGTTTATTGGAACTTGTTAGTTATTGCCCTGATGGTGGAAATGGGCATTTTCAATGTTTTGGCTATATTCTTATAGCCACTTCCCATTTTGTGAAGCTCAACAACCTTTTGCCGCACATCAGAACTATATTCTAAGTCTAACCCACTGTGATTGATGATTAAGGGAATTTGGCATGTGTGCTAACTCATATTTATTCCTGTGAAACAGGAAGTCATTGTTATGTGTTGTAGAGACGAGATGAGATGACAATGGATCTAAATGCAGGCCTTTAATGAAGATGATGAAGGTGATACAAAACAACGTGGAGAAATGCAAAGAACCAAATAGTAACATTCATACATAAAGAACAATGATCACAGGAACATACAAGGAAACATAAGAACTGACAATGAGTGAAACTAAAGGGTATATATACAAACAGATGATTGATAAGAGAACAGGGAACAGGTGAAGAAGATGGGGAACAGATGGCTGTGATGAGGGCAGTGCAACATGGGAATTGTAGTATGGGGCAAACTAACAACAGAAGACAATAGCCATGTCAAAATAAGAGTCCTTATGAACAGATAGGTGACAAACTGTGACAGAACCCCCCAAAGGGCGACTCCTGGTGCCCAAAGATGGATGAGGAGGGCAGGATGAAGCAGATGATGAGGAAGGATCCAGGGGTTGATTATGAGGCCAGGGAGGAGTCTGCGGACGATCAGGAGGCCAGGTAGGCGGCCACAGGGCAGGGATTGGGTCAGGAGGCCTGGGAGGCGGCCACAGAGCAGGGACTTGAGATTTAGGAGGTGGAGACAGTGGCGGAGCGGGCTGAGCCATAGGAGGTGGAGTTTCTGGTGGTGAGGGCAGAGCCATGGAAGACTGAGGGCAAAGCCGAGTGAAGTTCGACGAAGGCAGGTGGAGCCATAAGAGGCTCGAGAGGCGAAGCCATGGAATCCAAGTCCAAGTATTTTTTTCCTTGTAAATTTTGTGAATGTCATTTAGAGGTATATTTAAAAGATGATTTTGTCCTCTTTATTGTTAGTAAGCACATTAAATACAACCTTTTAAGCTGAATATTTGGTTAAGAGCTAATGATTAATCGTTGCAATTATCTGGTGAATAGTCAAATAATCGTTGTAATAATCGTTAGATTAGTCGATTATCAAAATCATCGTTAGTTGCATCCCAACCATATATACCTGAACACTCTCTCACACACACTCATTCACACACACATACACTCAAATACACCCACACACTCTCTCTCACACACACACACACACACACACACACACTCACACACACACACTCACACACACACACTCTCATACACACTCACACTCTCTCACACACACACACACACACACTCTCTCTCTCTCACACACACACACACTTACACACACACACTCTCATACACACACACACTCTCTCTCTCTCTCACACACACACACACACACACACACACACACACACACACTCACACTCACAAACTCTCTTTCACACACACACACAGACACCAGAGGTGGGTAGTAACATGCTACATTTACTCTGTTACATTTACTTGAGTAACTTTGGAAAAAAAAAACATTACTTTTAGAGTAGGGTTGAAAGTGTGTACTTTTTAATCTCACTCAAGTAAATTTTTAATGACATTTTTGTACTTTTACTTCATTACAATGGGTGGCATTCCTGTCGTTACATTACTGGGTTTAATTTTAATTAATGTGTAGTTTATTGAGAGATTATTGAATGGGACTTTTACGACAGTGGAAGTTCACACAGCTGCAGGCGCTGACACAGACTGTCACTCAAGCCGAGTCCATCACTGCTGCAGCATCATGCTCCTCATCAAGATCCTGCACCCTGTCTGCTCATCGCCAAGGGCATCCCCCTGTGGCAAAAACACAGGCTCCGCCACAGCCCACCCTGGCAGCCCGGCCCCGGTGTGGAGCCACCCGCAGGAAGCAGATGCCCCCCGTCTCACGGCCCGCTGACAATAAATTGAGGAAGGCTTTTTTGACCCATATTGTCAACAAAAGAGCGGTTTCGTCATTCCCTGGGTCACACATCCGGTGTTCTCGGCCGTCGTTACACCGCACCTTTATGGCAGGCATGGAATATGCAGTATACACAAAATAAAAATACAACTCTGTGAGCATGATGAACTAAGTGAAACACTTTCTTCGCTCTGCACAGTAAAAAAAAAAAAAGAATAGTTTCATCATGTAATGCCTTAATTTATCACTAAGACAAGTGGATATTTCAAGATTAAGAATGCAGCTCCAACTTAAGGCAGCACGCTGAGGTAAGTTTTGGCTCTAATGATAATGCTGGCTTTTTTGTTTAATGTGATGGTCATTTTCAGGGTGATTCTGTAAATATGGGCTCTTGTGACATCAGTTTTTAAGTGTACATTTTTAAATCTTCAGCAATATATCAGTGCACTTTGTCCTGCATGTCATAAGCAATATTTACACATTTAACCCACGCCCTCGCAGGTGTACTGGAAACTATCGCAGCTACTTTGGGCTGATTAAATGTATAAATCCATGTAAAAATCCACTTTAAGTGTAAATGCCTTTTGCTCTGCTGATCGCGTTATTCACAACTGGAGGACGAACAGACAGCACTTCTGCGTGTGGTGCCCTTCGCAGACTGCGTACTCTGCATTTAGAGAGCAGCAGTACTGCTGTACAGAACTAATTATCTAAATTCTTTCAACACTAAAAACTGTAACTACACTGCACTAACAACTAAAAGCTATGAAATAGCGAAAGTAGGTTTTAATAAAACATTATCTTCTTTGGTTTATATTTCCCTGTGGGACAATGTTCACATTTTCACTGTAATAATAAGGTTTCCAAACCTCATTTCTTATTGACAAATTCATCCAGATCTGACAAGAGCCCTTAAAGGGATAGTTCACCCAAAAATGAAAATTGTCATCATTTACTCACCCTTATGCCATCCCAGATATGTATGACTTCCTTTTTCTGCAGAACACAAATTAAGATTTTTTGAAGAATTTCTCAGCTCTTTTGGTCCATACAATGCAAGTGAATGGGTGCCAACATTTTAAAGCAAAAAATAAATAAAAAAAATCACATAAGTCAGCATAAAAGTAATCCATAAGACTCCAGTGGTTAAATCCATATTTTCAGAAGCGATATGATAGGTGTGGATGAGAAACAGATCACTTTCACATTCTTCTTCTTGTGTTTCTGGTGATTCACATTCTTCTCTGCATATCGCCCCCTGCTAGGCTAGGAGAAGAACTTCTATCAAAAAAATGACTTAAATATTGATCTGTTTCTCAGCCACATCTATCATATCACTTCTGAAGATATGGATTTAACCACTGGAGTAATATGGATTACTTTTATGGTGCCTGCATTTTCTTTTTGAAGCATAACATTTTTGGCCCCCATTCACTTGCATTGTACTGACCTACAGAGCTGAAACATTCTTCTAAAAATCTTAAATTGTGTTCTGCAGAAGAAAGTCATACACATCTGGGATGGCATGAGAGTGAGTAAATGATGAGAGAATTTTCATTTTGGGTGAACTACCCCTTTAAAGTGATTTCTCAGTCATAATATAATACTCAGTCATCATTTCCCTACCATCATGTTGTTCCAAACCTGTGTGACCTTCTGTATTCTGTGGAACCCAAAATACAGTCTCAGTCACCATTCACTTTCAATATATATATATATATATATATAAAACACATTCACTGAAAGTAAATGGTGACCAAGGCTAACATTCTGTCTAAAATCTCCTTATTGTGTTGCATGGAAGAAAGAAAGTCATACGTGTTTGGAACAACATGATGGTGAATTATATCTGCATTTCCGTTAATAATAAAATAATAATAATAATTCTGTAATACATGTTAAATGTGTATTATGTCATTTGTGAAAGTAACGAGATACTCACTACTTGAGTACTCTTTTAATTGGATACTTTCTTACTCTTACTCAAGTAATTATTTATGTTAGCACTTTGACTTCTACTTGAGTAATACATATTTTTAATTAATTATACTTTTACTTGAGTACAGTTTTTGGCTACTCTACCCACCTCTGACACACACACACACACACACACACACACACATACATATGTACGATATGTATTAAATTAAGAGGGGAAGTCAGAAACTCCTAATTTTTTTTGCATCAAATAAAATTTTGACTTTTTTGTACCTTACAGTTTTTCACAATTGCAAAGACACATTTCTTGAAACCACCCATTTTCTCAACTTTAAACACAAAAGCATATTTTCAAACTACATTCACAAAACCCCTGACTCTTCTGGCAAAATCAAACAATCGCCTCAAAACCATTTCATCTGTGCTCAAAATCAAACAGTGCTTTCAGATCATACACACAGCAAGTCAATAAACACTAGAGAGCATTCATTAGACACTACATCAAAAAATGGAGAACACAGCATCCACAGCATGTAGTTACAGATTATATTTTTATTGTATATAGTAAGCGTATTTTGCAATTACTGTCAAAAAAGTATAGTAATTTTATAAATATATTGTATACAGTAAGTACTGCAAGTAATACAGTATTGAATGTCTGTATATTCAACACTTGCATACTGTAAAAATACAGTAGTCCAACTGCAAAAACCCAAAGAATAAAGTAATGAAAAACACATTATAGTAAACTCACTCAAAAATGTTGTGCAACTGCTAAATCAAAGTTAATGAGATATTCATTCTGCCTCAGCATTAAGTTTTCACATCATTAGAAACAAGTGTGAACAATTTTGAGTCATTGTGTGTAAACGATGACAACTATGTTGTAATTGTGTTTAACTTTTGCTGCCCGTGTTTACCGTTTTGCAAAACAAGTGCATCACAGTGCTAAATGTGTTTTAGTGAGTGAGAATGTGTATAGAGTTTTGCAAAGAGTTGATGAGATTTGCAAATGGTGTCTAACTACATGAACTTGTTTGAAGTTTTGCCAAAAGAGTGATTGATTCGACAAATGGGTTTAGGCCACTGAGCATTTTGTTCAGAGAATGGGGTTTAGTGTTTTAGCAATTCAGAAAAACTGTAAGTCGAAATGATATAAAAAGTGATATGAAATTATTTTTTGCTAATCGTTTTCCACTCTTGCCTGTTTTAGGGTTATATTTTTACCAGACATGGTGTCCGATAATGTTTGAATTTGTTGGAATTTGTTTTAACAGTCAAAAACTGTGTTTTATGGTATGTGTATGAATGTATTTAATAAAATGCTGAAGAAAAAAAAATGCAGCCAAATAGTAAAATGCATTTGAATCAAATGGTCCAGATCAATCTAGTGTGATATTTATTCCAGTGGTTCAATATTAGTATCAAAAGTATATAATGTCATCTGTGTCGTATTTTCTTTTACCATGCATAGATTTCTTCATGGTTTTTGAGGCTGAGACCATGTCACACAACATGTCCAGTTTGGCATCGTTCTAACCGTGTGACAGATTACGTTTTGCCCAAATACCTTTTTGATTGGACACATGGGCCTTGACATCAACAGCAAAAGATATAGGAAGCATTTTGCCCTCCCTTTTAAAAGTTGATAAGCCTATGTATTTTGTTACAGTAATGCATTAACACCAAACAGAAGGAACCTGCGATCCATTGTTGGGTCATGACCCACCATGAGAACCACTGATCTACTGTTTATCATTTAAATATCTGTAAAATTTATAACATGATTAAGACTTCCAACTCAAGTTTACCACTCATTTTTACTGGAGAGTGTTGGATTATGAGAGTGCCAGAAATATGGATCTTTGCTAAAGTTAAAGTATGACACCAGAGGAGTGGAGAGGACATGCACTCACATGAGGTCAGAATGAAATGTAGTGCTGGATAGACAGAGTGGAAATTAATGTGGTCTATCAACTTCCTGCCATTAAAACTGTGACACATTTCAGGCTGGCAGGTTTTAATTAGACCATCATTAGCATAGAAGCAGTAGCTAATGGTGCAAGAGACACCGCCAAACACCCAGACTCCTCTACACCTAGATCTGCTCTCTGACATAAAACTTTATCACATATATGAATTTGTGGAAATTGATACTAGTCATTAATATTGCGTACAAATGTTTTATTTTACTCAATGAATTATTTTGACTAGGTACATGATTTTAAGATCAGTCATTAAAGCTACACTATGTAACTTTTGGCCCTCTAGCGGTTAAAGCATAAAACTGCAGGTTACTTGATGAGGAACATTGTTTTGGTAATTTCATGAGTTGTGCTTTGACTCTGCTCTTCTATGCGGGTGAATCTGATGGTTTGAAGTGTACTGGTGTAACCATGGTTACAGGTGATCATCTTATCAGAGCGAATGTCACTAACAACAACAAAACTCACCCCCTCCCCTCAAAAAATAAATAAATAACGAAAGGAAGAAAAAGACAGCTATCCGAAAATATGTCTTATGAGCAGGTAAGTAGCATATCTTCCACTGTTGTTTTGACATAATGAAAACAGTTGTTTTAAAATAAATAGCATTACAAAAGTTAGGCAATGACATTAGACATAACGATTGCTAGTCAATCAAATGGTGAAAACTGTTATAACTTAGCTAGCAGGCAAATAGACCAAGGTAGTAACTAGTTTAGAGATTGGCATTGTGACCAGCATAAAAGTAATTTTTTTTCCATTGTCCTTCCTCAAAAATGAAATTGAAAGTATCAAAATCCATAATAAAATGTCCCATTAGGGTGGCTAATTCTATCTAACAAACTACCGTGCTAATAGAGCTACCTGGCTCACTATCGGTCCAATAAAATATCTTACCTGTCCAGCAAGAAAAACTCCATCTCTGGGTCAGTTTTAAATCCTTAAAGATCTCGGAGTTGTCGCCACCTCTGAAAAGCCAATCCGGTGTAGTATTGTATTTTATTACGGGCTCTGTCGCTTTCCCTTTTTGCTTGCAGACTCTTCTCAGACATGACGTAAACATACACGGATGAATGATGGAAGCATGCAATTTCCCGTCAAATCCATCCCGATAGCTCTAAAATATAAATCATTATTATAGGCTTACCATAGTGAATCGGGGATAAGGCAAAAACATGGTTTGGAAGTCAGATTGTTAGTTTACTTGCTCATTAAGGAAATTTATAACAAAAAAAATACTGGCGTAAGCTGATAGGTTACTCTGCAGGGGTTAAATTGGGATTTTGGAGGTGGGGGAACCCTAAAATCAGGTGGTAATTCCAATAAATGGTGGATTTCGCCAGCATTTTGTGTCAGTTAGCAAATGATAGAACTGTAACCCCGGATTTAAAAAATCCTCCATGTCAACTCCATTCCACTGATGCTGTTAAATCCATTGATGCTAGTAAATATTCCACAAACTGTTTTAACTTTTAAATGGACCATACTGCATAAAAATTAAACACCATGAGGGAGGATTGAAACCCTCCCTCGTCTAATATTAAAAAGGGTAATTTCAGCCGCTCCGCATGGCAGTTTTTATATCACGGCATACCCTTTTATTTTAATTTGCAATCATGAATTATGTGAAAGAGGGAGGACATGCTCTCCAACAGCATCTGTCTCATTTGAGACTTTTAATTGGTTTGACTTGATGGGTCCCTCTGATAAGTGCAAACAATGCATTTAAATGATTGGCAACTCATTTGTTGTCATGTAATTAGTGAGAGAGCCGCTTCGTCAAAGGCACAAATGTGTCTCTTAAAGCTACACCACCTCGGATTTAATCACTTTTGCTATTCTATTACATCCAAACACAACTTAAAAAAACTGTTAATGAGAAAGACTCTGAAGTTAATAGCACCTAGATGATTGTCAAGATGAACTAGAATGAACTAAACTCAGGTTTGTTCATGCATTGTGTAGCTGCATGATTTCAGTTATAGAGATTTTATATTATTGACAGATTCAAATATGAATTGTTTAAATGTGGTTATTTTAGGCACATAACAGACAGCAAATCAAATCTGAGCAAATTAAAAACCCTTTTCTATACACTGTAAAACAAATGTTCTCGTTGTTTCAGTGTAAATGTAAGCACAATTCAGAATCCTGCCACTATAGTATTGTGTGTTTTAGTTTGAGTATTTAGAGTATTTAGAGATCTTACTCAAAAAAGCAGTTTTAGCCTGTCAGTCCCTAATGCACTTTTCATAGAAGGAATTAAATATTAATGTGGCAATGAATATACACAGTATGTTCTGTCTGCTGTATCTGTCAGCAGATTTTTTTATATTTTATCCATGTTTTACCATGTTTCACCTTTCCTTTTTTTTCTTTCTATGGGGAACATTTTCATGGCAAGAAGTCTCTCTTAAGACTGAGAAAGTGTAAACCAATCACAAATAATTGAGCCAAAATTGAATCTGTCTTGATGTTTGACTTTTTGAGAATCTGTTTCTGAAAGCAGGAGCCAATCTGATAAACTTCAGTATTCCATATGCAACTTAATTTTTTTTTTTAAAGAATATGTGAGAGATTTTTGCCCATGTAAAACTTTCTGTCATGATGTTAGGGTTTTCTGGGTGGTCATTTACTGGCCCATGTCAAAAGAGTTAACCCCCAAGTCTCTAAAACATTTTATGATCGGATCACATGTGGAGGTTGTCATAAACGCACGTGGCTACATTGTATTTGAGGAGTAAACACTAATCCATCTCTTCACTAGACTGCCCTAGTTCTAAAATCTTGTTTCCCTTCACAAATTAAAATTTGCTGAGATGACATTACATGCAAGAACCAAAAGTTTGTAGGCAATTTTTCCTCTGCCGCCTTCTCAATATATGGTGTCAGGTTCACTGACTGTACTGCTCTTATGTAAACAAAGACATTCTCACATGTGGGCTAGATTTGAATGGGTGAAGGGGAAGATTTTAATGGATGGGGGACCAAAAAAATTTAGAACCACTGTGTTAACTTAAACATGATATTAAATAATGCAAAGTAATATTTTTATGCATTATCTTAACAGACTGCTTTCACTCAGTGCAGTGTTTTTGCTGTTCACATGAAAAAAGTTACATTGTGAGTCATAGTTTACAGGAACAGCCTGATCTCATTATTATTAGTAGCTATTTGTACGTAATATTTAAAAATACATTTTGTACATTTGGATAGATGGTGGAATATACAATATGGATGTATTGACAGCATCTAAAAAATGTTTGTTTTTTTCCCCTATTCAAACGAAGAGATGACGATGACGTGATGAACCCAAGTGCAGTTTTATTTTTCAAACGTAAACCCAAAACCCTAACTACAAACGTAATCTAAACAAAAACAGGAACTTGAACAAAACATAAACATGAACTTGACTCATGAACTTGACTTGGCTATACATAAACTTGACTTGGCATAACAAAACAACGAGGTTACATACACAATACCTGATGAGAGACAATGGCAAACATGAGGGCTTAAATACACAGACATGGGTAACAAGACAACCAATAAACAGACAGAACTATAAACAATAGCAAGACTAATAAACTTAAACCAATTACAAACTAGAACTGACAACAAAGTATTCAAACAATGAACCAATGGAAACAAGACACATGAACAGGGGAAAACACATGACAAGATCACATGAGGGAACAGGAAAACACATGACATGACAGGAACAGGAACTAAACTTGAAAATAAAAGACATGAAAAAACATGAACAAAAAACATCTAGACATGACATATCCCCCCCTCTAGGGGCGGCTCCCGACGCCCCAAAACAAAGACACAGGCGACTTGACGTGGCAGGTGTGAGCGCTGGCTCGTGGAGCGGAGGCGGGCCTGGCTCGTGGAGCAGAGGCGGACCTGGCTCGTGGAGCAGAGGTGGACCTGGCTCTTGGAGCAGAGGCGGGCCTGGACCATGGAGCAGAGGCGGGCCTGGACCATGGAGCAGAGGCGGGCCTGGACCGTAGAACTGAGTTTTGGCTATGACATGGCATGAAGCAGTCTGAGGCATTATTGTGACAGGCTCAGGCATTGTTGTGACATGGCATGAAGCAGACTGAGGCATTATTGTGACATGACCTGGAGCAGGCTGAGGCGTGGCTGTGACATGGCATGGAGCAGGCTGAGGTGTGGCTGTGACATGGCATGGAGCAGGCTGAGGCGTGGCTGTGACATGGCATGGAGCAGGCTGAGGCGTGGCTGTGACATGGCATGGAGCAGGCTGAGGCGTGGCTGTGACATGGCCTGGAGCTGACTCTGGCGTGGCTGTGACATGGCCTGGAGCTGACTCTGGCGTGGTCGTGTACATGAGCAGAGACTCGGAGGCGACCTCTGTGGTCGTGTACATGGGCAGAGACTTGGAAATGTCCTCCATGGTCGTGTACATGGTCAGAGACTCAGAAACGACCTCTGTGGTCATGTACATGGGCAGAGACTCGGACACGACCTCTGTGGTCGTGAACATGGGCAGAGACTTGGAAACGACCTCCGTGGTCATGTACATGGGCAGAGACTCGGGAACGACCTCAGTGGTCATGTACACGGGAAGAGACTTTGGAACAGAAGCCTTTCATCTTCTCCTCCTCCGGATGGCCCAAGGTAGCAACGCTGGCTCTGGGATGGATGAGGCTGGCAATGCTGGCTCTGGGACAGAAGAGGCATCCTGCTCATTGGCCGTGGCAGGCATGGGCATCGACTCATTGGCCGTGGCAGGCGTGGGCATTGGCTCGTTGGCCGTGGCAGGCGTGGCCGTTGACTCGTTGGCCATGGTGTAGGACTCTGGCTTGGCATCCCCCTCCTGTACAGTAAAAACCAGTAATCTGCAGGGCTAGGTCGATATAGTGAACCAGGCTGAGGGAACTGCGACCACCAGGCATCAACGAGGAGACTGGCTCACTCAATCTGAAACAGAAACAGTCTTTGGGGGCGACCTCATTAAAGTCAACCTCACTGGCCAGAGTTCAGAAGTCCCCCACATATTCCTCCAGGGATCGATTACCCTGATGTAGGCGCAGGAGCCGGACCGCTGGGTTCATGGTTGGCGGTCAGGTATTCTGTAACAGTGAGAAAAAACATGAACAAAACACATCTAGACGTGACACCCTACACATCTACAGCTTTAGAAACCTAAAAAACAACCACTTTTCAACAATATATACTATTGTGTATTGTATGTAACAATAGACAAATATATATTTATAAGCCGCTAATCCCACCTCTACCCCTAAACCTAACAATGACAATGGCGATCCGGCAACTCTGATTCCAGAAAGAAAAAAAATAGTTCAGTCTGTGACGTGTCAGAACCTGTTCCGCTATATTCTGCTCTGTTTTAAGTGCACACCACTTCAAGTGGTTCAGATAGTGGGAAGAAATGTGTGAAAGAGATGTTACCACATGATGAAAATTTTTTAGGTTATCATTTTTTTCAGTGAACGACAAAGTACAGGTTGTTTATCAGAGCAGTAGCGTAGATAATAAAGTGTGGAAATGCAACTTTTGACACCAGGAACCCGAGTTCGAATCTGCCTTTTTCCCTCTTTTCTGCCCATCCCAATCCATGCCGGCAATAACAGACAGCAGCTGCGACAGACGTCAGAGAAGCTTTTATTTTAAATAAAAATTAACAAAATATTTTAACCTTGTTTGACCCCACGTCCACATGCGTGGACATTGTATTTTGGCTTCGCTATATGCAACACATAATATAATTAAATATTTACAACTGAATACTGTTCACAAAACTGTAGACTGTCATTTAAGGGTTAAATATCTGCTGCACGTGACACAACAGCATGCCATAGATTTCCATGAAGTGCTCCTTTGGATGCAGCGCCAACAAAAGTGCCTCTGCTAAGAAAGAGAAGATATGCACTGTTTTGGTCTGGGTTTCTTCAATTGGTCAGGTCTAGGCTCAGCAACGTTATGCAGCAATAAAATGAAGTCAGCTGACTACCTGAATGTACTGAATGACCAGGTTATCCCATCAATGGATTTTTTCTTCACTGATGGCATGACCAGGACGACAATGACAAGATTCATTGTGCTCAAATTGTGAAAGAGTGGTTTAGGGAGCATGTTGAATCATTTTCACACATGAATTGGCCACCAAAGAGTCCTGACCTTAAGCCCATTGAAGTCTTTGGGATATGCTGGAGAAGACTTTATGGAGTGGTTTGACTCTCCCGTCATAAATACAAGATCTCGGGCAAATATTTATGCAACTCTGGATGGAAATAAATGATATAACATTGCATAAGTTTGTCGAAACAATGCCAAGACAAATGACTGCCATAATCAAAGCTAAAGGCAGTCCAACGAAATATTAGAGTATGCAACTTTTTTTTTTTTTTTTTTTTTTGGCCAGGCAGTGTATTTACTGTGCATTTTTACATTGAGAATAAATGGGTTAATCCAAAAGCTGAAAAAAAAATTGTTTCAAAGGCTTTATATGGAGTTTGAATGAAAATAAGGTGCATTTCAAACTGTTCTGAGATCAATGCAGACAGAAAGCACATTTGAGGTTACGTCATTCACTAAATAGGGAGCAAGGGAGCATCCTATAGCTGTGTATGCAGCTAGTTGCATTCGATCCTAAAATCCAACCAAAAGTTCAGTTTCAGGCTGCAGATGATGTTTGGACAATTCAACATGTTTGGCAGACATAGGACAATGATAATCAGTACATAGATTCAGAATTTTATAATGCTACATTTTATTTAAACATGGTTGTCAGTGACTGGATGATGCTGGACATTACTTTGAATAAGAATTATTTATTCAGCTTTAAAGAAATATGTATAGCTGAATATAAAAAAATTGATGTCCTCATATGGACATCTGTCACAGTCTGTCTCCTTCACATTCTTCAAGGACTCTTATTTTGAAGTTTTCCTCCAGCCTACATCTCCCATACTGCACTGCCCTCATCACTTCCATCTGCCCCTCATCATCCTCACCTGTATTCCATTCCCTCATTTAGCTCCTTGTGTTTAAATACCCTCTAGTTTTGTTCATTAATTTGTCAGTCCTTGAAGTGTTACGTTGTGTTGATGAAGTGTTACGGTTAATGATTTGTTGTGGTGTTTAGCTTTATTGTTTTGTTCCACTCCAGCATTTATAATTAAAAGATTGAAAGTATCTACTCCTGCGTCTCCTCTCTTCCACTCCAGGTACCCAACGTTACAGAAGGACTGACCTAACAAAGAATACAGACTCTCCGTGATTCCTCTCCACCTTCCACTCCAACGATCCCTCTAATCCTCCTCTCCTACTGTCCAGACCGACAAGAGTCATGGAGCTTACCGGTTCACTTATGGATTTATTTTGACAAGACCTTCCTCTCCTGGATTACACCATCAAGTTTTACCAACTCATCTCTTCCACCACTGTCTCGAACTCCTACCTCTGTGCCATTTATGGAATGGGCTTGAACTTCCATCATCCCACAGCCCTTCCACAAGTGGAGAATCTTCCCTTTTTGGAATATGTCCGAGCCATGCTGTCCCTACATTTCCTCTCACCTCTACCGACCCACAAGGAAGACCCTCACCAAGTCCCGGTGGTAGATTCCCCGTACGCTGTGAATTATGGTGGGAATCCCGGGCCACAACCAGCGCCAGCGCCAGCGCCTGCCACGGTCAATGAGCCAGAGCCTGTAGCCTCGACCGTCCCAGAGCCTGTAGCCCCATCTGTCCCAGAGCCTGCTTTCATGGAGCTTATTGTCCTAGATTCCATTCCCACCCATGTGGCCAACCAGTGTACTCCTCCTTCGCTGGCTCTACCCAACATCATGGACACACTAGTTCCGTCCAGTACCCTGGTCCTTCCTCCTCTGCTGGCTCCACTCAGGACACTTCCTCCTCCTCCTGGTCAGCCGGCTCCTCCCACATCACCGGCTCGACCTTCGCTCCTGGCAAAACCATGGTCAAGGGGAACCTCAAACCCTCCGACTCCGCCTAGACCCTCCGAGCCCTGGACTCCACCTTGGCCCTTCGTTCCCTCTGTCCCACCTTGGCTCTATGTCCATTTGGCTCCACCCTGGCCCTTCGAGCTGTCAGCTACTCTCCGGGCACCAAGTTACCTGACTCCACACCTTTGGTCCCTCATGGCTCCACCTTCCATGGCTCCACCCCTTGAGCCTCCCAAAGCTCCGCCCTTAGAGCCTTCCATGGCTCCACCTGCCTTCGTCGAGCCTCTCCTAGCTCCGGCCTCAGACTCTTCCACGGCTCTGCGCTCAGTCTTCCACGGCTCCGCCCACATCCCCAGAGTCTCCTCCTCCTGACCCAGTCCCTGCCCTGTGGCTGCCTCCCAGGCCTCTGGATCCATTCTCAGCCCTGAAGCAGCCCCCCACGCCTCCAGATCCATTCCCAGCCCTGAAGCTGCCCCCCAGGCCCCCGGATCATCCTCCTTGGATCCTTCTTCACCTTCTGCGTCACCCTACCCTCCTCATCCGTCTGTGGGCGCCAGGAGTCGGGGGTAATGTCACAGTCTGTCTCCCTCACGTTCTTCAAGAAATCTTATTTTGAAGTTTTCCTCCAGACTACATCTCACATAGTGCACTGCCCTCATTATTTCCATCTGCTCATCATCCTCACCTGTATTCCATTCCCTCATTTAGCTCCTTGTGTTTAAATACCCTCTAGTTTTGTTCATTCATTTGTCAGTCCTTGAAGTGTTACATTATGTTGATGAAGTGTTACGTTTAATGGTTTGTTGTGATGTTTATCTTTATTGTTTTGTTCCACTCCAGCATTTATAATTAAAAGATTGAAAGTATCTACTCCTGCGTCTCCTCTCTTCCACTCCATGTACCCAACGTTACAACATCACTCTATTTGGTCTCAGGAGGTTAAAGGTGAATAAAAAGTGTCTAAGGGGAAGGTGATACAGTAAAAGCAGATTAGATTTGATGTCCTCACAGTGATCGGAGGGGCTCATTTCATGTAAATTTAATATTGCCAACAAAAATCACTCATGTCTTTGTTCTTCCCTCATGTTCGTCCACCAGTCCATCCAGTGCTGTGACTACTGTCACCTTTACTCAGTCATCATTAAATGCCACATCCCCCTGTCACAATCACAGTAGTGTGTGTGTCACTGTGGGATCAGGACATTGGCGCAGTTTAATGAAACACTGCTCCGCAGACAGTAGACTCTTGTTTACAGCCTCTGATCTTCAGTACAGTGTCATTAGTGATAAAGAATGAGGAACTTCACTGCTTCAGTGCAGGGTTATTTTTGTAGACTAAAACTAAGACGAAAACAATTAATTAAAAAATAAAAATTCTAAACTGAAATATAAATATTGCAAAGTGAATGTAAAACTAAACCAAAAACTAACTGAAATAAAATAATCAAAAAGAAGTTATTTTCGTAATCATCGAGCTGAATTATTTTCCTGTGTGACTGTGTAAGTGAAGGCCTGCAGATGGCAATATGGCATGTGATGCATGGGAGGTTGGCTGATAATGATATACGTTAGCTGATACTGATAAGAACACATGAAGAATAAATGTTTAACATAAATTTAATTTCATTTGAACACACATAGATATCTTACATGCATGAAGTATTCTTCTGGTTTCCTTTCATTAGAAACTTAACTTTTCATCTAACTTTTGTTTTGCAATTGTTCAGTTCTTGGTAGAATCTCATACTTTTCTTATGTTATTGTTATTATGCACAAAGTGAACTGTGCAAATGTTTAACTGTTTCCTCTTGCTTTAAGTGTATTGAAAGGGTAAATTCGATGGTCTTATTTTAGATGTAAAAAAAAAAAAAAAAAACGTTGTAACTATTCTGGTAATTCCTAAACTATAATATTAAAACTGAAATTAAAATATATAAAAACCAAATAGAAATGTGTCCACCAAATAAAAACTAAACTAACATGCGAGTAACTAGCAAAACCGTTGATGAAACCAACTAAAACTAAACTGAAATATAAAGCAAATTTGAAAACAGTATTAAAATAATTTGAAAATACAAAACTATAAATATAGCTGCAAGCAGCGATTAACGGGGTTCAAGCCTTTAAGGTCCTTTAAGTACATATGTAACAGATATTAAATATTAATTAGACAGCCTGTTTGCAACTAAAACAATGATAAAATTCCTTATTTTTAAGAAACATCAGGTTAGGTAGCACAAGGTTATGGTATTTTTTTTTTTACATTTATGACTGTTATAGTGCTATCAAGAGGCAAAGGTACCCAATTTTTTCCATGTGTCCTCAGATTAACCTTGTACATATGTTCAAAATTTGGTAATAATATCTAATTTCCTTCACGAGGTATAATTATTTAAGTTTTGCAATTGTTCAGTTCCTAGAAGGTTTTAGCGTAATGTTCTGATGATGAATTTAAAGTTACTTTTTTGTTTTTTTTTGAATATTATTATTAATAGGACTCCAGAGAATCTTTCTTCACTGGTTTGGTTCCGATCGGGTGAACGGTCTAAGACTAGTTCAAATAACAGTTAAAAGTAGATTTTTTTGATGGCAGCATGTTTTTCAAGGTATACGAATGTCCTCATAGATCTTGATGTCACCTTGAACACAGATAATTGTTAGATTATATAATCCTATAATCTATGAAGTTCGACCTTTTCGCCCCCAGCACTCTCCGTTGTCCTCTCGCTCAGGAATATGCTTGCAAGGGAAGAGACTCTGACACAAAATTGATATCAAAGCGTCTTCAAAGGTTTATTGACAATCAAACATATTTATTCCAGAAAAGTGCATCAAGGAAAATCATCATGCGTCAATAACAGACATCTCTATCTGTGTGCCAGTCTAAACTCTCCGCTATCAGAATACCAGTTTATACCAGTTTGAACTAAAAGATGAGCTTAAGAAATCCATGAGCTTCAGATAAGGAGAGCAGAAGGAACAGTAAAACAAGTGCTACGTGTCAGTAAAGACTAGTGACAATGGAGGCCCAAAATGAAAAAGTAGGTCTGAAACTGAGAGCAAATCTATATTTCTCACAATACTGCATGCAAAATTTTAAGTCGATTGGCCCAACGGTTCCATAGTTAGAGACATTTTGACATTTTTTACTATTATAGCACCACCAAGAGGTAGAGACACACAATTGTTTTTGTGTGTCCTTAGAATGACCCTATATGTGTACCAAATTTGGTGAAAATATCTGATTCTGTTCAAGAGTTATAACCGTTTTAGTAAAAGTGGCCATGGCCATTATGTACTTTTTGGCGTAATTTGACGATGAATCAAAATTTAAAAATTCCTTTGATAACTTTCATTTTGGGACTCCAGAGAATCTTTCTGCACTGGTTTTGTTCCGATCGGGTGAACTAGTTAAAAAATATATATATATATATTTTTTTTTAAAATAATCTCTCAAGTATTTATTGAATGTTTTGTTTCACACCAATGGTACTTGAGGCAAAGTTGTTCAGAATGAAAACTTGATAGCACCTCTCGGTGGCCATTTTTTATTTTTTTTATTTTTTATTTTGCACAGACCTCACAGGGCCAAGACACAAATAGACCTACCAGTTTTCGTTCCGATCGGCCTTATTTAACCCTATATAAAAGCTGCTGAAAGCTGATTGGTCAGTGGCGGCCACATTTTTCAAGATATGCGACTGTCCCCAGATGACACCTTGGACAAAGACACTGCGTGCAAAAAAAGTCGATCAGATCAATGGTTCCATAGTCAGAAACATTTTTACCAATTACCAACACAATTTTCTATGTGTCCTCTGAATGACTCAATCTTAATCCGTTCAAAAGCTTAATTTTCCGAAACATCAGGTCAGGAAGCACATATGGTGTTTTTACATTCCTGACTGTTACAGCGCCACCAAGAGGCATAGGTGGTTAATTATTTTTTCATGTGTCCTCAGACTGACCTCCTACATAAGTGTTTTAAATTTGGTGATGATACATCTCATTCCATTAAAGAGAATTGATCTTTTTGGAAAAAGTGGCCACGCCCACTTCATAAGTTTTGGTGTACTGTTGCAACAGCGCATGAAAAATTACAAAAAAAAATTATAATTATTGAAATTGGGACTCCAGGGAATCTTTCTGCCCTGGTTTGGTTCCGATCGGGTGAAGGCCTAGGACTAGTTCGAAAATTGAGTTAAAAAAAAAAAAAAAAAAACAAACAAATATGTAATGAACAATTTTATTCACAGCAATGGTTCTTGAGGCAAAGTTATTCAGAATGAGAAGATCTATAATATGTTATGAGTAACGTGTTTCTTTGTGAAACAGAGGTATATACAACGATTTACACGCATGATAAAAAAGAGAAGTAAAAAGAGATAGTGCCTTGTGGTGGCCAATTATTTTCACATTTTGCACAGACCTCTTGGGCCAAGAGACAAATAGACCTACTAAGTTTATTTCCAATCGGCCTTATTTGACCCTATATATAAGCTGCTGAAATCTGATTGGTTGATGGTGGCCATGTTTTTAAAGATATGCGACTGTCCTCATAGACCTTGATGGCACATTGGACAAAGACATTGCATGACAATTTCAAGTCGACTGGACCAATGGTTCCACAGTTATTGCCATTTTTAATTTTTAAATTATTATAGTGCCACCAAGAGGCATAGGTATGCATTTTTTTCATGTATCCTCAGAATGACCCCATACATAAGTATATCAAATTTTGCGAAAATATCTAATTCCTTTCAAGAGTTATAACTGTTTAAGTAAAAGTGGCCACACCTACTGCTTATGTTTTGGCATAGCTTTGCGACGTTGAATCGAAAGTTAAAACAATTTTAATATAATTTTTAATAATAGGACTCCTGGGAATCTTTCTGAAATGGTTTGGTTCCGATCGGTTGAACGGACTAGGACTAGTTGAAATAGCTGCTAAAAGATTATTTTGTTGATGGCAGCCATGTTTTGTAATGTATGTGACTGTTCTCATAGACCTTGATAGCACCTTGGACACAGATACTGCAAGCAAAATTTAAAGTTGATCGGCCCAACCATTCCATAGTTAGATCCATTTAAATAAAAATTACTATTATAGTGCCACGATTGTTTTTGTGTGTCCTTAGAATGACTCCATACATATGAGTACCATATTTGGTGACATTATCTGATTCTGTTCAAGAGGTATAACCATTTTCGTAAAAGTGGCCACGCAAATTATGAACATTTTGGCGTACCATTTGATGATAAATTAAAATGTTAATATTACTTTGATAATTTTTCATTTTGGGACTCCAGAGAATCTTTCTGCACTGGTTTGGTTAAGATTGGGTGAACGGCCTAGGACTAGTTCGAAAAAGTAATCTTTTAAAATAATCTCAAGTATTTATTGAATATTTTGTTTCACACCATTGGTACTTCAGGCAAACTTGTGCCTTAAGAGGAGATCTACAATATGGTATGGATAACGTGTTTTTTGTGAAACACAGCGGTATATATAATGATTTACATGCCTCCCGGTGGCCAATTTTTTTCACATTTTGCACAGATCTCTTGGGCCAAGAGACAAATAGGGCTACCAAGTTTAGTTCCGATCGGCCTTATTTAACCCTATATAAAAGCTTCTGAAAGCTGATCGGTCGATAGCAGCCATGTTTTTAAAGATATGCAACTGTCCTCATACAACTTGGACAAAGACACTGCATGCAAAATCAAGTCGATCGGACCAACAGTTCCATAGTTATTGCCATTCCTTATTTATTTATTATTATAGCACCCCCAAGAGGCAGAGGTGTGCAATTTTTTGTGTGCATTCCTCAGAATGACCTCTTACATAAGTGTACCAAATTTGGTGATAATATCTCATTCCTTCCAAGAGTTATAACTGTTTAAGTAAAAGTGGTCCTGCCCACTACATACATTTTGGCATACTGTTTAACGATGAATCAAAATTTCAAAACTCCTTTAACAACTTTTCATATTGGGACTCTGCTGAATCTTTCTGTAATGGTTTGAATCTGACTGGACAAATGGCCTAGTTTGTTTTAAAAAAAAATTCAAACAGTCTGAGATAGCGGGAAAACAAAGGGGCGGAGCAAAAATTTGATGAGGCTAAAACTCTTTGGCCAGATGCAAGGAATAACAGGAATTTTGTTTCTAGCACTTATGGTTCAAGAGTTATTTCCTAAAAAGTGAATTTTCTTTGATTTTATCACTGTAGTGCCACCGTGAGGTCGATCGGGGTGAGACTTTGCACCATTGTAGACTGGAGGAGTACTACCTTTCCCTTAAGTTTCAAGTCTCTAGGCCTTATGGTTTGGTCTGCACAATCAGTTTTAGGGCAGAATAATAATAATAAATATAGCTGCAAGCAGCAATGGGGGTCAATTTTGGATCAACAGAGAGGGGATGAGCAGAATAGAGCTGTGGGTGAACAGACAGGATTAATTGCTTAAATATGTGTCAATATTTTTTAATTGACTTTAAAGTAAAATCAAATGTAACAAAAGTGTGCTTGTTTACATGAATAGTGCTAGAAAAGGTCACGTATAGTAACTTTACCTGTAAAAAGTATGCATTTTGGATTAAGTGTAAATGTCTCCATTATATTATGTTGTCCCAATGCTGTTGCCACTGTTGAATTACCTTTCTCCACAATATGCCTGATTTTGATGGTATCATTTATAGGTATCATCACCTACTGTTGAGGAATGGAAGTCCAAGGAATTACACACAAACACAAAGTAGACCATTGATAAATGTTTTAGCATATGTACAATGTTTATAAAAAATATCTGTTGTATGAATGTATAAAGGTATCACTTCTGTTTATAAAAATAGAATTATTCGAAATCCATCATGACAGCCTTTATGGGTTCTTGAGGCTTTTATGTTTCCCATGGTCAGTCTCTATCCTGCTTTTTGTGCATGTATGGCCTCTTTATCACTACAGACACATTGAGTGGCAGTTCATTTGTTAGGGGCTCATGCAGATGTGTACCCTATGTCCTTTCTACCATGTGTAGCATGGTAGGGAGGGAGAGAAAGGACTAGAGGGAGAGGGAGAGAGAGGGGGGATGAAGACTGAGAGAGAGGGAGGGAGCTGATGTGTGCTGTTGAATATGTGTGGCTTCATGCCTGTGCGTGTGTTAGGGGCCAGGAAGAGAGGAGATAGGGAGAGAGAGAGAAAGAGAGAGGGGGGGGGAGAAGACAGAGTGACAAGATTAGAAGGAGAGAGAGATAAAGGAAGGACTAAAGGGGGAGAGAGAGAGGAGGGAGAGAAAGAGACAGAAGAGGAAGACATTGAGAGAGGAAGGGAGTGAAAGAGAGAGAAAGAGAGAAGGGCGGAAGAAGAGAGAGGAAGAGAAAGAGAGAGAGAGAATTTTTGAATTTTAACACTCCTTTATTAAAACATTTTAACATTAAAACATTAACAACAGAAACAAAAATCCTAAGCCCCCCCCCAAAAAAAAACATATAATTACAGAATTAAAACTAAATTGTTCTCTTCATCAACTGTACATAAAAAACCACCAATACCCCAAAAATCATTAAAAGCGAGCAGAATATTTGTCATTTTGTAAAAAGCATACTCTGCTTTAATTCTAGCAGCTATAAGGGCTTTAAAAGTAAAATCAGGGTCTACTGAATTTCCCCCCTTAATTTTCATTTTCTTGTCAACCATATTGCCAACTTTGCTTCACCCACTATAAAGTTTATCAGAGAAATTTTCTTTCTCTCTGAAGCAACATACTTGGGTCCAAATATAAAATGTACTGGACTAAAAACCTTCCCCAAATTTCCTAAACCATTCCCCCAAAGTCTGAAACAACCCTTTCAGTTGAAAACAGTTTAAAAAAACATGGTCTACAGACTCTTCAAATATACAAAACGGACACCCCTTTTCCACAGTGGAATTGATATGTGCCACATGTCTGTTTGTGGCTACCGCCCAGTGAATAACCCTCCATTGGAGATCCACAGTGCGTTTCTCTATGGGAGGCTTATACAGGGACCTCCAGCAGCCCTGGCCCAAATAGATCTAGCCATTTTGATTCCTTCAGCTTCTTTAGGGAGGCTTGATGAGACACTTTCACACGTTACATACATTGCTTTCTTAGAGATTTCCTCAAACTTTGTTAGTTCTGGAGTTCTGAAATTGAGAATCGAGTCCTCCTTTGGTTGTTCTTCAATAGCAGTAAAAACCTGTATCTCTGGAAAAAAAAGATAGCCTTCCTCCTCCAGCGGAGATATCTTGTTGGCCTCAGAAACTTGTCTAAGGACCGAAGGTAAAAAAGAATAAATTTCATTAAGTACCATCTTCATGAACCTGACAGACTTAATGCCCGTCAGGCAACACATCTCCTCAGGACTTTTCCAGGTTTCACCAGCTCTCAGATCTGATATTTTGGTACAACCAGCTTTTGCCATTATAGTCCTTAAACTCTTAAGGTTTAACACCTTAGCTTCTATCAGAGGATTACTGAAAAGTGGTTCAGATTTTATCCAGTCTCCAAGATTTGAAAAATCTCTCTCCAATTTAAAAGTGGATCTCCATGCTTTTAAAACTGACTGATAGAAAAACGAAGTGCCACTCAAATCCAAGTCTGTCAGCCTTATCAAAAACAACTGCTTGTCATATATAAAAATGTCCACTTTTTGCAGCAAAGCGCAGGCTGTTTCAATCCAATTTGATCCTCTAGAATATAGCAGTCTCTGTGCAGCTTGAAGTCTGAAGGTCATGAGTCGGCTTTGTACATCTATTAATCCGTGTCCACCTTCATGAACGGGCAAAAAAAGCACAGCCGCCTTCATCCAATGACATCCAGACCAAAAAAAATCAATCAGTCTCTTTTGTATCTCGTGAACAATATCCTTTGGTGGATTAAGCACAGTCATTTTATGCCAGAGCATAGAAGCAACTAGATTATTGGCAACCAGAACCCTTCCCCTATATGATAGCTGAGGTAGCACCCAGTTCCATCTAGACAACTTGGCACATACCTTTTCCACCATACCCTCCCAGTTCTTTCTCTGATATCCCTCCTTTCCTAAATGGACACCAAGAATTTTTAGCCCTTCACTACCCCATTCAACTCCACCTGGAAGTACAGGGAGATTTCTCTCTTGCCAGCTCCCTATAATAAAACCTTCACTTTTTTCCCAGTTGACTTTTGCAGATGAGGCCTTTTCATAGATTTTTAAACTTTCTTTTAACACTCTTACATCATTATCATTTTTTATAAAAACAGTTATATCATCAGCATATACAGATATATTAACATGTCTGTTTTCAAACCCTTTAATTAAAAAACCTTGCAATTTCTTCCTTAACTGACAAAGCAAGGGTTCAATTGCCAGAGAATATAGTTGCCCTGATAAAGGACAACCTTGTCTAATGCCCCTATGTATTAAAACTGGCCGACTAAGCCCACCTCCTACCTTTAACATGGCCGATGCCCCAGCATATAAAAGTTTTATCCCTGATATGAATTTTTTTCCAATTCCAAAAGCTTTAAGAGTACTGATCAAATAAAAATGATCAACTCTATCAAAAGCCTTTTCTTGGTCAATAGAAAGTATACCCAAAGCTTTATCATTCATACATGCTAAATCAATTACATCTCTTAATAAAAAAAGATTGTCCATTATAGTTCTGTTGGGTACACAGTAGGTCTGGCTTTTATGTACCACATACCCAAGGTATTGCTTTAGTCTATTTGAAAAACACTTTGCAAGAATCTTATAGTCTGTGCATAAAGCAACAGGTCTCCAGTTTTTTAAAAGACCATGGTCACCCTTCTTGGGCAGTAAAGACAATATAGCTCTTTTACAACTTGTTGGTAATTCTTTCTTTTTAAAAGAAACTTTAAAAACCTCTAACATGTCTTCTTTAAATAAGTCCCAGAAATGTTTATAAAATTCTGCAGGAAGTCCATCAATACCAGGGGCCCAACCAACAGAAAGTTACTGAACTGCTTTTGACAATTCCTGTATTTGTATTTCAGAGTCCAATTTCTTTTGCTGCTCAGTACTCAATTTAGGCAGATCCTTAAGTAAAAAGTCTATACTAGGGCCATCACACTCTTGTGCTCCAAACAGTTCATTATAAAAGTCCATTGCAAGTGTCCGCATCTCTTTTGGATCAGACATCAAAGTTCCATTAGTTCATTTCAGATGTAGCATCTGTTTTCTCCCGATTCTTTTCTTTCTAGACTAAAAAAGAAAGAACTAGGAGCGTCCATGTCCTGCAACAAGGAAAACCGGGCTCTGATTAAAGCTCCTTTTGCAAGTTCATGAAGAAGAGAACCTAAAGCATTCTTTTTTTCTTCAACATTCCCACATCTGCTAAATTATTGTTACTTACACTCATTTCAAGTTGTTCAATGTCTCTTTCAAGTTCTCTAATAGTTTTTTTAAACAAACTATTATTGTGAGCAGTATAATTTTGACAGAACATTCTTATTTGGGTTTTCCCCACCTCCCACCATTGTACAATATCATCATATTTACTTTTCTTTTCTCTCCATTCATGCCACAATAAAACAAACTTTTCACAAAAAACTACATCATGCAATAATTTAACATTAAAATGCCAATAAAAACTAGAGCGTTGTGATTTTTTTAAACTTATTTCAAATAAACACAAATGATGATCAGAAAAACCATTTGGAGAAATAATAGATTTTAAAACTCTATTATTCCTATTTCTACTAATATAAAACTTATCTAACCTAGCTGAACTAATATGTGCATTGGACGCTTTAACCCAGGTGTACTGTCTTGCCTTTGGATGCTGTTCTCTCCATACATCAAATAAATCATAATCTCTAATAATATTACTTAAAGGATTTACTGAGGGAGGGCAGGGTTCCTCTCATTTCTGTCTAAAGTAAAATCTAGGGTACAATTCCAGTCACCACCTAAAATTAAAAAAGCATTCTTATCAAGTTGCCTTAAACCATCTTGTACTTTATTAAAAAACCTAGTTCTCTGTGCTCCATTATTTGGAGCATAGATATTAACAAGTACAAACAGTTGGCCCGTTATATTAACTTGAGCTAAACATCGTCCTCTTTCTATCTCACAAGAAGAAACAACAGTCATATTTAAATTTTTCCCAAATAAAATAGCAACACCCCCACTTACATTAGAGCCATGATTAAAAAAGATATTTCCTTCCCACAACATTTTCCAGTCTATTTCATTTGTCATGTCACTATGAGTTTCTTGTAAAAAAATAATATTAATGTTCTTAGTCCGAATATATTCTGATAAAACTGCCCTTTTATTTCTATCCCTCCCTTGTTCCTAATTTTAAGCTCTCCATGAAAAGAGGGAAAAGAAAAAGAACAAGAAGAGAGAAGGAAAACAATCTAAAACAAGACAGAAGATTTACCCCTTGTGACATTAACATGGTTTGGTTAGTCTTTTGGTTGAGGTTTTCCCACTCCGTAAATTTGTGACAATTTTCTTCAATCTAAACCGTTTCCTTCAACTAAGCTCATCAAATCCCACAGACTTCTGTATTTTTCCCACTGAAATCAAAAACTTATTGATGTCTGGGAAAACTTTCGCACTTCAACTGTTCTGCCAAATGTTTCATCTAAGAAATCATTAATTTCCTTTACAGTGTAGAGCTGTTCATCTCCACACTGAGAAGGGATGTCCGACATTTCAGAAATGTTATCATCATCACCTATCTCTTCCATACCATCACTAGTTCCTGTCTCCTCTATCTGTGAAAGAGAAGACTGTTCTGCACTTGGGGTAACAGTTTCTAAAGTACACATGACTTCAGAGGCTTCAGATTCAACACAAGCAGCCTCTATCACTTCACTATTATCCTCCATCACTACACCTACTGAACTATCCTCCACCACTACACCTGCTAAACTATCCTCCATCACTACACCTGCTAAACTATCCTCCATCACTACACCTGCTGTACTATCCTCCATCACTACACCTGCTGTACTATCCTCCACCACTACACCTGCTGAATTATCCTCCACCACTACACCTGCTAAACTATCCTCCATCACTACACCTGCTAAACTATCCTCCATCACTACACCTGCTGTACTATCCTCCATCACTACACCTGCTGTACTATCCTCCACCACTACACCTGCTGAATTATCCTCCACCACTACACCTGCTGAATTATCCTCCACCACTACACCTGCTGAATTATCCTCCACCACTACACCTGTTGAACTTTCCTCCATCACTACACCTGTTGAACTATCCTCCACCACTACACCTGCTGAACTTTTCACACTTTCCTGCACAACCACACCTTGTACATTCTCATTTTTGGTTACATTTTGATCTTCCCTTGCTTCCTCCGCTATTGGCACTACAGTTTTCGTTCCGTTTGTATTCACATTATTCTCAGTTTGCATTTTGTGTGGACAAGCAAATTTCTTGTGTCCAATATCTCCACACTCGAAACATTTCAAACTACCAGTACTCGCATAAATCATGTAGGATTTCCCTTCATGCTGAACGTGGAAAGAGATATCCAGAGATTGCGATTCCAAGAACATAAACTCCTGCGTCTAAATGAAAACACGTGCTTTAACGCTTGATTTTTACAACCAAGAGGAATCATTTTTATTCCACTAGCAAGTTTTCCAAATCTCAGCAATTCACGCTCAATATCACTGTTAGATATGAACGGCGGGACATTGGAAATTGTAACCCTCGTTGAGAGTGACACAAGCGGTGCAATAACAGAAAAAATGCCACTTACCCACACGCCGCTGTCAATCAGCCGACCAACCAAACCGCGCTCCTTCAAAAAGATCACGACGGCCTTGTTCATAATTGAGGCCGAGATGATATTCTCAAAGCCAATCTGTTCACCCACAGCCACGAGCACATCTTCCACAGACGCACCGGCATCAGGCACACACCTGACTCCATGACGGAGTGAAAGAGAAGAATTCCACTCACTTGGGTGAGCTTCCATCTCCACACCCCGCCACGAGGTCAGAAAACAAACAAACAAACAAGCAAGCAAACAAACACACACACAAAATAAATAAATGAAAAAAAATAAATTACAAACCAACTCAAAAAAGAAATAGGAGAAAGAAAATTTTAAAAAAAGAGTCTACCTTCTCACCCGTAAAACGCTCACACACCCAACAATCCCAACATGCAAAGCAAGAGAGAGAGAGAGAGAGAGAGAGAGAGAGGGAAAGAGAGAAGGAGAGAGAGGGACAGCAATAGAGGAAGGGACAGATGTGGAAGGATAAACAGAGAGAGAGAAATAGAAGGATGTTAAGTTTATAGTCTCTAGGTGAAAGCACTGCATTATAGACACATTTGAAAGTGTGTGTATGTGAAGTGTGAGCAAGGTCTCTAGTTTCAGTGTGTGTGTGTGTGTGGATTCAAGCTTGCACATGTGTCAAGGACTTTTTATGACCCTGGTGTGTGTGAGATCTCGGAGCGTGTGCCACTTTAGAAGGAACACACAGAAGGGTAGCAGGTTTGGACTAAAAGTTAACAGAGCATGCATATTTCAAAAATTCACAATAAATCTATTCTTCATGTTACATTGACCTATTTATCAGCTGTATTACTTAACATTGTCAAGAATCTAAATATGAACATGACATTTGCTTTGAAGTATCGGTTTATGATAACCGGTTGTGCAAAGCATTATTTTAGCATTAGCGATGAATGATATTTCCCTTTAGTTTCATTATCTTTGGAGATATTAAGTTGCCATGGTAACATACTTAAGTGTCCTCCTCACGTGTGGCGGATATCAAGTCCATAGGTCAATGTGGCATTGATTTATAGACATATGACATATGTGCCACAGTTCTCAATTCACTTATATGCAAATAGATCTGCCATATTGGATTGTATCACTTAGCTTTTAACACTACTTAGTCAGACATATATTCCACACATGTGTACCAACTTTCAAGTCATTTGGTCCAGTGGGACATTAGAAGAAGATTTTTGTAGTTTTGGCCAAATTGTCATTGTACAGAAAAATCCAAGATGGCGAACTGTATAGGTCCTTGAGGCTTTTTTGTTCCTCATGAGAAATGAGGTATGTGTACCAAGTTTCAGAAATTTTGGACAAATGGGGTGGAAATACAATCACTTTGAAAATGGTGAAATTGGGGCGTGGCCTGTAGCGCCACCTATGGGTGAATGTGGGCCATTTGTAATGTGGGAGTAATGAGTGGCCTGTAGTTTCATTGTGCCAAATTTGAACAAATTTGACCAAGGACTTTTTGAGCTATTGGGCAGTTTCATGGAGAAGAGGAATTATAACAATAACCCTTACAAAAACAATAAGGTTTCTAGCCCTTCGGGCTTGAACCCCTAATAATAATAAAAATCCTGACAAATGCAATGGGGTTTAGGGTTAGGGTTTGAGTTAGGGTTCCACAGGATCTTTTCTGTCAAATCAGTTTATTTTTGTCATTTTTCCATATGTGCTTGGCCCCCGATAATTGCCGCTTGCAGCTATATTTATTATTATTATTCTTTTTCTGCCTTAAAAGTGTCTGGACATCAGAGACCACAAGTTGCACAGATTCCAAACTTGGCAGGATGGTTTCAAATCCCCCCCACTACTCATGCACCTACACACACATCTGTCAGACTCTAGGTGGTGAATCGAAAATCAAAAAAAATCTAAATTCTTTATTCCTCTGATTCCTAAGCCCTAAAAAATGTATATCTGTGATTTCATTTCCGTTTTTATTTTTTTTCTACCATTTAGAATTTTTTGAAAAACATACTTTTACGAACTCCTCCGATCGGCATGACATTTTGTATATATCATCTGCAGACCCCCCTGACAAAAATGTACAATGGCCAACAATGGCCAATCAAATTTTAGCACCTTATAAACTCGTATTGGGAATGGCCGAGGATTATGGAAATTACTATACACAAGCAGGGTGTCAACTCAAAGCTACATATCAAATTATGTGACAATTGGCCACACTGTGGCGGTATAATTAGCTAATTTGCATTTTTGCTCATAACTACGAAACCATATAGGCTACAATAAAAAAAATTTGCTTCTTTGAATCCACCAGTGCCCCCAATGATATGGCCACAAGGGTTTCCATTCCTGCAAGAAAACGTTTTTATTTCAAATATTTTTTAGATAAACCTTTTTCAAACTCATCCTAGGCCATTTTTTCGATTCACACAATAATTGGTATACATCATCTAAAGACCCTCCAGACAAAAAGTTATCAAAAGAATTATGATATTTCAAATCGTTCTGAAGATATAATAAAATACATTTTGGATGAGGCCCATATTAACTAATTGGCCTATTATCTTGTGAGCACAAAGTTAGCAAAACTTAAAAAAATTAAAAAAAAAAACATGGAAAAAGGAGCATTTTGAGGTCACTTTCAAAATTACATTAATTTGGCAGAGCTATAACAGAAGAAATAGCTATTTTTACAACTGCATTTTTAAACAGTTAGAAATGTTGAGAAAGACAGGCTGTTTTACTGTTTGTCCACCAGAGGGAGCCACACGACAAGAAATGTCTTGTTTTTGCTTGCACTTTAAGCAACACATTAATCCTGCAGTAACGTAATGATTGATGCATTGCGGCTCATGACAGATATATGTGGTTCCAGGGGTTGCGTTAACCGAAAAAAATCTCATTTTTTCACGGTCCCGGTGAGTTTGTCAGGTTTGTTCTGTGTGTGTGTGTGTTCAGGTGTCGCTTGGTGAGCGTCATCAGCATTTCTATGGAGGCGCTGAATTCGTGGCTCGTTGATCAGTGCACCTGTCCTTCATTTGCTCTCCCTATATGCTCGTTGTGTGTGCTTGTGAGTTACACTCACATCCCAACTGCTTTCCTCGGTCGGTGTGTTTGCTTTCTGCGTTTACATGGACACTTTGTGTTTTAATCGGAATGAAATCATTCTGAATGATGATTCTGAACATACTGTTTACATGAATGCTACATAAAGGCTTTGTTCACTGCAGGAAAAATCAGATTTTACCTCAAATCCAATTTTTTTTGAGTGACTGTTCAAACTGCAAGTTATGTGGCCAGACCAAACTTTCTGTTCAGACTGAAGTCACTTTTGCGATCACGTCCACATTAGTTGTCATGGTAACACAGCAAACTTGCATATATTCACCATGCATGAGATTTTAGCGATGGATGTTTTACCATTGATTATGCTTTTCATGAGGGCAGTATCCAAATATGAACTTTCTTCACAGACAACAGCTTAAAAATGGGGTGGCATATGTTTGTTGCTGCTAGTGTTGTTGCTTCCCGTTTTAGCGGGGACGTCCTGTATTTTATACTATTGTGTTGCGTGTACACTGCATGCTTATATAGCATTCCCTCGCCGTTTGAAGGGGTGTTCACACTTGACTTTGAGCACTCAAATTTATTTCGGACTTCTCTACTAATGAGGATATGATGTTATGTTTGACGGCTTGTGGTTTTAATAATCAAAACATCACAATTAACAAAAAATACATTCAAAATATTCAAATATACTATCTACTAATTTTCCAGCAACAATAAAATCATTCAGATTTGAAATATACCGCCTTTGAATTGAGCCAAGAGGTCAGTTCTATTTACCTGTTTCATGTGACATCATTTAATGACCTGGCTGCCATATACAGTAAAGCCTATGACTAAAACTCCACATACGTTCTGTGTGCTGCACTGTGGGATGTAACAAAAGTCAGAAAAAAACTTTTATTTCTATTTATAAAGCTTAATAAATTGACACTGCTGTTTACTTACGAGAGCCAAAATCACCAAGTCAACCAGTGATGAAGGGGGAGAGCAGCGATTTGTAACATTGAAGGAAGTCACAAGAGCAGGATCTAGATGCAGCTTAGTTTAATGAAAAAATAGACAAAGTACAAAAACAGGGTAAACACTGGAACACGGAAAGACTAGGAACTAAAACAAAAGTACATAACACAGGAGCAAAACAAATAAGAACTGACAACGACTGGGTAGAAATCAGGGCATTATATACATAGGGGTTAATAAGTGAATGAAACACAGGTGAGAACAATAGGGAACAGCTGGCAATGATGAGGGCAGGGAATTATGGGAAGTGTAGTCCGGGGGAAACAGATGATGGGGCAAAACAAGGCAAAACAACAGTGAATCATGACATAACCCCCCAATGGGCGGATCCTGATGCCCTAGGAAGGCTTGTAAGGGAGGCAGGGCCAAGATGAAGCTGGAGACCAAAGAGGCCAGAGCAGATCAGGCAGAAGGCCGGGAGACCAAGGAGACCAGGGCGGATCAGGCGGACGGCCAGGAGACCAAGGAGACCAGAGCAGATCAGGCGGATGGCCATGAGACCAGGGAGACCAGAGCAGATCAGGCGGACCACCATGAGACCAAGGAGACCAGAGCAGATCAGGCGGATGGCCAGGGAACCAAGGAGACCAGAGCAGATCAGGTGGACAGCCAGGAGACCAAGGAGACCAGGGCAGATCAGGCGGACAGCCAGGAGACCAGGGCAGATCAGGCGGATGCCCATGAGACCCAGGAGACCACCTCAGGGTAGGGACTGGATCAGGAGGCCTAGTTGGCGGCCACAGGGCTGAAACAGGGTCAGGAGGCCTGGGTGGTGACCACAGGGTCAATATAGGGTCAGGAGGCCTGGGAGGTGGCCACAGACTAGAGACTGGAGCCGTGGAAGGCGGAGCCGTAGGAGGCTCGAGGGGCGAAGCCGTGGTTGGCTTGAGGGGCAAAGCCGTGGCAGGCAGAGCTGTGGGAGGCTTGAGGGATGAAGCCATGGCAGGCGGAGACGTGGGAGGCTTGAGGGGTGAAGCTGTGGAAGGCCGAGCTGTGGCAGGCTCGAGGGGCGAAGTCGTGGATGACTGGGAAACGACCTCCATGGTCGCGAACATGGGAAGAGACTCGGGAACGGCCTCTGTGATCGTGGGCACAGGCAGAGACTCGGGAACGACCTCTGTGGTCATGGGCGGAGACTCGGGAACGACCTCTGTGGTCATGGGCGGAGACTCGGGAACGACCTCTGTGGTCGTGGGCATGGGCGGAGACTCGGGAACGATCTCTGTGGTCGTGAACATGGGCAGAGACTCAAGAATGACCTCCGTGGTTGTGTACATGGGAAGAGACTCAAGAATGACCTTCGTGGTTGTGAACATGGGCAAAGACTCGGGAACGACCTTCATGTCATGAACATGGGCAGAGACTTGGGAACGATCTCCGTGGTCGTGTACACAGGAAGAGACTTGGGAACGACGTCTGTGGGCATGGGCGGAGACTCGGGAACGACCTCCGTGGTCGTGAACATGGGCAGAGACTTGGAAACGACCTCCATGGTCATGTACACGGGAAGATATTTGGGAACAGAAGCCTTTCTTCTCCTCCTCCGGTTGGCCGAAGTTGGCAATGCTGGCTTTGGGATGGACGAGGCTGGCAACGCTGGCTCTGGGACAGACGAGGCTGGCAACGCTGGCTCTGGGATGGACGAGACCAGCAATGAAGGCTCTGGGACAGATGAGGCTTCCAGCTCGTTGGCCATGGGTGGAGACTCGGGAACAACCTCTGTGGTCGTGGGCATGGGCGGAGACTTGGGAATGACCTCTGTGGTCGTGGGCATGGGCGGAGACTCAGGAACGACCTCTGTGGTCGTGGGCATGGGCGGAGACTCGGGAACGACCTTTGTGGTCGTGAACATGGGCAGAGACTCAGGAATGACCTTTGTGTCGTGAACACGGGCAGAGACTTGGGAACGACCTCCGTGGTTGTGTACACGGGAAGAGACTCGGGAATGACCTTCGTGGTCGTGAACATGGGCAAAGACTCGGGAACAACCTTCGTGTCGTGAACATGGGCAGAGACTTGGGAACGACCTCCATGGTCGTGTACACAGGAAGAGACTTGGGAACGACGTCTGTGGTCGTGGGCATGGGCAGAGACTCAGGAGCGACCTCCGTGGTCATGAACATGGGCAGAGACTTGGAAACGACCTCCATGGTCATGTACATGGGAAGATATTTGGGAACAGAAGCCTTTCTTCTCCTCCTCCGGATGGCCGAAGTTGGCAACGCTGGCTCTGGGATGGACGAGGCTGGCAACGCTGGCTCTGGAACGGACGAGGCTGGCAACGCTGGCTCTGGGATGGACGAGACCAGCAATGAAGGCTCTGGGACAGATGAGGCTTCCAGCTCGTTGGCCGTGGCTGGCGTGGGCGTTGGCTTGTTGGCCATGGCAGGCACGGGTACTGGCTCGTTGGCCGTCGCAGGTGTGGGCGCTGGCTCATTGGCCATGGCAGGTGTGGGCACTGACAATTTGTGAGGTAGGGTCTTCATGGCCCTATGCACCGACATCAGTGGCAGATCATTCAACTTGGAAAGAGGGGCCCTGGAAGGCCTGAAGCAAGGATTCGCAGAAGGCTAGGCTGTGACATGGCGTGGAGAAGACTCAGGTGTGGCTGTGACATGGCGTGGAGCAGACTCCGGCGTGGCTGTGACATGGTGTGGAGCAGACTCCGGCGTGGCTGTGACATGGCGTGGAGTAGACTCAGGCATGGCTGACATGGTGTGGAGCAGACTCAGGCATGGGAGGATTGGAAGCTGGGTTCAGGGTAGGGAGAGGAGGATCCTCTGAACTGAGAGTGTCTAGTGTTAAACTCACGTATCCCTCCCAAGTGTAGTCTCCTGTCTCCGGCAAATCCCTCCACCTGTGAGCTAAGAGTCCAATCCGATACAGGGATTTCAAGTGGGAATCAGCAAATACTATGTATCTGGCAACAGTGCTAAAATGATGTGAGTATTCCTTAATGGGTAAGTCCGCCTGGCTCAATTGGATAAAGTAAGCCACTTGTTCCATCTTGGTCAGTTGTTCTGTAACGTTGAAGGAAGTTACGAGAACAGGATCTAGATGCAGCTTAATTGAATGAAAAATAGACAAAGTACAAAAACAGGGTAAACACTGGAACACAGAAAGACTAGGAACTGGGAACTCAAACAAAAGTACATAACACAGGAGCAAAACAAATAACAACTGACAACTCGGGGCATTATATATACAGGGGTTAATGAGTGAATGAAACACAGGTGAGAACAATAGAGAACAGCTGGCAGTGATGAGGGCAGGGAATTATGGGAAGTGTAGTCCAGGGGAAACAGATGATAGGTGCAAAACACAAGGCAAAATAACAGTGAATCATGACACGATTAAACACTTAAACCTGTGTAAGATGTGTGATGATTGTAACACAGTTTATAAAAAGCACTATAATGTCACTATACAGAATACATGTAGGCTATACAGTACACAAACGTTGGTCATTAAACAACATAATATTTTGAAGCAGAGAATTTATTCACGCCACATGACTACAATGTAAAAATATTTACACAGCAAATTGATATGGAAAATGCTGGATATTTTTTTTAATTAACCATGGTACAAAAGAGACAACATGCATGACAATGTAAATAAAACACAATAGTAATTAAACTCCATGTATATTGAGTCACATGATGCTATGCGAGGAGCAGATGTGTGAGCGGTGAGCTCTGCACGCTTTGCTAATTTTATTACTATTTGTGTCATAAACCGGTGAGATTCGATACACTCTGATTCTTAACTGTTCTAGAAAGACAATATGTCAAAAAATGTGTAATCCTTGGGCTCTGGAGATATTAAAAGACACTTACATGCTTGGGCTGATTCCCCTGAGAAACAGGCCGAAAACCCCTGACTCAATTCGGATGGTGAACTGAAAGAAATCCAACGTGAATTGATGAATGTGTCGGCAGTGCTGACAAAAGTCATTGCAGATTTGGAGGATCTTACTGTAATACATAGATCGATTACTGCGATGGAGACTTAATTCACTGAGATGATTACAAGATTGTCGGACGTTGAGAGACGGATCGATTATCTGGTGTCATCGGAAAGGGAATTAGCTGCTTATCCACTAGCGACCAAAGTAGATTTGCAAGCATTTGGGAAAAATTGGAAGATCTTGAGAATCATAGCAGGCAAAACAACGTCCGAATTGTTGGAATTCCTGAGCATGAAGAAAGCCGAGATATGGTGTAGTTCCTAGACGAGCTCCTCCCGAGTCTGCTCGACATAACAGGCCATAAGCTGGAAATCAAGCGAGCTCACAGAGTCCCGCCTCAGAGATTGGATGAGGGAGACAGGCCCGATCAATTATGGCCAGATTTCTGAGATTATCTGATAAAGATCTTGTGTTACGTGAGGCGAGGAGCAAAGGAAAGCTTTCTTAGACAAACCACAGCATTTTCTTGTTCCCAGAATTTGCTAATTCGACAAGAGAGAAACGTGATAGATTCAAGGAATGCAAGAATATCTTACATCAATGGAAAATAGCTTTTGCTCTGATGTTTCCGGCCAAACTGAGAATAGACACTAAGGATGGCCGCAAAGTATTTACATGCCCATAGCAAGCATTGTCTTTCATAAAAACATTAGAGTGAGTAAGCCTTTTGGTGATTTTCATGTTGCTGTCTAGTGGACCTGTCTCGTTAAACATACACTCAACTGTTCGTGTCATGGTGAGAAAACTCAGAGGCAGAGGGTTGGACTCAATTGTGGGTTTTATTGATGAAGGGAATGGGTGAGAAGTGAAACAAACAGGTGAGGATATCCAAACACTGGTATGGCATGAACAGCAGGTGAATAAACCTCAATCAGGGTATTGTGATAATGAACAGATGATCAGAACACTCACAACAGTCTTTTGTTCTTTGTAGGAAACATTGCAACACAGAGGAACAGAATACGTAGCTGGAGGAATACACAGAGGATGAAACACGCAGTAATCTCGGGAACAAGAAACAAACGACAAGGTAAGTATTTCAACAGGTAAGTATAGAAGGGCTAGGGAGTCCATAGTCTTTGTGAGAACATTGACGAGAACAGTCAGTGAATGAGAATGTGAGCGGGGTTTAAATGCAGTCCATGATTAACGTTCTGATGATGTGCAAGTGCAGGTAATTAAAACTCAGGGGAGAGTGAGTGCAGTGCCAGCAGTGAGGGAGAGAGAGAGCCCGGTGGATCCATGACAATTTGAGGAAGCTGGGCGCCTTTTTCGTTTCTCTTTGTGCTGGTTCCGCCTAGCGGCTGGAGTTTGTTTGTGTAACATAATTTCTTTGTGACAGCTTGTGGATGAACTGCTCGTTTTGGGTGCTCATGCCTCCTGTTGGCTGGAGTTGGTTTTGTGGAATATTTCTTGCAGGGCATTGGAGTGAGCTTGACTGCCCTACATAAGGCCATCGATTTTGAATGGTGGTAACGTAGCCATTAGGAAATGGGGAAACGGTCACTGGTTCATGTACGCTGCGTGCCAGCCCCCCAAAATTTTTCACGGATGGGGTGCTGGCGCCCTCTCCATCTGGGGGGCCCACAGAGATGATCTGTGGTGCTGCGTCTCGGACCCCATGGACCCCCGCCACGGAATCCCCCCGAATGAGCATTTCCCCTGCAGTTCAGCCTTGACCCACAGGGTGGCAGCCTCACGTCCCACCTCTGGCTTAAATGAATGGGTGCCTTCGCCATTCACATTGATGGCAGGCGGGCACCTCTCGGGGCAGTGCGGTCCCACGGGCAATTTGTCGCACTGTGTTCCTTCAATGGGGGAATGGGACTCAATCCCCCCACAGACCCCCAAAGACCACCGGACCACCTGGGTGGGGGCCAGACCGTCCACAGACCCACTATCAGCCCCTAACCAACTATTTTGCCCAAGTTGACCAATGAGACCCCCGGACCACCCGGAGGGGGCGGGGCTGTCCATAGACCCACTATCTGCCCCTTAACCAACTATTTTGCCAAAGTTGACCAATTTGACCAATAAGACCCCCGGACCACTCAGAGGGGGTGGTGCTGTCCACAGACCCACTATCTGCCCCATAACCAACTATTTTTCCCAATTTGACCAATGAGACCCCCAAACCACTCTGAGGTGGTGCAGCTGTCCACAGACCCACTATCTGCCCCAACCAACTATTTTGCCCACTTTGACCCGAAAGACCTAGGTCTGTTAACCCCAACATAATAATGTCCATTTCAATTTATTATATTTGTCTATGACCCTTGTGTCCACCAACATACAAAATGTCCATTTCCAATTTATAGTATATGTGAATTAACTCTAAATGTCCATTTCCAATTTATTGTATTGGTGTTGGGGCTCATGTATTCAGATAGAAGACAAAGGCAGGCCTTACACAGTCATAAAACCTAATTCAGCCCCCACACACCAAGTCGTAAATCTTACTGATAAAAATCGCGCCAAAATCAAACAAAGGAAGTCCAAAACAGACTACAAATCCATGAAGCCTTGCTCACTAAAGGATCGAACTCTCAGCTCCTATTGGATGAGGCACACAACAGAACGTCCCTCAAACCATGACATCATCAGGAGTAGAAATACCTCTGAAATGCTTCCGGGATTTGCTTCCAGCAACTTTGTTCGCCGAGTATAGACATAGCTCATCGCTGCTCTCAGGTGCAACCTCGTGGCACAAGGAAGTAACGTCCGACTTGAAACTGTGGCCCATCTCGCTGGACGAGTTGAGATTACACCGTGTTCAACTGAACACTCTAACGGATCCGAAGGAGACCACCGAGCAATCTGCATCTTCATCCGTTTGCCTGCAGAAGTGAAGAGATTAAAGATTTCTCTTCCATCTTCAATCAAGTCGACATTTCTGAAGTTCTCCACCAGCCCACCGAGAATCAACAGCCGTACCCACCAACAGAGCGAGGAAATGGTCTCCCGTCATCACACGAGCCTCAAGGAACCGGGTCAGAGTTAAAGGACGGAGGGACACACATTCTACCTGTGTAAGAGGTTTACGTCTGGGCAGAGATAGAATATTATAGTGTGTTATTCTTGTGTTTCAAGGTTTTTGCTTGTACTGTTTACAGACCGCCATATCCGCTCATTATTAATACTCAGGGTATTAATTATCACGAATTTGTTTGCTGTATTGTGGTCCAACCAAATTGGACTGTTGTGCATTTTCGCCATCGCGGGTGAGACCGGCAAACTGAGTTATCCATTAAAGAGTCAAAGAATGCGGGACTTTTACGAGCCATCCACCTTATGTGTTATAGGATTATTTTTATTTCCATATCTAATCATATCACTGTTTAGTTTGTAGTTGGAAGTTGGAAGTTTATTGACTGCATTGTATTAATTATTAATTGATATTACTGCATAAATAAACTATTGTTTATATTACAAAGAGAAGTGTTTTGGTTTGTTTTGCATACACCTGTGTCATGCTGACGGGATGTCAGCGCTCGGATTCAAACCTTCATTCATTGTTTTTTTTCTCCGAAAATCGATATTCTTCGGATGTCGATTTTCCTAAGAAAACAATCTAATATTGAGACTGTTTTACTATTTGGTTATTAGTCTCTAATTCCAGGGTGGTGCCCCATCAATGTTAATCCTTATTAATAGTCTATTGATTTTTGATAATTGATAATTATCTTTGATGATTGAATTTGAATGATCAATAAGCTAGAGTTAATTTTAATTAATGTTTCATCAATGTTAACAATTAACGATTATCTTTGATAATTGTTGATTTAAAGGATTTTAAAAAGCTAACATTGATTCTCATCAATGTTCTATTGATTTTAATAATTAATAATTATCTTTGATAATTATTAATTATTGCTAACAACCAAACTTGCTCCTAAACGTAGCACACTACATTTACTGGAGCCCCATATGAGGTTTTAATGAGTTAGATCCAAGTAATTAATTTAAATATTAATTAATAACTACAGAAATAATTATTAATTATTTCTGATAGTAACACTGATCTAAACAACCGGTAAAGCCCTACATAATAATTGGTGCCCCATGTGAGGCATCCTACGTGCCAGTTCTGTCACAGTGTGTATGCATAAGAATCCAAAGTAATAACTTGAATCCTTACTTCAAAGTTTGGTTCTGTTTGACAATTTACTTCTCAAAACCTGCCAAACATAAGCCAGTGTGGTGTGAAAGTGCTCTTAAGAGTGAATTAGGGGTTGGTAAATTTACTATAGTCTGCTTAAAACCTGCTGTTGTTGTTATTTAACGCCTAACACTTTCATCTAAATGTTACAGAGAGGTGCCAAGTCACTTCACTGACGTCCACTAAAGAGAGAACGCCGTGAAATTTGCACATTACATAACAGTAGACCATAAGCCACAGGTCGAAACCTCTCAACTGTGCTTTCGTGTTAGCATTATATCAAC
Organism: Myxocyprinus asiaticus; assembly: GCF_019703515.2. NCBI lineage: Eukaryota > Metazoa > Chordata > Actinopteri > Cypriniformes > Catostomidae > Myxocyprinus > Myxocyprinus asiaticus. The sequence goes on along the minus strand of NC_059384.1, from coordinate 37,731,173 downwards.
TGTAAAACAACAAGCTGTCAGAGCCACTATCACAAGAATTTTTATGGCCCCAGTAAAATGAGTCACCAATCGCCCTGTGTGACTGGAGATGAAGCTCCACAGAGGTTAGTCGACCCAGTACTGCAAGATGTAGTTGCTGCTGTCCTCCATCTCTCCATAGAGGAGAGAGATAACCTTAACGGCTACAATATTAGTCGTTGTGATGAAGCATTGCAGGAACTAGTTGATTATGTCAACAACCCAGTCGGTAAGCCAATGCGTACAATCCTGGACCTTGTGGGCCAAATGTTCCTTCTTCATCACCGCAAAACCCAACTGCAAACCGCCGAGCACCAGGCCCAGCTCGCCCAGCTGCAGAGCAGCTACCAAGTGGTGCAGAAGGAAAATCTCAGCCTGCACCAAGAAATTAGATGCACCCAAGCTGAGAAAGTCCAGGCACAGAAAGATAATGCCCGGATGCAGGAGGAAAATGAAGCCCTGCGCAGGCAGCTTCAAGCTGCCCAGCTAAAAGTAGAGTCAGATCAGGTAAGTGCAGCTGAAACACACAGCACAACATTTGACATAGAAGAGGGCCGCCTTTTTAGTGCTACGCGTAGAAATGTGCCCCTGAGAAACCCAGGAACACACGCTAGGAGCCAAGCTGTCTCTGACTTCATCCTCCAAGACACCTTTCAAAATCCTCCAGCGGCCCGCTGGTTGGATGCAGGTGCCCCTCCTTACATTTGCCCCCCCCCAGTCAGTTTTCAGTCACGCCACCTTGCGTTTCAAATCGACGGATTCCACACCACGGAGGGGGGATGATTATTTTCAAGCCCAGAGTGGTGTAAGCGGCTCGAAGATCCCATTAGCCAGGGAGCCGTACGCAACCCAGGGTCTACCCCCATGCGTCGACTGGACTCCTTCCTCACCACGAAGGGAGGGAAGTCGTCCTCATCGCTATAGCGATCCGAGTGACTATGATGTTTCGGATGACTCGGATGACCCGTGGTCATACCGACACCAACGCTTGTGCATCCGACAACTCGAGTCCCTCGCAGGGGTCATAGAATGTTTTGACCCAAGTAATCGAGATTCAAACATCGACAATTATCTTAGGGAAATTGAGCACTGCCTGATTGATTTGCCTTATGCTTCGTCACGTGAAAAACTCAAGCTTATATGGAAGACCACGGTAAGGAGTGTCCATGCGTTCATGGAAACGCTACCGTCTGGTACACGAAACCGCTACTCAGCTCTGTGTAAAGCCCTACGCGAGGAGTATTCGCTGTATATCGACGAAGCCTCCGCTACCATAGCTGCTTTTGCCATCACCCAGAAGAGGCACGAGCCTCCGCGTGAGTATTATAGACGCCTGAGAACCACGTACTTCCAAGGAAGTAATGCACCAGGTCTGGAGGAGGAACGAGCTTTCAATCTCTTTTCCTTCACAACCTCCACGAGTGCGTGCGATATGACATCACAATGCACTGCAGAATGGGCAACCCCACCATGCAGGAAATCAGAATGTATGCGCAACTGGCATGGGAGACACGTGTGCGCCCTGCCCGAGGGCATGAAGGCGACACCAGAGCCCTGGGGATCCAAGCTTCAGAATATGCAGACCTAGCGCTTGAAGGCAACAAAATGCCTTGCGTTAAGGTGAATGCTAGAACCGGACCCCATAGGCGCCGATCACCCTGCCAGCAGGGTAAGCAACAGAACCAGGGGGGTGGTGACCAGATACACCCCCAGGGTCACGGCAGGCCTAAACAACAAAACGTTCGCCGGCCGAAAAGAAATGCACGGTTCGAACGAAAACCCAAACAAGAAGGTGAGTGGGTATAAAAGGTTTCAAATCCCCTCAGAGAACAAGATTTGAGAGAGGAAATGGAGGATATTAGGAGACGCTTGACTGAGTTGGTAACTAAGCTTGACGTGCTCCGTTGTTCACCAGGTCCGTCAACCTCCTCAAAGGAACACGGCACTGAAACCTCGTCAGTATGACTAGACGATGTACCCCCTCCCGTTAACCCCAAAGTTTACTTTGTAGGTCGGGAAAAGGGGAACAGTGTCCAAGTTGCTCCCCAAAACAGTCACTCCTAACATGCCACACCCTCCTTTTCTGACCTTCTTGGGCGATCTGTACCGTAAGGGCAATGCCTGAACATGGGTCATTCAACTCCCACACACTACTCGACACCGGTTCCGAAATAGTCTAATGGTCCAACACCTTCGCAGAGGTGGCTAGAGCAAAGCTCTCCCTTGGCAAACCGTTATAGACAGAGACCTACAATGTAAGCACCACAAGCTACATGCAAGATAGGTCGTCTATTACAAAACAGGCCTGGATTGACACCTTTCAAGGGATGATGCTAACAGACCCTGTTTACATATGTCCCATTAATACGGAACCACTGTTAGTTGGCCAGGACCTACTGAACCGATTGGCTCCGCTCATTGACTGCCATCGTGGACACATGTGGGCTCGGGTTGACATACCGAGACCACTTGGTCCAGAAAACAGTTCGCCAACTTCAGATGCACACATCGCCATCGTCCAAAAAAATCCAGCAGAGACGACGACTCTAATAAGAACAATTACAGGGCCAGGGTAAAGCCCTTCAGGGTACTATAGTCACTGTAAATTTGCAATCCGTTCTTATCAGTAACACTCTGCATGCTTTAGGGACTTTGTCAGAGAAAACAACTTATGCATGTATCGTTAGAGATCTAATGCAGGACCTCAGGGAAATTAGCTCCTCAGTCATCAGTCTGAGTGGTGGAAGGATTCCAGTGTACCTGGTCTCCCTAGACCTTGTCGAACAAATCCTTAGATCTGCTACTATCTCCGTTGTGCAACCTTCACAGATACACTTGGCATATAGTTTTGGCATTGCAATTCCAATCCATGTAAATCCTCAGAAACTCAAAATAGGATTTGTCCTCAATCTACCATCATAGGCAGAATATATATAGACTAATGTCCGTATTTAATGTTGGTTTTCAGAGAGGTAATGCACACATTCACCTCAAAACACCACCAACACTCGCCTACCATGATGAGGACCTCTCGCTCTACCTTATCCCTAACCTAAACGTGTACCAAGACAAAGTACATTCATTGGGTTTGTCAAAACGCAACCTCTTTGTTAGAGAGGTGACTAACTACCTCTGCGGCCAAAGAGCCGAATTCCATGGACAAGTGTCATGGTAGCATGTCCATCAAAGATGAAGGAACAGAGACAAAGGTAGAGTGAGCAGGCAGTTGCTGGCTCGTTAACACACCAGCCACCAAAATCATACGACTGCCATGATACAGCCACTAAGCTAAGGCCACTAAACTAAGGCTACCAAACCAAACGGTGTTCTTAATGGTTCCCCGAGGAGCCACTATGCACATTGACGATATTGTCCTCCATCATCTCAACGTCGACAAAAATGACGCAGAAATTGAGATCATGGACGCATTTAGAGGTTACAGCCTCACCGTTGATGACACCCTTCAACAGCAGCTTCAGGCTGAAGGGATGGAATTAGTGAAGTTCAGTCTCAAACCGACTGGCTTGACCACTGTATTTCATAGTCACATAAGCAGATCGTCATCTTACCGAGAACACCCTATCAGTTTGGCTGCCCTCTGGCTCCTCCTTAGTGGTTGGATCATCATCGCAATTATTGCACACGCCATGTACAGGTACATTCAACACCTACAGGCCAGACTGGACTCAATTCTCATTCAGCCGCATTTTACACACCAGTCTGAGCCCATCCCACAGGTTAACCCCATCATTTCCAAGGATAAGCCTTTTAACCTTTAATCCTCCTTTCCTCTAACATTTTGTTCCTAGTAACCAATGTCAGGTTCTAATTTGATTTTGTATTATGACCAAAGAACAACAAAGGATTGTGCTATGGTTAATGCTGTGCCTTCCAATAACTTGAAATGTTTATGTGTGATGAATGTAGTTTTAGAATTAGCTAGAAGTTCTATGCCCAGATGTGCCTCAATCTCTGTCCAGACGATAAAGCCTCTGTGAACTCTGATGAACTGTATGGACTGTGCAACCATTTCCCTTTCCTATCAGGAATACATGGATGGCGTAACCCACAGGTTACTGTGAACCGACAAGAACTGTTCGGCCCTTCAGTTGCTCTAAAGATGCTGGACAACAACCAACTCTTCAGAACAAAGGGGGGAATGTTGGGCCTCATGTATTCAGTTAGAAGACAAAGGCAGGCCTAACACAAGTCGTAAAACCTAACTCAGCCCCCACCTTCCAGGTCGTAAATCTTACTGATAAAAATCGCGCAAAAATCAAATAAAGGGAGTCCAAAACAGACTACAAATCCATGAAGCCTTGCTCACTAAAGGATCGAACTCTCACCTCCTATTGGATGAGGCACACAACAGAACGTCCCTCAAACATGACATCATCGGGAGTTGAAATACCTCTGAAATGCTTCCAGAATTTACTTCCAGCGACTTTGTTCACCGAATATAGACGTAGCTCTTTGCAACCTCATGGCACAAGGAAGTAACATCCGACTTGAAACTGTAGCCATACAATCTCCATCTCGCTGGACGAGTTGAGATTACTCTGTGTTCAACCGAACACACTAACGGATCCGAAGGAGACTGCCGAGCAATTCGCATCTTCATCCATTTGCCTACAGAAGTAAAGAGATTAAAGATTTCTCTTCCATTTTCAATCAAGTCTGAGTTCTCCGCCAGCCCGCCGAGAATCAACAGCCGTACCGCCCGCCGACAATCAACAGCCGTACCGCCCGCTGAGAGAGCAAGGAAACGGCCTCCCGTCATCACCCGAGCCTCAAGGAACCGGGTCAATGTTAAGGACGGAGGAAAACACATTCTACCTGTGTCCTCATGCGATTCAAGTAAGAGGTTTACGTCTGGGCAGAGATAGAATATTATAGTGTGTTATTCTTGTGTTTCAAGGTTTTTGCTTGTACAGTTTACAGACCGCCATGTCTGCTCATTATTAATACTCAGGGTATTAATTATCACAAATTTGTTTTGCTGTATTGTGGTCCAACCAAATTGGATTGTTGTGCAATTTCGCCATCGCGGGTGAGACAGCAACTGAGTTCATCCATTAAAGAGTCAAATAACGCGGGACTGTTTACGAGCCGTCCACCGCGTCTCTGAGTGATAAACTGACAGCTGTTTTCTCTCCCACGATCGCAAATTCGGCTTTAGGGCTGTCACTTCTCTCTCTCTCTCAAACTAATTACACACACACTGTCACACACACACACCTTATGTGTTATAGGATTATTTTTATTTCCATATCTAATCATATCACTGTTTAGTTTGTAGTTGTAAGTCGGAAGTTTATTTACTGCATTGTATTAATTATTAATTGATATTACTGCATAAATAAACTTTTGTTTATATTACAAAGAGAAGTGTTTTGGTTTGTTTTGCATACACCTGTGTCATGCTGACGGGATGTCAGTGCTCGGATTCAAACCTTTATTCATTGTTTTTTTTTTCCCGAAAATCGATATTCTCCGGATGTCGATTTTCCTAAGAAAACAATCTAATATTGAGACTGTTTTACTATTTGGTTATTAGTCCCTAATTCCAGGGTGGTGCCCCGTCAATGTTAATCCTTATTAATATTCTATTGATTTTTGATAATTGATAATTATCTTTGATGATTGAATTTGAATGATCAATAAGCTAGTGTTAATTTTAATTAATGTTTCATCGATGTTAACAATTAACTATTATCTTTGATAATTGTTGATTTAAAGGATTTTAAAAAGCTAACATTGATTCTCATCAATGTTCTATTGATTTTAATAATTAATAATTATCTTTGATAATTATTAATTATTGCTAATAACCAAACTTGCTCCTAAACGTAGCACACTACATTTACTGGAGCCCCATATGAGGTTTTAATGAGTTAGATCCAAGTAATTAATTTAAATATTAATTAATAACTACAGAAATAATTATTAATTATTTCTGATAGTAACACTGATCTAAACAACCGGTAAAGTCCTACACATGGACTGTCTGAGTTTAGAGGGATGGACGCAGGTTGGCGCTGTCATGCACGGGGTTAATGCGTACGTTTTTCTTTTTCTGTTTGTTTGGTTCTGAGGGAAGTTTGGGGGTTGATTGTTGCACCAATGTGAAATGTGGTCTTTATCATTTTATTTTTGACACACAATCTATTTTTTCTCATATGTCAAAATGTAAAATGTTAATATGAGTGGATTGTCTCTCTCCACTCTGGATTAATTTCAGATTATTTTTCTCTGGTTAGGGGCACCCGGCAGGGTTGCCCTCTTTCCCCATTATTGTTCTGTTTTGCCCTGGAACCATTAGCAGCCGCAATAAGAAAGGAGGATAATTTTCCAGGGGTGAAGGCGGGAGGTATGGCGCATAAGCTTTTGCTTTACACAGATGATATTTTATTATTTGTATCCGACTGTACTAGATCTATGCCTTGCCTCCACAGAATTATTAATTCCTTTTCTAAGTTCTCAGGATACGGAGTCAATTTGTCTAAATCCGAAGCTCTGGCTCTGACAGCGTACTGCTCAGTAACGGCTTTCCAGCCAGGCGCATTCCAGTGGCCAAACAGGGTATTAAGTATTTGGGCATTTTATTCCCAGCAAATTTGTGTGATTTAGTTAGAGTTAATTTTGACCCCTTAATAAAAAGGTTTTTGAGTGATGTGAGCAGGTGGGCTTCATTACATTTATCTATGATTATTGGGAAGGGTGTTACTACGCTGGGTGACCTGAATGAAAATGGAGCACTGAGATCCTTTGAAAATATTATACAGTGGATTGGGATTCCCAGATCTCAATTCTTCAGGTACTTACAGCTGCACCGTCCACTCTGTACCACTTTTGGGTGTAGTACGCAGCCCCCTAAAGTGACAGACACTCTTGAAATGGTGCTTGCTGCTTTTAGAAAAGGTCATGAAGCTTCAGCGTACTATTCCTGGCTAATTCACAGTCTAGGGGATGGGGTTTTAACATCTCTTAAGAAGTTATGGGAGAGAGACTTGAATTTAGTGCTAGAAGATTTTTAAAAATGTTAAGTCTATGTCTAGGGATTCAAGGGTGCACCTCATTCAGTTTAAGATTCTGCATCATTTTTATTGGACTCCCTGTAGATTGTATAGGCTTGGCCTTAAAGACACACCTACTTGCTGGCAATGCTAGTTGGAGGATGGGGACATAGCCCATGTTTTTTGGTCCTGTGTTGAGATTAAGGAGTTTTGGTTGGGGGTTCAGTTTTGTCTGTGAGGTCTTGGGCACTCAAATTTTATTCTGCCCCAGACTTTGTATTTTGGGTGATGAGGCGGGTAGTAATATAATATAATAAATTATATTATAATATAATAATATAATAAATAAACATATAAAAACTGGGTGCTTACCTGCATGATGATCGGCAGGCAGGTGATATTCAGGGGATGGAAGTCACAGGGTGCACCCTCATTTCATGAGTGGTGCATAGAGTTGGGCAGAGTGGCGGCTTTTGAGGAGTTATCTCATAGACGGTTGGGCAGTTTGGGTGATTTATGGCAGGAAGTGGGGCACTTATTTGTCCTTCCTGGAGGGTTGACGGGGAGGAGCAGTGGAGAGGGACAATTAGGTTGGAGTTTCTGTAATTAATTAAAATATGGAATCTTTTTTCTTTTTTTGGGTTGGTTAATTTCTTTATGTCTTTTTATGTCATATTTTCTTTGAACTGCTTGTTTATATGTGTGTCTGTTGTTATTTAATGTCTGACCACTGGGATGTACAGGTGCATCTCAATAAATTAGAATGTCGTGGAAAAGTTCATTTATTTCAGTAATTCAACTCAAATTGTGAAACTCGTGTATTAAATAAATTCAATGCACACAGACTGAAGTAGTTTAAGTCTTTGGTTCTTTTAATTGTGATGATTTTGGCTCACATTTAACAAAAACCCACCAATTCACTATCTCAAAAAATTAGAATATGGTGACATGCCAATCAGCTAATCAACTCAAAACACCTGCAAAGGTTTCCTGAGCCTTCAAAATGGTCTCTCAGTTTGGTTCACTAGGCTACACAATCATGGGGAAGACTGCTGATCTGACAGTTGTCCAGAAGACTAAATCATTGACACCCTTCACAAGGAGGGTAAGCCACAAACATTCATTGCCAAAGAAGCTGGCTGTTCACAGAGTGCTGTATCCAAGCATGTTAACAGAAAGTTGAGTGGAAGGAAAAAGTGTGGAAGAAAAAGATGCACAACCAACCGACAGAACCGCAGCCTTACGATTGTCAAGCAAAATCGATTCAAGAATCTGGGTGAACTTCACAAGAAATGGACTGAGGCTGGGGTCAAGGCATCAAGAGCCACCACACACAGACATGTCAAGGAATTTGGCTACAGTTGTAGTATTCCTCTTGTCAAGCCACTCCTGAACTACAGACAATGTCAGAGGCGTCTTACCTGGGCTAAGGAGAAGAAGAACTGGACTGTTGCTCACTGGTCCAAAGTCCTCTTTTCAGATGAGAGCAAGTTTTGTATTTCATTTGGAAACCAAGGTCCTAGAGTCTGGAGGAAGGGTGGAGAAGCTCATAGCCCAAGTTGCTTGAAGTCCAGTGTTAAGTTTCCACAGTCTGTGATGATTTGGGGTGCAATGTCATCTGCTGGTGTTGGTCCATTGTGTTTTTTTGAAAGCCAAAGTCACTGCACCCATTTACCAAGAAATTTTGCAGCACTTCAGGCTTCCTTCTGCTGACCAGCTTTTTAAAGATGCTGATTTCATTTTCCAGCAGGATTTGGCACCTGCCCACACTGCCAAAAGCACCAAAAGTTGGTTAAATGACCATGGTGTTGGTGTGCTTGACTGGCCAGCAAACTCACCAGACCAGAACCCCATAAAGAATCTATGGGGTATTGTCAAGAGGAAAATGAGAAACAAGAGACCAAAAAATGCAGATGAGCTGAAGGCCACTGTCAAAGACACCTGGGCTTCCATACCACCTCAGCAGTGCCACAAACTGATCACCTCCATGCCACGCCGAATTGAGGCAGTAATTAAAGCAATAGGAGCCCCTACCAAGTATTGAGTACATATACAGTAAATGAACATACTTTCCAGAAGGCCAACAATTCTCTAAAAATGTTTTTTTTATTGGTCTTATGATGTATTCTAATTTTTTGAGATAGTGAATTGGTGGGTTTTTGTTAAATGTGAGCCAAAATCATCACAATTAAAAGAACCAAAGACTTAAACTACTTCAGTCTGTGTGCATTGTATTTATTTAATACACGAGTTTCACAATTTGAGTTGAATTACTGAAATAAATGAACTTTTCCATGACATTCTAATTTATTGAGATGCACCTGTATGTTGGGTGATGGGGGGGGGGCATATATTGATAAAAGTTGATTCTGTGTTTTTATGTGTTGTTTGTGTTCGTTTTAATTTTGGAATCAATAAAAATGGTTAATGATAAAAAAATAAAATAAAAAAAACTCCATGTATATTTGCATAAGTTTGTTTGCCTTGGTTGCTTTCTGTGTTCTCTTGTTGAGCTAAAAGCAGATCTTGCATTCATACAGGCGGGGTCATCACAGACGTTTTGTAATATTGTGAACCAGTCAGACCAGAAAACAACACAAACATTTTTAACTCCTGAATGAGAGATATTTACGGTGATATTCCGCTGGGTGTTTATGCTCGCCGGTCACACATCAGACTCGCCAGCGTCCGGAGATGAATTATGAATAAAATATATAAAAATGTCTGCGAAAGTCAAATCTGGCAACATTTCTGCTGGCTTCAGACCTGTACACACTTTTCCTGGCAACATTTGAATGCTTTTATTGACGTCGTTTCACGGATGTTTGTCCATTCACCGCTGTTGCTTCTTTATGCTGATGGTCACAAATATAGCCACTGTGATGAAAGTGTATAGTGTGCGTGAAATGTCATCACACTATTACTGCGTCAGTACTGAACATGCGCAGATCGCCCCAGTTTCATGTGTAAAGACGCATGAAAACTGTGACTGAAAATCAGGGTCATTCCACCAAATATTGATTTCTGAACTTTTACTAGGTTAAAACATTAGTATTGTGTTGTTTAAAAATAAATATGAACTTGTTTTCTTTGCATTATTCGAGGTCTGAAAACATGGCATCTTTTTTGTTATTTTGATCAGTTGTCATTTTCTGCAAATAAATGCTCTAAAGTATAATATTTTTATTTGGAATTTGGTAGAAACGTTGTCAGTAGTTTATAGAATAAAACAAAACAATGTCTTATCAGTGTCTTTTGATTTTCAAAACCATTTTTTATGTCTGGCTTGTCAGGATCAAATTGTTTGATGGCCAATTTTTCTGAATTTGCAATAGAAACTACATGCTGTTACACATGTTTAACAATAGCGGTCACCGTGTTCGCAATCTGTAAGACTGCTGGCGCACACTAAGTTACCTTTGGTTTGATACTTCATTATGGGCAGACTCATTTCTGGCCCATTGCATCTCAAGGAGGGCTCTTTGCAGTACCATATTTGACCACAGATTTCCATTGGAAAAATAAGGGGTGCTGTGGTTTTCGGGAGGGCAGCAGTTTCTCTTCTCTTTTTTCTATTTCAGACTTAAAAAAATATATTTAAGGTCTGCTTTTAAATACATATTTCAGTATTTTGAACACATTTAGGGTTAACAAATTACATTACTAGAAATTTCTATTATGGATCTATGTTTTCAAATGGATGAATATTTAGGTGGGGCTCTGCCCTACCTGCCCATATGGATGAGCCGCGCCTGTGTATACAGTAAGAAAATCAGAGACCCTCTCCTCGATTCACTTTCATTGTGCATATCGCCAGAGAATTTACGGTAAAAAATGACTTTCTCATTGATCTGTTTCTCACCCACATGTATAATTTTTCTTCTAAAGATAGCAAAGCAAGATTTATTTTCTTCGTTTTCAGTCTATATTGGATTGTTTGAAAGAAATTCAAAACAAACTCATCCTAGGCCGTTCGCCTGATTGGAACCAAACCAGTGCAGAGAGATTCAGCCCCAATATGAAAATGTATCAAAGGAATTTTGACATTTAGATTTATTGTCAAACGATATGCCAAAACGTACGTAATGGGCATGGCCACTTTTACTAAAATGGTTATAACTCTTAAACGGAATCAGATATTGTCACCAAATTTGGGACACATACTGTATGTATGGGGTCATTCTAGGGACACACAGAAAATAGTGTGCGCCTCTACCTCTTGGTGGCATTTTAATAGTAAAATACAGTCAAAAAGGCTCTAACAATGGAACCGTTGGGCCGATCAGCTTTAAATTTTGCATGCAGTGTCTGTGTCCAAGGTGCCATCAAGATCTATGAGAAAAGTTGCATACCTTGAAAAACATGGCCGCCATCAACAAAATCATTTTTAGCAGCTATTTGAAATAGTTCTAGGCCGTTCAAAGATTTCCATTAATAATAATTATCAAAAAAAGTTTTAACTTTCGATTCATCATTGCAAAGCTACACCAAAATGAACTCAGCAGGCGTGGCAAGTTTTACTTAAACAGTTATAACTCTTAGAGATATCATCACCAAATTTAAAACACTTATGTAGGAGGTCAATCTGTGGACACATGAAAAACAAAAACACAAATACCAAAAATACCATATCTCTGTGCTACCTAACCTGATGTTCCTGAAAATTAAGGCAATTAAATCATTGTTTTAGTTGCAAACAAACTGTCTAATTAATACTTAATATCTGTTACATATGTACTTAAAGGACCTTAAAGGCTTGAACCCCGTTAATCGCTGCTTGCAGTTATATTTAATCTCTAAATCTATTTACAAAGCGCCGAATTTTGCTCCCTTCCTTCTACTATCACTCCAAGGAATTATAATCATTTATTCTCATGGATCTAATCTTGGATATAATCATGGATCTAACACTGTTTTTCGGAATTTGCCTTAAGCAGTCAAATTACCATGATCAAAGGCCCACCGCTATTGCGTTTAAGCTCTGAACTTTGCATTCCTCCTTCCGCTCTCTACAAGGAATTCCATTACTGTACTGTTATGGATCTATTCATGTAAGTCTTTATAAGGAATTTCTTTGTTTTAAGAGCTTGTCTTAATGGCCATGATCTCAACTGGTAAGAAACAGCCGCTCGCACTGGTTGGTAAGTTCAGCCAGCCGCTATTGCATTTTATATCCCCGATTTTTGCAGTATTCCTTCCATTATCACCCCCAAGGAATAACATGAATTACTCCTTATCAGAGGTGGGTAATAACACACTACATTTACTCCATTACATTTACTTGAGTAACTTTTTAAAAAAGTTACTTTTATGAGTATGTTTTATTGTGGTTACTTTTCACTCTTAATCAAGTAAATTTCTGATGAAATTTTTGTACTTTTAGTTCATTACAATGGGTAGTGTCCCTGTTGTTACATTACTGGTTTTAATTTAATAAATGTTAATAAATGCATAATTTATTGAGATTTTTGAATGGGACTCGCCAAAGAGCTGAATGCTGTCACTCGAGTCACTTTCAGCACTACAGCAGCAAGCGCACAAAACAAACATTTCTTTACTCCACACAATGCCTTCATTTTACACCAAGACAAGGATATATTTCAAGATTAAAATTGCAGCTCCAACTTAAGAAAACACAGTGAGGTAAGTTTTAGAGATTGTGACAATGTGATGTAGATTCTACTGGTTGTTTAGATCGGTGTTACTATCAGAAATAATTAATAATTATTTCTTTAGTTATTAATTAATATTTAAATTAAATAATATAATCTAACTCATTAAAAGCTCATACGGGGCTCCAGTAAATGTAGTGCTCTACGTTCAGTAGCGGGTTTGGTTATTAGCAATAATTAATAATTATCAAAGATAATTATCAATTATTAAAATCAATAGAACATTGATTTGAATCAATGTTAGCTCTTTTAATCCTTCACATCAACAATCAAAGATAACCATCAAACTCAATAGAATATTAATTATCAAAGATAATCGTTAATTATTAAAATCAATGGAACATTGATTAGAATTAACACTAGCTTATTGATCCTTCAAATTCAAAAATCATCAAAGATAATTATCAGTCATCAAAATCAATAGAATATTAATAAGGATTAATATCACCGGGGGCACCACCCTGGAATCAGGGCTAATAACCAGACAGTATAACAGTCTCAATATTAGATTTTCTCTTAGGAAAATCGACATCCGAAGAATATCGACCTTCGAAAAGAAACAATGAAGGCTTGAATCTGAGCACTGACATCCCCTGTCAGCATTTGACACAGGTGTATGCAAAACAAACCATTAGTGAGCAAGGCTTCATGGGATTTGTAGTCTGTTTTGGACTCCCTTTGTTTGATTTTGGCGTGGTTTTTATCAGTAAGATTTATGACTTTATGTGTGGGCCTCAGTTAGGTTTTATGACTGTGTTAGGCCTGCAGGGGCCTATGTATCGGGGACTTAGCTTCTTGCAAGGTAGTCGGAGTCTTATGTCTAGTGTGGAGAGCCAGACCCTCTGTCTGGGTTGTTACAGAGGAGGAGTGGAGCATCGAGCATCTGCCTGATATTTTTGGCATCGGACTGCTCTCTGGAGGTGCACATGGGCGGCATCCCAGACCTTCTCACTCTCCGAGAACCAGTGGTTGATAGCTGGAACATCAGAAGGCTCTCCTGACCACGGGAACAGTGGTGGGTGGAAACCAAGCATGCACTGAAAGGAAGTTAGGCTGGTGGCAGGTTGGCTAAAGGAATTTTGGTCATACTCAGCCCTAAGGAGGTACCTGTTCCAGCCAAGTTGGTTATGGTGGCAGTAGGTCCGTAGGAAGTGTCCGATTTCCTGAATTTTCCTTTCAGTTTGTCCGTTGGTCTGTGGGTGATACCCAGATGGCAGGCTTACTGACACACCTAGGAGGGAGAAGAAGGCCTTCCAAACTCTAGATATAAATTGGGGACCGCGATCAGACACTATGTCCTCCGGTAGGCCAAAGTTCCAGAAGACATGCTGGAATATTTCTTCTGCGGTCTCCAGAGTGGTGGGAAGAGCTTTCATGCAGACTAGGTGACAGGCCTTTGAGAACTGGTCTACTGCGACTAGCACACAAGTGAAGCCATCTGAAGAAGGGAGGTCTGTGATGAAATCCACTCCTAGGTGTGACAGGAGCGATGAGGAACAGGCAGCGGAACCAGTTTGCCAGAAGGAAGATGACAGGGGGCCTTTGAGATGGCACACTCAGGGCAGGACTGGATGAATCGTTGTACTTCCCAGGACGTATGGGGCCACAAATAGCGATCCTTTAGGAGCGAGAGGGTCTGGTGGACTCCAGGGTGTCCCGTACCAAGGGAGGAGTGAACTGTTTCCAGCAATTGTAGGCGGAGAGGACTGGGAATGTAGATATGTCCCTCAGGGCATCCCAGCAGAGCAGGTTCGGCGATTGTGGCCTCAGAGATTTGGTCGTGCAGGGTCCAGTGTATAGGACTGACTATCAGAGAGTCTGGGTGGCCTGATTGGACACTCAGCGACCAGCAGCCCCGCAGTATAGGCAGAAGTGGCCCTGAATGCGGCATAGTCATTCAGTGGGGGTTAAACGGAATGCGTCAATCTGCATGGGCTCCTCAGTTGGCCCGGAGTGACGGATGGGAGGTGTTGGTTTGGGTGGAGAAGTAGATGCGGTAGCGCATTCGACCAGGCAGGACCTCATTCAGTTGGCTACACGAATGGAGAGTTGGATAAACCATTCCAGTCCCATGTTGTCATCGGAGGCTGAGAGCTGTAGGTGGAGGGTCGGTTCCAGCCCCTGGCAGTAGGTGGTAAGGAGAGCAGGTTAATTCCAGTCACTGGCAGCCAACAGGGTCCAGAACTGAAGGGCATAATCGGACACTGGTCTTTTACCTTGGCGGAGACGGTATAATTGTTCATGAACTTGGGAGTCTCCAATGGGGTGGCCAAACACCTCCTTAAAATGAGCAACAAAAGTGCTGTAGGTTAAGATGACGGGGCCATTTTGATACCATATTGTCATTGCCAATTGTAGATCTCGACCAGAAAGCAGAGGTAAGCAAAATATTATGGTCACTATCAAAACATTGCAGTCACTAGCAAACACCTAGTGTTTTGTCAAAAATAAAGTGAAATGGAGTTATTAACTAACATTTTATGATAATGAATGATTTCATAACTCATTAACTCTCAAATCAGTATGATCAAATCTATGTTTCTGAGGATAAAATTTGCATTTTGATTTTGATGAACATAATAATATACTGTATGTATAATGTCCTGGTTACTTGCGTAACCTCTGTTCCCTGATGGAGGGAACGAGATGTTGTGTTGATGTAGTGACACTAGGGGTCACTCTTGGGAGCCCGAGACACCTCTGGTCTTTGATAAAAGGCCAATGAAAATTGGCGAGTGGTATTTGCATACCACTCCCCCGGACATACGGGTATAAAAGGAGCTGGTATGCGACCACCCATTCAGGTTTTGTACTGAGGAGCCGAGACAAGGTCCCGGCCATTTCAGCGGGTAGTTCAGCGTTGTGGCAGGAGGGACACAACGTCTTGTTCCCTCCATCAGGGAACGGAAGTAACGGAAGTAACCAGGACGTTCCCTATCTGTTACTCACTCGACGTTGTGTCGATGTAGTGACACTAGGGGTCCCTATACGAAACGCCACAACTGGCTGAAATGTGTTACGTGAACTGGCGGTGTGTGACGGGCAGGCCATTGTGTGCCTCGTAGCCAATGCATCAGGCCGACATGTTGCCTCCCCTAATGCTGTTATGAGTGTCGAACGGCCCTTTGGGGACAAGTCGACTGCCCAAAAGATAGAGACAGGCTAGCCCAGTCGTGGCCTCTTATCCTCTTTTTTTTCCTCTCTCCCAAAAAATAGGAATTAACTGACTGGGGCCACCAGGTCTAGTCGGGGGGGTGTCACTCCCAAGGGGAAGACACCGTGGAGACCACACCCCGCCCAGAGAGGAGTGGAATTTTTGAGTGGAATGGTATTTTGAGTGGAAATATGTCACATGGTCTTGCCGAGCTTTGTTGGAAGTATGTCATCTGGAGAAGTCCCGTGGTAGGTCCTACCCTACGGGGGAGGAGTTTCTACGAGCATGGTGACTGGGGTGGAGGGGCCTCTGCCCAAGGAAGACGCAGTTTACCAACAGGGAAACTAATTAGCGGAAGATATACGTCGCATGGGGTTACCTATGGGGAACCACCACATGCGGAGCACCTACCCCAGTACAGGGCTTATTTAGCACGTGTACTAAGCCGGCAGTGAGTTTCTCCGCAAACTCGTCTGCCACAGGGCTCGGAGGAAATCATCCAGGGAACACAGTTTGTGAACACTACTGGGAGTCAACAGTGCACGTCTTCAGCTCAGGGAGGTGAAAGGCGCTATGCGCAAGCAATACACCCAGCCAGCTGTCCCAGACTTACCTGCTTGTGCGTGCCACTACACGGGACGAAACCGGTTCCACCCAGAGATTGTAGAACCTTGCAAAGGTATTGGGTGTTGCCCAGCCTGCTGCTCTGCAAATGTCTGTTAGAGAGGCGCCACTGGTCAAGGCCCAGGAGGCCGCTACACCCCTGGTAGAATGGGCTCGTAGGTCACCAGGGGCAGCACATCCTGGTTGTGATATGCCATTGTTATGGCGTCAATGAGCCAGTGGACAATCCTCTGCTTGGAGACAGAGCTTCTTTCCGCTGTCCACCAAAGCAGACAAAGAGCTGCTCAGAGACTGTAAAGCTCTGTGTGCGAACCAATAGATGCGTAAAGCACGCACCGGACACAGCAATGTCAGGGCTGGGTCTGCCTCCTCCTGGGGCAGCACTTGCAGGTTCACCATCTGGTCCCTAAAAGGGGTCGTGGGAACCTTGGGCACATAGCCCGGTTGGGATCTCAGGATCACGTGAGAGTAGCCCAGACCGAACTCCAGGCACGTTTCGCTGACAGAGAACGCTTGCAGGTCTCCTACCCTCTTTATGGAAGTGAGCGCAGTCAGGAGGGCAGTCTTCAAAGAGAGTGCTTTAAGCTCAGCTGACTGCAAGGGCTCAAAGGGGGCTCTCCATATACCCTGAAGAACTACAGAGAGGTCCCATGAGGGAACGAGGCGCGGTCTGAAGGGATTCAACCTCCTGGCACCTCTCAGGAACCTGATGATCAGGTCGTGCTTCCCTAAGGACTTACCGTCCACTGTGTCGTGGTGTGCCGCTATAGAGGCTACATACACCTTCAAGGTGGAGGGGGACAGCCGCCCTTCCAACCTCTCCTGCAGGAAGGAAAGCACCGATCTGACTGTGCATCTCTGGGGGTCTTTGTGTCGGGAAGAACACCACTTAGCGAACAGATGCCACTTAAAGGCATACAGGCGCCTCATAGAGGGGGCCCAAGCCTGAGTGATCATGTCTACCACTGTGGGTGGTAGGCCTCTTAAGTCTTCCGAGTCCCATCCAGGGGTAGTCATGGAGATTCTAGAGGTCTGGTCGCGGGTGCCAGATGGTGCCCGTCCCTGAGAAAGACGGTCCTTCCTCAGGGGAATTCACCAGGGGGGCTGTCGTGAGGAACGTGAGGTCCGAGAACTACGTCTAGGTGGGCCAGTATGGTGCTACCAGGATGACCTGCTCCTCATCCTCCCTGACCTTGCACAGGGTATTTGCAAGTAGGCTCACTGGGGGAAATGCATATTTGCGAAGTCCAGGGGGTCAGCTGTGTGCCAGCACGTCTATACCGAGAGGTGCCTCGGTCAGGGTGTACCAGAGCGGGCAGTGGGAGGATTCTTGGGAGGTAAACAGGTCTACCTGTGCCTGCCCGAATCGACTCCAAATCAGCTGGACCACCTGAGGGTGGAGTCTCCACTCTCCCCTGAGGGTAACCTGCCATGACAGCATGTCCGCTGCAGTGTTGAGGTCGCCCGGGATGTGAGTGGCTCGCAGCGACTTGAGGTGCTGCTGACTCCAGAGGAGGACATGGCGGGCAAGTTGTGACATACAACGGGAGCGCAGACCGCCTTGACGGTTGACATATGCTACCATTGCCGTGTTGTCTGTCCAAACTAACACATGCTTGCCCTGGATCAACGGCCGAAACCTCCACAGGGCATGCAGAATTGCCAGCAACTCAAGGCAGTTGATGTGCCAACGCAGTGGGCCCGTCCATGAGCCGGCGGCTGCGTGCCCATTGCATACAGCGCCCCAGCCCGTTTTGGAGGTGCCTGTCATAACCACGACGCACATGGAGACCTGCTATAGGGGAACGCCTATCCATAGAAACGTGAGGTCGGTCCAAGGGCTGAAGAAGCGGTGACAGATCGGTGTGATGGCACGCGATGTGTCCCACGGCGCCATGCCCATCTCGGGACTCGAGTCTGAAGCCAGTGCTGAAGCGGTCTCATATGCATCAACCTGAGCAGAGTGGCCACCGCTGAGGATGCCATATGCCCCAGAAGCCTCTGAAACAGTTTCAGTATAACCGTCTTCTGTCTGAACACCTTCAAACAGGTCAGCACCGACTGTGCGCGCTTGTTCGTGAGGCGCGCCATCAACGAGTCCAACTCCATCCGAGAAAAGAGATGCTCTGAACCGGGAGGAGCTTGCTCTCTTCCCAGTTGACCCGAAGCACTAGTTGGCTAAGGTGCGAGAGCAACAGGTCCCTGTGTGCACAACACATGCCGAGAGTGAGCTAGGATTAGCCAATCATCGAGATAGTTGAGGATGCGAATGCCCCTCTGCGACCTTCGTGAAGACTCGAGGGGACAAGGACAGGCCGAAAGGGAGGACCTTGTACTGATACGCCCGAGCCTCGAATGCAAACCGCAGGAAGGGTCTGTGTCGAGGTAGAATCGAGATGTGCAAGTACGCATCCTTCAGGTCTACCGCCGCGAACCAATCTTAATGCCGGACGCTCGCTAGAATGCGTTTTTGCGTCAGCATCTTGAACGGGAGTCTGTGTAAAGCCCGGTTCAGTACTCGCAGATCCAAGATTGGCCGCAACCCACCGCCCTTTTTCGGTAAAATGAAGTAGGGGCTGTAAAACCCCTTCTTCATCTTGACGGAGGGACAGGCTCTATCACATCCTTCCGTAAGATGGTAGCGATCTCCATGCGCAAGGTAGCAGCATTCTCGCCCTTCACCGAGGTTAAGTGGATACCGCTGAACCTGGGCGGACGCCTGGTGAACTGAATCACGTAGCCATCACGACAGAATGGAAAGCGCAAACCACGCGTCCAAGCTCCAGGCGAGGGGGACCAAGGGGACAATCTCGTCGGACGTACCGGCGGGTGGGGCCTCGCGGTGGGGCGGAGCCTGAGGTGCCACGCCGTGTTGTGGCCGTGCTCCTTGTGACCACCCCTGGAACAGCCTGGGATGGGGGGAGGAAGAGGCCTGTCCTCGTGACCCGTGGAGACTGTCACATTGGAGGCAGATTTGTGCCACGGCTGGGCGCTCAGGGGTGGAGAGACCGCCGCTGGAGCGCCAAACCTGCCAAAATGGAACGGTGGACGGTGGTCATGATGACGGCCGTGCACACCAGGTATGTGACTCAGGGAACATGGAAACCGCTCTTTTGCTGAACTCTTGGGTACCGCAGCCACTTGAGCATTCTTACGAAAGCAAGCTGCGACCGCATCGATGCCACGATCATGTTCTCGCAATGAGTACATGATCCATCCACGAACGCTGTCTCCACGTGGGTCACGCCCAGACTTGAAAGACAGCAATCGTGATCATCAGAAGTTGAGAGATAACGACCGCAACCAGGAATAACACACAAACGAAAGGCATCTTTAAAAAGACGTGTCTTTAAAAAGACGTTCCGTGTGTGCCACTCTTTTAGAGAAATATACTCTTTTAGAGAAATATACTCTCTTATTTCTGCCGAAGCGCCCAGGGGTGTTCTCTGCAGTGCACAAGTGCAGAGGAGGGAGAAGACGCTGAAATGCGCCATCAGATCCAGCAGAGGTGAATGAACAGTCAGCTCAGTGAACATCGACCGTTCGGCTCCGAAGAGAAAATCTGAATGAGTGGTTGCATACCAGCTCCCTTTATACCCGTATGTCCGGGGGAGTGGTATGCAAATACCACTCACCAATTTTCATTGGCCTTTTATCAAAGACCAGAGGTGTCTCGGGCTCCCAAGAGTGACCCCTAGTGTCACTACATCGACACAACGTCGAGTGAGTGACAGATAGGGAACAACATTAATAGAAAAGATAATAATAATAATAATTATTATTATTATTAAATACTTTTTCTAGTCTTTCATATATCTTTTATGTTATAAAAATATAACATGGTTATTGCTAATTTATATAATCATTATGATTTTAATATAAATAAATAGGTCTAATATGAAGCATTACATTAACACTGCCTGGAATGGAACCCCTCCATTCTTCTGAGAATCAGGATGGTTATCTTTAAACAGAAAAAAAAAGATAAAAAAAAAATACCATCACTTGTTATATATTAGAAAGATTAAATGTTTTTGACATCATAAATGTTCGATTTGAAAACCATAATACACATATGTTCCATTGAATTTATCCAATATTTGATCACTATAAATTTTACGATAAAATAACGATACATTTTTTCCTTTATCAAATGTACTATATTTCTGGTGTCAGACTTTCAAAGCATGAGAAGTGCATAATATTTGTGACTTGTACAACACCAAAACACTATACACACTTTTAATGTTGGCCTTGGTCAAAGACAAAGACATCAAAGATATTAGTCTCTAAAAGAGATTGAACTGAGTTTCCATTATTTAAAAAATGATAAGCTTTCCATTAAGAAAATGAAATTGAACTTCATTCTGTAAGGAAGTTGATGTAAAGATCATTAAGTAAATAAGACATTGTTATTTTTAAAATAAAGATTATTTGTACATGTTCATTACAAACACTGATCCTTAGGTTCCATTGGTTCTTCAGTTTTGGTGCAAAATTTTGATATTTATGTAGAAGCATTCTGTGTGATGTAACAGTACCAGATGTGAGGTCATGGTGCATTAAAAAAAAAAAAAAAAAAATGAAAACGGTAATTTTATCCCACTGAAGACTAAAATGTTCATGTTTATCAGTATTGTTAATTATCATCAGTATTTGTAATGATTTTGTAATATTATTGATCATGTACATTACATTTTTCTACTTATGCTTTTACATCATGTCTTATATGTATTCTTACAGCCACGTGTTCGTTTCATTTATATAAGTTGTGTGTGTGTCTTGCGTAAGTAGTTTTTTGGCTCATGGTGTGTTTTTCCATAGACATGTGGATCAAATTAAGGGGGTCTGCTTTAGGGATTCTGCTTTAGACAATGGAAAGCCTGTTCCCCTAATTTATCTGGTGTTTGGCTCCGTGATTCACAACAGGGAAAAAGACATACATTTAAAGTCTTCAAAATGGTGTCACAAGCAGGATCAGTATCTTCAGGTATCTGTCTCAGAACAATCAGGTAAGACTTTTTATTTTATTTTTATTTTTTTAATAAGTCTGCCTGATAATAGTCAGTGATGAGACATATTGTCTGAGAACTGCTGTAAAAGAACTGTGTTATCAATTAAGACCAGTTGGTGTTGCCAAGATTTAATAAATGTCAGATAGAGCTAAATTTAAGATTAATTTAAGCGCCTCCTGCTGGATTTTTTCCTAATAACAGCAGAAACAACTTAAAATATTCATTTTAAGGCATACAGATAAGTGTAAGACATCATTAGAGACTATAAAGGGTCTACTTTTATTTGTGTACACTCACAATAACAACAAAACCTTGTGCTTTTGTAAAATAAAGAAAATAAACAGGGTGCTCTTTCAGCCGTCTCTGTCTCTGCGAGCATCTTTCTGAAACACGTCACAAAAAAGAACCTAAACTCTGCAAATACTTATCAGACAAACATGAAACATATGTCTAAAGAAAGCTTAAAATGTCTACTTTTAAATATAACAATTCAAATTTAAAACAAATATTCTCCTGCAATGTAATCTGTATGAAACAAAGCGATGTACAGTTTCACCTGGCTCAGCTAATTATCCCTAATGTGATCCCACCCACCAGCGCTATTCATACGGTAATGTGCTGAGGCGATCAATGCAAATGGTAAACACCCCCAGCAATGCCTTAAAAAGCATCAAGTTCATTCACTTTTCTGTGCGTTTGGAAGATGGCGTGCTACAAAGGTGAGGAAGCTCTTCAGATGGTCCTGGATAGTGACGAAGAGTTCACATTTTCTTCAGAAAAAGAGTGGACATCCGACGAGGAACGTTTGCATTTTGAAGAGCGACTTGATCCAGCCGAGGATACAATTTCGGATGAGTAAGTCATTTAGTTTTACTTACATATTAGTTGACATGCTCTTTTATATAAACATGTACATATTTTACTAGTTGGACTATTTCCAGGCTTGCCAGCCAATATTCAAAGTATTGAAATTTGAAATATGTCCTAATAGGCAAGTTTTAGTTACATTAAAATGTTGTTTTGGCTAAAGCAGGTATTTAAATTGTATGCTGTATGATATAAATATGATATGTAATATAATATAAAAATAATATGAATGTTTAGATTATATTTTAACTAGTGTTTATGCTGCCTCATTATCATCAACGAAGCTTGTGCTTGCAAATATCTGTTCGGGTGTAAATGTGTAAAATGTGCTGTAAATATGCCCATATTAGAAAATCAGCATATTAGAATGATTTCTGAAGGATCATGTGACAATGAAGACTGCAGTAATGATGCTGAAAATTCAGCTTTGATCACAGGAATAAATTGCATTTTACAATATATTCAAATAGAAAAGTTATTTTAAATTGTAAAAATATTTCAGAATATCACTGTTTTTGCTGTATTTTGGTCAAATAAATGCAGCCTTGGTGAGCAGAAGAGACTTCTTTTAAAAACATTAAAAAATCTTACAGATCTAAAACTTTTAAACGGTAGTGTAGGTCTAAAGTTTTTAAGTAAAGTTTTTATGTAAAGAAAATGTATAGTCAGATTACTTTTAACTTAAACTTGATTTTGTGAATAAGCTACAAACAATACATTCAATCATTGTCACCTCACATTCATTCTCTCTCAGGGGAGGGGTCTTTGTCTCCTCAGGTGTGAATCACATCAATATTCATGATCATCCATGCCTCCTCGCATATGGCATTTCTAACACTAAAAGTGTCTTACAAAAGCTAAATGACTATATTGTTTTGTATGAACAAGTGATCAGGATGGTTTTCACATCATTTTTGTAGCAAAAACTCTAGGCTACAAGATCCAGTTCTCAAAAGTCTTGAGTGCACCTCAAAGAGGATAAAAACAGCATCAAGACCTTGTGGGTGTGCTTGGTGGAAGTCTTGGATCAGGGATGGATCCAGTATATCCTTGGCGGCTACCCATGATCTCTCCTCTGGTCCATAACCTTCCCAGTCCACCAGGTACTGCATCTGGCCCCCTCGACGACATGAGTCTATGATCTCTCTGACCATGTAAGCAGGTGATCTGTCGATCTCTAATGGAGGAGGAGGCTCAGGATCTGTGGTTCTGGGGCCAGATGCCGGGTAGGCAGGTTTCAACAATGACACATGAAAGGAAGGAAAGATGCGGTAGTTAGAAGGTAGCTCCAATCAGTATGTTACAGGATTGATTTGTCTGAAAATTCTGAACGGACCAACATACCTGGGGCTGAGCTTCTTGCAGAGTAGCCGCAACTTGAGGTCCCGTGTAGATAGCCAGACTCTCTGGCCAGGTTGATAGTCGGGGTGGGGACGCCTCCGTCAATCAGATTGTATCTGTTGGGCCCGGACGGCCCGCTGCAATTTGACGTCCGCACTGTGCCACACCTGCTCGCTCCGCCTGATCCAATCATCCACCACTGGCACTGTAGAGGGTTCACCCGACCAAGGGAACATAAGAGGTTGGTACCCCAGCACACATTGGAAGGGAGTGAGTCCAGTAGATGAGTGCATGAGGGAGTTCTGGGTGTATTCATCCCATGGGAGGAAGTCGCAACACCTCTGTTGTTCTCGACTGCACCTGTATCTGCCGATTTCCTGGTTTAGTCTCTCCACCTGTCCGTTAGCCTGAGGATGATAACCAGACGTGAGGCTGACATAGATGTCTAGCTGTTTACAGAAAGCCTGCCAGACTCTGGAAGTGAACTGACACCATGTCTGCTGGTAGACCATAGAACCTGAAAACTTGGTGGAAAAGAGCGTTAGCGGTTTCCATGGCAGTGGGTAGAAATTTCAAGGGGATTAGTCTGCATGACTTAGATAAACGATCCATGATAACAAAGATGGTGGTATACCCATTGGAGTTTGGCAAATCGGTGATGAAGTCAACAGATAGGTGGGACCAGGGTCTCTGAAGGATAGGCAGTAGCTGTAGCAGGACGGCTGGCAGTTCTCTAGGGGTTTTAGACTGTGCACACACTTGACATGCCTTAACATAAGCAGTGACATCGTTAATGATTGAGGGCCACCAAAATGAGTTATGTACCAGGCTTATAGTCCTCTAGATGCCAGGGTGTCCAGTGCTGAGGGAAGGTATGAATCCATTGGATTGTTCCTTGGCGTAGAGTGTATGGTACATACTGTTTTGTAGGAGGGCATTCAGGTGGTGCAGGGTCTGTTTGTTGGGCTCTTTGTATTTCTTCCATGATGTCCCAGCTTATGGGTGCGATCATAACAGAAGGTGGTAATATGGATTCGTTTTGTAGTGAAGGGGATTGTGATGACGGGAAAGAGCATCAGCTTTGCAGTTCTTGCTACCAGGGTGGTAGGTGACTGTGAATTGGAACCTTGTGAAGAAGAGTGACCATCGGGCTTGTCGTGGATTGAGACGTTTTGCTCCCTTGATGTATTCGAGGTTCTTATGGTCAGTGATTACTTGGAATGGATGGACAGGACCTTCAAGCCAGCGGTGCCACTCTTCTAGCTCAGGCTTCATGGAGAGTAGCTCTTTATTTCCAACATCATAGTCCCTTTTAGCTGAGTTCAGTTTATGGGAAAAGAAAGCACAAGGAAATAGTTTTCCAGGATTACCGTGGCATTGAGAGAGAACTGCCCCTATGCCGCAGTCTGAGGCATCCACTTCCACAATGAATGGTTGGTTAGGATCTGGGTGCTTAAGAATGGGGGCAGTCATGAAACTTGTCTTGAGGGTGTCGAAGGCTTTTTGAGCAGAGTCACTCCATGGTAGCTTGGATGGTTTTCCTTTGAGCAATGACATTAAAGGGGCAGAGATGAGACTGTAGTTATGGATAAATCTCCTGTACTAGTTCGCAAAACCCAGGAAACGTTGTAGCTCCTTAACAGTGTGGGGTCTTGGCCACTCCGTGACTGCCTTGATCTTGGAGTCATCCATCTCAACATCTCTATGACTGATGATATACCCCAACAATGATGTATGGGTAGCGTGGAACTCACACTTTTCTGCTTTCACATAGAGTTGGTGCTTCAGAAGGCGGGAGAGGACCATTTTAATGTCTTTGATGTGTTGTGCTTTATCTTTGGAGTATATGAGGATGTCATCAATGTAGGCAATGACACATCTGTTGAGGAGGTCTCTGAAGATCTCGTTGATGAATGACTGGAACACAGCTGCTGCATTGGCCAGGCCATAAGGCATCACCTGGTATTCATAGTGTGCACTTGTGGTGATAAATGCGGTTTTCCACTTGCCTCCCTCTCTAATACGAATCAGGTTGTATGCACTCATCAAATCCAGTTTTGTGTAGATGCATGCTTCACGTAGTTGTTCTAGGGCAGACGCCACAAGAGGGAGTGGGAACCATGTTCAGTCCTTGGTAGTCAATGCATGGATGGAGCCATCCATTTTTCTTCTCGATGAAGAAGCCTGCTGCAGCTGGTGAGGTGGAAGGACGAATGAACCCTGAAGCTAAAGCCCCCTCGATGAAAGTCTCCATGGCCATGGTTTCAGGTCTTGACAATGGATAGGCTTTGCTCCGAGGGGGTGCCATGTTGGGAAGAAGTAACTCAACAGCGCAGTCACATGGACGATGATGGGGTAGTTGGGTTGCCTTGATTTTGCTGAATACCTCAGAGAATTCAGAATATTCCCTCGGGACCTGGATTTGAGCTTGATTCTCAGGACTTTCAATGCTGGTAGTCAAACATGGCATGGTGACTGTGACATGAAGACAACTAGACTGACAATAATCTGACCATTGTTTTAGCTGAGCTGAGAAACTTCTGCTGATGCATTGGTGGCAAAGTATTCTGTAAGGGACTCGACATGGAGGCGAAGGTATACCAGCGGACCTACTAAATCACAAGTTTCGAAGGTCTAATTTTAACCCCTTAAATTCTAAACCAAATCCTGAATAACATCAAACAAACACATCTGAAATAACAATAGAATTGTTTGGTATTTAAGGAGGGTTGGCAAGGAGCTCAGGGAATCTGTAGTCAAATATCCCACACTTATCACTGCGTGGAGGCCGCAAAAAAAAAAAAAAAAAAAAAGAAAGAAAAATACACCATAACTTACTCAGCCCGTCAACTTTATAAAAGACTTTATATGTGAGCATGTAGATATTTTGCGGTCATCCATAGTGTCCATTCTCATTCTGGCTGGAAACTTCAGTGTAAAAAAGATCTTCCATCAATGCAAAAGTTTCTTGGAGTTATGCCACAAAACAAACTCCAGCCGCTAGGCGGAGCCAGCACAAAAAGAAACAAAAATGGCACCCAGCTTCCTCAGATAATAGAGTCCCTGAACCGTGAGTCAGTCCACTAATATAAGAAACATCAAATGGCTTACTCATGCCAATGTATTTATGAAGGAGAGTGCCAGTTTTGGACAAGTAAATACTTTGCAACCATTCTTCGTTTCTATTCTCAGTTTGGCCGGAAACATCAGAGCAAACGAGATCTTTTTCTGATGTAAGAGTTTCTTACATTCCTTGAACCGATCACGTTTCTCTCTTGTCGAGTTCGCAAAGTCCCGGAACAAGAAAATATTATGGTTCTTCCAAGAAAGCTTCCCTTTGCTCCTCGCCTAGCGCAACATGAGATCTTTATCTGAGGTCTCAGAAATTTGGCCAAAATTGATCGGGGCCTATCTCCCTCAGCAGATCTGTAAGCCGGGACTCTGTGAGATCGCTCGATTTCCAGCTTGTGGCCTGTTATGTCGAGTAGACTCGGGAAGAGCTCTTTCAGGAATTTCACCATATCTCTGCCCTCTTCATGCTCAGGAATTCCAACAATTCGTATGTTATTCCTTCGGCTCATATTTTCAAAATATTCCAGTTTTTCCTAAATTAATTCTAAATCTGTTTTGGATGCGGGCGGATTAGCGGTTAATTCCCTTTCTGATGACTCAAGATAATAGATTTGTTTTTCAACTTCTGTCACTCTTGTAAACAACTTAGAGAATTTTGTTTCCATTGCCATAATCGATCAACGTATTACAGCGAGATCTTCCAAGTCAGCAAGAACCTTCGTCAGCATCACCGACATGTTGGACAACTGACGCTGAATTTCATCTACCGACGTGCCGTCCAAATCGAGTCCCCGTCTCGCAGTCCTGTCAGAGGCCTCAGCTTGAACACGTAAGTGTCTTTTAATGTCTCCAGAGTCTGAGGATTTTGACTTCTTTGCCATGTTTACCTCAAAGAGCAAGTATGTAATTGGGTGTATCGAATCTAACCAGATTATAACATGAAAATAATTAAAAAACTAGCAAAGTTTGCAGAGCTCGTGTCTCACACATCTGCTTCTCGCATGGTGTCCCCGGAAACTCCACAACTTAAGAGTCTTAAACTGCCATCCGCGCTTAGACTCTGAGACATATGAACTCTGTCATGAACTTGGAATCCTCTGGCGGCAGCGGTATATCATCACTCACCACGGAATCTCCAGTCTGGCTATCGCTCATCTCTAACAGCAATTCCATCTATCTGGACAAAAAGACGGTGCTGTAAAACTGATGTTGCATTGGCAAGATGCTCAAACTCACTTTCACTGAGGCATTTAACTAAAGATAATCACTACTCCACATCAAAACACTTCGGATTTGTTCGTCAGGATTTGGCACTATTGAACTATCGCTCTCTAATGGACAAAGCGTCAATTCTCAGTAAAATCATCAATTCTCAGTGAACTCATCACTGATAAAAAACTGGACATGCTATTGCTAACTGAAACCTGGCAAACACCTAATGACTTTTTACAACTAAATATGCTTACTCCACACGGATACAAATATTTGTCTAAACCCCGACCTCACGGAAAAGGGGGCGGACTAGCTGTTGTCGAGATGGCATGAGAGCGTTTTTGACTGAATTTCATAATGTGACGTCTTTTGTATCTGGCTCTCAAGATTGTTGGTGAAACTCCTCTCATTGTGTTATTGATTTACTGACCTCCAAAGTATCAGCCTCACTTTTTCTCTGAACTTAGTGAAATACTCACTCTTGCCTGTGCTATGTCTCCCCATGTTATACTGCTTGGTGATTTCAATGTCCATATTGATACTGACTGTTCAAGTACAACTGAACTCATGAATGTTCTTGAATGCTTCAGTATAACACAGCATGTGAATTTTTTCTACCCATACCCATGGTAATATACTTGACTTAGTTTGTACATCAGGTCTTAATAATGTTTCTACAACTGGTACACAAATTGGCATCTTGAATCACAACATATAGAATTTTCATTTAATTTTCCTCGCTGTAAGTCATACAAGAAAATTGTGGTATCTTATTGCAACCTAAAAGCAGTCGACCCCTCATCATTCTCCACCTCTGTCTGTGCACCCTTACTTTCTGACTCTTTGAAACTGTCCTGTCCTTCAAACATCCTCTCAAATTATAATTCAGCTATCTCAGCTGCTCTTGAGGAGCATGCCCCCATCAAGACAAAGCTGGTGCCCTCTTCTCGCTCATCGCCTTGGTTTACTCCTGAACTGCGGGCATTGAAGAGAGTGGGTCGTTGTCTTGAACGACTCTGTAGAAAAATAGGCCTTACTCTTCATTCATTATCTCTTACAGAACATCAGCTGATTTACAGAGCAGCACTCAACACTGCACGTTCAATGTACTTTTCCTCTATCATCCAAAAAGCAAGTTGTAGACCTAGTTGTAGAAGCTAATTCACCCGCCAGCTCAGGACTCACACAGCTCTGATGAACTTTATGACTCATTTCTGCACTTCTTTCAAAATAAAATTGTTTCCATTTACCAAACATTCACATCAACCATTTCTGAAGATCCTCTGCACGAATGTCTGTCTGAACACCCTATCCACCCTTTCTCCTCCTTCACTCCCACTAGCCCATCATCAGTCAGTGATTTAATTTTACATTCCAACTCATCATCCTGTCAGTTGGACCCTGCCCCAGCATCCCTTCTTAAACACTGTGAGTCAGTTATTTCGGCACCTATTTCACAAATGATAAACACATATCTTGCTTCTGCCATTGTTCCAACTGATCTTAAAATTGCCGCTGTTACACCAGTCCTTAAAGGACTAGTTCACCCAAAAATGAAAATTTGCTGATAATTTACTCACCCTCAGGCCATCCAAGATATATCTGAGTTTCTTTCTTCATCAAAACAGAATTTAAGACTTTTAGGATTTCATTTCAGGCCTCCTCCTCTAAACAATGCAAGTGAATGTCTTCCATTTTTTGATGGTCCAAAATGCATATTTAGGGTGCATCAAAATAATCCACATGACTCCAGTCCACAAATAAAGTTCTTCTGAATGCAAATGATTGATTATTTTTAGGTCCCAACTTAGATCCATCTTCCCTCTGCAACTACTGTCCTATTTCTAACCTGCCTTTTATATCTAAACTTCTGGAAAAAGCTGTAGCCTCCCAGTTTCAATCACATCTTGCAGCTAATATTCTCTACGACCCTTTCCAATCTGGTTTTCGCCTATTCCACAGCACTGAAACTGCTCTCTTGAAGGTTATTAATGATCTCCTCCTCTCTGCTGACTCTGGATTTCTCAGTATTCTGATCTTGCTTGACCTGAGCTCTGCTTTTGTTACTGTATGCCACAAAACACTCCTTTCCCAACTTTCAGATAATGGTATTACTGGCACTGCTCTATCCTGGTTTTCTTCCTACCTCACTAACACACAATATTTCATCTCTATTAAGAAAAACAAATCCCCTACTGCTCCTCTCACTCAGGGTATGCCTCAGGGTTCTGTACTAGGTCCACTACTGTTCATAATTTACATTCTCCCACTAGGTCAGATCATCCGTCATCATGGTCTCAGTTATCACTGCTATGCTGATGACACCCAGATTTATACATCCGCACATTTTGATGAAACACATGCCATCAGCTCATTAACTGCCTGTATCAATGATGTAAACATCTGGTTAAACAATAATTTCCTCAAATTCAATGCTGACAAAACTGAGATCATGATTTCTGGGCCACAAACACTTAAAAGAAATATTGATATTTGTGTCAATATTGATGGAAATCTGACCAAACCCTCTAAAACCATTAAGAATCTAGGAATCACTTTCGATCCATCTCTTCTGTTTGAAGCCCACATTAGAACCATCACTAAAACTGCTTTCTTCCATCTACGTCAAATTGCACGACTTCGCCCCATTTTCAGTTTGAAGGATGCAGAATCACTAGTACATTTCATATTATCACGTCTCGACTACTGTAACTGCCTCTTTACTGGCCTACCAGATAAAACTATTGCCCGATTACAATACATCCAAAACTCTGCAGTTAGAGTTCTCACTAACACCAAGCGTTCTGCACACATTACTCCCATCTTGTTTAGTCTTCACTGGCTGCCTGTCTCATGCCGTATTAAGTTTAAAATTCTTCTCCTGACATACAAAGCTCTCAATGATCTGGCACCTCATTATATATGTGATCTGCTGCATCCATACACACCAGCATGCACTCTTCGTTCTTCTGATTCTCAATTGTTGCCCAAGATCTCGTCTATCCACTTTTGTTGGGAGATCCTTCAGTGTAGTTGCACCTAAACTGTGGAACTCTCTACCTCAGAGCCTCCATGACATCTCCTCTATTTCTATCTTTAAATCCCAGCTTAAAACACATCTTTTTTCAGCGCATTATCATCTATTACTGATTGATGATTTATTTCCCCCTTTGTAATTGAGATTGTAACTTCTGTTGAAATGTATATTAATGTACTTTGTCCTGTTATGGAGTGTAACATGTCGTTGAGCTTGTGGAAAGGCGCTATATAAATAAAACGTATTATTAATACTGGTTGGTTAAGTTCTGCCAGCCACTATTGCAGGGGTACTCAATAGGTGGACTCTGGTCCAGATCCGGACCGAAGGACAATTAAATCCGGACCGAGCACTGAAGCTTTGTGCTAGTTATCTGACACCTGGCTAGAGTGGGTATAAAGCACGTTCAGCGCTACTCACTTTATTCCCACTCCGCACGCATTGCCTTTCTCCCCGCTATAGACATGAGGTGCCACATAAAGCCTAATTTACTGAATGTACGAGTTGCAGGTGCAGTTATTTTAACAACAGTAGCGGAGACACCACTACAGATACTGGCATCTTTCGCTTAAACTCACTGCAGAAAACCAAAATTAAGTAAAGTGAAACTATCTTCATCTGTCTGATATCTGATTCAGCCAGTTCAGCTAAACCAGGTTTGTGTCAGGACAAGTGCCCTCGACTGATGAAGTCTTGATGAAATATTATAATCTTTTGGTAGAAAAGATCTCTCAGACCCCACTAGCTGTCTCTGGGCCCCCAATGTCCTCATCAGGATTTTTTTCCTTTTCTTTTTTTACAAAGTACTATTGCTGTCAACATGGCAAGTTATAAAAACTATTAATAATTTCCTAGCCATATACACTACCGTTCAAAAGTTTAGGGTCACTTACTCATTCTTTATTTTTATTTTTTCACATTTTAGAATAATAGTAAAGTCACCACAACTATGGAATAATAGAAATGGAAATATGGGAATTATGTTGTGACTAAAAAAATCCAAAATAAATCAAAACTATGTTATATTTTAACATTTTCAAAGTGGCCACCCTTTGCCTAGATTTTGCAGAAATGTACTCTTGGCATTTTCTCAACCAACTTCTTGAGGTATCACCCTGGGATGCATTTTAAACAGTATTGAAGGAGTTCCCATCTATATATTGGGCACTTAGTGGCTGCTTTCCTTAATTATTCAGTCCAAGTCATCCATTTCAAAAACCTTTTTTTTTTTATTAAGTTTTAGTTTTGTAATTAAATATATTAATATGTTGGCACAATTGTATTTTTGTCTACAAAATTAATTTCAAAAATTTAAGCATACGCCTTCAGGTCAAAAGGTTTTTAAGATCATGAGAAACTTTTCAGGCAAGTGACACCAAACTTTTGAACAGTAGTGTAACTACTGACTACTGACTGCATTCTATCCGGACCTTTGCTGGGAAGGAAATGTAGAGACTGGGCCTATTGGAACTTTTATTGAGTACCCCTCCACTATTGCTTAAAGAGCTTTAAAGGCTTGCATTCCTCTTTCTGCTCTCATTAAAAGGAATTACATAAATTTGTTCCTATGGATATATTCTTATACATTAAAGCCTCTTTAAGGAATTTATTTGCTATAAGAACTGTCTAATGTCCATGATCTCAACTGGTAAGAAACAGCCCTTTGCACTGGTCAGTCAGTTAAGCACTATTCTTTTTTTTTTTTTTTCAGTATTCCTTCCATTATCACTCCCAAAGAATAATATACGTTTGTTCATATGGATCTATCTGTTCTTATGCATTAAAGCCGTCCTGTCTGGATTTATTTACCATTAATCTGTCTAATGACAGTAATCCCAACTGGCATACATTTTCTGCCCCTGCTGATTAGTCACAGTTCAGCCCACCGCTATTGCGTTTAATAAAACAACTGATTTTTGCGCTCTTCCTTCCACAAGAAACACAATTAATGTATTCTTCTACATCTGTTATTATGCATTAAAGCCATTAACGGAATTTACTTGCCATTAAAGCAGTGTAAATTCCTACCAGCCTCCTAGATCCCAACTGGCAGAAAATAGTGACGGCAGCAACAGAGTGCCACCCCATCCCCACCCACTACCAGCCTTCCGACGTATGATTAAACATCTGGGAGGTAAATTTAAACTGTATTGCCTGGAACTGTACACACCTGATGCCTTGCAATGTGAAGAATTTTACTGTACTACCCCGTGAAGGATTTCATCTTTATCCATCTTCATACTTTTGTTACCAAACCACTTCATCCCAATCCAGATCTTCACTGTCATAGGTGAGTGATAAATGGTATTTATTATTATAACTTGTTCATATATTATGGGCAGTGCTGGGTGTAATGCTTTTACAAAGAAGCCTAAGTAGTAATGTAATTTGTTTTTGAATAAAAATTCTTGTAATCTGATTATATTTACTTTCAGTTATGTTCAAATTACATTAGACCAATGAGTTATAGCCTACACATTGCTAAAGTAATTAATATTTCAGGACTGAAGTCAATATTATGCAAAATTGAATTAGTCATATTTAGAGTAAAATGTAGACAAAAAATAATTTATTCATTATCAAAATGTAAGTGAACTGGTTACAACAAGTGACTGAACAATCCACTTATATGTAGCTTTGGATTGTCCAATTCATTTTAGTAAATCGGTTTGTTCAGATGATTCATATACACTGTAAGTGAACCAGTTCAAATAAATGATTCACTTCAGCCCATGCGCCCTGCATCATCTTTTTTTAAGTAAAATATTTATGGAATTGCTGCTCTTTAA
The DNA here is from genome assembly GCF_019703515.2 of Myxocyprinus asiaticus. Taxonomy (NCBI): domain Eukaryota; kingdom Metazoa; phylum Chordata; class Actinopteri; order Cypriniformes; family Catostomidae; genus Myxocyprinus; species Myxocyprinus asiaticus. Next base: position 37,697,356 of record NC_059384.1, on the reverse strand, counting down.
CACTGTATGTTTGACTCTTGGTCAAATAAAATATTAAAGTTAAATATAAAAGTTTTTTTTTTTGTTTTTTTGGTTGTAGCCTATAAATTAATGTTCAGTTTAGTACACTCAAAAAAACATTCTTTTGTAGAATGCTCAAAAACGTCATGGTTACTGGTGTAACCTCCGTTTCCTGATGGAGGGAACGAGACGTTGGTGTCGATGTAGTGACACTAGGGGTCACTCTTGGGAGCCCGAGACACCTCTGGTCTTTGATAAAAGGCCAATGAAAATTGGCGAGTGGTATTTGCATGCCACTCCCCCGAACATACGGGTATAAAAGGAGCTGGTATGCAACCACTCATTCAGGTTTTACGCTGAGGAGCCGATATAAGGTCCGGCCATTTCAGCGGGTAGTTCAGCGTTGTGGCAGGAGGGACCAACGTCTCGTTCCCTCCATCAGGGAACGGAGGTTACACCAGTAACCATGACGTTCCCTATCTGTCACTCACTCGACGTTGGTGTCGATGTAGTGACACTAGGGGTCCCTATACAAAACGCCACAAGGCTGAACTGTGTTACGTGAACTGGCGGTGTGTGGTGGGCAGACTTGCTGTGTGCCTCATAGCCAGCACACCAGGTCGACACGTAACCTCCCCCAACACAGTTATGAGTGTCGAACGGCCCTTTTTGGGGACAAGTCGACTACCCAGAGATAGAGACAGGCTTAACCCAGTCGTGGCCTCTTTCCCCTTCTCTTTTTCCACTCCCTAAAAAAGAAGGGGGATTATCCGACTGGGCCGCCAGGTCTAGTCGGGGGGTGTCCCTCCCAAGGGGAGGACACCGCGGAGACCACACCTCGCCCCAAGAGAGGGGGGATATTTAAGTGGAAGAATACATCACATGGTCTTTCCAACCATGTGGAGAGCCTTCAAGGTAGATCCTACCCAATGGGGGAGGAGTTACTACAACATGGAGACTGAGGGGCTCTGCCCAAGGAAGACGCAGTTTGCCAGTAGGGAAACGAACTAGCGGAAGATATAGATCGCATGGGGTTAGCCTTACAGGGAACCGCCACATGCGGAGCACCTACCCCAGAACCGGGCTCTTAGTTAGCGCGTGTACTGGGCCGGCAGCGAGTCTCTCCGAAAAACTCGACTGCCACAGGGCTCGGAGGAAGTCAACCAGGGAACAACTTTTGTGAACACTACTGGGAATTAACAGCGCACGTCTTCAGCTCAAAAGGAGGTGGAAGGCGCTATGTGCAAGCGATACACCCGGCCGGCTATCCCGGGCTTATCCGCTTGTGTTGCGTGCCACTACCTGGGACGAAACCGGTTCCACCCGGAGGTTGTAGAACCTTGCAAAGGTGTTGGGTGTTGCCCAGCCCGCTGCTCTGCAATGTCTGTTAGAGAGGCACCTCTGGCCAGGGCCCAAGAAGCCGCTACACCATGGGTAGAATGGGCTCGTAGCCCTACCGGGGGCGGCATGTTTTGGGCGAGACATGCCATAGTTATGGCGTCAATGAGCCAGTGGGCGATCCTCTGCTTGGAGACAGCGCTTCCTTTCCGCTGTGCACCGAAGCAGACAAAGAGCTGCTCAGACAGTCTAAAGCTCTGCGTGCGATCCAAATAGATGCGCAAAGCGCGCACCGGACACAGCAACGCCAGGGCTGGGTCTGCCTCCTCCTGGGGCAGCGCTTGCAGGTTCACCACCTGGTCCCTAAAAGGAGTGGTGGGAACCTTGGGCACATAGCCCGGTCAGGGTCTCAGGATCACGTGAGAATAACCCGGACCGAACTCTAGGCACGTTTCGCTGACAGAGAACGCTTGCAGGTCACCTACCCTCTTGATGGAAGTGAGCGCAGTCAGGAGGGCAGTCTTCAAGGAGAGTGCCTTAAGCCCGGCTGACTGCAAAACTCAAAGGGGGCTCTCTGTAGACCCTGAAAAACTACAGAGGTCCGATGAGGGAACAAGGCGTGGCCTGGAGGGATTCAGCCTTCTGGCGCCTCTTAGGAACCTGATGATCAGATCATGCTTCCCTAAGGACTTACCGTTGACTGCGTCATGGTGTGCTGCTATGGCAGCAATGTACACCTTCAAGGTGGAAGGGGACAGCCTCCCTTCCAACCTCTCTTGCAGGAAGGAAAGCACTGATCTGACTGCGCACCTCTGGGGGTCTTCCTGATGGGAAGAACACCACTTAGCGAACAGACACCACTTAAAGGCATACAGGCGCCTCGTAGAGGGAGCCCTAGCCTGAGTGAACGTGTCTACCACCGCAGGTGGGAGACAGCTTAGGTCTTCCGCGTCCCGTCCAGGGGCCAGACATGGAGATTCCAGAGGTCTGGGCGTGGGTGCCGGATGGTGCCACTTCCCTGAGAAAGAAGGACCTTTCTCAGGGGAATTTGCCCGGGGGGAGCTGTCACGAGGAGCGTGAGGTCCGAGCACCACGTCTGGGCGGGCCAGTAGGGTGCTTACCAGGACGACCTTCTCCTCGTCCTCCCTGACCTTGCACAGGGTCTGTGCGAGCAGGCTCACTGGGGAAAACGCATATTTGCGAATGCCAGGGGACCAGCTGTGTGCCAGCGCGTCTATGCCGAGGAAGGCCTCGGTGAGGGCGTACCAGAGCGGGCAGTGGGAGGATTCTTGGGAGGCGAACAGGTGCACCTGTGCCTGACTGAATCGACTCCAAATCAGCTGGACCACCTGAAGGTGGAGTCTCCACTCTCCCTTGAGGGTAACCTGTTGTTACGGCACGTCCGCCGAAGTGTTGAGGTTGCCCGGGATGTGAGTGGCTTGCAGCGACTTGGTGCTGCTAACTCCGTTGGAGGAGACGGCGGGCGAGTTATGACATACAGCGGGAGCGCAGACCACCTTGGCGGTTGACATATGCTACCGCTGCCGTGCTGTCTGTCCGAACTAGCACGTGCTTGCCCTGGATCAACGGCCGGAACCTCCGCAGGGCGAGCAGAATTGCCAGTAACTCGAGGCAGTTGATGTGCCAACGCAGCTGTGGACCCGTCTAGAGGCCGGCGGCTGCGTGCCCGTTGCCAACAGCGCCCCAGCCCGTTTTGGAGGCGTCTGTCATGACCACGACGCGCCTGGAGACCAGTTCTAGCGGAACACCTGCTCGTGGAAATGAGAGGTCGGTCCAAGGGCTGAAAAGACGGTGACAGACCGACGTAATGGCCACGCGGTGTGTCCCGTGGCGCCATGCCCGTCTCGGGACTTGAGTCTGGAGCCAGTGCTGAAGCGGCCTCATATGCATCAACCCGAGCGGGGTGGCCACCGCCGAGGACGCCATATGCCCCAGGAGCCTCTGAAAATGTTTCAGTGGAACCGCTGTTTTCTGTTTGAACGCCTTCAAACAGGCCAGCACCGACTGGGCGCGCTCGTTCGTAAGGTGCGCTGTCAAGGAGACTGAGTCCAACTCCAAACAGAGAAAAGAGATGCTCTGAACCGGGAGGAGCTTGCTCTTTTCCCAGCTGACCCGAAGCCCTAGTCGGCTGAGGTGTGAGAGCACCAGGTCCCTGTGTGCGCATAACCCGTCTCGAGAGTGAGCTAGGATTAGCCAGTCGTCGAGATAGTTGAGCATGCGAATGCCCACCTCCCTTAACGGGGCAAGGGCAGCCTCTGCGATCTTCGTAAAGATGCGAGGAGACAGGGACAGGCCGAAAGGGAGGACTTGTACCGATACGCCTGACCCTCGAACGCAAACAGCAGGAAGGGTCTGTGTCGAGGAAGGATCGAGACGTGAAAGTACGCATCCTTCGGGTCTACCGCCGCGAACCAATCTTGATGCCGGACGCTCGCTAGAATGCGTCTTTGCGTCAGCATCTTGAACGGGAGTCTGTGTAAGGCCCGGTTCAGTACTCGCAGGTCCAAGATTGGCCGCAACCCACCGCCTTTTTTCGGTACAATGAAATAGGGGCTGTAAAACCCCTTCTTCATCTCGGCTGGAGGGACAGGTTCTATCGCGTCCTTCCGTAGGAGGGTAGCGATCTCCGCGCAAGGTAGCAGCGTTTCCATCTTTCACTAAGGTGAAGTGGACACCGCTGGACCTGGGCGGATGCCCAGCGAAGTGAATCGTGCAGCCGAGTCGGATGGTCTGGACCAGCCCTCGCGACGGACTGGAAAGCGCAAGCCATGCGTCCGAGTTCCGTGCAAGGAGGACCAAAGGGACAACGTCATCGGATGTACCGGCGGGTGGGGCCTCGCGGCGGGGCGGAGCTTGAGGTGCCACACCACATCGTGGCCGTGCTGAGTCCGAGGACATCGAAGCACTTACCTGGCTCCTTGTGACCACCCCTGGAACAGCCTGGGACGGGGGAGGAAGAGGCCTGTCCTCATGACCCGTGGAGACTGTCACATCGGGGGCGGATTTGTGCCACAGCTGGGCGCTCGGGGCGGGAGACCGCCACTGGAGCGCCAACCTGCCAAATGGAGTGGTGGACGGTGGTCGTGATGCCAGCCATACACACCGAATATGTGACCCAGGGAACAAGGAAACCACTCTTGCAGAGCTCTTGAGTACTGCAGCCACTTGGGCATGCAGCGTAATTAAATGCAAAAGGTAACAAAGAGAAGATCTGCTTACCAGCTCCAGAGCAGCGGGTTTCGTTGTCCCTGGGTCGCCCGTCTCAGGGGCGCTTCGAAGACCTCCGTGGGTTCTTCGGTGCCGGCTGTGAGACGGGTGGCGTCGGCTTCCTGCGGTGGGCTCCACGCCGGGGCCGGGCCGGAGGGGCGGGCTGCGGCGGAGCTGGTGCAGTCACCGCAGGGGGACGCCCTCGGCGATGAGTAGATGGGGGGATCTTGAGCCACGCCGGGGCAGGACAAGCCGGCTAGCATCCATCTACTGCTCTACCATCGAGAACTGCTTGGCAAAGTCCTCGGTGTCGCCGAATAGGCCCGCCTGGAAAATGGGGGCAGCAAGGAATCGTGTCCTGTCGGCCTCACCCATCTCGACCAGGTTGAGCCAAAGGTGGTGCTCCTGGACCACTAGTGTGGCCATCGTCCGCCCGGGAGACCGCGCCGTGACCTCCGTCGCTCGGAGAGCGAGGTCGGTCGCCGAGCGCAGTTCCTGCATCAATCCCGGGGCAGAACTACCCTCGTGCAGTTCCTTTAGCGCCTTGGTGGACTTGCAGGAGAGCCATGGCATGCAGGGCGGAGGCGGCTTGTCCAGCAGCGCCGTAGGCTTTGACCGTCAGAGACGACGTAAACCTACAGGCCTTGGACGGGGGCTTTGGGCACCCACGCCAGGTGGCGGCGCTCTGCGGGCATAGGTGCACCGCGAGCGCTTTTATCCACCGGGGGATTGCCGAATAACCCTCGGCCGCCCCACCATCGAGGGTAGTGAGAGCGGGGAAGCTGAAAAGATCGGGACCGGGCAGTAAAAGGTGCCTCCCGCAACCTTGTCAGCTCTTCATGCACTTCCGGGAAGAAAGGAACGGGGCGGGGCGTGGCTTTGAGCGGCGCCGCAAGCCCAGGAACCAATCACAGAGCCGCGAGGGTTCAGGGAAGAGCGGTGAAATCCACTCTAACCGACGCTCGCGGCTGTCCGGGAAAGCATGTCGTCATCTCCGCGTCAGCCTGTGACTGGGCGATCGACCCCGAAGGGAGGAGCCCAGCCGAGGCTTCCGACTGGACGAGCCCGCTCTCCGATGCTGCGCTCAAGAGCTCATCACTTTCGCGGGCTCCGAATAAGAGGTCGAACTCGCCGTGAGACGAGCCGGCGGACTCACCCGGAAGCCCGATCGGGGCAGACGAGTGTGCTGGGGAATGGGAGGTCCGCGGGGGGATACCCGGCGGAGGCGGTCCCATTGGGGTCCCCAAATCGCCCCCAGTGCTAGCCGCGCTGGCCTCAAACCCGTGGGTAAAAGGACCGAGGCGGGAGCCTCTGGGGTGGCTCGCTTCCTTACGAAGGCGAGCCGCGACCGTAACGTTGCCATGGACACATTTTCGCAATGAGAATGTGACCATCCACGAACGCTGTCTCCGCGTGAGCAGTGCCCAGACACGAAAGACAGTGATCGTGACCGTTAGAAGGCGAGAGATAACGAGCACAACCAGGAATAACACACAATCGGAAAAGCATCTTTAAAAAGACGCGTCTTTAAAAAGACGTTCCGTGTGTGCGCTCTTTTAGAGAAATATATACTCTTTTAGAGGGGAAAAATGCTCTTTCAGAAAATATACTCTCTAGTTTTTCTGCCGAAGCGCCCAGGGGCATTCTCTGCAGAGCACCAGTGCAGAGGAGGGAGAAGCCGCTGAAATGCACCGTCAGATCCAGCAGGTGAATGAACAGTAGTATTCAGCTCAATGAGCATGACCGTTCGGCTCCGAAGAGAAAATCTGAATGAGTGGTTGCATACCAGCTCCTTTTATACCCGTATGTTCGGGGGAGTGGCATGCAAATACCACTCGCCAATTTTCATTGGCCTTTTATCAAAGACCAGAGGTGTCTCGGGCTCCCAAGAGTGACCCCTAGTGTCACTACATCGACACCAACGTCGAGTGAGTGACAGATAGGGAACTTTTTCTGCATGCCAAGAATGGTTGAGAAACAATCACCAGAAATGGGAAACCATATCATACTCTGGGACTGGATAAAGTCTAAACTGTGAATGATAGCACTCACATTGTCTTATCTGATGTCTTATATGAACTGCGCAATTTTGGTTATAAACGAATTAATTAATTTGTATGTTGTTTCTTTTTGTTATATTGAAGGTTTTTGAAGTCTGAACAAAAGAGGTATGTTTTTTATGATTCAATGAGGTGCTACACTTCTATAGAAAACGAAGACATGGATATTCTGAAGTAATTCACTTTTCATCTTCACCAGTATATAATATTATCTCAATAATACATTTTTATGGGAATAATATTTTGAACATGTAAAACATGCACATCTTTCACTCAATGCTGCGTGTTAACAAAACATATTTTCAGAGATGCTTTTTAAAAATATGGGTCACTGGAAGGATGGACTGTTTGCAATCCATAGCAGTGGATGCAAGGTGATGGTTTGAACTATGGGTTATTTGTTTGTACAGTAAGTTTTACTTCTCATCTCAGTATATATTTTTTTTCTGTAAATGTGATCTTTTCAGTTGGAAACAAGTTCTATTTTATTTCTGAAATGGAAGCCAAAAACATGGAACTTTTGTCTGAACGGCTTCGTACAAGTCAGCTAATACATTTACATGTTTACTATGCTACAAGCATATTGGAAAAAGATGTGGCAGTTAAAGTAAGGAAAAAAAGGTGTGAAGATTACATTATACAGTAATAAAAGAGAATATCTGATTAAAACTCGCATTTACTACTTGACAGGACTTTTTAAGTGAAACAAGAAAAAAAGAAGAAAGTGAAACACCTGCAAGGCCCAGGACATAAAGGCCTGTGTTTACCAAAAAAAAAAAAAAAAAAGGGCAAGTTTAAAATTATCAATGAGGTGTGCACATTTTTGTGTGAATCAATTGCAAAGTTTGCAATGCTATGTTCAGTTCATCTATACATGTTCTATTTTAGAACCCTGCATCCACACATCAAATAAATGTAATGGGTTCATTGTGACCTATGCAACAGACGGTTACACACAGATTGTGCTGGAATAGACACTACAACAATTTCAAATAACACACTTCCGCTTTGTATGCGATCTAACAAAAGAGTATTCTTATGAAAGGTATGAAACATAGCCGTGACACAAATATATGATCACATAAATGAACATGTGGAACTACTAAGTTATGCATATATCTATTTTACAGCACACTCATAGCTTTGAAATAAGGACTTTTGGTTGAAACATTGATGAAGGTGTAGGGTTTTACTGGTTGTTTAGATCAGTGTTGGTTGAGGGACGTTCTGTTGTGTGCCTCATCCAATAGGAGTTGAGAGTTCAATCAGATAGAAGACAAAGGCAGGCCTAACACAGTCATAAAACCTAACTCAGGCCCCCACATACCAGGTCATAAATTATACTAATAAAAATCGCGCCAAAACAGACTACAAATCCCATGAAGCCTTGCTCACTAAAGGATCGAACTCTCAACACCTATTGGATGAGGCACACAATAGAACGTCCCTCAACCATGACATCATCAGGAGTAGAAATACCTCTGAAATGCTTCTGGGATTTGCTTCCAGCAACTTTGCTCGCCGTGCGTAGACGCAGCTCATCGCTGCTCTCAGGTGTAGCCTCGTGGCACAAGAAAGTAACGTCCGACTTGAAACTGTGGCCATACAATCTCCGTCTCGCTGGACGAGTTGAGATTATTCTGTGTTCCACCGAACACTCTAACGGATCCGAAGGAGACCGCCGAGCAATCCGCATCTTCATCCGTTTGCCTGCAGAAGTGAAGAGGAAAGATTTCTCTTCCCTCTTCAATCAAGTCGACGTTGCTGATTTCTCCGCCAGCCCGCCGAGAATCAGCAGCCGTACCACCCGCTGACAGAGTGAGGAAACGGGCTCCCGTCATCACCCGAGCCTCGAGGAACCGAGTCTGAGTTAAAGGACGGATGAACACACATTCTGCATCCTCATGCGATTCAAGTAAGAGGTTTACGTCTGGGCAGAGATAGAATATTATAGTGTGTTATTCTTGTGTACCAAGGTTATTGCTTGTACAGTTTACGGACCGCCATGTCCGCTCATTATTAATACTTAGGGTATTAATGATCACGAATTTGATTTGCTGTATTGTGGTTCAACCACATTGGACTGTTGTGCATTTCCGCCATCGCGGGTGAGACAGGCAAACTGAATTTATCCATTAAAGAATCAAAGACCGGGACGGTTTACGAGCCATCCACCGCGTCTCTGAGTGATAAACTAACAGCTGCTTCCTCTCCCACGATCGCGAAACCGGCTTTGGGGCCGTCACTTTATTCTCTCGCTCATACTAACCACACACGCGCGTGCGTGATCCCTCACAAACATTCTCGGACACATTTTTGGCTGGTAGATCGCTTCGTGATAAAGCTCAGCTTTGTCCCTAAGCTGTCGTACAAGCGGATACACGCGGTAACTGGTAAACGCCATTGACTGGTTTCTCTCCACCCACATTTGCGGCCATATTCTCTGGCCGGAAGTCTCACACGACACACTCTCCATGAGAGTCACGTCCGCCATTTTGTGCACATCCCTCTTTACACACACACACACACACACACACACACACTCGCTCTCACACACACACACACACACACCCTCATGTGTTATAGGATTATTTTAGTTTCCATATCTAATCATATCACTGTTTAGTTTGTAGTTGTAAGTCGGAAGTTTATTGACTGCATTGTATTAATTATTAATTAATATTACTGCATAAATAAACTTTGTTATATTACAAAGAGAAGTGTTTTGGTTTGTTTTGCAAACACCTGTGTCATGCTGACGGGATGTCAGTGCTCGGATTCAAGCCTTCATTCATTGTTTTTTCCTGAAAATCGATATTCTTCGGATGTCGATTTTCCTAAGAAAACAATCTAATATTGAAACTTTTATACTATCTGGTTATTAGTCCCTGATTCCAGGGTGGTGCCCCATCAATGTTAATCCTTATTAATATTCTATTGATTTTTGATAATTGATAATTATCTTTGATGATTGAATTGAATGATCAGTAAGCTAGTGTTAATTTTAATTGTTTCATCGATGTTAACAATTAACGATTATCTTTGATAATTGTTTATTTAAAGGATTAGAAAAGCTAACATTGATTCTCAGCAATTTTCTATTGATTTTAATAATTAACAGTTATCTTTGATAATTATTAATTATTGCTAATAACCAAACCCGCTCCTAAACGTAGTGCACTACATTTACTGGAGCCCCATTGAGTTAGATTCAATTAATTAATTTAAATATTAATTAATAACTGAAGAAATCTTAATTATTTCTGATAGTAACACTGATCTAAACAACCAGTAAAGCCCTACATACCAGTCAATCTTTTCCTGGTTTTTGAATATTCAGACGTTTTACAGGACATTTTGGTTGGAGGCGCGGCTGTGTTGTTTGGGAGATGCAGGCGAGGGAGACGAGCAGGCGCGCTGGTCAAGCTCCGTCGGCACGGCTTTCGAACAGCGCTGCCAAGTATTCATCTAGCGAATCTCCGCTCTCTTCCTAACAAAATGGACGAACTACATCTCCTCACCCGCACAAACAAGGACTTTTCAACCTCTGCTGCCTTGTGTTTCACAGAAACCTGGCTGAGTGAAGCCATTCCGGACAGCGCGTTAAATCTGCCGGGCTTTCAGCTGTTCTGAGCGGATCACATCACGGAGTTAACAGGGAAAGCGAGAGGCAGTGGAACATGCTTTTACATCAATGAAAGTTGGTGTACAGTTGTAACAATGTTAAAGAATATGTGCTGTCCTAATTTGGAAGCACTCTTTATTAACTGTAAGCCTTTCTACTCGCCGCAGGAGTTTTTCTCATTTATTCTGGTGAGTGTTTACATCGCGCCAAACACGTTTAAATGCCATGCTGCTACAGCTGGCTGATCAAATCAAATCACAGACACAGAACAACAATACCCGGACTCAGTTATTATTATTCTTGGGGATTTTAACAAAGCAAACCTCACATGTGAACTGCCCAAATACAAACAGCACATTACATGCCCAACCAGAGACAGAAATATATTGGATGACTGCTACACTACATTAAAGGATGCATATCGCTCTGTTCCTCGAGCAGCTTTGGGACTCTCTGATCACTGTCTGGTTCATCTTCTTCCAAACTACAGACAGAAACTAAACTCTGCTAAGCCTGTAGTAAGGACTGTAAGGAGATGGACCAATGAAGCAGAGCTGGAACTACAAGCCTGCTTTGACTGCACTGATTGGAGTGTTTTTGAGGCTGCAGACATCAATCTGGATGAGCTCACAGATACTGTTACATCATATATCAGTTTCTGTGAGGATATGTGCATCCTTACTAGGACTTATTTAACATTTAACAATGACAAACCATGGTTTGCAGCTTCATCAGGACAAAGAGGATGCTTACAGGGGTGGGGATAAAGTCTTGTACAGTCAGGCCAGGAACACACTGAATAAGTAAATCAGAGTGGCTAAAAGAAGATACTCTGAGAAGCTGAAAAACAAGTTTTCAGCCAACGACCCTGCATCAGTGTGGAGTGGCATGAAACAATTTACGAATTACAGGACTCCTACCCCCAACCTTGTGGTGGACCAACAACTGGCTGACGACCTGAATGTGTTCTACTGTAGCTTTGAAAGGCCCAATCTCACACCCCAGACCCACTCTGACCTTCACTTCACACAAACACCAACACCTCCTGCAACCCCCCTCCTCCCTCCTCCCCCCTCCTGCTGCTCAACCTGCACTTAAGATCTGTGTAGATGATGTGTGCTGTGTCGTTTGAAAACAAAGGATAAGGAAAGCACAGGGCACAGATGATGTTTCACCTGCATGTCTTAGATCCTGTGCTAACCAGCTGGCCCCCAGCTTCACACAGATCTTCAATAGATCACTGGAGCAGTGTGAAGTCCCACACTGCTTCAAACTCTCCACTATCATCCCCATCCCAAAGAAACCAAAAATCACAGGACTTAATGACTACAGAACTGTCGCCCTGACGTCTGTGGTCATGAAGTCATTTGAGAGACTGGTGTTGGCCCACCTGAAGGACATCACTGGACCCTTTCTAGATCCCCTTCAATTTGCTTATCAAGCAAACAGGTCTGTGGATGATGCATTCAACATGGGTTTGTATCATATCCTGCAACATCTGGACAGACCAGGGACATATGCAAGGATCCTTTTTGTGGACTTCAGTTCGGCTTTCAACACCATCATCCCAGCTATTCTCTGGACTAAATTACACCAACTCTCTGTTCCCATGTCTATCTGTCAGTGGATTACCAGCTTTCTGACAGACAGGCAGCAGCTTGTGAGACAGGGGAAATTCACTTCCAGCAACTGTACAATCAGCACTGGTGCCCCCCAGGGATGTGTGCTCTCCCCACTACTCTTCTCCCTATACACCATGACTGCATCACCAAGGACCCCTCTGTCAAGCTCCTGAAGTTTGCAGATGACACCACTGTCATCGGCCTCATCCGAGATGACGATGAGTCTGCATATAGAAGGGAGGTTAAACAGCTGGCTGTCTGGTGCAGTCAAAACAACTTTTAGCTGAACACACTCCAAACGGTGGAGATGATTGTGGACTTTAGTGATTGTGAACACCCCAACACTGTCCCCCCTCACCATTCTAAACAGCACTGTGGCAGCAGTGGAGTCATTCAGGTTCCTGGGCACTACCATCTCACAGGACCTGAAGTGGGAGACCCACACTGACTCCATTGTGAAAAAGGCCCAGCAGAGGTTGTACTTCCTTCGCCAGCTGAGGAAGTTCAACCTGCCACAGGTGCTGCTGATATAGTTCTACTCAGCAGTCATTGAGTCTGTCCTCTGCACTTTAGTATCTGTCTGGTTTGGTTCAGCTACGAAATCGGATATCAGAAGACTACAAAGGACAGTTTGGACTGCTGAGAGGATTATTGGTTGCCCCCTGCCCTCCCTTCAAGGACTATACACTTCCAGAGTGAGGAAAAAGGCTGAAAAAATTATTTTGGACCCCACTCACCCTGCCCAATACCTTTTTGAACTGTTGTTTTCTGGCCGACGCTTCAGAGCTCTGAGCACCAGAACCGTCAGGCACAAGAACAGTTTTTTCCCTCAGGCTATCCGTCTCATGAACAGTTAAAACTGCCCCATTGAGCAATAATTAATGTGCAATACACAGCTTAGTCTTTTTATATTATCCAACACATCCAGCCTCTTCTGCCATTACATTCCCTTGCATTGTATATAACCGATTTGTATTTAGACTTGCATTACGTATGTGTATGTGTGTGTGTATGTGTGTGTGTGTGTATGTATGTGTGTATGTATGTTTGTGTGTGTGTGTGTGTGTATATATATATATATATATATATATATATATATATATATATATATATATATATATAAATATATACACAGTTGTGCTCAAAAGTTTGCATACCCTGGCAGAAATTGTGGCAATTGTGGAAAATATGACTGATCATGATTATTTAAGGATAGTGATCATATGAAGCCATTTATTATCACATAGTTGTTTGGCTTCTTTTTAAATCATAATGAATACAGAAATTACCCAAATGGCCCTGATCAAAAGTTTAGATACCCTTGAATATTTGGCCTTGTTACAGACACACAAGGTGACACACACAGGTTTAAATGACAATTAAAGGTTAAATTCCCACACCTGTGGCTTTTTAAATTGCAATTAGTGTCTGTGTATAAACAGTCAATGAGTCTGTTAGCGCTCATGTGAATGCACTGAGCAGGCTAGATACTGAGCCATGGGGAGCAGAAAAGAACTGTCAAAAGACCTGTGTAACAAGGTAATGGAACTTTATACAGATGGAAAAGGATATAAAAAGATATCCAAAGCCTTGAAAATACCAGTCAGTATTGTTTAATCACTTATTAAGAAGTGGAAAATTTGGGGATCTCTTGATACCAAGCCAAGGTCAGGTAGACCAGGAAAGATTTCAGTCACAACTGCCAGAAGAATTGTTCAGGATACAAAGAAAAACCCACTGGTAACCTCAGGAGAAACACAGGCTGCTCTGGAAAAGACGGTGTGGTTGTTTCAAGGAGCACAATACAATGATACTTGAACAAAAATGAGCTGCATGGTCGAGTTGCCAGAAAGAAGCCTTTACTGCGCCAATGCCACAAAAAGGCCTGGTTACAATATGCCCGACAACACCTTGACACGCCTCACAGCTTCTGGCACACTGTAATTTGGAGTGACGAGACCAAAATAGAGCTTTATGGTCACAACCATAAGTGCTATGTTTGGAGAGGGGTCAACAAGGCCTATAGTGAAAAGAATACCAATTCCACTGTGATGGTGGTGGCTCACTGATGTTTTGGGGGTGTGTGAGCTCTAAAGGCACGGGGAATCTTGTGAAAACTGATGGCAAGATGAATGCAGCATGTTATCAGAAAATACTGGCAGACAATTTGCATTCTTCTGCACGAAAGCTGCGCATGGGACACTCTTGGACTTTCCAGCATGACAAGTTGACCCTCCAGTGGTTACAGCAGAAAAAGGTGAAGGTTCTGGAGTGGCAATCACAGTCTCCTGACCTTAATATCATTGAGCCACTCTGGGGAGATCTCAAACATGCGGTTTATGCAAGACGACCAAAGACTTTGCATGACCTGGAGGCATTTTGCCAAGACGAATGGGCAGCTATACCACCTGCAAGAATTTGGGGCCTCATAGACAACTATTACGAAAGACTGCATGCTGTCATTGATGCTAAAGGGGGCAATACATAGTATTAAAAACTAAGGGCATGCAGACTTTTGAACAGGGGTCATTTAATTTTTTTCTTTGTTGCCATGTTTTGTTTTATAATTGTGTCATTCTGTTATAACCTACAGTTGAATATGAATCCCATAAGAAATAAAAGAAATGTGTTTTGCCTGCTTACTCATGTTTTCTTTAAAAATGGTACATATATTACCAATTCTCCAAGGGTATGCAAACATTTGAGCACAACTGTATATGTATGTGTACATATATGTATGTGTGTGTGTGTGCATATATATATTAGTCTATTGTGTATTCTATATATACTTTCTTTTCTTTTCAATGTTTTTCTTTTTTATTTATGTGTTTTTAATTATTATTTTTTTAAGTCTTGTTGCTGTTTTGTATTGTTGTGTACTGGAAGCTCTTGTCAAATTCCTTGTATGTGTAAGCATACTTGGTAATAAAGCTCATTCTGATTCTGACTGACGGCTGTCAGTGAATATGTTCATGTTCAACAATGGAAGAATGTCCATGCCAATAAGGCTTCCTTGTGAATTTGACCCTATCCAGAAAGATGTCCATGAGACTTCATCTTCATGTATTTGCAGAGGAACTGGTATGCTTTTGCGAAATGTCATGATGCCTCCTCCAACTCCTTCAACTTTTATGGTTTAATTTGTTGTGGTAGGTTCAGGTCTGTTATTGAAATGGCAGCTCCAGTGTCTACTAAACATTCACACTGATGGCCCCCTTTTAATGTAGGAACAAAAAGTCGATTGATCATCGTTCTTGACAGGAAACTGTTTGACTGGTGGACCATTACCCTCGGCTCCTCCTCCTTCACCAAACAATTCCTTCTGTAATGGCCGCGCTTCCCACTGTTGCCACAGACCTTTAGCTCTCTATCTGTGTCCACATTGAATTGAACTGCCGCCACACCCTTCCGGTTTGGCTTGTTTCCTTCTTCCTTATCTGATCTCATAGCCATCTCTAGGCGGACTTCCCATTGCATGATTTGGTCAAATGTTTCTCCTGGATTGACCCCCAGTGATAAGGCTTGTTGATATCTTGGGCTAAATCCATCCACAAGTGTGTCAATGAACTGTATATCATCTCTGTCAGGCACTTTTTAGTGCAAAGAGCCCACCTTTCATAGGCGTTTCATTTACGTAGGGCATATTCATCTGGTGATTCACCATCTTTTTGCTTAATCAATGTCACTGTTGTGAAAGAAATCTTTCCACTACCCAAAGCTTCTTGGATTTCTTTTCGAAACTCAACGCCTGCCAGAGACCCAGTGGTCATCTCTGGCCATCTGTCCACAAGTCCATCCATTGGGCTGTCATTATGGAGGATGGTAATCTTTCCTATTGATCCCTTGGGGTTTTAGCTTTCACAATGGTGTGAATGTCTCTCAAAGTAATTTGATGTGCTTCAACCAAGGAGTCTAGCTCTCACCAGAACTCTGTGTTTGGGTCTTGTCTCTTCAGCTGTGGTGAGGCTGTGAGAATGGCTTGACCTTCTCCTAGTGTAAATGGCCTTTCTTCAGACGTTGTCATCTCAGATTGAGATCCTCCTCTTCTGACTTCTGAAGATTTAAGACCGACTTTGTCTATTATGACTAGTTTGTCAGTCTTGTCACTCCAATCTGAATCATGAGTACAAGCTGGTGTACACCTCAGTATTGCTCTGTTTGGCTGGAGGGATTTAGATTTGTTGATTCAAGACCCAATACAAGAGGCTCTGTAAAGAGCATCGTGGAACTATTCTTTCAGCTTAGGCAGTGATAGGTACAGTATATCAGTTTGTAAGGTGGTGACATTGAGTCGACAGGTGCTTGCAGATATTTCCGTTCAGCCTCTTCTATTAGTGTTTGGATCAAATGAGTTATTGCTGTTGGACTTTCCTTCTTCTGGGCATTTATTTAACATGATTTTATTCAACTTGTGATTAGTTTCCATTTGAGGAATCATTGCTTCAGTAAGTGGAACTGAATAATCATCAACACAATAGTAAATTCCTCATTGTTTCAAAATCCAATGAGCTGTGAGTATTGGATATGCTTTTAAGTCAGTTTTGTCTTTCAAACCAATCAATTGGTTCATCAATAGATAGTTCAATATTCAGGCCTTTCTTCAACAGCTCAGCTTGAGGCTTCTCATTCTTTTGAAGAAACCATTTTGTGACAGTTTGACTACTCTTAGCCATTGTGCGACTGGAATATACAATACTGTGCAAAAGTCTTTGGCACATAAGACGTTTCACAAAAACATTTGTCTTAAGATGGTTATATATATCTTCATCTTTAATGTGTCAATAGGAAATATACGTTTTAAACTCCCGAACATTCCTTTTGCAAATAGATTAGAATAGAAGAACAGGGAGCACTGCAACAGATAGCATGGCCCCCAAAGAGACCCCCACTGAACATAGAGTCAGTCTGGGATTACATGAAGAGACAGAAGCAGTTGAGACAGCCTAAATAGATAGAAGAACTGTTGCGAATTCTCCAAGAAGCTTGGAACATCCTATCTGCCAACAACCAAGATAAACGGTGTCCAGGTGACCTAGGAGAATTGGTGCTGTTTTGAAGGCAAAGGTGGTCACCAAATATTGATGTAGCTTTTTTATGTTTACTGGACTTTGTATGAGGTTAATTAATAAACGAAAACTTTCTATGGCATTATATTTGAAGACATCCTCACTATGCAACATTTTTCACAAGTGCCAAAAACTTTTGCACAGTACTGTATGTGTATGTATGTATATATGTATTTGTGATCTAAAAGTTTAAACCTATCTTAATCTTTAGTCAGCACCATGTTTTTTTCTTATTATTCATTACTATTAAAAATGGACATGAGTTCAATAAAAGCATAAGTAAAAGTAGTAAATCATCTTTCAATCTTAATTATTCATCATACATTCCAATGTTTGTTTAATACTTACAGTCTCTAAGTCAGGCACTCCTTTGTCTGTGATAGCTCTCAATAGCCTACCTCCAAAACCAATCTATAAATAATAATCTTGTACACAGGGTATGATCCCTTGATGGCACATTTACAGAATGTTTAGTATTTTAACACTGTGATAAGTTGTTTTAGTAATGCGGTTATTAAAATGCAGTCAGGTTGAGTGGAACTCACAATTTTTGCAGATTCCTCTAGACCTTTCTTTCGATGATTCCGGCCTGAAAGCATCCATCCATTTCCTTAACCCATGCCACACATGATATGCCGGGCAGGTGCCCAGGGCGGTGATGCCCTGCCGTAGGTTGCTCCATTTTGACCATTGGAGTCTTACCCGTCATTGCGTCATCACCTCTTGCTGCTGGGTTACTGCTTGTTCCCTCTGGTGTAAACAAAATGGGAATAGCCAAACCTATTGGTTCGATGTTGGATTCCAATAGAATGGCCCCTGAAGGTTTCTGTGTCGTTCTGTCTTTTCTGAGCGCAAAAACATGTATTAAATTGTACTTTATCAATTGACTCAATTTATCTGACTCCAATTTTATATTAATCTGACTCCAATTTAAGTTGACCTCTAATTTAGATTACAGCTCTAATTAATTTCTGATCATTCTTTTAATTTGGTCTTTTTAAGTTATTGATCACTCTGAATCATCTTAATTTTTATTTGTCCTTTCTTGAATGTCGCTTAGAGTCTCACGCTGGCCGTTATTTTAATTACGTGGATCTCACATCACAAGATAGCCAGCTCAGTTCATAGTCAGAGGTTGCAGGATAATCTAAATATCATCTGATTTGGCTTCTCTCATAATCAGATGATACCATCGCTTAGACACACACACACAACTTGCTATGACGGACAATAAGCAGTGACTGACGTCTTACATGGATTCTCCTATCATTAAGCTTCAGTAATGGTCTTATCCTGGTCTCATACATGCGGTAACAAACAGTATCTTAACACAATTTACCAGTCACAAATGATTTCGGAAGAATTCAGAATAAATCAAATAATAACAATTTATTTGCCAGGTAGGATATAAAACACTGTTACAAGAATTCAATCAAACCCAATTTCACATATGATCAGAATAAACAAACATTCCTAAAAATAAAAGACAAGTCAAAGTAACATACCTGGCAATAGAAAGTGACACCCAGTTAGTCTCAGAAACCGGTGTGGGAGGTGTGATTTGGTGTTTGCTTCCTGGACTATATTTATTTTAATTTTCCAAAAATTCAAACCCTTCATGAGATTTCTAAATGTCACTGAGAATTAACCACCAAACCACCCCCATGACCCATCAACTCACCTTTAGAGGTGACTGAGAGGGAGCCTCTCCAAAATGGGACTTTAATAATCTCATTCATCTCTATGGGTCAATATACCAAGTTCACGGATGGATAACTTAGGAGTAAGCCGCAGTAAAAATTTTGAAACTTTGCATGGTGATAGTCCATGGGACTGCTTATCATCTCCCAGTGTCACCATCAACTCACCCTTAAAGATGACTGAGAGGAAGCCTGTCCAAAATGGGCCCTTTGTAATCTCATTAATCTATATGGGTCAATATGCCAAATTCACAGGTGGATAACGTAGGAACGCCACAGTAAAAATGTTTGAAAATTTGCATGGTGATAGTCCAGGGGATTGTTTATCACCCACAGTGTCACTAACAACTCACCCTTAAAGATGACTGAGAGGAAGCCTCTCCAAAATGGGCCCTTTGTAATCTCATTCATCTCTATGGGTTAATCTGCCAAAATCACTGCTGAATAACATAGGAACACCACAGTAGAAATGTTTGAAACTTTACATGGTGATAGTCCAGGGGACTGTTTATAACCTCCCAGTGTCACCATCAACTCACCCTTAAAGATGACTGAGAGGAAGCCTCTCCAAAACTAGACCTTTATAATCTCATTCATCTCTATGGGTCAATATGCCAAATTCATGGGGGAATAACGTAGGAACGCCACAGTAAAAATTTTTAAACTTTGCATAGTGATAGTCCAGGGCATTGTTTATCAACCCCCAGTATCACCATCAACTCTCCCTTAAAGATGACTGAAAGGAAGCCTCTCCAAAATGAGCCCTTTTTAATCTCATTCATCTCTATGGGTCAATATGCCAAATTCACGGGTGGATAACATAAGAACGCCACAGTAAAAATGTTTGAAACTTTGCATGGTGATAGTCCAGTGGACTGGTTATCATCCCCCAGTGTCAGCTTTAACTCACCTTTAGAGATGACTGAGAAAGAGCCCCTCTATATGGGCCCTTTTTATTCTCATTCATCTCTATAGGTTAATCTGCCACAATCACGGCTGAATAACATATGAACGCCACAGTAAAAATTTTTGAAACTTTGCATGGTGATAGTCCAGGGTACTGGTTATCATCCCCCAGTGTCAGCTTTAACTCACCCTTCAAGATGACTGAGAGGAAGCCTCTCCAATATGGGCCCGTTGTAATCTCATTCATCTTTATGGGCTAATATGCCACATTCACGGGTAGATAACATAGGAACGCCACAGTAAAAATGTTTGAAACTTTGCATGGTGATAGTCTAGGGGATTGTTTATCACCCACAGTGTCACTAACAACTCACCCTTAAAGATGACTGAGAGGAAGCCTCTCCAAAGTGGGCCCTTTGTAATCTCATTCATCTCTAATGGTCTGTATGCCAAGTTCATGGGTGGATAACGTAGGAACGCCACAGTAAAAATATTTGAAACGTTGCATGGTGATAGTCCACAGGATTCTTTATCACCGTCCAGTGTCACCATCAACTCACCCTTAGAGATGACTGAGAAAAAGCCCCTCAATATGGGCCCTTTTTATTCTGATTTATCTCTATAGGTTAATATGCCAAGTTCATAGGTGGATAACATAGGAACGCCACAGTAAAACTGTTTGAAATTTTGTGTGGTGATAGTCCAGGGGACTGGTTATCATCCTCCAGTGTCGCCAGCTCACCCTTAAAGATGACTGAGAAACTGTGACTCCAAATAGAATCTAATGTTGCCCCTTTCATCTATATAGTGACAAGACAGTAGTGGCCTCTAGCGGTCATATGTCTGGATTAACTTTCTTAGAATTAAGTGTTGTTCAATGTGTAGCTAATATTGTGTGAAATAAATCATTAAATAAATAAATACATAAAATCAACATCTTGAAACAGTAACTACATTACAGGCTACTGTAACAGTAGAGAGCAGAGCTGTATAATCTAACATAGGGACCAGACAATTATTTAAAATGCATTACAGTAGCGTGTGTATGGTGTTATATCTCGTACACTTGTACAATGTACATGTTATTCTTTTGTGTTCAATTTTATAGGCAAAAATCATAATTGTTCAAACTGAGATTTTATTGATTCGATTGATTTATCAAAAAAGAATTTGACATAACAGACACGCTTATAAGTTCGTTTTAAACATGCGGAAAAGCAGCATGTCCCTTTAAGACAAGCGTCGCGTCTTTTAAGGTAGACCAGATAGCGTCAATAAGAAGCTGCGAATAAGAAGCTGGATTCAGCCTCGTCTTTATCTCTGGTATAATTTGTGGGCGTGGCTATGTTCTTCTGCCCACCCTAGATGATCGAATGGACTGCAAAACGGAAGCAGTGCAGTGCGACAGTTTTGATAATTTAGTTTAATCTCTGGCACTTCCACAAAAGATGCATAGTAAAAGTACTGAAACAAAGACCATGTACAGTGAGTCTTACTTTGTTGTTGCGAGATCTTGAGCGCTAAAACTATAGCACCTGGCCATGGACGCGCTTTCAGGGTCAAGGTAAGGTTCACTCTTTGTTGCGCACTGCACTTGCGCGTAGCCGCGCTTAAGGTCCTCAAACCACAATTTGATGTAGCCTACTGCACACAAAAAAGTGAAAACAGAGACTGAGAGGTGATCACTTAAAATGCAAGATATTATTCTTTTGTGCCCCGATAGTTGATTTAATTTGGGGGTTTTTTAGTTTAAAGTGCAGTTTGAATTTAGAAATATCTTTTAATCTTTCATTCTTTTTTCAATAAATTAATGCAATTTTTAAAGCAAAATCAATAAATAAAAAAAAAAAGGGTGCTTGACTGCTTGAAATCTGTATATATGACAAGTTATAACACTCATCTTCATCATTTAATCATTATTTGACAAATTACTGCTGATGTGATCGAAAGAAAATGTACACAAACATCTCTCGGCAGTAGTAGCGCAATGTAGATTGCAGCAGGCAATCTTTTTGAATGAAGCACAACTTACAATGAGCCTTGTTTACATAGAAAGGAGGCTTATTTGCGTGGAAAGGAATGACAATGGCTGTCTCTCAAACGATACACTATGCACTTATAAAATATACTATGCACTCAGTCATGTAGTGTATGAATTTTCATACACTAAAGTGTAGTATCGTCCCAAATGGAACGCTTAATGTTTTTTTTTTTACTACATGGAAGCATTAGCCGTTTATCAGCTGAAGGAAGCGACATTTCAAACGTATGTGATGTGTTTCCGCTAGCTTTAGCACGTTAGCCAAACTCAGTGCAATGCTTGTATATTAAACAATGTACATATTTACACATATTCAGCTTGGGTTGATAGTAAAGCATTCAGCTCACATTTGTAAGGTGCTGTATCCACTGAAGTTTCACTAGCTTCTACATTCTTCATTATTTACAATGGTTTTTTCAGACCAGCAGCACAGCCAGGTAACTCCGCCCCTCCACTATCAACAGCAAGCCACGTGCACTGAGTGCATGAAGTGTCCAACATTTCACACTCCGTTTTGACAGTTGAAAAAGTGCATCATCCGGGTACTTAAAGTGCACTTCTTTTTGCTGCATTTTCAGTGAAAACCTACTACTCGCACTACTTACACTACAAAATGGCATAGAATAGTGCAGAAGTATTATATATTCCTTGTAAATATTCCTTGATGCTTACAAGCAAAGTGTGACAACAGTTTCATAAATCACATGCCCGAAGCCATGCTCCTCCTCAGCAGAAGCAGCGCGAATCTGAGCTCCACCCTGTCAGGCCTTCAGAATTTCCACAGAATCCCTCAACAGTGTAAGTGAATAGGCATCTAAAGTCAGATTGTCAGATTCATCAGCCAATCAGATTGATTTATTTGTTCTTGGTGGGTGCGGTCTTTAGGATATGTCCCAGTCCAGGCCTTCTAGCTGGCCTTGAGTGACGCAATCACGCTTTAAGTGATGTACGTAATTTGAAAGCGAAGAGCGCGAGATCTCACTGACGAGTTGGCTGTCATCACTGCTGGTATTGCCATTGAGAAAAAGATCAAAAAACCTAAGATGTTCTGCATGATTGTGCGATTGATTAATTAAACTGGAAAGGAAACTGATTTTCACTTCAAGCAAATTGGTAAGTGGTTTTTGCATTGTTATAGCAACATCAGGAGTTTTCTTCATCACCTTCCATCACAATACACAGATCTGAAATGCAGGTGGCGCTTTAACGCAACTGAGCACTCACCCATAGACATCCCACGCACCTTCCCAACTGTTTTGTCACATACCTCGGCCACTGTGTAGATTAAAAGCTTAATCTAGTTTGGAAAGCTGAGATCCTCAGAAATGAAGTATATTTCATCATCAATAGTCATGAACACATTTTGCCGAAGATTTACTTATCATGCTTTTTCTGCTGGACTGCATATTTTGCTCTGGACATCTGAGGAATAACATTGGATTATTTACCCATGCAAGCTCACAGACAAGTAATTGCTGATAAAGAGTCTGTGGCTAATCAGGGTTTACAGAAGCAATGATCGGCGCAGACATGAGACATTTGTCTTTGAATTCTTACTGAGATCATATTTCATTTTATTTTTATTTTTTATAATTATTTGAACTGTGATGTTATGGGAACAATATAAACTGCACAGTCACATTCCTAAAGAGAGCTTCCATTAGATATATGACTTTTCTGGTGTAGTGCTATTTGAAAAACTTTTATATTCATCTTTCTACGTCATCACCACAGGGTGACATTCATTATATATATATATATATAATGAACACACACACACATACATACTGTATATACAGTATACTGTATATATTTGTAAAGAAAATTAACATTCAGTAAAAAATACAAATATATATTTTTTTCTGACACAAAAATTCATCTGTGGTAAGGCCACACAGCTAGCAGAAAAAAAAAATCCTTATTGTTGAGCCCTGCAAATTACTATTTTAATTCTCATTTAAATGCGAAATGATATCAATTGTACAAATATTAGAAAATAAAGAATATTAGCAGCAACTTGCTGCAGTCATAATTACCACATCAATCCCAATTTAATAGACAAATTCACTTTTTGTTTTTTAAAAGGTATTTTATTTGTAAAATTACATTTCTTCCCACATTGCCATTCAAAACAAAGTCAAAGGACTTCTAATGTGCGTCTTTATTAAAATAAGCAATAAGAAATTAAAAAGAAATCTTAAAATCCTTGAAGGTCAGACACAAAACATTTTTTTTTTTTTTATTATTTATTTTTCTTCATTGTCACTCACTGTATTTTTAGTTTCTGAAATAAGTTTGAACGTGTAAAAGCTGCAGAGGAGAGTAAAGAGATTAAAGTCTATCTACTTTTACCGCCAATCACAGTCTGAAGTCACGTAACATACCATCCAATCACAGCACCTGTAGAGGGATCACACAGCTAAAATTGCTGTTGAACTGCTGAATTATGGTCAAGGATCCAAATGAACAATTTATGGGGTCTAGCAATAACCAGGGTCCCCATGGTCATGGAAACCTGGAAATATCAGGGAATAAAAATAAATAAATAAATAAAAAAAAGGTTTTATATATATATGTCTGCTGCTGTTTGTGAGTGCCATCTCTATAAAATAATTTTTAGTTATTAATTTATCCATGAATTAAAAGAGACTGGAAAAGTCATGGAAATTCATTGGTCAGAAGGTGTGGGAACCTTGTATGACCTCTGTCCATGGATTTAAGTGTGTGATCAATTTGCATAATCCAGGCAGTCACAAAAGAATATTTTTTAAGGAATCTTCACACAGCTCTTTTCATAAAACAACAGCTCATAGTGAAATATCTGTCAAGCTCCAGAAAGTATAAAAAAGCACCATCACAGAGTATCATAAAAGCAGTACATAAGACTTGTGCACTATATTCCAATGTATACAATAGTTTTGAGTGAGGAACAGACAGATATTTAAGTTGTTATTCAGTGGAAATCGTTCTCTCCCTCTGAGTCTCGTGTCTGGACCATTGCGTATAGTTACTACACACACAAGAACCAATGCCATTGTGGTGTCAATAACTGGGTCAACATATTTTTTTGCAAATTTCAGGATATCACACCAAAAATGCTGGATGGAAACATCAAGATGTGAATAATATCTCCAAAAAATGCATACAAAAAATAAAACTTGTACGCACACTTAAGATGGATACATTTTTTATTCGATAAGACATGCACATAAATTATGATGGAAACATTTACTAAATATATTCCTATAGAATGTACTATATATAGGAATATAGATAAAAAAAAAAAAATGTTTCTTTGCCTTAACAATCCAAGTGTACATAATTCACTTAAGGAGAATATCATCAATATCATCACATAGCATCTCAAATGTGGCTCTAGTTATTCTGAAACGCTGGACACAATGTCTGTCATCCAAATAATTGGCTACTATTACTTCCAGAACTGTGTGACATGCATTCACTCCCAAATATAAGGCATCTGCCGCTGAACGCTAGCAAACATACAAATTTGTCAAATCATTTTGTCTGCACACTCTAAACCCCAAATAATTCATTACATTTAATCCCCAGTGGCTACAACTTAAATTTGTTGCCAATTTCCAAGAAGTGACAGGTGTGGAATATAGTGCTTTTATGACGGATTTTTTTTAACCACAACACTTCACAGTGATCACTATGAACGTTGTATGAACAAAAGAGCTGCGTAAACATTCTGTAATCTGTAATCGTCCTTTAACAACTGGTAACAGCCTCAAAGGTGAATGAAAGAGACAGTATGGAGACACTACAGCTGTGAGTATACACTATCAGTGCTCACATTCACAACACCTGGGAGTCAGTGCGCTCTTAGGATGGCCAGTAAGGAATCACTAGTCTTGCTTCCTCATTCCTTCTAAAGTATGCATTTGTATATGCATAGCAATGCATACAACCTCGCTAAACATTTATAAATATGTATACATATAGGCACACATATCATTATGAATAATTGTACATATATATTAATAGAATATATTTTCCATCTTTTTATAAATGTATATGTACACGTATAAAAAAACGCAGATGTACGACGTGTGGTATACGTGCACGTGTATGCACACGAATGCGGTCACACATATCTACACGCTTTTACCGGCACAGCCCTGTGTACAGTCTGCATATACACCGCATTTAAAAATGCGTCCTACCCGAAACAACAGTTGGGTTTTGGACATTTGAAAACCTTTCTAACATTTTTAAAGCTGTCTGCCAACAATATCAGAAATTCTAAGAAAGAAATGAAAGACGTACTGTATTTGCAGTTTCTGAACAAAAGTGGTTAATTTTGCATATTGTATACAAGATTTTTTGCCAAATATTTCTTCATTTTATAGTAAAAGACTTATATATTTAGTAGCTTTATAAAGCAGGAAAAAAAACTCAAGTCTACAGAGAAATTTCTCGCCAGCACGCCATGCCGCATGTACGATTTGACATCAAGCTGTACAGCGCTGGCCAATCACATGCACGTTTTCCCCGTTTACAGGTACAGCTGTAATCAAAGGCACAAAGAGCTTCTACAAGTCAAAGTTTTGTCTTTCTTGTTGAAGTTGTACAAAATAACATTTCGCAGTCCTGTACAAGATCAAGGGACCTTGCATAATCTTCAATAAAACAAAACCCCTAAAAATATATAGTTTTTTTGTTTGATTTGTTTTGTTTTATTTATATCTATATTTAGAACTACCGCCCCCAAAAGGGTGCCGCCTGTGCTAAATGACGCATCGGTTGGCCTGTTGGTAGTGCAGAGTACAACAAATCCCATAAGCCCCTGCCCCTACACTTCGCCCTGTGCTCTGATGTTGGTTACAAACTCTAATCTAGCCCTGAAGTCCTTTCTGCACACTTTGCAGAAAATAAAAAACAAGCAAATAAAAGGCAATTAAAAAGACAACAACAAAAAAGTGGCAAGTAATAAATATACAGGTGCTACATTGTGAATTTTGCCTCCTGGCCTTCGTTTATGAAACAGAGGCAAAGTACTTCTTTTTACCCTTCATGTACCCCTTCATCCCCATGTCAAGAACTCCCATATAACCCTTCATTAGATGTAGGGAAAAGGTCAAAGGTCAGGCTATCCTGACACAAGTCACAGGTTACCACAGATCAACGTCTAACCTCGACTAAAACCAGCCGATGCTGAAAAACATCAAAATATAAAGAGGAATGACCTGGGATTGATTCAAATTTCATCTCATACACACACACATACACACACACACACACACAAACACAACATACACGCGTATCATAAAACCCACTCTCACTTCAGATATACAGTATGTATGTATGTATATATATATATATATATATATATATATATATATATAGACTATAAATAAAAATAGCAAACAAGTGAGAAGCAGAAAAGGAGGAACATGACAGCAGAGTCACTAGTCAGTAGTTCTCAAAGAGCCCATTTGACTGGGACTGGAAAGTGTTGATTGGAGGAGCGAGCAATTCGGGCAGACAATCACAAGAGTTCATACTGCCGCAGGTGCATTCTTTGAATAATGTCACGACAGTCATTGAACACACGGCGGATGTTTTCTGTGTCCACGGCGCAGGTGAAGTGAGGATAGCAGTAGTGTTTGTCTGTGCCGCTCGCCGTGCTGATTTTCTGGAAACACACACAATGTTACCAACAATAAGACTCATAAATTGGTAGTTGACATGAAACTATTAGGCATGCAGCTTTAATAAACAACTTAGAGACTACATAGAATATTTTAACTTTTACAAATTTTAAATAAACTAGTGAAGATAAAAATGTATTAAAAATTGTAAAAAAAAAAAACTAATAAGAAACAGTGGCCAGTTTCAGTACATAACACTTGCAAACGGCAAATGCAGTGTTGGGAAAGCTACAGTTAAGGCCCCGGTACACTAACGGTGAAGTTCTTTGCTCTTTGCTCAGAGCCAAAAGGAAGTTTGAAACAGCTGAGCAAATGTATACTGTTTGGAAACATACAGACACTGGCCACGCCACTTGGGGGATGTGTTTAGGAGCATTTAAGAAGAAGAAGCAGCAGCAGCCTTTATTTTTGCCACACATTATACATTTGCACATATACAGTGACATATCCCAGCTAAGCTGGTGTGAGAGTGCAGGGTCAGCCATGATACGGCACTCCTGGAGCAGATAGGGTCAAGGGCCTTTGCTCAAGGGCCCAACAGTGGCATCTTGGCAGTGCTGGCATCTTGAACCCCCGACCTTCTCGTCAGTAACCCAGAGCCTTAACCGCTGAGCCACCACTGCCCCAACTAAATATGAGGACGCACAAGACTACATTTAAAACCTTAACTACTGTGATGTTAAAATGTGTTATCGATGACTTCATGCCTCATTCTATGAATAGTAGTCACATGAGATCAGTAAAAAAGCTGTTTTAATCACTCGATGATGGTTTAAAGTAATATATATGCAGTAGATAGTGAGTAATTTATAATGTTTACATTCTGCAATCATAGCTCTAATGCGCTAACACACTATATGTGGCCATAATATTTGCTGGTTACTCTGTTATTGTAATTTATGATGACACTGATACTACTGCATAGATGGGTGTATAAAAGAGGAAAAGGGGAAAAAACACAGACAAAAGAATGATAATTAGAGGCATATCTCACTTTGGGTAGATGTGTGAATGGCTTTCGGCTGCAGATGGCACATGAGTGAAGCAGCACATAAAATAACAGCATGAATGGGCTCTTAAGATTGAGTAGATTTAATCCCTTTTGTAGACTAAACAAAATGTATATAAAAAAAAAAAATCACATTACACTGTCTTGGTAAATGTCTGTACACGAGCGATTGGTAAGTTTGCACCTATTCGCTAATATCTGCACTCCAGTGTGTTCATGTTGACTGATCTTAACTGACTTAACAACCTAACTGGATTTACTGTTGCTGTCGGCCTCAAAGTAGGTGGAGCTCCAGGTAACACCTACCAATGACGTGAACCAATGGCCGTTAGTGTTTAGCAGCCAGTATGAGGTTTTCCTGAAAGTTCACATTGGCAAGCTGTTACAAACCAACAAAAAAAAAAAAAAAAATCTTTTTGGCCAGATTTTGAAATGACATAACACCCGTTTTCGTATAAAGTATATCTTTATGCTACTCTTTTAAAAAAGTAGTTAACTAAACTACAAGCTACTACCAAAAGTAGCTAACTACATTGAAGTTTTTAAAGAAGAATTCTTATAACAATCGGATGATATTTTTTAATTCAACAATCACCTGAATATCACCATAGTTTAACCATTGTATTTATTTTTAGTAAAATCATAGTACCTACAAGATTAACAATGGCTACTGCAGTCATGGTTACCACCAATGTTACAATAGTAAAACCTTTAATTTTTGTAAGTGTTAACCAAGTACATTTACATTTATTCATTTGGAAGATGCTTTTATCCAAAGCAACTTACAAAAGAGGAATAATATTGCATAAGCGATTCATCTTAAGGAAACAGTAGTACGAAAAGTACTGCATTACAAAGTTTCAGCTGCATCAGAAAAATACTATCCAGATAGAGATTGAGTGCAACAAGAAATATATACTGTATATATATACAGGATATATACTGTATAAACACAAGTGTATGGTCAAGTGCCCATGGAAAAGATGTGTCTTTAGCCATTTTTTTGAAGACAGAGAGGGAGTCTGCTTCAAGGATAGAGTTGGGAAGGTCTTTCCACCAACGAGTTACAGTGGTGCCTCTTTGCGTTGGTACGACAAGGCACCGCTCATTTGCAGACCGCAGGCTTCTGGTGGGAACGTAGCTCTGCGGGAATGATTTTAGGTAAGCCGGAGCAGACACAGTGACTGTTCTGTATGCCAGCATCACAGCCTTGAACTTGATACGTGCAGCAACCGGCAGCCAGTGTAGAAAGACCAGGAGAAGGCAAAAGAAGGTGAAGGCAAAGGCCCTTTAAAGCTCAAGTGAATCAGTGAATTTTTTATGCGAACTAGCTCATTTACTTGTACCTTCCGAAAGAACCGAATCACTAAAATTAATCAGAGTTACCAACGCTAAATATAGGGGAGTAGTTTATTATAACTAGTTCATTTATATGAACTGTCCGAAAGTAGCGATTCATTTAAATGATTTGTTTTTCCTAGCAGTACATGAGGGAGAGAGGACGGTTTAGGTGAGTGTGTTTGATTACTCCCTCGATTCCATAGCTGCGTTCACAATACAATGTGACAAATGTAGTGTTAAGTGACGCTACAGTGCTACTAGTTGCGATTCAAATAAAAATCATGCCTCTAGGATGACTAAAATATGGTATTATTATAAAAATTTTGTATTATGATTAATTTTTTAAAATACAATTTCATGGCTGGTAAGAAATATTGATGGCTGGTAAATTGACTTTCTATAATCAGATGTGGCAAAAAGTTAATTTTGGACCCTGCATACATTTAAACCTTAAATCTCGATGTTGATAATAAGAAAAACACACATGCACATTGTACATGAGCTACCCAAATAAAAACAACAAATTAAAATGACTGGGTAAAAAAAAAATATATATATATAAAAAAATAAAATAAATAAAAAAAATCTAAAATATCACTAAAAACAAAGAAATTATGCTAAAAAGTCAAACACCCACAACTGTTAAAAATAGTTATTACATGATAGTACTAGTGATAGTAGGTATCACTTAATATATTGGAGGCACACACAAATAGATGTGTCATAGCTGTAGTGGGTGTGAACTTGTACTATTTAGGTGTCTTAACATTGTAGATAGTGAGAATAAGAAAAATTCAGAGAGTAGAACAGAAATTATTCATACCAAGAATTCATCTCGGATGAAAAATTTAGCTCTGGACACTTTGGCATCTTCTCCTGGGTCAGGGGTTGCTAGGCACACAAAAAACACAGGCATTATCATTGTGTGTGTGTGTATATATATATATATATATATATATATATATATATATATATATATATACATTCACACACACACACTGGCTGCCAAAAGTTTGGAATAATGTACAGATTTTGCTCTTATGGAAATAAATTGGTACTTTTATTCACCAAAATGGCATTCAACTGATCACAATGTATAGTCAGCACATTAATCACGTGAAAAATTACTATTAAAATTTTAAAAATTGCAGCAATGACAGCTTTGCACATCCTTGGCATTCTCGCTGTCAGTTTGTCCAGATACTCAGGTGACATTTCACCCCACACTTCCTGTAGCACTTGCCATAGATGTGGCTGTCTTGTCGGGCACTTCTCAAGCACCTTACAGTCTAGCTGACCCCACAAAAGCTCAATGGAGTTAAGATCCATAACACTCTTTTCCAATTATCTGTTGTCCAATGTCTGTGTTTCTTTGCCCACTCTAACTTTTTCTTTTTGTTTTTCTGTTTCAAAAGTGGCTTTTTCTTTGCAATTCTTCCCATAAGACCTGCACCTCTGAGTCTTCTCTTTACTGCTGGACATGAAACTGGTGTTGAGCGGGTAGAATTCAATGAAGCTGTCAGCTGAGGACATGTGAGGCGTCTATTTCTCAAACTAGAGACTCTGATGTACTTATCCTCTTGTTTAGTTGCACATCTGGTCTTCCACATCTCTTTCTGTCCTTGTTAGAGCCAGTTGTTCTATGTCTTTGAAGACTGTAATGTACACCTTTGTATGAAATCTTCAGTTTTTTGGCAATTTCAAGCATTGTATAGCCTTAATTCCTCAAAACAATGATTGACTAACGAGTTTCTAGAGAAAGCTATTTCTTTTTTGCCATTTTTGACCTAATATTGACCTTAAGGCATGCCAGTCTATTGCATAATGTGGCAACTCAAAAACAAACATAAAGACAATGTTAAGCTTCATTTAACGAACTAAATAGCTTTCAACTGTGTTTGATATAATGGCAAGTGATTTTCTAGTACCAAATTAGCAATTTAGCATGATTATTCAAGGATAAGGTGTTGGAGTGATGACTGCTGGAAATGGGGCCTGTCTAGATTTGATCAAAAATGACTTTTTTTCAAATAGTGATGGTGCTGTCTTTTACATCAGTAATATCCTGACTATACTTTGTGATCAGTTGAATGCCACTTTGGTGAATTAAAGTACCAATTCCCTTCCCTAAAGAGCAAAATCTGTACATTATTCCAATTGTTTGGCCGCCAGTATGTGTGTGTGTGTGTGTGTGTGTGTGTGTGTGTGTGTGTGATATATATATATATATATATATATATATATATATATATGATTAGTATAGACTGTATGTGTATTCAGGGGTGTAGGAATGATTTGAAAAGTAGGGGATACTTCAGGAGGCAGTGTATATTATAATGTATATGTATATAATGTTATTATACAGCACATGTACCTTCAGGAGGCAGCGTATAGCGAGCATACTCTGGGAAATAATCTTCTAGTTTGGATTTTCCTGCCAGGATCTTCTCAGCCAGCATGTCCTGTTTGTTGAGGAACAGAATGACTGAGATGGTCCTTAAAAACCTTTTTGGAAACAGAGAGTGAGACAGTTAGAGCACAGAGCCGTCTCACTGCTTCTATTCCTGCTGATGTTTCTATTTCTAGCTCTTCAGCTGCAGTTCTGAGTCAAACTCCACATGACCTGCATTTATTATGCTGGCTTGATAGGGTCTACATGCACTTATTGTTAGGGTGGCACTGATACGTCGTCTACCAAATTAGATCTCCGATCTCATCTTAAAGGGGTCATGTCATGCATATTTGTTTTATTTTATTTTATTCCTAGAGGTTCACTTACAATGGAAGTAAAACATTTTTCACAAAAAAAAAAAGTCATACTGTAGTATTATAGGAACCTTACTACCCTGTCTTTGGACCTCTGTGTGAAACGCTTGGTTTTGTGTGTACTTCACCTTTAAGACATGGCCACTGTTATGATTGGCCAACATTATTGAAAAGCAAACATCCTCTCACCATTACAAGTGTGGAATGGTATTTTACAAGACTGAAAGAATTAAAACTTGCAAGCGATTTATGAAATCCCCTACAGCACTCAGTCCAGGCAATCATTGATATGTTGTAATTATGTAAAGCACACAAT
Source organism: Myxocyprinus asiaticus (assembly GCF_019703515.2). NCBI lineage: Eukaryota > Metazoa > Chordata > Actinopteri > Cypriniformes > Catostomidae > Myxocyprinus > Myxocyprinus asiaticus. The sequence continues at coordinate 37,664,663 of NC_059384.1, read as the reverse complement.
CAAACTACAACAGTTGATCGACTGAAATAACAACAGAAAAATGAACAAAATCATCACAATATTTCTCCCCAATTCTTAAGAGGCATACAAGATTGGGTGATAAAATAACGCTATTTAAACAGTGAAAATAAGTCGAACACAAGCTGCGAATGTAAAGTGTTAATAAATGTGTGTCCAGCTGTAGTGAAAGTCTTATAAGGGACAGTCAGCCTGGGCATTACCCTTTTTGATCTCCCGGCTTCAATACGCATCCCATGTCAGGAAATAAGCAATATTCACAGGCTGGGGAATCTCCCACAATACATTTTCATCTTAAATGTGGGAAAATGGCCGTCACGATGCGTTCATTTCGGCTAAAGGACATCATGGCTAATGCGAGACAGATAAGAAGGTTAACAGCCTTGCTATTATGTACTTCACAACATTGCGTTCTTCTGCCATATTTAAATCATTTCATCTCAAATCAATATTTTGTGAGGAAAAATTTATTTATTTGGTAAGTTACCATGTAATAAGCATGATCCACTTCGCTATTGTCACATATTCCCTGTGTTTGCATTGACTTTTATGTTGAAATTCTTGTTTAGTTCCCATGTTCTTGTTTCCTGTTAGTTTATAGTACTTTGTAGATTCATTTTATGATTGGTTTTCCCCTGATTGTTTCCACAGGTGTTCCTCGTTCCCTTGTTTGCCCCTGTGTATTTAAGCCCTTGTTTTCCCTGTTTCCTTTGTCAGTCTTCACATGTATTATGCTGTGCTCTGTACGTTTGTTCCCTGTGTTTTGTTTCTTTATGTTCTGAGTTACCTGGTTTACTTTTGTTTTATTAAAGATGCTGCATTTATATCCTCCTTTCTCTCCTGACTCATTACACCTATGGAGTCATGATCATGTTTTTTTTGTTTTTGTTTTTTTTTGCCGATGCAAACGGTTGACTATACAAATCCTTACATATCAAACAAATTAAAATATGAAACATTAGAATTACCGGCATTAGTGTTGTTTCCAATAGTGCTGCCACTGCTACATCTTTCATTACAAGTTTATTTGCAAAGCCTGAATCCTTGGTTCTCAGAAGAATTCATCCATGAAAGAATTCAAACATATAATCTCTCACTGACACATTAAGGAAATTTGTTTGAATCAGCCACTCATTCCTAATGTTGGGATCCTTCAGAAGGCTATGCAGAGTTCTAAAACTTACAGTATGTTTTTATAGCACAATGACCTCTTATATGTCAAAATATCAAGTAAAATTTTATTCCTCATGACATGACCACTTTAAATCTGTGATCGGCGATCGTGCCTAGATTCAGGGCTGATTTTCTATTAATTGCATCATGCACGCACGCAATCACACATACACTGCTCCTCTAAAGAATTAGCGCTTACACAGCCCTTGATGCATGAGATTGCGGCAACTGGCTATTTGCAATTCTAAGCATTTGCAAATTTACACTTTCAGACATGATGTAATTCAGGTGAATATGCCAGTTTGTTATAGAACGTGTATGATTTACATGTATATGAATATAAAGGTGACCATTTTCAAAAGTCATTACGGTAGTCAAACTGGCTCGCTGTACATGGAGAGGAAAAAAATACTGCAAACGGATGTAAAATCTAATTAAACAACAAATAACCACGCAAACACAAATCTGAGTATACCTGATGTAACATGAGTTGCGACAGATGGTGTGTGGAGCAATAGAGACAGTTTGAGCGATTATGCATGCTCTCAGTTCACTCCAACACACGCATAATCGGTGTCAATCAATATACCAATACAAATACCATGGTCAAACTATGGTTACTGTAGTAAAACCATGATGATTTTTAGTAAGGGCAAACCTTACTAAAGTGTTATCACTTTTGGTAATGTGTTCAACAAATAGAGTATTCTTACTTTGGATTTGGCAGTAATATATATTTTTTAACATAGCAAATACTGAACTGTACCGAAACTGACACAAACCGAACTGTGAGAAATTTGAACCATCATACCCCTAATGGATATGTGTCAAACTCGTTGAATATATGTTGAGCTGAGTTTGAAAAACACTTTATGTTGATGCATTTAGCATAATAATGCAGGTATTAAGAAATTAGAGAAAACGTTTTTTTAGTTAACCTCGTGCGACCTCACATGCTTTGATATACGCAACGCATAATTTAAATGAATAAAAACTGACTGAATACTGTTCACAAGACTCTAGACTGTCATTTAAAGGGTTAACTTCTGCCACACCGAGTCACGTGACAACAGCATGCCATCAATTTTCTTTGAAGCGCTCACTCTTCTGAAAAAGTGCCACACCGAGTCTTATTTGCACTTTGCAAAATGCCATGTGGAAAAAGGTTTTATGGTCAGATGAGACAAAAATGTAACTTTTTGGACTGAAATCCAAGCGATATATTTGGAGAAAACCAAACAAAGCACCCAGAACACACCACACCTACTGTGAAGCATGGTGGTGGCAACGTTATGTTGTGGGGGTGTTTCTCTTCAGTGGGGACTGGGCAATTGGTCAGGATTGAAGGGAAAATGAATGCTGCCAACCCAAATTCTTGAGGAAAATCTGTGGCTCTCTGCTGGATAACTGAAGATTGGCAGGTGGTTCACCGTTTCAGCACAAAAATGATCCTAAACACACCATCAAAAAAATCAACGCAGTGGCTTAAGGATAGGAAAGTCAAAGTCTTTTAGTGGCCAAGTCATAGCCCTGACCTAAATCCAAAGGAAAACCTGTTGATGGACTTGAAGAGAGTAGCCTATCGCTGCTCACCCTGCAATTTGACTGAACTCAAACAATTCTGCAAGGAAGAATGGGCAAATATTCCCCAGTCTAGGTGCGTGAAGCTAGTAGAGACCTATCCAAACAGACTGATGGCTTCCATTAAGCTCTGCGAAGTATTAAATCCAGGGGTATGATCACTTTTCAAACCCTGTTATCCTAGTTTTTCATCTTTTATAAATGTTTTCTTTACTTCAGTGTTGTAAGGCTCAATTTGTAAATAAAATCTGATTTTTTATTTTATTTTTTGGCTAATAAAAGCTGATTTTTTTTAATGGGTTTTGATTTCAGGCTGTAAGACAAAACATTTTTTTTTTTACTATTCCAAAGGGGTATGATGATTTTCTATAGGCACTGTATGAGCCTAAATAGCACAATACTTAGATCATCAAATTATAAAATGACTCACATTAAAGTCAAACAAAAATAATACAAATGTCACTGCATGAATAAAAAAAGTGGACACAGAAAAAAAAACCCTGTCAGATGCAGCGCAATGGTCAAAGATGTACATTCAGCATGTGTTTACATGGAAAAACAATTTAAAAACAGCACATACGCACGCAAAAACACCTGAACAGACTGTCAGGTCCCAATGGGCTCGGGTCCTGTTGAAGACCTCTATAGCAAGTGTAGAATAAACGAATAGTGATTGTGGTATTCAAATACAGGTGTCAACTATCCGTGCACATCCCTAGTACACAGACAAACAATTATGCTCCCCCTTTTGTGAGTAGGGATGTCCTGATACCGATAATGGAATCGGAATCGGGTCCAATACTGCAATCAAGTTCTTGTACTTGTAAAATACCATGCTCCCATACCAAAAACCGATACCATCTGATGTACGAATGTCATTATATAAACATTCAGTGCACAAAATAAAATCACGTTATGTCCTAGTGAGATTTTTTATCCGCAAAAGCTGTGGTTTAATGAGATAAATATATAGTTTGCATGAGCTGTGTACTTCAAATATGAGTGCTTATGAATGTGTGGAGAGGAGACAGTGTTGTGCTGACGCCGGCTGCACATACCTTTTAAAGACCATCATGAGCATCGCGCTCTCTGTTTGTTGCAGATGACAGCGAACAGAGCGCTCATGTTATTGTGCTAGGCACAGAGTACATACATATTTAATTAAATAGAAGCCTTTTGCGGTTTAATAAACACTTTGAGTCGCATGGCGACCGGCTTTTCTGGATTACTGTCACATCTACTCAGAAACACTCAGAAAGCTCTGTCAAAATAAAAGCTCAATTTAAAAGAAAAAAAAAAGTATAACAGAATTTTATCACTACTGTGAAATTACTGAATGTAATATTCACTGTAATACTACTACTACTACTAGTAATAATAACAATGATAAATCAATAATAATTGATTTATATTTAAGCAATATCTCACATCTGTGATGCTCTGTTCTGCAACACTTTATTTGAAAAAAATATGACTCCAGTGTTGTATTTTGGTTTGTGCTGTGATGTTCTATATTTATTTGATAAAAAAATAATACAATGTTATGTTGAAAATTAAAGCTGCACTACATATCTTTGTGCTCTCTAGCGACATCTATTTAAATTTAAAATTGCAAGCAATTTGCGGAAGAATACATTACGTCTGTTGTGTTTCGACACAACTACTCTGGCGGATGAATCTCATGATTTGAGGTTACCTGGACTTCGCCTGCATTGCATGACTGGAAGATATTCAGAGCCGGAGTTATAATGTGCTATTTTCATGTTAATATAATTATGTTATACAATTAAACATTTAAAAATGAAATATTACTTGCGTTTATGAAGATAAACAATACTCTTATTTACATATTTTTAATGAATGAGTTGTACACTTTTCTGACACTACACTTAAAGCGCTTTTACATAGAGAAGAGGGGACTCTCCTGAATCACCACCAGTTACAATTATATTTTCATATGATTATTCAAGTGTTTTATAGACTATTAATGTTTGTATTGTATTATCAGTTTAAGAGGTGAAACTCGTGATACTGCTGATTCGAGTTCAATGTAAAATTTCATTATCTTTACATTCTTAATCTTGTCAACGAAATTAATGTTGAAAACGTTTGTTGACAAAATGTTTTTTTGATTCCGTCAACGATAACGAATGACGAGATGAAAAAGGCGAATCATGAAGAATATTAAATTATTTTATTAAAGCATACTGTTGATGAAAATATGAAAATAAAAATTACACTGCAAGATATTAACAGTGCAAGATATAAACAGAAGAAGAAACATCTTGATAATCTGTAAACAGAAAATATTAGATATGGATTCATTTAATCCATTAATCCAGTGTGTTGCACATTTCTCCGCTTGAGTTGCCTGAGTTGAACTTGCTAACACCGGCAAAATTAACCGCTTTAAAACGGGGTAAATACTTCATTCAAACACATCCTATTTATACATGAGATTCATCTATATATCCACAACATTTATGGAACAACTTACATCTGCACAACGAAACGAATGAACGTGAACGATTGGAAGATGCGCTAGTCAGAATAATCGTAACTTGCGTTGTGAATACACTTTCCATAAGAAACACACTACACGCAATGTAATATCCTTTCAAGGAAAATTAATAAGTCTCTAAAGCATGAAGAATTCAGAGTACAGTAGGCTAACTTCTCAAAAATAGCTAATACTTCAGTCTATTCATTATTATTTCAGGATTATTTTCACAACAAGGACAGTACGTACATTTATACTGTATGTTTGATACATGTTTACATTTTTTATTTAAAAAAATCTAAATATTTGAATATTTGATTAAAGTTTGGTCTGTTACAGTTTGTTACAGTACATCAAGTAAAATATATTATTTTCGTTGATTAAAATGTAATGTCATTTTTGTAAAACTGACTAAAATTGATGAATATAACATGACAAAATATTGACTAGTTTTAAAGGACACTTTTGTCAAAAGACTAAAACTGACTAAAACGAAAAAATGAAAATATGAACAGGGCAGTTGATAAAGCAAGTGAAACTGTAGGCCTAATAACACTGTAAACTAAAAACATACAACGAGCAATAATGGGGATAAAACATAATTTATTAAACATGAAAATAATATGTACAAGAAGTCAATTTCAGAGGTCATACGTTTACTAATGTAAACATGCACAGTAACTTCCCCCGAGAACAGATCGTGATCGGCAAACACACGAGTAATGTTCGATTCATAAAAGCATTAACCCTACCAGACAACATACTGTATCCAATTCCAAGCATTATAGCAGGTAAACAACTTCGCCAAACGGATAACAGATAAACATCCATCCAGACTGCAGCGATGCCATCCTGAACCATGTGAGTGTTACTGAACTGAGCTGAACAGCGTCCTCAGAAAGAACACGTGTCAGCTGGCACTACTTTCCTGTGTTTACAGACATGAAATCATGACGCAGAGAGGAATGACATGAGCCAGCGATTTCGCACCAAATCCGACCCGACAGCTCAAAATACAAATTATTTTTATAAGCTTACCGAAATGAATCGGGGTAAGGTAAGGACATTGTTTTAAAGACTGATTGTTTATGTACTTAATCAATAATGGCAATTTGTTCATTTTTAACCAAAAATTTTAACTGTAATATTTTGAATTGATTAAAGTTTTAATGAATTCATTTATTTAAACACCATTTTGATGATAAAATTGAAACAAACTCTTGATATGGAACTCAGAACAGGTATCAACTCAGTATTGGCGAGTACCAAAAAGGACGTGTTAGTACTCGTACTTGTTATAAAAAATAAAATTAAAAAAAAGGTATCGGGACATCCCTAATTGTGAGTACTTGTAGATAAAATGCCTAAAATGCCGATCCCTATCATGCAGTACATGTGATATTGAGAATGTGTGAAACAGCAGAAGTGTGAAACCTGTTCGTCCAGATGCTGCGGAAAAGGTCGAGAGACTCGCGCAGGCGGTTAGTGCTGTTGTCTTCCCTGATGACCATGTTATAACTGCTACTGGCTGCCACGAAGATGATGGCTGTCACATCTGACAAATATCATCACCAAACACACATAAATAACACACAAATAGACATTTAGACTTTCAGATGTTTTGACTACAGCTTTTGTGAATATACAGTAATTCAAATGTTTTCAGGATGTTGTGCAATACAGCTCAACAGTCTGGTTCTGGAAGTAAAAATCCTATTTATTTTTTCCATTGTCCAATTCATTATTAACAATAACTTATAAACCATTAAAGACAGACTTATCGTGAGCTCAGAGATTGTTAATCAATGATATACTGTATGCTTCTGTTGTAGCCATCAATCCACATTATGGACACATGTGAACACATGTCTTATACCTATGTCTTTTGTCCGATTTAAAAATACGTTTTTGCTTCAAATCAAAGTTTGTAATTTTGTGATTCACTTCAGAGTTGGTTGTTTGGTTCATGGCTGATAACTCATTTTTGAAGGATTTTAAGAAATCCTTATGGAAATTTTTTTATGGGAAAACACTTCCGGAACCAAGATGGCTGAAAAAGTGGTCAGGCACAACATTAAAACCACCTGCCTAATATCGTGTAGGTCCCCCTTGTGCCGCCAAAACAGCTCTGACCCAACGAGGCATGGACCAAGACCTCTGAAGGTGTCCTGTGGTATCTGGCACCAAGACGTTAGCAGCAGATCCTTTAAGTCCTGTAAGTTGCGAGGTGGGGCCTCCATGGATCGGACTTGTTGGTCCAGCACATCGTATAGGTGCTCAACTGGATTGAGATCTGGGGAATTTGGAGGCCAAGTCAACACCTTGAACTCTTTGTCATGTTCCTCAAACCATTCCTGAACAACTTTTGCTGTGTGGCAGGGCGCATTATCCTGCTGAAAGAGGCCACTGCCATCAGGGAATACCGCTGCCATGAAGGGGTGTACGTGGTCTGCTACAATCTTTAGGTAGGTGGTACGTGTTAAAGTAGCATCCACATGAATGCCAGGAACCAAGGTTTCACAGCAGAACATTGCCCAGAGCATCACACTGCCTCCGCCGGCCTGCCTTCTTCCCATGGTGCATCCTGCTGCCATCTCTTCCCCAGGTAAACGACGGACATGTACCCGGCCGTCCACATGATCTAAAAGAAAACGTGATTCATCAGACATGGCAACCTTCTTCCATTGCTCCATGGTCCAGTTCTGATGCTCACGTGTCCATTGTAGGCGCTTTCAGCGGTGGACAGGGGTCAGAATGAGCACTCTGCGGCTACGCAGCTCCATACACAGCAAGCTGCGATGCACTGTGTGTTCAGACACCTTTCTACCATGGCCAGCATTAAGTTATTCAGCCATTTGTGCTACAGTAGCTCTTCTGTGGGATCGGACAAGACGGGCTAGCCTTTGCTCCCCATGCGCCAGTAGCGGATTTAGGCATGGGCGACATGTGCAGTTGCCTAGGGCAGCATCTTGCAGGGGGGCGGCACGAGGCACACAGTGCCCCCCCCCGTCAACAACTTTGGGAGCATGTTGAAGTGGGTTTTGCCCTGGGCGCCATACAAGCTAGAAGCGCCACTGCCATGCACATCAAGGAGCCTTGGGCGCCCATGACCCTGTTGCCGGTTCACCGGTTGTCTTTCCTTGGACCACTTTTGGTAGGTACTAACCACTGCATACCGGGAACACCACACAAGACCTGCCGTTTTGGAAATGTTCTGACCCAGTCGTCTAGTCATCACAATTTGGCCCTTGTCAAAGTTGCTCAGATCCTTATGCTTGCCCATTTTTCCTGCTTCCAACACATGAAATTCAAGAACTGACTGTTCACTTGCTGCCTAATATATCCCACCCCATGACAGGTGCCATTGTAACGAGATAATCAATGTTATTCACTTCACCTGTCAGTGGTTTTAATGTTGTGGCTGATCAGTGTAGGCTGATTATCAAGAAACCTGTCAAAAAATGTCCTGGTCCTATTTTACTAAAAAAAAAAATAAATAAAAAAAAATAACAATAAATAAATATATATATATATATATATATATATATATATATATATACTGTAATACTGTATGTATAGACTACTGTATACAATATGTATTTAGACTTAAATATTTATATGTATATTGCATATAGAATATGAAGGCTATTTTTAGGGCCATTACATTTTTTACATTGTGCAATTATTTTTTGACAATTTAAGCATATTTTACCCCCCAATTCTCATTACTGAACAAGAAAAAAGATGGTCATTATGATATTCTCATTGCCGCAACGTGGATAAGATTTATATTACTATATATATATATATATATATATATATATATATATATATATATATATATATATATATATATATATATATTAAATCACTGTACATCTTCATTAAAAACATTGTGAATAGTAAAAGTAAAACGTCCTGATGTGTTACGGTAATGAGAATTGGCAGTTAATATGTGCTTAAGTATTCTGAAAATAATTTTACAATGCAAAAAAAATAAAATCAATCACAATGCAATGTGGCTTAGTTTTCTATAAGCAAAATATAATTTAATATTTTGTTTGTATTGATTTGGGGTTAAATATGACCAGGACAGTTTTTGACACGTTTTGTGAGAATCACCCAATAAGAATCTACACTCACCATTAAAGCACTGAATCCATTTCCTTCTCTCATCTCTCTGACCACCTACATCAAACATACTGACGCACAGAGAGAGAGAGAGAGAGAGAGAGAGAGAGAGAGAGAATTGAAAAATTATTATTCTGTTTTTAAGAAATGTAATACATATAAAGAAAGAGTTCACTAGCAATCGTTATGTCTAATGTCATCATTGCCTAACTTTTGTAAAGCTTTTTTTTTTTTTTAAACAGATATGCTACTTAACTGCTCATAAGACATATTTTTTGGAAATCTGTCTTTTTCTTCCTTTCGTTATTTATTTACTTTTTTTTTGTTTTGTGACATTTGCTCTGATAAGATTTTCATCTGTAACCTGTACTCCTCAAACCATCAGATTCATCCGTGAAGAAGAGCAGAATCAAAGCCCAACTCATGTAATTACCAAAACAATGTTCCTCCGGAAGAAAATTACAGTTTTGTGCTTCAACCACTAGAGGGCCAAAAGTTACATAGTGTAACTTTCATTCAACTTTATCAATTACAAATTCAATTATTAGATTAACAATCCAAGTGTAAAATTTATAAAAAAAGTAACATTATTATTTGGCATGTTCCCTTTTTGCTTAATATTATGATTATGTTATCCAGCATGATTTCAGAATTTTGGAAAAAGCATCTTGTGTGCATCAATGGAAACAAGGAAACCTGACCATCTGTACACTAGTTAATATGGTCAATGTCATAAATTTGCTTAATTTTGATTAGCAACCTAGCAATAGTGCACACTCACTAATATTTCTTCCTCATCTAATAATACTAAAATTTAGTTTATTTCCAGAATTTCAATGTGGTCTCAGACTTTTGGACCCCACTTTAATCAATAAACTGATGGTTCATATCTATGTATAATATCATCAGGTTGACTTACTGAAAGTTGACTTTGTCTACTTGAAATCGAGTTTCAAAAATCCCTGAAGTCAAAACACGACACCTCAGCAAATCCTGAAAGAAATGGACAAACCCTTAAAACATTCATCATCATTATGAAAATACTGTATATACAGGTAAACAAATTAAACATAAACTCACAAGCACTTTATTAGGAACACCTGCACACCTAATTATTCATAGGATTATCTAATCAGCCAATCATATCCGCCATCAGAATGGGGAAAAGATGTGATCTCATTGATTTGGAGCATGGCATGATTGTTGCCAGACAGGCTGGTTTAAGTATTTTTGTAGCTGCTGATCATTCTTTACTTAGAATGGTGCCCAAAAAAAAAAAAAAAAAAAAATCCAGTGAGTGGCAGTTCTGTAGAGGGACATGCCTTATTGATGTGAGTTGACTGATTGACTGGTTCAAGATGAAAGAAAGGCTACGGTATCTCAGATACCCGCTCTGTGCAATTGTATTGAGCAGAATAGCATCTTAGAATACACAACACATCGAACCTTGAGGCGGATGGGCTACAACAGCAGAAGACCACATTGGGCACTTTATTAGGACCACAGTGTTCCTAATAAAGTGCTACGTGAGTGTATTACACAGCTTCCACTACCAATACACACAAACACACACTGGAGAGTAAAAGCAGTGCAACTGCGCCCTCACCTGGTCTGTTGGTGTGTAGTCACTCTGTCCTACAGACTCTATTCTGTCCAGGAAACTGAAAAACAAGAAAGAAAAAAACATGAATATTATACATTAGCCAAAAATGTACAACAATTGATATCTAATATGACTCAGAACTGCAGAAACTGTGGGGTAAACATTTACCTAGTTTCATGTACATAAATATTTCTGATTTCCAATACATTATTATTCCTGGTGTGATTTTATTTTGTGCTGTTATATATCCTGTTCCCACTGCCCCCATTTTCTGAGCTCAGGCCTGAATTGGACATATTCAATATTAATGGCTGTAGTTCATCACCTCTTTGTATTAGTCATAATTCTGTTCTGTTTTGACAGAAGACACTTGTAAGTTTGTTGCCCAGATGTCAGAATTTATTAAATTAATAAAGAAAATATTTATAAAAGCTCAGATTTATAGGAACTGATCTGAAAATTATTTTCATACTACATTTTTTATGAAATTATAAATGAAAAGAAAAGAAAAGAAAAAAAAGCCACAAGTCTGATAATGTTATATTCCAAATCTGAGGATGATAACTTCAGAACTCAAGAAATTTAAGAAACATTATGTAAGACCATGCCATATGTTTTTTTTTTTTTTTATTTACAAAAGGAAGTTTACAAAAAGAATGCAATCTACTCAAATGCACACAAAAATAAAGCCTATTCACTCTGTTTTTTAATATGCTGCTTCATTCATGTGTTTGTCTGCAGTCTGTAAGACATTAACACCTGAGACACATTGATGTGTGTCTCTAATTATTATTCTTTTGTCTATATTGTGCCCATTGTCTAATACTCTTATGTCTGCCACAGTAACACCTATATTGACACCCAACACTCACCTTTGTTGTTGCATCAAATTTCTTTCTTAAAAACAAAGTATATATATAAAAATATATTTTTTGTGATCTTACATGGATTCTTTTAACTAATTCCATAATAAAGTACAATAAGAGAGGGTAACAGGTGAATACTATGGTGAAGGTTAGCATGCTACCATTAGCTTAGCTCCATCTTAGTAGCATGTTAACAATACAAATTAAACATAACATACTGCATTTATCTTACTTTCAATTATCATCAAGTTACTTATACTGATCTCATGTGGATTCCATTGATAGAACAAAGCAGAAAGCATAATATTAATAGAATATGCAGCAACTGGCTGGTGTTTTCACAGATATTTTCAACCTTTCCCTCTCCTTGTCCGTGGTCCCCACATGCTTTAAAACATCCACCGTTGTGCCTGTACCAAAGCAATCCAAAATCACTTGCTTAAATGACTGGCGTCCTGTTGCTCTGACCCCCATCATCAGCAAATGCTTTGAGAGACTAATCAGAGATTACATCTGCTCTGTGCTGCCTGCCTCACTGGACCCATTGCATTTTGCTTACCGCAACAACCGCTCCACTGATGATGCCATTGCATCTACAATACACACTGCTCTCTCCCACCTAGAAAAAAGGAACACTTATGTGAGAATGCTGTTTGTAGACTACAGCTCAGCATTCAACACCATAGTGCCTTCCAAGCTTGATGTGAAACTCCGGGCTCTGGGCTTAAACAGCTCGCTGTGCAGCTGGATCCTGGACTTCCTGTCAAGCAGATGCCAGGTGGTTAGAATGGGCAGCAATCTCCTCATCACTGACCCTTCACACTGGAGCCCCACAGGGCTGTGTTCTCAGCCCACTCCTGTATTCCCTGTACACACATGACTGTGTGGCAACACATAGCTCCAATGCCATCATTACGTTTGCTGATGATACAACGGTGGTAGGTCTGATCACTGACAATGATGAAACAGCCTACAGAGAGGAGGTGCACACTCTGACACACTGGTGTCAGGAGCACAATCTCTCCCTCAACGTCAGTAAGACAAAGGAGCTTGTGGTGGACTTCAGGAGAAGAGATAGAGAACACAGCCACATCACCATCAATGGAGCACCAGAGAAGAGAGTCAGCAGCTTCGAGTTCCTCGGTGTCCACATCACTGAGGAACTCACATGGTCTGTCCACACTGAGGCCGTCATGAAGAAGGCTCATCAGCACCTCTTCTTCATGAGACGGCTGAGGAAGTTTGGAAAGAACCGCAACATCCTCACACGGTTCTACACCAGCACTGTAGAGAGTATCCTGACTGGCTGCATCACTGAATGGTATGGCAATAGCACCGTCCACAACCGCAAAGCCCTGCAAAGGGTGGTGCGAACTGCCAGATACATAATCGGAGGTGAGCTTCCCTCGCTCCAGGACATATATACCAGGCGGTGTGTGAAAAAAGCTCGGAGGATCACCAGAGACTCCAGCCACCCAAGCCATGGGCTGCTCTCACCGCTACCATCAGGCAGGCGGTATCGCAGCATCAGGACCCGCACCAGCAGACTACATGACAGCTTTTTCCCCCAAGCAATCAGACTTTTGAACTCTTGATCTCTCACGAACAATATACATCAGCACTGCACTTTATTAATCTTATTATCTCAAACCGGACTGTCATAAATTATATTCTCTCTTAACAACACACTGGCAACTGACTATCAACCGACTGCCTGAATGTCAATACAGTACAATACAACCACTGTATATTTTATATATACTATATATACTATATTTTATTGTATAATGTGTATTCTATATAGTGTGTATTGTATAATGTACATTGTATATTATTGTTGTGTTGTGTAATTATGTGTATATTAGATATGTAAATGATGTTGTGTAAATCTGATGTTTATTGTAAATTGATATATGTCTCATCACTGTCATGACTGCTATGTTGCTTGGAAATGCACCCAAGACTTTCACTCACTATTGCACTTGTGTATATGGTTTGACAACAAAAGTGATTTGTTTGATTTGATTTGATATGGCAAACAACAGGTTCAGTGACAGATGCAAAATTCTTCAAGTATACAGACATCAAACCAATAAAAATGCCAGCAATCAATTGAAAATGTAGCCAAACCATATATTTTCATAATTGTCTATTTATTCACGACATATTTCAATCGGTCTAAACGTTATAATAACGATTTACACATAGTTTATATCTTACTATGGTAAGGGATGAAGACACCTGTCATGTGATCTCTGCTGTAATAACCTCTTCTTCTACACTCCTTAGGTGCTTCTCAAACAGAAGGCAGCAGCCTAGTAAGACTGTATACTTCCTAGACCAGTCCGTCTGTGGCTGTAGGCTAGACTCCTCCACAGCATTCAGCGCTAGAAGAGACGGTCTAGTAATTATGCACGGAAAACCATAACCTTTGTTTAGAAATCCATATACTTCAGAAAACAAGAAATATATCCTTAATCCCTTAATTATTTTAGCAAAATATTTTATTCACAAAGATGGTGTCACTCAAAAAAAAGCCTTTATATAATACATTTTGCATCACTGATCTTAGATTTTATATTTAAACCCTTTCAAATATGAAAAAAACGGAACCCTAGACTTGTAAAAACTATAAACTTTTAAAGCTTTTCAAACTCATGTAATTGCCCTTTTATTTTATTTTATTCTTTCTCCCAATTTGGAATGCCCAATTCCCAATGTGCTTTTAAGTCCTTGTGGTCGCGTAGTGATTCGCCTCAGTCCGGGTGGCGGAGGACGAATCCCAGTTGCCTCCACGTCTGAGATCGTCAACCCGCGCATCTTATCATGTGGCTTGTTGAGCACGTTGCCACGGAGACATAGCATGTGTGGAGGCTTCACGCCATCCACCGCAGCAACCACGCTCAACTCACATAAAGTATGGAAATACATTTGTTATAACATACTGAACATGAAACAGCTTTCAGACATGGTACACCTGGACACAGTTTTTCTTGGTTGTTGGCAGATAGGATGTTCCAAGCTTCTTGGAGAATTCGCCACAGTTCTTCTATCTATTTAGGCTGTCTCAGCTGCTTCTGTCTCTTCATGTAATCCCAGACTGACTCCATGTTCAGTGGGGGGCTCTCTGGGGGCCATGCCATCTGTTACAGGACTCCCTGTTCTTCTATTCTATTCTATTCTATTTGCAAACAGAATGTTTGGGAGTCTAACATTTATATTTCCTATTGACACAGTAAAGATGAAGAAATAAATAATCATCTTAAGACAAATGTATTTTTGTGAAACATCTTGTGTGCCTTTTGCACAGTACCGCAAATATATATATACACAGTACTGTATATACACTGATCAGCCACAACATTAAAACCACAGACAGGTGAAGTGAATAACATTGATTATATCATTTCAGTGGCACCTGTCAAGGAGTAGGATATATTAGGCAGCAAGTGAACAGTCAGTTCTTGAATTTCATGTGTTGGAAGCAGGAAAAATTGGCAAGCGTAAGGATCTGAGCGCTTTGACAAAGGCCAAATTGTGATGGCTAGACGACTGGGTCAGAGCATCTCCAAAATGGCAGGTCTTGTGGGGTGTTCCCGGTATGCAGTGGTTAGTACCTACCAAAAGTGGTCCAAGGAAGGACAACCGGTGAACCGGCAACAGGGTCATGGGCGCTCAAGGTTTATTGATGCACGTGGGGAGCGAAGGCTAGCCCGTCTGGTCCGAACTCACAGAAGAGTTACTGTAGCACAAATTGCTGAAAAACGTAATGCTGGCCATGATAGAAAGGTGTCAGAACACACAGTGCATCGCAGCTTGCTGCGTATGGTGCTGCATAGCCGCAGACCGGTCAGAGTGCCCATGCTGACCCAGTCCACCACCGAAAGCGCCTACAATGGACACGTGAGCATCAGAACTGGACCATGGATCAATGGAAGAAGGTGGCCTGGTCTGATGAATCATGTTTTCTTTTAGATCATGTGGACGGCCGGGTGCGTGTGCGTCGTTTACCTGTGGAAGAGATGCGCCATGGGAAGAAGGCTATATATGTATAGTTACTGTAGAATTTGTCAGTTTGAACCAGTCTGGCCATTCTCAGTTGACCTCTCTCATCAACAAAGCATTTCCATCCACAGAACTGCTGCTCACTGTATGTTTTTTGTTTTTTGCACCATTCAGAGTAAATTCTAGAGACTGTTGTGCATGAAAATCCCAGGAGATCAACAGTTACAGAAATACTCAAACCAGCCCATCTGGCACCAACAATCATCCATGCAATTATCTAATCAGCCAATCGTGTGGCAGCAGTGCAGTGCAGTGCAGTGCATAAAATCACTCAGATACAGGTCAGGAGCTTCAGTTAATGTTCACATCAACCATCAAAATGGGGGAAAAATGTGATCTCTGTAATTTGGACCGTGGCATGATTGTTGGCATGATGGTGCCAGATGGGCTGGTTTGAGTATTTCTGTAACTGCTGATCTCCTGGGATTTTCACACACAACAGTCTTTAGAATTTACTCTGAATGATGCCAAAACAACAAACAAAAAAACATCCATCCAGTGAGCGGCAGTTATGTGGATGAAAATGCTTTGTTGATGAGAGAGGTCAACAGAGAATGGCCAGACTGGTTCAAACTGACAAAGTCTATGATAACTCAGATAACCATTCTGTACAATTGTGGTGAGAAGAACAGCATCTCAGAATGCTATTCTGAGCTGCAGGTTGGCACTGTTTGGCAGCACGAGGGGATCTATACAATATTATGCAGGTGGTTTTAATGTTGTGGCTAATCAGTGTAAATATATACATTTGATGTCATTAGTTTACATACACTTAAGTTGAAGTCTTTAAAACTCATTTTTTTAACCACTCCACAGATTTATTATTAGCAAACTATAGTTTTGGCAAGTCATTTAGGATATCTACTTTGTGCATGACACAAGTAATTTTTCCAACAATTGTTTACAGACAGATTGTTTCACTTTTTATTGACTATATTACAATTCCAGTGGGTCAGAAGTTTACATACACTAAGTCAACTGTGCCTTTAAGCAGCTTGGAAAATTCCAGAAAATCATGTAAAGCCTTTAGACAATTAGCCAATTGGCTTCCTATAGGAGGTGTACTGAATTGGAGGTGTACCTGTGGATGTATTTTGAGGTCTACCTTCAAACTCAGTGCCTCTTTGCTTGACATCATGGGAAAATTAAAATAAATCAGCCAAGAGCTCAGAAAAAAAATTGTGTACCTCCAAAAGTCTGTTTCAGCCTTGGGAGCAATTTCCAAACACCTGAAGGTACCACGGTCATCTGTACAAACAATAGTATGCAAATATAAACACCATGGGACCAGGCAGCCATCATACCTCTCAGGAAGGTGACGCATTCTGTCTACTAGAGATGAACGTAGTTTGGTGCGAAAAGTGCAAACCAATCCCAGAACAACAGCAAATGATCTTGTGAAGATGCTGGAGGAAACAGGTAGACAAGTATCTATATCTACAGTAAAATAAGTCCTATATCGAAATTAACTGAAAGGCTGCTCAGCAAGGAAGAAGCCACTGTTCCAAAACTGCTATAAAAAAGCCAGACTACAGTTTGCAAGTGCACATGGGGACAAAGATCTTACCTTTTGGAGAAATATCCTCTGGTCTAATGAAACAAAAATTTAACTGTTTGGCCATAATGACTATCTTTATGTTTGGAGGAAAAAGGCTTGCAAGCCGAAGAGCACCATTCCAACCATGAAGCATGGGGGTGGCAGCATCATGTTGTGGGGGTGCTTTGCTGCAGGATGGACTGGTGCACTTCGCAAAATAGATGGCATCATGAGTAAGGAAAATTATGTGGATATATTGAAGCAACATCACAAGATATCAGCCAAGAAGTTAAAGCTCGGTCGCAAATGGGTTTTTCAAATGGACAATGACCCCAAGCATACCTCCAAATTTGTGGCAAAATGGCTTAAGGACAATAAAGTCAAGGTATTGGAGTGGTTATCACAAAGCCCTGACCTCAATCCGATAGAAAATTTGTGGGCAGAACTGAAAAAGCATGTGTGAGTAAGGAGGCCTACAAACTTGACTCAGTTACACCAGTTCTGTCTGGAGGAATGGGAAAAAATTCCAGCAACTTATTGTGAGAAGCTTGTGAAAGGCTACCCAAAACGTTTGACCCAAGTTAAACAATTTAAAGGCAATGCTGTCAAATACTAACAAAGTGCATGTAAACTTCTGACCCACTGGGAATGTGATGAAAGAAATAAAAGCTGAAATAAATAATTCTCTCTACTATTATTCTGACATTTCACATTCTTCAAATAAAGTAGTGATCCTAACTGACCTAAGAAAGGGAATGTTTTCTATGATTAAATGTCAGGAATTGTGAAAAACTGAGTTTAAATGTATTTGGCTAAGGTGTATGTAAACTTCTGACTTCAATTGTATATTATACATTTATGTTTTCCAATATATATATATATATATATATATATATATATATATATACATAGGAAAATGGATAAACCATTAGTATGTTATTATACTTTCATTTCCATTCAGTTTAAATTTGCCAAACATTCTTTGAAGGAAGAGAACTAAAGAAAAATAATTCTGTCATCATTTACTCACCTTCACGTTATTCCAAACCTGTATGAATTTCTGTCTGCCATGGAACGCAAAATGAGATGTTGGGAGGAATGAGTCGGTCATGATTTACTTTCATTTAATGTATGGACATTTTTTTGACTGAACATCTTTTGTGTTCCACAGAAAAAAAAAAGAAATAAAAAGTCATCATTAGTCAACATGAGAGTGAGTAAATTATGACAGTATTTTCATGTTTGTGTTCACTGTCCCGCACACTTTGTATGTTTGCAATAGCAGTGTTGTCCTCTAGGAGGTGCTGTAGCACAAAACATATGAACCCTGCTGTACCGCCTTCTGACACTGACCTGACAGCTACATTTGCATCTCTTTTGCAATTGTAAAGGTTATGTGAGCTGTTAGGTACCGTACACAGATATGAAAGAAACTTTGTTTTAAAAATACACATCTTGCTGTGTCACAATAATAAATACATTTTCACTGTAGTTACATACATTCATTCTGTGTGTAAAGTATCTGTCAGACAGCTCCATTAACAACTGATATACTACATAAATAGGCTACATTTATACGTTAATACTGCACTCATATGTTAAAGCATGTTGTCAGTGTCTAGTTGACCTGGTTGACTACAGCAGCACAATAGAGTTCGTGTGACCTTTAATTAAAGACTGCCCGCTTTCTGCTGACAAGTGTCAATCAATATTTCCACCTTTTGAATGGCCGCTTTAAATGAAGCAGCCTACATGCACACTGACATAATACATGCAGGTTAAGACAAATACTATAAAGGAATATATGGTAATTTTTTTTTTTTTTTTTGACAGCCCAGTAACTATCAGGCTAGGGGTGTGAATCTTTGAGTTGAAAGCTTGACTAAGATTGATTAGATTAACGATTCATAGGTATTTGATTCGATTCAAAAGTGATTTTTTGCAAATTCAGAATGATTACATTTGATTTTACACAATGTAATTCGAATCGAATTGATTAACGATTTTCTGTATTTTTTCAATGCATATACAGTATTCTTTAAATACTTCCCCTAATGTGTCTTAAGCAAGAAAAAGAAAGACAAATTGCTTACGATTGCTCATTGCATTACAAGTAGCAGGCTACTTGGAATACAACAAAGAATGCAATGCGGCAATAAAATATTTTAGAGCTGAGAATAACAGAAGTATACTATATCCCATATATCATTATAAAAGTCAGTGATTTTTAAGATTTTTATTAATTAGCATTACTTTTCCAGGGGCCATATTTCAGAATCTTAAGTCTTAAATTAATCTGATCAGTTACGTTAATAATTTTCACAGATTCATATTACAGAAGCAAATCCAAACTTGATTTAGGATTCTCCACTTATCTTACAAAATTGTATCTTATCCCTAGTTAGGAAATCCTAAACCACTCCATCGAGTTTGATAATCAACTCGAATGTCTGTTACCAAGCAACCAACAATGTGTCAATGGCTACTGTGAATTAAACATTCGATAGATTAAAATGAAGAAACTAAATCGATGCGCATTTTATTTCAAGGCTGCAGAAATATAAGTTTTGATAACTGCATTATCATATTTCGTGTGAGTCTGTAATTATTTATTAGTCTTTTGCCATCAAAGTGCAGCACATCATCTGGGTCTTCCAAAAGTGTTTCCATCAAACATCGCTGTTCTTCATTTTGTATCACAACTAAATGTAGCGCTATTCTCTGACTGTGCTATAGTTATGATACATAGTACTGTAATGGGACTGTAACCATTGGCTTTCAAATAAGTTTTCAGTAAGGACGTCAGTAGAGTTATCTTAAAGTTAGGACACTTTTTTTAAAGATTTTTTTTCACTTTTTCTATCTGTATTAAGATGAAATAATACACTTAGGAAATGTTATTCTTTAATAGCTTTAGTCCTAATTGAGGTCCTAACTGAAATTGCCATGGTTACCAAATCAAATCAAATCACTTTTATTGTCACACAACCATATGCACAAGTGCAACAGTGGGTGAAAGTCTTGGGTGCAGTTCCGAGCAACATAGCAGTCATGACAGTGATGAGACATATACCAATTTACTATAAACATCAGATTTACACAACACAATTTACATATCTAATATACACATAATTACACAACACAATAATAATATACAATGTACAGTATACAATACACACAATATAGAATACACATAATATAGAATACACATACAATAAAAATAGTATATAAAGTATATATAAAATACACAGTAGGTTGTATTGTACTGTATTGACATTCAGGCTGTCAGTTGATAGTCAGTTGCCAGTGTGTTGTTAAGAGAGATAATAATTTATGACAGTCCGGTGTGAGATAATAAGATTAATAAAGTGCAGTGCTGATGTATATTGATCGTGAGAGATCAAGAGTTCAAAAGTCTGATTGCTTGGGGGAAGGAGCTGTCATGGAGTCAGCTGGTGCGGGTCCTGATGCCGCGATACCGCCTGCCTGATGGTAGCAGTGGGAGCAGCCCATGGCTCGGGTAGCTGGAGTCTCTGATGATCCTCCAAGCTTTTTTCACACACTGCCTGGTATATATGTCCTGGAGGGAGGGAAGCTCACCTCCGATGATGTGTCTGGCGGTTCGTACCACCCTTTGCAGGGCTTTGCGGTTGTGGGCGGTGCTATTGCCGTACCAGGCAGTGATGCAGCCAGTCAGGATGCTTTCTACAGTAGAACCATGTGAGGATGTGGTGGTTCATTCCAAATTTCCTCAGCCATCTCGGGAAGAAGAGGCGCTGATGAGCCTTCTTCACAATGGTCTCTGTGTGGACGGACCATGCGAGTTCCTCAGTGATGTGGACACCGAGGAACTTGAAGCTGCTGACTCTCTACACCGGTGATGGTAATGGGGCTGTGTTCTCTGTCTTTTCTCCTGAAGTCCACCACAAGCAGCTTGGTCTTGCTGATGTTGAGGGAGAGGTTGTGCTCCTGACACCAGTGTGTCAGAGTGTGCACCTCCTCTCTGTAGGCTGTTTCATTATTGTCAGTGATCAGACCTACCACCGTCATATCACCAGCAAACTTAATGATGGCATTGGAGCTGTGTGTTGCCACACAGTCATGTGTGTATTACAAGGAATACGAGAGTGGGCTGAGAACACAGCTCTGCAGGGCTCCAGTGTTGAGGGTCAGTGATGAGGAGATATTGCTGCCCATTCTAACCACCTGGCATCTGCTTGACAGGAAGTCCAGGATCCAGCTGCACAGCGAGCTGTTTAAGCCCAGAGCCCGGAGTTTCACATAAAGCTTGGAGGGCACTATGGTGTTAAATGCTGAGCTGTAGTCTACAAACAGCATTCTCACATAAGTGTTCCTTTTTTCTAGGTGGGAGAGAGCAGTGTGTAGTGTAGATGCAATGGCATCATCAGTGGAGCGGTTGTTGTGGTAAGCAAACTGCAATGGGTCCAGTGAGGCAGGCAGCACAGAGCAGATGTAATCTCTGATTAGCCTCTCAAAGCATTTGCTGATGATGGGGGGCAGAGCAACAGGACGCCAGTCATTTAAGCAAGTGATTTTGGATTGCTTTGGTACAGGCACAATGGTGGACGTTTTGAAGCATGTGGGGACTACAGACAAGGAGAGGGAAAGGTTGAAGATGTCCGTAAAAACACCAGCCAGTTGGTTCGTGCACGCTCTGATAACGCGGCCCGGAATGCTGTATGGACCCGCAGCTTTACGGATACTCAACCATCGGAAGGATCGGGTTACATCCGCTACAGAGACGGAGAGTGAACTTACCTCTGTAGCTACAGCCGCGAGAGCTCTCCCCGCGAGGGTGGTGTTATTTCCCTCAAAACGAGCATAAAAAGTATTTAACTCATCTGGGAGAGAGGCAGCGGTGTTCTCTCTGTAGTCCGTGATGATATTCATTCCCTGCCACATGCTTCTAGAGTCGGTGGTGTTGAACTGTCCTTCAGTCTTGTCCCTGGACTGGCATTTTGCTGCTCTGATAGTTTTGCGGAGGGCATAACTGGCTTGTTTATGCTCCTCCGCATTCCCGGAATTAAAAGCGGAGGTCCACGCATTAAGTGCCGCTCGAACATCGCTATTAATCCATGGTTTCTGGTTGGGGTAGATCCGTATTATTTTGGTCGGAATAACATACCAAGCAGATAAGATAGGATTCTAAAGTTAGGATCTTTCTGTAATATTTTAGGTACTTTTAAGCGGAACAACTACTTTTTGTCGTTTTATGCACATGAGAAACTATAGTTCCTCTCAGACATTTAGAGATTAGAGAGACTTTTTTTTAGCTCCTACTCCAGGGTAGGTACTTTTTGGGAGAAGAACTGTGGGAGGTGCAGACAGGGACCTCCTTGACCTCCTGGTCAAACATGTATGATGCACAAAGAATTGAAAACCATGAAGAGTCGACAGCTGCCATGAGTACACAAACTTGTAGTTGCTAGCCTGCTACTACTTCTATCAGCTTGCATGGTAAGGTCTGCTTTGGCCATGACACATAGAAGCATGATTAACAAGGTAAGCATTAGCCAAAACTGGCTGGCACACATCGCTATCTTGGGTCATGAGATTAAATAAATCCACACATAGCTGGGCTAAATCACAAGTTAAATAATCTTTGGGCTTTCCTGGCTCAGGTTCACATTATGAGTTAGGTCACTAATGTTTAAGCTATTCAGCTAAGCAGGCCGAGGCACACATAGAAATTTAGTTCATCAGCATTACGCCATTTGGCCTGCAGTCTAGACACACCTAGCTAGCTTACACTCGGTACACATGGCTCTTTGGAGCAGCAGCAGTACATAAGTCTTGGCATAGATCTGCTTGGTTGTGGGGTTTTGTTTTGTGTTTGTGTGTATACATTTGTGCAGCTTCCCTGCTTTATTGGGGGATTGTTGTTATGTCTATTTGTGCAGAAGCATGTAATACATGCTCGATGCAGCATGTCTTGCGTTTTCTCTCATTTTGCAGTAGCAGCAGCATGTCCAAATGCTAACTCAGTAAGTATGTTTATTTTCTAGCAGTAGCAAGTCTCGTACTAGCAGCAGCATAGCAGATCTAGTCTGCCAAGACAATTATACTATCAATATATCATACCCACTTTCAGATGCTAAATCTTTACAAGAGTTGGCATGACTGAAATAAGGTTTATAGTGCATTTTCAACATGTTTTCTGCTGAGTACAGCGTGTGCTGTGTGACCCTTGGAGTCGCGAGCTAAAATGCAGGGCGCGCTGAGTGACTCTAGCCAGGTCTCCTAAGCAACCAAATTGGCCCGGTTGCTAGGGAGGGTAGAGTCACATGGGTTAACCTCCTTGTGGTCGCTATAATGTGGTTCGCTCTCGGTGGGGCGCGTGGTGAGTTGTGCATGGATGCTGCAGAGAATAGCGTGAAGCCTTCACACATGCTAAGTACCCGCGGTAACGCGTTCAACGAGCACGTGATAAGATGCACGGATTGATGGTCTCAGATGCGGAGGCAACTGAGATTCGTCCTCTGCCACCCGGACTGAGGCGAGTCACTACGCTACCATGAGGACTTAGAGCGCATTGGGGATTGGGCATGCCAAATTGGGGAGAAAAATGTAAAATAGGTTAGGCGCCCTTTTCTCTCCTCTCACTGCGGCTTTAGGGACGCAGCACCATGCGGCTCACATGCCCAGTGTGAAGACTGTAACCTGAAGTTTATGTAAAACAAACCCTAACAAAAGTGTAGCTCCAATCCTGGCAACCTCCATTGGTGTTGTTGTTGTTGCTACTATTGAATCGTGCATGCAAACGACGTCAGAAGAAAAATGGTCGATACTAGATGACGTCACTACGGAGGTTCCTTTGTGTGTGCAAATGCAAGAGAGGGAAAAGTCTCTGAGTGTGCCATTCAATATAGTTCTCATCTAGAAAGTTCAAGGGGGAAGTACCGGGACTGTATGTGGGAACATACTCTTTTCTGCCACAACAGTCAGTTTATGTAAGGAGATACATGGCAGTTTCACATCTTACAGCTCGACTAAACACACACACACACACACATGGCTGTGGAAGCTAAAAGTAGCTGTAGCACTGCTGTCTAACAGCAGTCCACGAATGACACACACACACAAACCTGTACTTTATATAAGTAACTTTGCGACATGTTCACTAGCGTCTTGCAGCGTCTACATCTAAAATAGATCTGTGTTTTTTAGTGTGTGCTTAAGCGGCCGGAGGAGCGCTTTAGCCTAAAATGTTTGACTGGGTATTTCTGTTCAGCTCTGAGTACACACACACACACACACACACACACACACTAAAAATAGCTCTGAGATTTTGGCAGCAATGAAGATGATCCCAGTGTTGCAGACTTGGATAGATGCAGGGCAAAACGCTAACAATTTTGTTTAGGAGAACTCATGCACCCAAGTTAAAATTTTCAGGTGCATAGTCAAAAATGTTGGCACACAGTCAAAATAAAAAATAAAAATAAATAAATAAAAAAATGTAAAAAAAAAAAATATTATTACTGTCACTAAACAACATATGTATAAGCAGGTGCTAAAAAAACAATTAAGAAGTACTACAGAAATCAAAAAGATAATATATAGGCCTACTTGATAAATGACAGAGCAGCACATTAGACATCTTCACTGATACAAGTGTGATTTTCAAGTGTATATTGTTAATCTCACACTCGCCATGTTGCAACAGCAGATGCAGCTGATCAATTTCTAAGCATTTGTCACACAAAAATGTATTGGTAATGCTTTATAATAACTTTGATTAGTTATTAGCAAACATATATTGCTTAACAGAACAGTTTATGAACATTAAATATGAATATGCAGGGAAATACATTTCATGACATACATCTATTTGAATTTAACTTACGATCTGTTAATCATTAAAAGTCGACAAGTTGGTTTAGGCACAGGTAAAGAATACATTATAAATATTTTTGGAACAGGAACCAAATGTGGTGACTTTGTCAAAACAAACAGCATAAAAAAGAAAATGTACAGTATGTTTGTATATAATTTTTTATATATTTAAGAGAAAAAAACAATTCAAACAAACTGATCCTTCCATTGTCTAAACGGGTCAATGGCTACGTTTATATGTACACAATACTTAACTTTAATTGCAATAATCAGAGTATAAGAAATAATCAGATTAAAGGGTTAGTTCTCCCAAAAATGAAAATTCTCTCATTATTCACTCACCCTCATGCCATCCCAGATGTGTATTTATTTCTTTCTTCTGCTGAAAACAAACAAAAGATTTTTAGAAGAATATTTTAGCTCTGTAGGTCCATACAATGCAAGTGGATGGTGATTAGCACATTAAAGCTCCAAAAAGCACAGACAATTGTAGTAAAAGCAATCCATACAACTCCAGTATTTAAATGAATGTCTTCTAAAGCGATATGATTGCTTTGGGTGAGAAACAGATCAATATTTAAGTCCTTTCCACTATAATTGTTTACTTCCGGTCGCTCTCTGATGCCTGTCTACAACGGGATTCGGTTCCCTCCGCCTCTTGCATATGTAAGTACGTTGGCATGTTCATGCGAGAACTGACGTGATACAACCAGAAGTGCAGCTCGATTTGTTTACAAGAGAACACTGTTCACAAGCTTCACTGGTTTTGCTTTCATTTGAACATGCCAGCGCGCTTACGTCATGTGAGAGGCGGCGGGAACCGAGTCCCGTTGTGGACAGGCATTGGAGAGCGACAGAAAATAAACAATTATAGTGAAAAGGACTTAAATTTTTATCTGTTTCTCACTCAAAGCGATTGTTTCACATTAGAAGACATTAATTTATCCACTGGAGTCATATGGATTGCTTTTACTATGATTGTCTGTTCTTTTTGGAGCTTTAAAGTGCTAATCACTTGCATTGTATGGACATACAGAGCAAAAATATTCTTCTAAAAAATCATCGTTTATGTTCTGCTGAAGAAACAAAGTCATACACATCTGGGATGGCATGAGGATGAGTAAATGGGTATACTACCCCTTTAAGATATTTACATGATTTGGGCTCTTCAATCCCGTTTACATGCTACTTGCCATTACTCTGATTATTCTCTGAGATAGGTGTTTTGATGCTTTTTTTTTATTTTTTTATAAATTAATATTTATTACAAAAAACAACTTTTTGCAAATATGTATCTTTAACTACAGCATGGCATAAGAAAAATTTGCCAGTCAGTTCGTGAGTCTTTTTGAACAATTGATTAAAAGAAACAGTTCATAACAGTCATTTGTTTGTCAGACTACACTGGAGTGCGTTTCCCTGTAGCAGCACATTTTCTCAAAGATTATTTTATCTACGCATCTATATCCACTGATCTGTGATCGTGTCACATTGTGTTTGGACATGTTTTGTTTTTGTGAGCATCTGCTATTTTATATGAACTATTCAAGTGAAAACGTGACAAAAAACACATCTGTTTACATCTAAAAAAAACTGTGCTTTTTTTCTCGGGTCTATTACTCCCTATAAATCAGGTATATGAGTGAAACAATATTTGTCATATTCTACTCAAGACCTTTCCGATCTGTTTGATGTTTTGACTGTATGTTTTTGACTGTACGGTATAAATAATCATATTTCATAAGTTATGAAAACAGAACACTCCTACTTCTAGTTTGTCAGCAGATTAAAAAGCACCTGTTAAGAGTTGGTTATTTTGCCTAAATGAATAGTAAAGAAATTAAGCTTTAAAACAACACCCATTGTGTGTTGGTCAAGCAAGCATTTATTTTATGTGTTTTTTTTTTGTTTTTGTTTTTTTCTTCTCTTTTTCTCCCAATTTGGAATGCCCAATTCCCAATGTGCTTTTAAGTCCTCGTGGTCGCGTAGTGATTCGCCTCAATCTGGGTGGCGGAGGACGAATCCCAGCTGCCTCCGCGTCTGAGACCATCAACCCACGCATCTTATCACGTGGCTTGTTGAGCGTGTTGCCACGGAGACATAGCGCGTGTGGAGGCTTCACGCCATCCACCGCGGCATCCACGCTCAACTCACCACGCGCCCCACCGAGAGTGAACCACATTGTAGCGATCGCGAGGAGGTTACCCCATGTGACTCTACCCTCCCTAGCAATTGGGCCAATTTGGTTGCTTAGGAGACCTGGCTGGAGTCACTCAGCACGCCCTGGGATTCGAACAAGCGAACTCCAGGGGAGGTAACTCCAGCAAGCATTTATTGATTCATTTGATACGTTTTTTTCAGCACGGAGCATCAATGTATACCACATTATTTTTTATAATTATAATGTTTCAATAATTTAATAAATACTTTTGTATACACGAATACCATTGCATTGCCTTCATTTATTTATTAAAAGTACAGTTATTTCAGAAATTAAGGCATTCCACGGCTCCGTCCCTCAAGTCTTCCACGTCTCTGCTCCTTGAATCCTCAGCTTCCCTGGCCTCTAATGGCACTTTTCCTCTGCACATTACGGTTCGACTCGACTCGACTCTGCTCGCTTTACTTTTCTGAGCTTGCTTTTCCACTGCAGTTTAGTGCAGCATCAACGTAGGTAGGATTATAGGCTGATCGTCATAGTTGCGTCGCCCCATCCAGCTCTCGTTGGATCCTCTCCTCAGCTACAAACGAGAGGAACGTCTGCACCTCGTTTATTGACCATGGTGTGGTTTTGCGCACAGCTATTTTTTTTTTTTACAATTTGAAAGTCGCGTGAACAAATGATACTGCTATCGCTGTTGCTAACTTTAAATCTAGCAGGTTGATGTCCCGTGTCGCAAATCCAGTGATGCTGCTAGTGACGATTCTCTCTGACCAATCAATGATCTTCAGGGTTTTGACGTCACATTTAGTATCGGCTCGGCTTGCTTGGAACCTCGACCTAGGTGGTACTAAAAAAAGTACCAGGTACCAGGTACTATCCACAGTGGAAAACCCCAAAAAGCAAGCAGAGTCAAGTCGAGCCAAGCCGTACCGTGCAGTGGTAGTGCCTTGCTCTTTGAGTCCTCTAGTGCCTTGCTCCCTGAGTCCCCTAGTGCCTTGCTCTCTTAATCCCCTAGTGCCTTACTGTCTGAGTCCCCTAGTGCCTTGCTCTCTGAGTCCCCTAGTGCCTTGCTCTCTTAATGCCCTACTGCCTTGCTCTCTGAGTCCCCTAGTGCCTTGCTCTCCGAGTCCCCTAGTGCCTTGCTCTCTGAGTCCCCTAGTGCCTTGCTTACTGAGTCCCCTAGTGCCTTGCTCACTGAGTCCCCTAGTGCCTTGCTCTCTGAGTCCCCAGCTGCTCTGAACTCTGAACCCTTTGAGTCCCATGCTGACTTGACCTCTGAGCCCTCTGAATCCCCAGATGCCATAACCTCTGAGCCCTTGCCTCCTGTGGCTTCATCTCCTGAGCCTCCGCCCCCAGGGCTCTGTTACATTTGCCCTAGCGACCACTAGAGGTTGCTAGGTGAATTTAAGACTCTGTGTTCTGTGTTTTCCTTGTCTAGTCATGTGATATCCTGTTTCCCTCATGTTCATGTGTCTTGTTCTCATTGTTTTTTTGTCTTGTTAACTTGTTATCAGTCTTGTCTTTTCATTGGTTCATGTTTTAGTAGTCTTATTACTTGTTATTAGTTTAGTCTTGTCATTGGTTGTCTTTGTCATGTGTTACCCTTGTCAGTGTATTTAAGCCCTCTTGTTTGCGATAGTCCCTTGTAGAGGATTGTTTGTTGTAACTCTGTTAAAATGTCAAGTCAGGTCAAGTCAAGTCGTTTGCTTTGTTTTGGTTTCATGTTCCGTTACCAGCACTGTAAATAAACTGCACTTGTGTTCACACTTCAGCTACTTTGTCTCCATCTGTTCCTGTCTTCAGCCTGCCAGAATGCTACACCACAGATTTGTTAAACATGATCTGACACTGACTTTAAAAAAAAAAAAAAGTCAAGTTATCATTACTTTCCTAAGATGTCCAACTTGAAATGAACAGAGATAAGTATGTGCACTTGAGGTAAGTGAGACTTAGTTAAGAAACATAGAAACATAGTTAAGAGCTTAAAAAATGTTGCAATTACAAGCGACAATCACCTGTCACTTGAAACTGCTCTCATTCAGTGCCGAATTAACGCTGTTTTCTAATTTCTTCGAGAGAACCGTCTTTGTCCCATGTTTCCGCATACAGGGAAGTGGTAATCACACCGACACTGAGATGAGCCATCGCACTCGCACCCTGGATTTGAAAGCATACATTGCGGCTGATGGCCAAAGATTTCAGGCCATAATAAATATAAATAATATGATAAATGTTTCTCAGAGGGCTGACGGCATATCCACTGTTCTCTTACTAAGTTATTCATGTTTAATTGTAGGTCAATTTAATGTTTATACGACCTCAAAGTTAATCCATAACTGATATTTAAATGTTAAATCGGTGTTAAATCACTAAGCATGTTAAAAATGAGCTGAATTAAGATGCACTGAATGTTTAACCAGTATGTAATCCCTGCAACAATTTAATGACAGTCAGACAGCGGTACATAATGAACTTCAATATTATCTGATTTACAGGGGCTGTGGCAAAATACAGTATGTTAGAATTTCTGTGGAATCAGACATTTACTGTTTTTTGTCTTGTGGCTCCCTCTGGTGGAAAAACAGTAAAACAGCCTGTCTATCTCCATATTTCTAACTGCTTAAAAATGCAGTTGTAAAAATCAGGTTCTCCAGACTAAAAAAATTACTTGGGAGCCATTGGCTCCTAAACGGAAACATTAAGGAGCCAAATTACTGTTTTTAGTCGCCAAATCACAGAAATGCTCGATTTAGATTGCTGTTCAGAAACAAGATAGACAGCCAAAGAAAAGGAAGACAGCTGATAACCCATTAATCTGAGGTTTAATATACAGTATATATAGTTGAGAAGATAAGTTTACATTCCCTTTTGTCTCATAAATGTTCACACCCCTTTCATAATTTATATAAATATAAGAGATAAAAAAAAAAAACATTTATTTAGTACAGCTCTTCAGAATCTACATTACATATATTTACATAAAGTATAGTATACATATAGTAGTGTGTTGTCTTCTTGAGCATCAATGAATGTTTGCACCTTGTGTAATAGTTGTGTATGAGTCCCACAATAGACCTTTTTCACACTCTGGGTTTTGGAGCGTGGAAGTAAACATTTGCAG
Source organism: Myxocyprinus asiaticus (assembly GCF_019703515.2). Taxonomy (NCBI): domain Eukaryota; kingdom Metazoa; phylum Chordata; class Actinopteri; order Cypriniformes; family Catostomidae; genus Myxocyprinus; species Myxocyprinus asiaticus. Next base: position 37,634,047 of record NC_059384.1, on the reverse strand, counting down.
GGTAAACTTCGACAGCAGTGAATAGGAGATCACAGCAAATATTTTCACTTACCCATTTGCTCCAAGAGCAAAAGAAAAAATCCACTATTACATTTGAATGACTTTCCAGAAGAAGAAAAAAAAAAAATAGAGAGCGGTGGGTTAAGACAGTCACATGGGAGAAGATGCCAAATTTACTGTCACTCTCTCAGCAGCTGCAATCAAAACCCCCTTGCACCTCTGATAATTCATTTTTTAAAACTAATTCCAGGGTAATATAACAGTAAGCATTATGTTATAAACACACTCAATAAAAAAAAAAAAAAAAATGATCATATAAAAAAGTTGTAAATGCATCATCATAGTCTGATTTAAAAAAAAAAAAAAAATTTTTTATTGTTTTAAATTTTGCCTTAGTCTTTCTTTACTGTTGGCCCAGACACAGAGACTAAGTGCAAATTTTATGAAATCCCAGATGCAGTTTATTGTGCTACTCCAATCCCAATCAATAATTACAAGAAGTAAAAAAAAGTAGTACACAATACTGGACTTTTAATCATAAAGAAGCCCGAAATACACATGGGACTCTTATTTTGAAATGTCTGCACTCCCAGATGTGAGGACACTGACGGCTGATTCGCTGAGAAAGTGAATCTGATTCAAACTGCTAACCTGAGCTCCTGAGTTCAAATGCCTCAGTTCTTTTCGGGTGATTCGTGAAAAAGATCCGGTTCAAAAGAGTCTTTTGTTAACTACACTCTCGCGCTGGGTTTGTTGTTGCATGCGGTGCAGCGAGCTCATCACCTCAACAGAACGGGTGAAAAGCGGCACGAGACACACTGGTGCGCGCTCTAAAGATGTGTTCAATAACTCACAAGATGATATCTGACGAAACCGCATATGAACGCACACAACCAGACTGTCGCCAGTGGCGACAAGATTTTAAACGACTGTCGCAATCAATTATTTTTGGTCGCAATTGCGACCATTTTAGTCACAGTCTGGAGCCCTGAAAATAGCTATTTCTTCTGTTATAGCACTGCCAAATTGATGAAATTTTGTATGTTGCATCAAAATGTTCTTTTGTAAATGAATATTAAGTTTTGTTAAGTTTAAAAATTGTGCTCACAAGATATAGGTCAATTAGCCATAACAGGCCACATGCAAAATCGGCTAATATCTTCTGAACGATTTGACATATCAAAATTCTTTTGATAATATGTCAGGAATGTCTGCAGATAATGTATACAAAGGACAAACAGCCTAAGACGAGTTCGAAAAAGTAGGTTTTTCAATCAAATCAAAATGGTAGGTTTTTTTGTGGAAATGGAAATTCATGTAACCAAATGATATGGAGGCACTGATGGATTCACAGAAATATATATATTTATATGTATATATATATATATATATTTATCATATACAATTCCGGAGTTAATTGAACTGCTTTGAGCACAGTAAAGTGCTCAAAGTTATAGCAACTCTAGCTATAACATAAGTTATAGCAACTCTAGCTTCAGAAATGAATGAAACTTGGCATATAAACTCAGATTGTTCTCTTGTCTATGTGTACAAAGTTTTGTTAAGTTTGAAAATTTTGCTCACAGGATACAAGCTAATTCATCATTGTAAGCCATGCCACAAAATATATTTGCTTATATCTTCGAAACGATTTGACGTATCAAAATTATTTTGATAACTTTTTGTCAGGAGGGTCTGTAGATTATGTATGCCTTATGTAAGTTGTGTGCAAATTGGGAAAACGGCCTAGGACGAGTTCGGAAAAGTAGATTTTCAAAAAAATATTCATGATAAAAAAGTTTTCTTGCAGGAATGGAATTCCATGTGACCATATCATTGGAGAGTACTGGTGGATTCAGAGAAGCTACACAATTTTATTGTAGTTTATACCGTTCCGGAGTTATTAGCAGAAAACGAACTAGCTAATTATAGTGCCACCGTGTGGCTGATTGTCACAAAATTTGATATGCTGCTTTGAGTTGACACCCTGCTTGTGTATAGTCATTTCCATAAGCCTTGTCCATTCCCAATACGAGTTATAAGGTGCTGAAATTTGATTGGCCATTGGCGGCTATTTTTGTTCATTTGTCAAATCTATTTTTTATGAATATTTTAGCATTTGAACCAAAGAAGATGCATATTTTAAACTTTGTCGCTCAAACTGCTGCGAAGTTAGAACAGTTTTTTAGTTGTAGTGCCCCTTAGGGGCAGAATTGTATGAAACTTTTCTGACATCTAAATGTCCTATTGACTAGGTATATAGAGTTTGTTTATGTTTGTAATTTGCATTGAGTAAATATTGATCAATAACTCAAATCGCGTTAAACCGAAGGAATTGTATCGCTGATATCTTCGGAACGAACTGAGGTATCAAAATTCTTTTGATAACTTTTTGTTTGGGGGGGTTGTAGTCTGAAGATGATGTATTCCAAATTTCACCACCTACTGGCCGATCGGGGTAAGAACATGTGTATGTCTAAGCTGTGTGACTACTACCATTCCCCAAAGTTTCATGTCTCTAGGTCTTACGGATAGCCTCAAAGCAACTAAAACAATGTTAAAGTGCCTTAATTTTGAGAAACATCAGGTGAGGTATCACAGATATGGTATTTTTTACATTCCTGACTGTTATAGCACCACCAAGAGACATAGGTATCCAATTGTGTCCTCAGAATGACCCCATATATAAGAGTCTCAAATTTTGTGAAAATATCTCTTTCCGTTCAAGAGTTATAACTGTTTAAGTAAAAGTGGCCACGGTCACTACTTAAGTTTTGCGTAGCTTTGCAACGTTGAATCGAAAGTTAAAACTTTTTTTGATAATTATTAATAATGGGACTCCAGAGAATTATTCTGCACTGGTTTGGTTCCAGTCGGGTGAACGGACTAGGACTAGTTCAAATAGTGGCTGAAAGATGTTTTTGTTGATGGCGGCCATGTTTTGGTTAAGTGACTGTACTCATAGACCTTGATGGCACTTGATTGCAAAATTTCAAGTCAATCGGCCCAACTGTTCCATAGTTAGAGCCATTTTAACGTTTTTTACTATTATAGCACCACCAAGAGGTGGAGATGCACAATTGTTTTAGGGTGTCCTTAAAAAGACTCCATACATATGTGTACCACATTTGGTGACAATATCTGATTCTGTTCAAGAGTTATAACCATTTTAAAGTGGCCACGCCCAGTACGAACGTTTTGGCATATCGTTTGATGATAAATCAAAATTAAAAAATTCCTTTGATAACTTTTCATTTTGGGAATCCAGAGAATCTTTCTGCACTGGTTTGGTTCTGATCAGGCAAATGGCCTAGGACTAGTTTGAAAAAGTAGTTTTTTTTAAATAATCTCAAGTATTTATTGAACATTTTGTTTCACACCAATGGTACTTGAGGCAAAGTTGTTCAGATCTACAATATAGTATGAATAACATGTTTCTCTGTGAAACACAGCAGAACATACAATCATTTACATGCATGTAAAATGCGATAGCGCCTCCTGGTGGCCAATGTTTTTTTTTTTTTTTCACATTTTGCACAGACCTCTTGGGCCAAGAGACAAATAGGCCTATCAGGTTTCGTTCTGATTGGCCTTATTAACCCTATATAATAGCTGCTGAAATCTGAAAGGTTGATGGCGGCCATGTTTTTCAAGATATGCAACTGTCGATTGATGGCACCTTGGACAAGGACACTTCATGCTAAATTTCAAGTCGATTGGACCAACGGTTCCACAGTTAGAGCCATTTATTATTTTTAAATTATTATAGCGCTAACAAGAGGCAGAGGCGTGCAATTGTTTTTGTGTCCTTAGAATGACTCCATATATAAGTGTACAAAATCTGGTGATATCTCAATTTGTTTAAAAGTTATAACCGTTTGTGTAAAGTGGCCATGCCCACTATGTACGTTTTGGTGTACCATTTGACGATAAATCTAAATTTCTAAATTCCTTTGATAACTTTTCATATTGGGACTCTGCTGAATCTTTCTGCACTGGTTTGGTTCCGATTGGGCAAAAGGCCTATGACGAGTTTTTATGAATTTTTTCAAACAATCCAAAATAGCAGGAAAACAAAGGGGCGGAGCCAAAAACAGCCAGATGTTATCATGGAATCACAGGAAAAATAAATTTGTTTCTAGCCCTTACGGCCCAAGAGTTATGGCCCAAAATTGTATTTGTTTTGTTTTGTTCACTATAGTGCCGATTGAGCCGATTCAATGCGTACGGCGAGCCAGCTGGAGTACTACCATTACTGAAAGTTTCAAGTCTCTAGGCCTTACGGTAAGGTCTGCACGATCAGTTTTAGGGCAGAATAATAATAATAATAACAAATATAGCTGCAAGCAGCAATTATTGGGTCCAAGCACAAGAATGGCAAAAATTGCATTTTTGTGAAGATTTTAGGCAAACTGCTCGAAAAGCAATGAACAGAATAACTTTTAATGTAATATACATTGTTCTTGGCATGATCCAAGGAGTCTATCAATGAAAATAGACTAAAATTATAAAAAGTTATTAGCATTTTTAGAAACTTCATTATGATTTGATTACAAAATAAGTCTTGATGCAGCATGATACATCTTATCGTATTTCAATTATTTTATCAAAATACGCACACTGTGAACTCTTTTTTTCATTTCATAATACAATTGATAAAACATTTAAATACAATAAATTAAAACTGAAATAAATTCCTTACAAAATGTTACAAATGTTTTCTTCTTTAGTTGTCATATGAACAATTAGACAGTAAGTATACTGAATAGCTAGTTTAGCCTGTTAACTGGCACCGTCCCATTTATGGAACATTTTTCTGCTTTTTGTAGTGTTTTTTTTTAATGTTTATTGGACTATATTACCTTCATATCTTGACAAACCTTATATTGTTTGAAAGCTACAAGTCCCTAGCTTTGAAATATGCCCCCTGTTTTGCGATCTGAATGACGTCTTTACAGTAATGCATTAAAATACTGAAAGAGTGGATTTTAAAACATGCAACATGTGAGCGGTATTACTTATCTTTTAAATCTTCTGGTCATGATCCGATCAGATGATGGCAGGAAATTCAAGCATACAATCCATGGTAAATGTCCCGATTGAAAGTAGACTCAACTATTTTATCCAAAACAGCGAAAATTGAGAAAAATAAAATGACTGATCATCCTTTGCTTGCATCATTATGTAAATTAAAATGTCTATTATCAATAAAATATTGATTATAAAACTTATTTTATCAATCAGCATCAAGGTCTTGAGGTCTCCGCTATTCTGGCGAAACTTCCGCATTGTTTGAGCCCACCCACGAGTCTCTCTGTGATTCACAGCCAGAGCTGTCAATCAAACCAGATGAAAGGCTCCATGGCCTCTCCAAAATGTGCATTGGCTTTTTCAGTCAATAGATCCAGCCAATGGCTCGCTAGTCAAGATTTAATTGACAGGTCATGTAGCCATTGGTATGATGTTTCTATGGTTACAGGGGTTGGCCTTGCTCATTCTAGAACAGTGACGTCATCCTAGTGTTTGTTTGGATAGAGAACCTAAGGCCACCAATTACGCTCTGATCTTTCTTCTTTTTCTGATGACCGATCAGAAATCTAACATTTTCGCTGCTTTTTTCAATGGACCTATGCAAAAACAGTACAATCTAGCTAGATTTGTGTACTTTGGAATAAGTTCCATGCAGTTTTGAGGAGGAATAAATGCTAAACCGGCAGGAGCACATATTCTTTGTTTGGACACATAGCAGCTATAGGACTAAGGCTACATGTACATGTGCTGATCAGTGTGAATGAATGGGCTCTTTGGATCATTTATTATTTTATTTAGTTGTGTAAACAAACTATTATATAATTTATGGCAGAAAAATATGATATGTTTGTTAGAAATGTGAATAATTACTGGCTTCCACTGCTAACAATTCTTACACTAACCATGCATTATAAATGTAATTATAATAATTATAATCTGTAATTAATTTTATATAATGTTTTGCAATAAAATAATGTGTCCTCATATGTGTTTGTGTTTCTGAAATTAGTTTTTCAAAAAAATTCTGAAATTACTTTTGTTCACCAACGGAGTTCTGATTTCATCCTGTGGCCACTTTTGGTACTGCATCTAGAGGCTTTTTAGAATGACAGGCATTTAAATCTGAGTATGTCACTCTTGGAACAATGGAGCTTTGACGTAATCTTGTGACCACATCTGGTACTGCGTCTACAATAATTCTAAGAAATTTGGCGTTTTATAACTTATTTATTGACATTTGGGACACAAATTTTCTGTAATTTTTTTGGCCACCACATATATTTTTATAATATTTTTTAAATGAAATTTTAGTGCAATATATTTTCATTTCAATAAACAAACTTCTATAACTTTTTTTTTTAATTAACTGATTTCACTTGCACAATAATCTCCCAAGTGTCTTCTTTAAAAAGAGACCAAAATTAGGTCTCTAGTCCCAAGCATTCAAAGTTGAAAATGTAATTTTCTGGTAAATGCTAAAAAGGGGAGGGACAGTTAAGGGGATAGTATAAGAACATTTGTTATTTTGAAATCAAAGATGACTGAGAGTAAAGAAATGCATTGAAGTGAGTCAGATGTTCATTTATTAACTGTTCTGGGCTGTGTTTCCCAAAAGCATTGTTAGTGTAAGCTGATCGTAGGTACCATAGGCACCAATGGTCTTTACGAGCAACTTGAGCTAACAATTCTTTTGGGAATTTGGAGTGATTCCATTAATTCAGTTGAATGATTTATCAGACTGAATCAACATCCAAGTTTGTGACTAAGAGTGAATTATTCAAAGAGGCGATGCTATAGAGTAATTTTTTTTAAAATTTTAGTAAATTTAGTGGAATGAGTGAAAATGACAACAAGAAAGAAGTGTTTTTTGGTATTATTTAGAGGTACATGTATTTTTGGTGTTACATTCAGTTTAGACTGCAAACTCACAAAAACTTTTGATTAGAATGGTCTGAAGATGATCTGTGCAAAATTTGGTGAAAATTTGATTATCGCTATGGGAGGAGTTAGAAAAAGTAGGTTTTCAATTAAATTAATAATGGCCGACAGAACTTTTGGCCAACCATGACAAATGTGGTATCTTTGAACTCGGCTTGACCCAAGGAATCTATCAAGACCAGTGTCATAAAAATAGGCTAAAATTATCAAAATATTAGCATTTATATATATTTAGTTATATTTTTTGACCACAAGCTAGTGCTGTCCTGAAAACTTATAGAGCGCCTTCAGGGCATTATGCCGATGACACACACCGAGTTTCGTAATGATACGCCAATGCGTTTGTAAAATACAGCATTTTACAACAAAATTCAAAATGGCCGACATAGGCAAAATTAGTATCATTCGACATGGTATGCCCCACAGAATCTAAAGATTCCAGTTCTGTGATTTTAGGACAAACTGTTCAGAAAAATAGGCATTTTTTTATATCTCCTGACCTGCAGGGGGCACTGTGCCGAAATATTGCAGGTCACCTCAGGGCATGATGGCTATGACACATACCAAGTTTCGTCACAATCCGTCAAAGCGTTGTGGAGATACAGCCTCAAATTCAGTTTTCCGTGTTCTTTGTTGAATTTGTTGAAGCGCCATTCAAAAAAGGTTTAATCTATCAAAATACTTTTAATAAATTTTTGTCTTGAGTATCTTCAGATGACGCACGCCAATTATAGTGCAAATCAGATGTACGGCATAGGACGAGTTCGATAAAGTAGGTTTTGCGGAAAATCTAGAGAAATCTAAACTTTCGATTCGACATGAGCTCAGGAATCGGGATAAAATAATTTTGTCTCTAGGACATACGGTTCAAAAGTTATTAGCATAAACATTAGTGAAACTTTGAACCGTTGGTGGCACTAGAGGGTTTGAGATAAAGACTCCAAATTTGCCAAGACTGTCCTCTACCTGTGTGCAATATTTCATAACTTTCCTGCGAACGGTTGTATGGGCTACCATAGGAACCATATACAGAATAATAATAATAAATATAGCTGCAAGCAGCGAAGACGGGCCCAAGCACCATGGGTCCATTTCCACTCGGTGGCTTTCGGAAAACAAAGCATGATGGACACAGCAACAACTCAACATTAATGTAAACTTGGACCCTAAACATACAATGTGTATTAGATATATGCCACCATTCCAGTTTGACTACAACTTCATATAATTTAATCCATTGCCATGATAACAATATTAAAGCTATCAAGCATCCCTTCAAAATGTTCCATCAGCAGTGTCTAAACAATTTAAGCAATCTGGGTAAATGTAAGAGAACTTTTTTCAAAGTCTGTTGTAAGTGCCACACTTCCTGCTGCCAGTTGGTGGCGCTATGACCATGACCCACATTAGCTACGTCCATATGATTAGCCCCCAAGAAAAAACACACAGCTCAATTTTGATCTAAATCACACAATGAACGCATAGGAAATGAGACACTTTCTGTTTGCCTATTTTTGCCATTAATTTAGTGAATCGCCATGGCAACACCGTTCGATATTTAAAAATCTGTTCACAATTTAGCATCTTCGATGTCTTGGCATAATGTTGTCTAAATGTGGTGACAGTCTCATGAATCACCATTCAGAGAATCTATCTATCTATCTATCTATATCAATTTTTTATTGTAATTTTAAATTTTTTGCTAACTGATTAATTTAACATTTTTGCTATAATTTAATATAATTATTTATTGAAAAAATATGTAGATCTAAAGATTTTGCAATGAAATTATTTACCATTTGTATTTATCCATAAACTGGCTTTAAATGAAATTAACGATTGTAATTCATGGCATTAGATGTTAAGGTAGTCTAAGTAGATTTAAATATGAGCACTGAAGTCATTTAGGTATGTAATTTCATTGCAATTCTGTTGTTGCATTTTTTTTCTCTGTGCACTGTCAAAATAAATTTGAAGTATATTACATTTGAGTCTGCATTCATTATTCATACGCACCACTGTTTAAATAGCCTCTAAATTAATGTTGGGCAAATGAGGACATAAATTAGTTTAGAATACTGCAAGTTCACACTGACCACACCCACAAGAACAAATAAATCAATCTGATTGGCTGATGAATCTGACAAACTGACTTTAGATGCCTATTCATCTGCACTGTTGAGGGATTCTGAAGGCATGACGGTAGAGATGGACGATACCACTTATTTACTTTTTGATCCGATACCAAGTACTTTTAGGCCAATATCGCCGATATCGATACCAAAACCGATACCTCTATTAAACTGAATTTTTACAAATTCTTTGGATAAAATTAGTAACTTTATTATTATTTAATATTTTTATATATATTTATGGGCCTAAACAGAAAATTATTAGGCTGTTTGTTAACCCTTAAAAAATTTGTTAGTATAAGCCACATATAAAACCTCAAAATGAACCATAGATATTATTATATGGTTACTATTACTAAAACCAAGTTACCATATGGATACTACAGTAATGTTGTAGTAAAACCATGGTTAATTGTATCAAAACCTTGATTACTGACAAAAAAATAAAAAATAAATATGGTTACTACAGTCCTGGTTACTAATTCAATATTACTACAGTAAAGCCATGGTAAGTTTTCATAAGGGTATTATTTATTAACAAGGATTAAAGATCATTATCAATGTTTTAACAACTCTGAATTTAAATAAACCTGTAAAAATTGTCAAACAAGGCCAATATAATACGTCACGTCTAGGTTTGTCATTACTTAGTGTGTATAACTCCAGATACTGTTTTTCTGTCATTACCTCAGGAAAGCACTGCTCCCTCTTTGAACAAGCGCTGTGACTGAAAGGGTAAATGCTGTCTGACTGCTGGTATATTTTAGCATTTCTGCGCATCAAGATGAGCGGAAGAAAATATAGTTCCGGTGTCATGCAACAATTCACTCATTTAATTCTTTTTTCCACTTCGAAGCTTATGAGATGCATGAATATTCATGTAATCTAAATAATAAGTGTGTCATAATTTTGTGTCATTCTCAGCACACAGGGTGAAGATGTGCAGTAGCAAATAATAAAGTATAGGCAATGTAAAGTATATGTAAAATATGTAAGTTAGATAGGTCTATGTGTAATTTGTTTATATATTTATAGCACCATGGTCCTGTGAGGCACGACATTTCGTTCCCTTGAATGTCTCTACATATAGCGGAATGACAATAAAGCAACTTGACTTGATTTCTAGTCTTACACTGAGGGGTCGTTCACATTGAGCACGTTTGTGTCCTTCGCGCTGTTTTAAAAATGATTTCAACATAAACGTGCGCTAGACAGACATCTTTGACAGCTTGTTCGTGTTTTTAGATGCCATGTCAAGTTAAAAAGATCTTAAACTGTTAAACGTCTCGAGTCAAGACACATACGTTTTGCTCTTTTGTGGCGCTGCGTGTAATTTTAGTGCAAAAAATAAACGCATTAAAGCATGTGAACGGCATGTAAAATGATTTCAAACACTGCGCTGAAATAAAAAAATATATATTTTGAATATTAGCTAATATATAGGACTATGTGATTACACAAACACCGTCAACACAAGTCACGCCAGCTTCTAGCAGAATGAAAACTAATAAACGTATTCAGAGCTGAATACGGTGGCTGTTCACTTGCAAAAAACTTGGAATAATTTCACGGCTCCCAAAAGCTGTCTTGTTAAATATAAAGAAATGAATACGTCTGCCACTGTATGTCAGTGGATGGGTGTTACACTTTAAAAATAAAATGCAATAAAAGATGCGTGGAGATGAGAGTAGCGGAAACACAGACATATTTATTGACCGTTCTATATTTGAAAAAATAAATAAATAAACCCAGCAACCTCCGAAGTTCAGACAGTGACGACCACAAACTCTCTGCTTCAGCAGCGGGAATTTGCACGAGAATATCAGTGATCAAAATGGCACAGCTCACGAACACCCATCGCACAACCCAGCCATGAAACACTCGGTTTATAAAGGAAGGAAACACACTGCGTGCCGCTGCTCTCCATTAACAATCAGATCACCTGGTTACCCCACACCTGAGAGCGATTAAGAGAGAGAGAGAGAGAGAGAGAGAGAGAGAGAGATAAAGACAAAACACACGCTCTACACACACACAAAAAATACGGCCGAGAAAGCAATCATAATGAGGGACATATTTAGCTTTTCTATTTCCTGGAAAAGAGCGCGAGCTGCAGAAAAAACTGCTGACACTAAACGACATTGATAATAGCCAAAACAAACATTTATCATAAATTCAAAATAACACATTCCAGTGCCGGATCAGCAATCAAAACATATACAGATCACAGGAAACAAACTCCAACTCAAGAACTGGAGATGTTTAACACATTAAATGAGAAATATAGTTAACTGAAGAATGTAGTTACACATACTTCATATACGTACTGTACGAAACAGGGATCCCTTTTAGACAGCACACCAAAAAACTTCTTTTGGGAATCATTCATGGAGCCTGGATGCCCTCTATTGGACATTTCTTGTAATTGCCACTCATTAAATATACACATTATGACAGTTTTCTATTATTTTTACATTTCAGTTGATATTTTTATTATATTTTATTTAGATAAAAATTAAGACACATGTTTATTAACAATAAACTTTAAAAACCAAGCTTGCCAAATACCTCAAAACATGTGAATATGCACAAAAAGGAATGATGACATTTAATGCATTGCCATGGCAACAGTATTTAAGATATCAAGAATCCCTTCAAAATTTTAGATCTGCACTGTCTTGACATTATTCTAAAAAAAATTGAAGCAATTCAGGTTAACATAATAGGGATACTTCAAAGTCTGTTAAAAGTGACACACTTCCTTCCGCCAGTTGGTGGCGCTATGGCCGTGACCCACAATAGCCACATCAATGTGATCAGCCTGCAAGGACAAACATTTGTCTCAATTTTGATGTTTTTCATTTTCTGCACGCAGAAGATATGAGACATTTCCTTATTCCATTTTTTTTTATGTTATTTTATCACTTTGCCATGGCAACACCATTCGATATATCAAAAATCCTTTCGCAATTTAGTATCGTCAATGTCTTGGCATGATGTCGCCCACATTTGGTACCTGTAACATAAAATACCTGGGAGGAGTATATCAAATTCCTGAGCATGCATTTTTCAAACAATCCAAAATGGCCAACTTCCTTTTGGGCAGAGCTTATGACTGTCAGAATGAAAGTTGTCCAGCTTGATGAGATCTAAATGTGTACAAAGTTTGGTGACTGTAGCTCAAAAGGGATGTGCTACATAGCCCCCCGAACATGCCCATGTTCTAGGTGGTGCCGCAGAGCCCCTCCCGCACCCACCCCCACCTGTAACTCTGTCACACCCTAATGGCCAGCGACTCTGATGTGTGTGCAAAATTTCAAGAGTTTTCACGCATTTTCTGTACCCCAAAGTACTGAAAACTTTGAAAAGAATAATAATAATAAAAATAATAATCCTTAGAAGAACAATAGGGCCTCCGCACTTTCAGTGCTTGGGCCCTAATAATAATAATAATAATAATAATAATAATAATAATAATCCTTAGAAGAACAACAGGGCTTCGCAATTTCAGTGCTTGGGCCCTAATAATCCTTAGAAGAACAATAGGACCTCCGCACTTTCAGTGCTTGGGCCATAATAATCCTTAGAAGAACAATAGGGCCTCGCACTTTCAGAACGCCCTAATAAAAAGAACACTAACAAACACAATAGGTGCCTATGCACCTTCAGTGCTTGGCCCCTAATAATAATAAAAAGAACACTAACAGAAACAATAGCTGCCTACGCACCTTCGGTGCTTGGCCCCTAAAAAGAAGAAAATCAGTACAATTACAATAGGGTTCCAGCAGCTTCAATGCTTGGCCCCCTAAAAAGAACACTAACAAACACAATAGGTGCCTATGCACCTTCGGTGCTTGGCCCCTAAAAAGAACACTAACAGAAACAATAGCTGCCTACGCACCTTCACTGCTTGGCCCCCTAAAAAGAAGAAAATCAGTACAATTACAATAGGGTTCCAGCAGCTTCAATGCTTGGCCCCCTAAAGAGAACACTAACAGAAACCAATACAATAGGGTTTCAGCCCTTTGGGCTTGAACCCCTAAATATAGCTGCAAGCAGCAATTATTGGGGTTCAAGCCGCTTAGGGCCTATAAGTGCATATGAATAATCATGAAATACAAAAATTAACAACTGGTTAACAATAGACAAGTTCTGTTGTACAAAGTTCCCTGTATGTTATGATAACGGACTGGTATTGTCACAGAATGTGATGTTTTGGAGATGAATGAGGGAATTGTATTTTTTTTGGTTGCCATGATGTAACTATTATCAGAATGAAAGTCTTGTCATTATGTTGTGTTACATGAAACTTGAATATGGGATATTTCTACTTGATATCTTTGATGTTTGATCATAAAGGCATTTCATTGCATGATGGTCATAATATTATATAATATAGCCCCAAGCTGCAATCATCGGGGGCTAAGCACACCTTATTCACAGTAGCACCATATTTGGTTTTTGACAGGATGAAAATGAGAGGTGAGGGACAAACTAAAATTTTCTTCAATGGGTTGTGCTGTTTAAAGTATTTTTTATCATTTTGTGGACAAAACATTGAAAAAATATTCTTTCAAAAAAATAGATTAAAAATAAATATTAATAAAAAAATTAAAAAAAAATCAGTAGACAACAAACTCCACAAAGCACATGTTGTGAATATTAGATGTGATCTAAGACCTTTATAGGTCCAAAGAGATCTAATCATTTACACTTATATGCACTTTTATGTTTATATTTGATATACAATGATACATAGTAGCCTAATAAAAGGCATTTATTAAAACCTTCATATATTTTAACTTAAACATTTGTTTGCCAATGAACAAGGTTCACAACTTAATTTTTGGAACCCAGTAGAACATTGCATAATACTAAAATATTACTGTGGGACCTAGTATGGAAGTATTGTCATCATAAAAAGTGATAAACACTAACCTCTTTAAAGCACAATAAAATAAATGACAGAAAATAAACATTAGTTCTCTATCAAAACACTCAATACTATTAAATTATATAATTCACCTGATAATATTAATTTACTTTTATATGTTAAAGCATTGTTAATCATTTTAATAGTATTACATTATTAATTAGAATAAATGTATCTGACTTTTCAGTTTTATTTTAACTATAACTAGAGTTTGCTGGTCCATGAAATATCTTCTGTGAGAGTGCAGATGTCACCCAGATAGCACACGTACATCTCAGAGATGTCTGTTTTAGATATTTTCATCTGGAAAGCATCACAATCTAATTAACATCTGCTAAACATCTTAAAACGATCAGATTTACAAACATTCTAAATCATAAACGTCTCAAAGACATTTGCTTAATGTCTTATTGACATCCGAGACACACTTATTGACCTACATCTTATAGACATATTAGAGATGAGCAAACAACCTAAAAAAACAGATGTACGTCTTCCAGATGTAAACACACACATCAAATAGATGTCTGGGTGATGTATGTGCGCTATCAGGGCAGCTTCTCCTATCTTCGTTTTCCTAAATTTAAGGTCATATAAAGTCTTAAATATTTTAAATGATACAACAAATGTCTTAATTTTCATTTAAATAGATTTTAAATTTGGAGGCGGAACGACAGGCATTGTGATATAACCTAATGTGATTATCAAACTTCAAAAGAATATGATTTTATTAAATAAATGCATGCGCTGCATCCTTCAGAGTGAAAACGCGGCACTGTTGTATTTCACCCAGCACATGGGGGCTTGTGAGTGTTTCCAGCTGTTGCAGAGCAGTTCGCAATCATTAGGCCATATCAGAAATTTATGACAAGCGATCACTAATGATCAACTGTTGATGATAATGATATAGTGTTGATGAAATATAACAATGTGTACTTAATTTTTTTTTATTGTAATACGCTGTAAATCACAGGTGTCAAACTCCAGGAACAAAAGTTCCTGGAGGGCCACAGTCCAGCAGAGTTTAGCTCTAACCCTAATTAAACACACCTGAAGCAGCTAATTAATGTCTTCAGGAGTGCTTGAAGATTACAAGGAGGCATGTTAGTACAAGGCTGGAGCTAAACTCTGCAGGGCTGTGGCCCTCCAGGAACTGAGTTTGACACCCCAGATCATTGTAGGAGTGCACATTTTATTTCCCTTTTCTGTTTGAATGAGCAGCTGGAAGCAGTGAAGCGCAAACATTTCAAAATAAGAGTCCCAGTGTATTTCAGCCTTTAAAGTTAAAAGTTCAGCACTATAAATCAAATCTTTTATCTTTTCTTTTTTATCCCTAGTTATTGGTATTTTGGTTGCACCATAAACTGCATCTGGAATTTAATTAAATTTGGACTATTTTAGCCTCTGTCTGGCGCTCCCCATCACAGGAAGGAAAGACGAAGTACATTAATATAGGCTACTAATTTTACAAACTATTTGCAGATTAATTGCTTTTCTTTCAATACATTATTGTATCAGCAAAATCCAATATCTGTCAACCTCTAATTTGTATTTATTTATATAATGGTATATTATACCAATTTTAATGTGATATAATTGTGGAAAACATGCTTGAGTATTCTAAACTTGCATTCAGCCTACCCTGTTTTACTGATAAGCAAAGTTAAGGCCATGTTGAATGTGTGCCCCTGCCTGTTTAAGTAACAGTCTGTGATACATTATTTATTTTTGAGATTGTGTGGGTTTGTTTTTGAATGGGGATACAGTATCAATTTTATTTGTTCAGGTCTTGAAAAAGGTCTTACATTTTATTTTAAAAACTCTGCAGCAACCCAGCTATCAAGCATCTCATATGCGCTGGTCCATTTGTTTACTCTGGTAGAATAAGTATCACATGCTTGAAATTTGTCTGACGAGATGTCAGGTGTGCACACTCAATAAACAACAGCCAATGAAATAGAGAGCACAAGAGGAGTGAAAGACATTGGGAACTATTACTCAAATCACGTTAAATCGAAATCGTTAATATCTTCGGAACAATTTTATGTATCAAAATTGTTTTGATAACTTTTTGTCAGGGGGTGACACCTACCATGTAGATGATGTATACCAAATTTTGTGTCGAACAGACTAACGATCTAGGAGTTAGAAAAAGTAGGTTTTTCAAAAAATTCCAAATGCCGGATAAAAATTATAGACGGAAACAAAATCTCAGATATACATTTTGTAGGGCTTGACTCAAGGACTCAGAGGAAAACATTATTTTTGGATTATGGTTCAGGAGTTATGGCCCAAAATGCGTTTACCTTTGTTATAGCACCACCTATTGGCTGATCGAGGTAAAAACATGTGTATGTCATAAGTTGTGAAAGTACTACCATTCCCCAAATTTCATGTCTCTAGGCCTTACGGTTTGGTCTGCACTATCAGTTTTTGGGAAGAATAATAATAACAAAAATCCTGACAAATACAATAGGGATTCAGCCCTTTGGGCTTGAACCTTTAAAAATCCTAACGGATACAATAGGGTTCCAGTTCCTTCGGTGCTTGGCCCCCTAATAAAAATCCTGACAAAAACAATAGGATTTCTAGCCCTTCAGGCTTGATCCCCTAAAAATCAATACAAATACAATAGGGTTCCAGCAGCTTCGCTTATAAAATATTCCATGCGTATTAAAGGAGCATGTCACTGTTATTGAAACATGCCTGACATGCAACAGGGACGCAATTAATGCACGAAAGAACATACAGTAAGTCCATATTTCTGTTCTTCTAATTCATTACACACAGTCCATTTAAACTACCAACTTATGAATGTGCTGTTTTTGTTTATATAGCTGGTGCTTGACAGGGAATGGACTATATAATAGGACACAGACGGTGCCGAAGAAGAACCTCAGAATTAAATTGCACTTGACCCAGCCTATTAGCACCTAGACTTAGCGTGCGCTTGCAAGAAAATACCAAAACTTACTGGCCATGCCCATTGACTTTGCATGTATAACTGTCATGTGTATTTTGTTGATTCATGTCTTTTATTTTGAAAAGTTTAGTTCCTGTTTCATGTCATGTGATTTCATGTTTTCCCTCCATGTTCATGTGTCATGTTTTCATTGGTTTATTGTTTAATTAGCTTGTTATCAGTTCTGTTTGTTCATTGGTTTATGTTCTCCCATGTCTTGTATTTAAGCCCTCATGTTTGCCATTGTCGATTGTCAAGTATTGAATGTTGAATGTATGTGGATGTGTTTTGTGCTAGCCAAGTCAAGCCAGGTTATGTTTATGTCAAGTCAAGTTTTAAGTCATAGTCAAGTTCATGTTTATGTTTCATGTTTCACGTTTGTAGTTAGGGTTATAGGTTATCACGTTTGTAAACAAACTGCACTTGGGTTCTCTACACTTTGTCATCATCTTCGTCATCATCATTGCCATTGCCAGCAGTGCCAGCATCGTTACAGAATACTTGACCAAAACTATGAACCCAGCAATTCGACTCATACGGCTACGTCAGGGGAATAGTCCCCTGGAGGAGTACGTAGAGGACTTTTGAGCTCTGGCCAGCCAGGTGAACTTTAATGAAGTCGCCCTCAAAGACATTTTTTGCTTTGGTCTGAGTGAGCCGATCTCCTCCTTGATGCCTGGCGGTCGCAGTTCCCTGAGCCAATGCCTGTAGCCTCGACCGTCCCTGAGCCAATGCCTGTAGCCTCGACCATCCCTGAGTCAATGCCTGTAGCCTCAACCGTCCCTGAGCCAATGCCTGTAGCCTCGACCGTCCCAGAGCCAATGCCTGTAGCCTCGACCGTCCCAGAGCCAATGCCTGTAGCCTCGACCATCCCCGTAACCACACTCCCAGCTGTCCGGAAAAGGAGAAGGAAAAGGACATCTTTTCCCCAGTCTCTGCCCATGTTTACGACCACGGAGGTTGTTCCAGAGTCTCTGCCAGTGTTCATGACCACAGAGGTCATTCCAGAGTCTCTGCCCATGCTCACGACCATGGAGGTCGTTTCCCAGTTATCCAAGACTCTTAGCCTCGAGCCTCCCATGGCTCCGCATTCCACGGCACTGCCCCTCGAGCCTCCCACGGCTCCGCCTTCCACAGCACTGCTCCTCGAGCCTCCCAGGGCTCCGCCTTCCACGGCTTCGCCCCTCGAGCCTCCCACGGCTCTGCCTTCCATGGCTTTTCCCCACATCATGGCCGCCGAGCCAGAGTTCCACGACAAGGCTGCCACCGAGCCAGAGTTCCACGTCATGGCCGCCAAGCCAGAGTTCCACGTCATGGCCGCCAAGCCAGAGTTCCACGTCATGGCCACCAAGCCAGAGTTTCACATCATGGCCACCAAGCCAGAGTTCCTCATCATGGTCGCTGAGCTAGAGCCATCTTTTGCCCCGAATCATCAGCCTGCTCCATGCCATGTCACAACTACGCCTCAGCCTGCTCCATGCCACATCACAGCAACGCCTCAGCCTGCCCAATGCCACGTCACAGCCACACCTGAGCAGTTGGACCTGGAGATGGTTCCCACCCTTATACCCACCCTTAGTTCTCCTGAGCAGGCAAGTGGAACTTTCAGCCCTCCGACCCCGCCTGGACCCTCCGGGCCCTGGACTTCACCTTGGCCTGTCGGTCCCTCGACATCGCCTCAGCTCGGTGTTCCCTCGGCTCCACTGCTGTCCTTCAGCCTGTCGGCTTTGCCGGGGTCCCTCGTCCCTCCGGCTCCTCCTTGGTCTGTCGGTCACCTGGCTCCGCTTTGGCTCTCCGATCCTCTGGCTGCGCCTCGTCCCTCCGATCTGTCAGCTCCACCGGGGACCTCCTTCCCTACAGCTCCACCTTGGTCCTCAGTCCCACCGGCTCCACCTCAGTCTTCCGATCCCCCAGCTCCGCCTTGCTCCTCTGAGCCTCCAGCACCGCCTTGGTCCTCCCTGCCATCGGCTCCACCCTGGCCCTTTGAGTCTTCGGCTACTCTCCGGGCACCAAGTTCCATGGCTCCACCTCTTGAGCCTCTCACGGCTCCGCCTTCCATGGCTCCGCCCCTCGAGCCTCTCATGGCTCCACCCCCCATAGACTCTGCCCTGGTCCCATGCCCCTTGCCCTTTCTCGCCACGCCACGCCCCACGCCTCAAGACACCCCCCAGCTCCCTACAGAACTTTGAATTTATGTCATGTTTTACGTGTTTTGATTATGTGTTGGGGCGTCGGGAGCCGACCCTTAGTGGGGGGAATATGTCATGTGTATTTTGTTGATTCATGTCTTTTATTTTGAAAAGTTTAGTTCCTGTTTCATGTCATGTGATCCCTTGTCATGTGATTTCATGTTTTCCCTCCATGTTCATGTGTCATGTTTTCATTGGTTTATTGTTTAATTAGCTTGTTATCAGTTCTGTTTGTTCATTGGTTTATGTTCTCCCATGTCTTGTATTTAAGCCCTCATGTTTGCCTTTGTCGACTGTCAAGTATTGAATGTTGAATGTATGTGGATGTGTTTTGTGCTAGCCAAGTCAAGCCAGGTTATGTTTATGTCAAGTTTTAAGTCATAGTCAAGTTCATGTTTATGTTTTATGTTTCACATTTGTAGTTAGTGTTATAGGTTATCACGTTTGTAAATAAACTGCACTTGGGTTCTCTAAACTTCATCATCGTCTTCGTCATCATCATTGCCATTGCCAGCAGTGCCAGCATCATTACAATAACTTATGGCATAGTGCTACACTTAGTGCTTGCACTCTTAAAAGAGGGCCCTGTATCTCTTGTTTGTGACTGTGTGTCATGTTTAGGTGTAGTTAAGCACTCGACTCGTGAAAGCCTTGGCAGAATTAACATTGAGCTCTTTGTCAACCTGTGTTATCAACTTTAACATCTGTGAACTTAACTCCCTCCTGCACACGACCACAAAACAACACACACGTGCATGCACGCTGAGGGTCAATAACGCGCATGCACTCTGAGGGCCAATAACTCCACATAAACATGCCAGCGTGAAGGTGAAGTATGTGCAGCGGCGGATATTTGCAATGACATCCAAAAACATTCATTTCAGAAAACATCCCACTTCTGCATCGATCCTGCAGGAAATTAACTTTTGCTTGATGGATAAATGATGACAGACGTTGACTGTAGTGTTGCGAGTGGTCTAATTAAAAAATGTTAACTCAGGATAAGTCACTTTGCTTTTTTTCTCTGAGGTAAATGCAGATGTGAGGCGTTATCCTAAGCATCCACTGTGTTTTGTGAATGGGGGAACAGACATCGCCTCTAGTCACTCTATTGCTATACAGCACATTTGACTTTGCTCTCTGCATGTATCAATGGCCTGAATTTGCAGCCAAATATAGACACAATCAATTCAAACACAGACAAATATTCCTGCTCAGGGGTGATTTACTAAATGAGTGCATGTGTTACTTCAGTGCAAAAACCTGCATCTTATTCATTTACTAACTGCAGTCCGCTTTAACTAGGTGCAATCTGCAGTGATATAGCATTGTGCCATGAGTACTTAAATTAAAGAGATAGCTTTCTGGGATGCTGATTTTTTTAAATGCATAATTATATTGTTACTAGTACAAATGTCTATTCCTGATATCAACAATGAATTTATTCATTTTTAATAATTAATTACATTTATTTAGCGCTTTTCTAGACACTCAAAGCACACTACATAGTATAGGGGGAATCTCCTCACCCACCCCAAGTGTGCAGCATCCACCTGGATGATGCAATGGCAGCCACTGTGCACCAGTACACCCACCACACACCAGCTGTTGGTGGAGATGAAAGTACAGTGATGTAGCCAATTCATATATCAGGGATTATTAGGAAGCCTGGGATTTTTAATGATCACATTGAGTCAGAACCTCAATTTAACATCTCATCTGAAAGACAGTGCTTTTTACAGTATAGTGTCCCCATCACTATACTGAGGCATTAGGACCCACAAAGATTGCAGGGTGAGCACCCCCTGCTGGCCTCACTAACATCTCTTCCAGCAGCAACCATAGTTTACCCCAGCAGGTCTACCATCCATGTTCTTCAGTGGGTAACCAGGCAAGAGCTGCAGGCATATGAAATTACAACTAGTAATCAAATTACAACTAGTAAAAATGCACATGTTCGATATCTGTAATTTGGTTGCCACTAGTGGCAATGTTAATTATAGATATCTATAATGCGATTGTAAGAAAGCCTTTTAAGATATCTTTATTTACTCCTTCTTTTATTGGTATCTGAAATCCATCTCCAGATATCTGAAATACTAAATCAAACATGTTAAAATACATTTACAGATATCAAAAATTTGCATTTTTACTTTTACTAGTTGAAATTCCATTTTTTTATATCAAGAATGAGTATTTCCACGAGTAATTATATAATTTTTGGTATCAAATATTAAAACTTTTACTAGTGCAAACCTTATTACTTATTTTGAAAATTAACCACAATTCGTATAGTATTCACAGACTTCTTATAGATTAATTTATGTGGAAATACCACAGCTATTTAAAGTGACATCACTGCATCAGATCACATCAGTGTGTGTGTGTGTGTGTGTGTGTGTGTGTGTGTGTGTGTGTGAGATTCGGGTAGGGGAAATTAGAGTTTTAAAGTGGTTACTCATGCAGCTTTACACTCAATGCAAACACTGCTCACTGTCTATGTGTTTACGGAATACAGATGTGTGTGTGTATCACCTTCATAATGGGACACTTCCTGGGGGAAAGCAACAATGACATTAAACACGTCACACTTTAAACACGATCTACACACACTACTGCCCTGTCATAGATTAGGAGAGTACAGTTTGTATACCTCTCATGGCAAGTGTGTGTGTTCAGCCAGCTTTAGACACACACACACACACACACACACACACACACACACAAACACACACACACATGTTGGTACTCCTATCATTATGATGACTCTCCATAGATATAACGATTTTTATACTGTGCAAACTATATATTCTATCGCCTAATCCTACACCTACTCCTAAACCTAACCCTCATAGAAACCTTTTGGCATTTTTACATTTACCAAAAAACATTGTTTAGTATATTTTTAAGCCGTTTGAATTACAAAGACACTTGGGGTGTCCTCATAAACCACATTTATAGCATAATAACTTCAAATTACTAGTGCGTAACCTAAAAAAAATAATAAACCACAAAAACCAACTCTCTCTCTCTCTCTCTCTCTCTCTCTCACACACACACACACACACACACACACACACACACACAGGAAGTCAAAAGCATAATTATAGCCAGGATTTCCACAAAGAATGCAAATAGAAGTAGAGTTCCTTAGAAACATTCAATAAACTCCCAAATAAACACACATGCAAATGCCATGTAAATAAAAAACAATTGACCTTAGCACAGATGACCATCAGGTCAAAAACGCTGGCCTGCTTAGTGATATCATACAGTGACAATGGATGGTGACCTCCTCTTTAAGCTTCAAAAGGATGCAAAAGTATAATTCAGAAGTCTATTAAATTTTTCAGTGTGACTCATGCCTTCTTCTGAGGGCATACGATAAGGTTTGGTTAGAAACAAACCAAAATCTAATTTATTATTTAGTGAAAATCTTGACAGACCGTTGTTCTCCCTTGCACATTCATGAGAGTGCACGAAAGCAGCAGTTACGCTGCCCCCTCTCACAACATGGGGCGTTCAAGTGAAAACTCGCTTTTTGGGAAAAATTGGATCACCACAGAGATATTAACAACAGAAAACACAACACAGCTGCACACAAACCAGAGAACCAAACTTACAAAACATGTCTGAATAGTTTGAAGTTAAAGAGGACATGTGTAATGTTTTATCTTACAATTCCTTTGTTTCACCACCAGATGGCGACATTGTTCACCCCATCCATTCCCTTTAATTAAATCAATTACTGATAACACCTGTAATGAGTTACTCTTTCATGTTCAGCCCTATTTACACCCTGCCTGTCTATCTGTAGATCTCTGCTCAGTTCCAATGTACCCTGAACAGTTAAAGTTAGCTCTCTGCCTAAAACTTTGTGACCCATTTTTTCCCTTTGAGAGTTTTCTGTTTGGAATAATACCTCTTTGAGCTCTGCCTACCTTCCCTGAGTTTACATTTGTTCTTTGTTTAGGACTTGTTTGGATTATCTTTTGGATTGCCTCTCAAGGAGTACCTTTGTTTGGAATATATTTTTTGAATGCTTCCTTTTTTATTTCCCCTAGTAAAGCTCTCATTCTTTAACTCAAGTCTCTTCATTGCATCTTTCCTCTGCATTTGGGTTCAGCCTTCCCCAGTGGCAGGACACTCACACAGGAGACCTGGGTTCAATACCCAGTGAATCATTACAGTTTTATCTGATAAAGTCACCAAAATTCCCATTAATCCTTGGCTTTCCCTGGCTAGTGTTCCATAATCCCCAGATAGACTGGCCTTCTGGCAACATACTTAACTGGGGTCCTGCCTGTGATAATGTTTGTTTTTCTGCCTCTCCATTCCTCGAGTTTCCTGTCTATCCCGAGTTGAGTCCTAGCACGCCAATGGTGCCTATTTTCCTGAGCCGCTGGTAACCATCTCCAGACTGCTTCTGACCCCACTGAAATTACCAGGAGAGTCCTCTCCAAAGTTATCCCGAGTTCCCCCTGTCTATGCAGATCTGCTGGAGGTGTTCAGTAAGACACATGCCTCATCCCTGCCACCTCACAGACCTTATGATTAGCAATTTAATTGCTGCCTGGTACGTGCCCTCCCAGGGGGAGACTCTTTTCTCTTTCAGCACCAGCGAGAAAGGCCATGGACGACTGCATTCAAGAGGCCCTAGCTTCTGGATTCATACACTCCACCACCTCACCAGCAGGAGCCAGCTTCTTCGTCGTTGAGAAGAAGGATGGGGGTCTCTGGCCTTGCATCAACAACAGGGGCCTGAATAGGATCAACATCAAAAACCGATATCCTCTTCCTTTGACGGCCGTGTTTTTTTAATTACTTCAAGGGGCCTCCACAATGCATATCACCTGGTCCGCATTCGCTCTGGAAACGAGTGGAAAACAGCCTTCAATACACTCTTTGGCCATTACGAGTATCAGATTATGCCTTTTGGTTTGGTTAATGCTCCTGCTGTATTCCAAGCTTTGATTAATTATGTTTTGAGAGACATGCTGAACAGATTTGTATTCGTCTACTTGGATGACATACTTATCTTCTCCAAAAACATCCAAGAACATATGCAACATGTCGGCCTGGTTCTCAAGCAACTCAAGATGGAGAAGAGTGAGTTTCATGCTCCAACTGTCCCTTTTTTGGGTTTCATTGTCTCTAAAGGTCAGATCCAGATGGACCCTACAAAGACCCAATCAGTTAAAGGCTGGCCACAACTCACCTCCACAAAGCAGATACAACATTTTCTGGGCTTTTCCAATTTTTATCTTAAGTTCATACAAAATGTCAGTACTGTTGCTGCTCCCCTCACTGCTCTCACTAGGAAAGACTGTAAATGTTTCCAATGGACAAAGGAAGCTGAGAAGGCATTCTGTGAGCTAAAGGATAGATTCACCTCCACACCAATCCTTATTGTCCCAGATCCCGAGTTACCTTTCACAGTTGAGGTGGATGCTTCTGAGGTGGGGGTCAGAGCAGTACTATCCCAGCAGGCCAGGAAGGACAACAGGCTGCATCCCTGTGCATTTTTCTCTCGCAGACTCTCCTCTGCTGAGAGAAACTATGATATTGGTAACAGGGAATTGTTAGCTGTTAAGTTGGCATTAGAGGAATGGAGGCACTGGTTGGAGGGGGCCAAACATCCTTTTGTAGTATGGACAGACCGTCACAACCTTGCTTATATCCAAGAGGCTAAGAGGTTGAACTCTCATGAGGCCCGTTGGGCTCTCTTTTTTAATTGTTTTGATTTTGTTCTCTCTTATAGACCAGGCTCTAAGAATCAAAAGACTGATGCCCTCTCCAGGCAGTTTGACCTACCCCACTCAGTTCAGTCCCCAGAGATGATCATTCCTCCTAGGATTGTGGCACCCATTAGATGGGAGATCGAGACCATTGTCAGATGAGCATAGCAGCAGGAAGCTGGCCCAAGTAATGGATCACTAGGCCATCTCTTTTTTCCTATGGAGGTGCATTCAGAGGTTTTGCAGTGGGGTCATTCCTCGTCACTAACATGACATCCAGGGGTTGCTAGGACCTTGGAGTTCATACGCAGACACTTCTGGTGACCCAAAATGAATATAGACACCAGCGCCTTTGTTGCTGCCTGTCCCGTCTGTGCCTGGCACAAGGATTCCAGGTCTCTTCCACAAGGTCTTTTACAACCCTAGTCACATCTCTATGGACTTTGTTACTGGCCTACTCCCCTCCCGAGGTAACAGTGTAATTCTTGTAGTGGTGGACAGATTTTGTAAGGCTTGCCATCTAATAACATTGCCAAAACTTCCTTCAGCTCAAGAAACTGCAGAGATTCTGTTGCAGCATGTTGTTCGGTTGCATGGTTTTCTCCAGGATGTTGTGTCTGATCGGGGCCCTCAGTTTGCATTCAGGTTCTGGAAGGCCTTCTGCCAGCTGATTGGAGCCACAGCCAGCCTCTCGTCTGGGTTCCACCCTCAATCGAATGGACAGACTGAGAGATTGAGACAACATTGAGGTGTCTGGCTTCTTCCAACCAAATATCCTGGAGCAGAAACCTGATATGGGCAGAATTCGCTCACAACACCCTCCGGCACTCTTCAACGGGTCTCCTTTTGAGTGTCAATATGGTTACCAGTCTCCTATGTTTTCTGTGCAGGAGTCTGAGGTGGGGGTCCCGGCTGCCCAACAGCTGGTTCAGCAGTGCCGCAGAGTGTGGAAGAGGGCTAGAGTGGCACTCCTCAAGGCTTCAAAGCAACAGCAACCATAGGCCAACCGTCATCGCAGGCAGGCACCATCTCTACATCCAGGGTAGAGCGTCTGGCTGTCCAGCAAGGACCTACCCCTTAAGGTTGAGGCACGCAAAGTGGCTCCTAGATTCATTGGACCCTTCAAGGATCTAAGGAAATTAAGCCCTGTTTCTTACCGACTCCTACTACCTAGACCCATGCGCATACATCCAACCTTTCATGTCTCCCAGCTGAAGCCTGTGATGTATAGTCCTCTCTCTCCTGCCACCATGCCGCCTCCAGCACCGCATATCATCAATGGTCAGCCAGTCTACACAGTCCAGCATCTTATGCACACACGGTAGGTGCGGGGAAGAAGGCAATTCCTGGTTGATTGGGAAGGATATGGGCCAGAGGAACGGTCCTGGGTGGCGAGAGGGGACCCAGGACCGTTCCTCTGATTAAGGATTTCTATAGTCGCCATCCAACCCAGGTTGTTGGGAACGTCAGGAGCCATTCCTAGAAGGGGGGGTTCAGTAATGTTTTATTCTACAATTCCTTTGATCACCAGACGGCAACATTGTTCACCCCTCATCCAATCCCTTTAATTAAATCAATTACTGATAACACCTGTAATGAGTTACTCTTTTATGTTCAGCCCTTTTTAGACCCTGCCCTGTCTACAGTTCTCTGTTCAGTTCTTATGTACCCTGAAAAGTTTAAGTTAGCTCTCTGCCTAAAATTCTGTGACCCATTTTTTCCCTTGGAGGGTTTTCTGTTTGGAATAATACCTTCCCTGAGTTTACATTTGTTCTTTGTTTTGGACTTGTTTGGATTATCTTTTGGACTGCCTCTCAAGGAGTACCTTTGTTTGAAATATATTTTTGGAATTCTTCCTTTTTTTTTCCTCTAGTAAAGCTCTCATTCATTACCCCTTTTTAAGTCTCTTCATTGCATCCTTCCTCTGCATTTGGGTTCAGCTGAGTGGTAGTAATATGAGGACACTCACACAGGAGACCTGGGTTCTATTCCCAGTGGATCATAACAGAGATGCCTTTCTATGCCACACTCACACCGAGTCCTAATCAGACATTACACACATGTCCCGGTGTTTCCACTATATGCATTCAGAGTCAGAGTGCCACTGCTTAAATTTCACATGGTTCTTATTCATATTCTTGACACAACGGAACACTTGCTAGGTCTGTTTGGATAGGGTCGTGGACAGCAGGGAAAGAACAGTGCTAATGCCAGCAAAATTTTGTTCCCACGAGGCAAATTTAATGATAATCTCAAGTTCGCAGTTTTTTGTGCACTAAAGATGCTTCTCATCTGCAACATGATATTTTCATGGTGCGATTGAAGCCTGGATTTTGTGCAAGTGTTGCGCGAGCCATCATGGAACTACTCGTGCCAATGATCTGCTCTGTATCTCTGGAGCCCACGCATCGGCGTGCAGGCTTCCCTCGATATTGCGCCGCAGACCACAAAATGAATGTGACCCATTTTGATTCTAGTGAGAATTTTCTAGTTTAAAGCGCTATGAAGAAAGTCAGAACTCTCTAACAGTTGACAGCCCCGACATGCTAAACAGCACTGAGGAAAAGATCAACACTGTGCTATGCGCCAAAATAAAGGGTTTTTCAAATTTCACATCATCATCCATATTAAAATGTATCACAATTGTACAGTAGTAACAGTAATTGTGAAATATTTTGATGTTATAATTTCATATTAAATAATGTATTAGGTAGAATCTATGACACCTTATTTTTATTGAAACTAAGGCAGTTGTAGTTAAAGTTTCTAAATGTGTTTAGGCCACTATTTTTTCAGAGCAAATACTATATTTATTATTATTATTATTATTATTATTAGTTGTCATTATTAATATTTTAAAAATACTAGCTACAATGGCCTACCAAAGTAATGAGGAGCCATCCATTGTCTTACCTTTGCTTATAGCATTGCAATGTAAATATAGAGCAAGTACATAAAGGGCTTTAAAGTCTGGACCTACAAGACCTATGGACAAATTTTGGACAAAGTTTTCCATGTTCTGTTTGAATGATGTTTGATATTAGGAAATAAACTGGATAATAAATATAATAGGCTCATATAAATAAATGGGCTTTTCAACTTCTAAAAGTGGGGAGAGAAAACTTCCTTGCCCTGTCCCAATACCCACACTTGTGGTTTTGGACTTGGCTCCTTGCCCACTTGTCAGACGTATTTCTGGTGTTTGGCCACAGTGTGCAAGTAGACGTTTAGACTGCGAGAATGACTTTTGATTGCACGTTGGGAAACTCATAGATTTAACGATGTTGGTCCCGGTTTTGAGAGCTGTTGCACTCAATAGGCTTATTGTTGCTGGCAATGGTGACTCTTCAATAGCCTACTTAAAATAATAATTAACTGAATAGTTTACCCATCTTTTCAGTTATAGTTACACTACTGGTTGTTGGATTTGTATTGTATTGTTGAAAATATGTAAGTACATTTTTACAATGTTTTTTGTGTGAAATTATTCATTTTAATTTTAAATACTTTGCACATTTAAATATGTTACTGTAAAATATAAAAAAGACATTTTCCTCAATACATTGCATAAAACATAAAAACGTAATTCTTTAAACCTTTGTGATCCATTAATGGCTACTTCTACAAAACATTTTAATTATATGCTTTGGCTTATCATTTATATAAGACAACCAAAGAATACAGTACTTTACACACCTTATCAGTATGTGGTTTCATACAACAAATAAAAAGTGCCCGTCTGGCACCAACAATCATGCAACAGGTCTAAATCACTGAGATCACATTTTTTCCCCATTCTGATGGTTGATGTGAACATTAACTGAAGTTCCTGACCCGTATCTGCATGATTTTACACACTGCTGCCACACGATTGGCTGATTAGATAATCGCATGGATGATTGTTGGTGCCAGACGGGCTGGTTTGAATATTTCTGTAACTGCTGATCTCCTGGGATTTTCACACACAACAGTCTCTAGAGTTTACTCAGAATGGTGCCAAAAACAAAAAAAAAACATCCAGTGAGCAGCAGTTCTGTGGACGGAAACACCTTGTTGATGAGAGAGGTCGACAGAGAATGGCCAGACTGATTTGAATTGATAAAGTCTACGGTAACTCAGATAATCGCTCTGTACAACTGTGGTGAGAAGAATATCATCTCAGAATGCTATTCTGAGATGCGGGATGGCGCTGTTTTAGTGGCACGAGGGGAACCTACACAATATGAGGCAGGTGGTTTTAATGTTGTGGCTGGTCGGTGTATGTTTATGCCCCACACAGTAAAATTACGGTACACTTTACAAAAAGGTCCATTTGTTAACATTATTTAACAACACTACTGCAGTTAACATGAACTAATGAACTTAATGTTAGTTACAACATAGTTAACATTAATGCACTATGAACTAATATGAAATAACAAATGAACAATTGTACTTTTATTAACTAACATTATGATTAATAAATTCTGTAAAAAATATATTGTTCATTGTTTGTTTATGATACCTAATGCATTAACTAATATTAAAGTAATGAAACCTTTTTATAAAGTATTACCAAAATTACATTGTGAATTGCTAACATATATTTGTTTTGAAAACAGTTATGAATAATTCTGTTGTCAATATCAAAAGGTAATTGTGACGTACTGCCAACCAACACAGAATAGCACTAGGATAAGTGACTGATGATGAGATATTTAGAGCTCCTACAGAGCCACATGTTTGATTGACACCGAGAGCGCTCATGTTAAAGAGAGTAAAGCTAAAAGTGCTCATGATTGCTCAAACAGTCTCTATCGCTCCACACAACGTCTGATTGTCACGACTCGCGTTACATAATGTGTACTCAGATTTGTATTTGCATGTTTATTTGTTGTTTAATTCATTTTTATACCCGTTTGCAACCTCTTTATCCTCTTCCTGCTCACTGTGCAAGGAGTCAGGAGTCACTCTAGAAAATACGCAACTTAATATTCATACACGTGTAATTCTTACACATTTTTAAAAACAAACCGGCATATTCATGTGAATTACATCATTATTAATATCAATGGCCGAGGTAAATATTTTACCACAAGCAGAATGGTAGAAAAAGACACTCTCTGCTTTATATGTCTAGCCAAAAGCTTCCCTGCTTTGTCCCCTGACTCAAAGTATGACTGTCTTGCCCTGAATAGCCAAAACTCCACCTTCCGTGACAAAATAGTATTATATCTGTATTTCAGTCGGGTCAATTCTCTGAGGCCATCAGACGACATTCAGCGCTTCAGCTCTGCCTCGGCACTTTAAATATTCCCTTCCAGCTCCACGAGTTCTCGTGTTTTGGATTTTTTGGTGAATGAGGCATACTGTATGATCCGACCCCTAAGAACCGCCTTATGTGCCTCCCAAGCCACGCCCACAGAGGATACTGAGGACCAGTTGGTCTCCATATAAACATTGATTTCAGCCTTTAAAATTTGTTGGAATTCAGGATTTTGCAAAAGGGATACATTAAAGCACCAACTATATGATTTCTTTTTCTCCGTATGTGGCAACATCTCTAAACTCCAGGGCTGAGAAAGAATGTTATAAGTAACATTGCTAACACTGTTCTACATTACAGAGAAATACTACAAGTGCACGCATGAAGCGAGCCGCAGCGACACCGGCAAAAGCGGTAATGATTCTGAATGTGTCGGAAAAACCAGCAAGGAGACAGTCTGAACATTTTGTTAATTTATAGAGAGAAATGCACATTAGGGTTGGGTCGACAGACAATGATCTCGAGGATCGACAATGGTCAGAGTGATCGCCAATAGCTGATGCCTTTGACGATATCAAGACGATATTTGGCTCTTTTTCCCATGTATTAAAAAATAATTCTTATTTATTTGGCTATTAGTATTATTATCAAATTAATATTACAAATAATTTGCCCGCAGACACACAGACACGCGCTTGAAGCAACACACTTTATTATATTATTAAGAACAGATGACAGAAAAGCCGTCTATGTGCATGTATGACACGCTGTTTGTACAGAGGCGTGCATTCTCGTGGAACACGTGCATGTAAACGGTTCTCACTCTTTTTTTTGTTTCTGTCTTCTGAATTATTTTTGTATTTTTTATTTTTGTTTTTTGCAAAAACAGTACCGTCTATGAGTGCTGCAAATGACCTCAGACATCTCAGCTCAGGAGGTGCTTTCAGTTCAGTTCGCTTTATTTCCACAGAGCAGTTCATTGTGACCACAACTCTGCAGCCTATACATCTGTGATTAAAACATAAAATAATACAAAAACACATTCACCTCGAACCATGATTTATATTTCAGTGATTATTATCATCATTATAATTATTATGTTTACATTTATAATTGTTTTTATGTCTTCATTTGTGTAAGTAATATTCCGCCTGCATGTTTAGATGGATACTTGCCTGACGATAAATGGAAAGGTGTATATATATATATTATTCTTTTATCACTTCAATATTTTATTTGCTTTTTCATTTCGTTTGGAGTGCAATTTGAATTTAGAAATGTATTTGATTTAAGTTTTTCTTTTTTTAAATAAATTCATTTAATTTCCAATGCAAAATCACTAAAGCAAGAATATTCACTGATCCCTTAGCCTCGGGGTTTCCGATGTAACTGGATATTGCGAGGTTCTTTGCAGGAGAGATGTTGACAAATGTTGTAAAGCCTTCTTTCAAAAAGTTGAACAACACACATTTTAATTGCAATTTTTTTTACCAGTTTCATTTGAATTTTTAGTTAAAATAAATAAAAAATGAAGTTCAAAGTTTGAAATTAATGTGTCTTGCTTTATTGTGTAGGCTTAACCATAACCCTGCTTAACGAAAATTACCCCATAGTACCACCTAGTGTCCAACAAGCGGTAATACTGGTGTTCGTCATTTTTCCTGTGGTGTTTTTCTGCGACCAACCGACCAATCAAAACTTGGTCGACCAAGACTCTTCTCATAGACTAACGTTTGGTCGACTAACAGGGAGCAGCCCTACTAAACTAACCAGGGCGTGATCTGAGACTAAGATGTTTCTAATTGTGCAATCAACAAGAGATGAAATGAGGGACTTAGATATATATAAAAAAATCTATTCTAGAATAAATATTATGATGGGTTCAAAAGTCTCTAGATATCTGTAAGACCAAGATTTTTACACATCCTGTGAAGCATCAATGTTGCTCTAGGGGGCTTACACACTTTTGCTTCACTATGATCAAGGACTGAGTCCATCAACAGATTAAAGTCTCCTCCCAATATTATATCACGAGGGGTGCCAGCAGTTTGCAACATCCCTTCAAGATCTAAGCCCGATTATCAGCGTTAGGTGCGTAAATATTAGCCAAAATCAACATTTGCCCCTGAATTTCTGCTAAAACAATAATGACTCTTCCTAATTTATCTTTAATCTGTTTGAGACATTTGAATTGTAGATGCTTACTTATCAGTGTAATGACACCCCTGCTCTTACTTGAGCCAGCACTAAAGAGAACATGTCCACCCCATATCTTCCCAAATTTTTCAGCTTCCTGTGGGGAAAGATGCATTTCTTGAAGAAACACTATATCATATTTCTTACATTTAAGAAAAGAAATAACCTTCCTTCTTTTTATGGAGAGCCCCAACCCATTCACATTCCACGTGGACAGAGACAATCCACTCATATTAACATTTGACATTTTGACATGTTAGAAAAAATAGATTGTGTGTCAAAAATAAAATTATAAAGACCAAATTCCATCATTAGTGCAACAATCAAACCCCAAACTCCCCCCCCCCCGAACCAAAAAACAAAAACAAAAGAAAAACGTGCGCATTAAACCCGTGCACAACAGCACCAACTGGCATCCATCCCTCTAAACTCAAACAGTCCATGTACGACTATGAGAGCCCCCGCGACAACTTTGCCATCGGATTGCTCAAGTCTGGTGTTGCTATACAAATTTTGTGAGACAGAATTACACAACAGAAGATAATCTATAAAACAAACTCCAGCCAATATGCAGAATAAACACAAAGAATGTGTAGATTCATCCACATAACTGTCCTGAAGGTGTGTTCCTCGACAAAACAAGCTCCAGCGTCCAGCATAAAAAAAAAAATAAAAAAAAAAGGCTGTTCAGTTTCCTCGGGCAGTCAAACGAATGTTCAGTGAGCCGGCCCATTCGACTGTTGCATAAGTGCAACAAATGACCCAATCACTCCAATGTCCTGCAAGAAATACTCCACAAAACAAACTCCAACCAAAAGGAGGCATAAGCACAAAGAATGTGCAGATTCATCCACAAAACTGTCCCGAAGGAGTGCTACTACACAAAGCAACTCCAGCCACTAGGCAGAACCAGCACAAAAAGAAACAAAAAAGGCACTCAGTTTCCTCAGACGGTCAAGTGAATTTTCAGTGAGTCAGGCTCACTTGGCTGCAACATGAGTACCACAAAATAACTTACTCAGTCCATTGACTTTATGAAGGACATCGCTTGTTGGGGACATGTAAATATTTTGTGCCCATCCTTAGCATCAGTTCTCAATTTGGCTGGGAACATCAGTGCGAAAGTGACCTTCTGTTGATGTAAGAGATTCTTGCATTCCTTGAATCGATCACATATCTCTCGCCGAATTCACAAAGTCTGGGAACAAGAAAATGCTGTGGTTTTTCCAAAAAAGATTATTTTACTCCTCGCATACCACAAGATCTTTATCGGATGATCTCAGAAACGTGGCCAGAATTGATCGGGGCCTGTCTCCCTCAGCGGAGCACTGAGACGGAACCCCGTGAACTCGCTTGATTTCCAGCTTATAGCCTGTTATATCAAGCAGACTCGGGAAGAGCCCGTCCAGGAATTTCACCATATCCCGACCTTCTTCGTCCTCAGGAATTCCAACAATTCAGATGTTATTCCGCAGGTTATGGTTCTCCAAATCCTCCAGCTTCTCCCAGACGCACTCCAAATCTGCCTTGGTCGCTAGCGGATTAGCAGCTAATTCCCTCCACCTCAGTGAATTTCGTCTCCATGGCAGTGATCGATCGACGTATTTACAGCAAGATCCAAGTCAGCAACGGCCTTCTTCAGCATTGCCGAGATGTTCAACAATTCTCGCCGAATTTCCTTTACTTCACCGGCCAAATCGGATCCCGGGCTTGCGGCCTGCTACTCAGGGGCGTCGGCTTGAGCACGTAAGTGTCTTTTAATGTCTCCAGAGCCTGAGGATTTTGAATTGACATATTGTCTTCCTAAAACAGTTAAGAATCAGGGTGCATCGAATCTCACTGGTTTATGACACAAAAAGTATTAAAACTAGCAAAGTGCACAAAGCTCGCTGTTCACACGTCCGAACCTCGCATGGTGCCATGCGACTCCTTTTTATCCCCTTTTCTCCCAATTTAGAATGCCCAATTCCCACTACTTAGTAGGTCCTCGTGGTGGCGTGGTTACTCACCTCAATCTGGGTGGCAGAGGACAAGTCTCAGTTGCCTCCACTTCTGAGACAGTCAATCTACGCATTTTATCACGTGGCTCACTGTGCATGACACTACGGAGACTCACAGCATGTGGAGGCTCATGCTACCCTCCGTGATCCATGCACAACTTACCACATGTCTCATTGAGAGCGTGAACCCCTAATCGTGACCACGAGGAGGTTACCCCATGTGACCCTACCCTCCCTAGCAACCAGGCCAATTTGGTTGCTTAGGACACCTGGCTGGATTCACTCAGCATGCCCTTGATTCGAACTCACGACTCCAGGGTTGGTAGTCAGCGTCAATACTCGCTGAGCTACCCAAGCCCCCTAATATAATTACATTTTTAAACATTAATTAAATAAATTTAAATGTGTCTATTTATTTGTCCATTTAAAAATGGGTTGATTTATTCACGCTTTTATTTTCAAATTAATAGATTGATCTTTTATTTCGTAATTCTTTTTTAATTGGCACTCCACAGCTTCCATAATCGTTATCAGCAAAATCCTTTATCAGTCGACCCCTAACAGAAATACTATAGATTATAAACAGTAACTTGTCCAATATTAACAAATACATTTTGCAGTGATCAAGCAACAACCTTCATTAACTGTGTACCCTGGGCCTCATTGAAAAACATTTGTAAATATATGGGTAAAGTGGGAATAATTTGTGTGTAAAATGGACCTTCTCCAAATCTTTCCTCTAGTTTCAAAAATGCTGTGTACACCCCGGATTTGTTGGTTACACGTGTTTATATTGGTGAATTCCAACCCATATTTACATGGGATGGGAGTGCACACTCTTAATAGTATCATTATCCACGTCTATAAAACTGGCATATAACGAAGGCATCACTCGCTAGTATATGCGAATAGAACTGGTGTGTTTTTTCCTCCGTTCATTTTTTCATTTCATTATTTTGTATCCAAATGTAGTCACGGCAGTCTGCCTGAAAGAACACAACACATTCGGATGTTTATAAAGCATGATTTACACATGGTCAGGAGCAGTTTGAATCAAATGTTATTATACACTGGTGGCAAAAGTTTGGAATAATGTACAGATTTTGCTGTTTCAGAAGGAAATTGGTACTTTAATTCACCAAAGTGGCATTCAACTGATCACAAAGTATAGTCAGGACATTACTGATGTAAAAAATAGCACCATCACTATTTGAAAAAGGTCATGATCAAATTTAGACAGGCCCCATTTCCAGCAGCCATCACTCCAACACCTTATCCTAGTAATCATGCTAAATTGCTAATTTGAAATCACTTACCATTATAGCAAACACAGTTGAAAGCTATTCGGTTTGTTAAATGAAGCTTAACATTGTCTTTGTGTTTGTTTTTGAGTTGCCACAGTATGCAATAGACTGGCATGTCTTAAGGTAAATATTAGGTCAAAAATGGCAAAAAAGAAATAGCTTTCTCTAGAAACTCATCAGTCAATCATTGTTTTGAGGAATGAAGGCTATACAAGAAATTTGCAAAAAACTGAAGATTTCATACATACGTGTACACTACAGTCGTACAAAGGACAACTGGCTCTAACAATGACAGAAAGAGATGTGGAAGGCCCAGATCCAACTAAACAAGAGGATAAAAGTACATCAGAGTCTCTAGTTTGAGAAATAGATGCCTCACATGTCCTCAGCAGACAGCTTCATTGAATTCTACCCGCTCAACACCAGTTTCATGTAAAACAGTAAAGAGAAGACTCAGGGGTGCATGCCTTATGGGAAGAATTGCAAGGAAAAAGCCACTTTTGAAACAGAAAAACAAAAAGAAAAGGTTAGAGTGGGCAAAGAAACACAGACATTGGACAACAGATAATTGTGATGTGGAGGAGGGTGACTACGCACGCCCGGCCCCAATCGGGCTAATCAGCCGAGGAGAGGGATAAATGCAGCCGGGTGCGGCAGTTCGGGATAGAGAGAGCCACATGCAGCTGCAATGTGTGCATTTGTGTTTGTGTTTTTTTGTTTATATCAAATATTACTTTGACTGTTCAGCCAGTTCCCACCTCCTCCTTTCCCATGTAACCCTGCATCCACCCAAAGAAGCAGCCGCGGCCGTCCGCCGGGGGACGCTGCCGGCTGCCTGGACATGGAGGAACGGACACCGTCCGCGAGGGGAGGAGGGGCTTGCTGCCAGCCACCTGGAGCGGTGGAGCCGCTGCCAGGGGCAAAGGGGCTAGCTACCAGCCGCCAGAACATTGAGGGCCGTTCCATCTGCCAAGGGTCGGGGGACTCGCTGCTGTCCGCCCAGGGAGGAGTGGTTGTCATCTGCCAAGAGGGTGGTGTGGTCGAGGACCAGGCGATGGCGTGTCTGGGAAAAGGCAAGCAATTTTTTCCACCTTGTCCTCTCCTCTCCACCCCCCCCCATTGTCCTCCCCTGCCAGCAGGTGCAGCAAGAAGGACAAACTGACAGCTAGAATGCCAAGGATCTGTAAAGCTGTCATTGCTGCACGTGGAGGATTTTTGATGAGAACTCTTTGAAGTAGTTTGAGAAGTTCTGAATTTTTTTTTCAAATTGTAATAGTAATTTTTCACATTATTAATGTCCTTACTATACATTGTGTATCAGTTGAATGCCACTTTGGTGAATAAAAGTACCAATTTCTTTCCATAAAAGCAAAATCTGTACATTATTCCAAACGTTTTGCCGCCAGTGTATATGCCCATGTCGCCCATGCCTAAATCCACCACTCGCTCTGATTAAATCAACGAGCCCTTATTTGTCATATAGCAAAACCTTTGAGACTTTTGAGGTTTCATCATTTTATCATTCCACAGAAATAGAGTAAGCATGCATCTCCTCTTCTTTGTCACTGCGTGTCATAAACACAGCGTGTATGAACCAGGAACCTTTGCCATTACACGATTATTTAAAGTGAATCCGGAGCGCTTTACTATCAAAGTTTAAACCAGATCCACCTGTTTAAAATGGAATACATAGACTTTCAATTATTTGCCAACAAAAGCCTTCATCGGCCAGTAACAAAGGACAATGCATCAATGTGAACTTCTGCAGTTAACCCAGGCTGAACTTCAAAGACATTAGTCATTAATCTTACAGTTCTTACAAAATCTTTGTTTAAACACTGGCTCTTAACACTTACTTAGTTTACTCATTTTAAACCATGACCTGAATAAGCATAAATAACTAATATTTGCATTATATTCTTGCTGATTAGCCAGAGGGGAACTGGCCCCCACACTGAGTCTGGTTTCTCCCAAGGTCATATTTCTCCATTAACAAACATCTTATGGAGTTTTGTGTTCCTTGCCACAGTCTCCTTTGGCTTGCTCACTGGGGTTCTAAATACAATTATGATTTAATGATTTAATTATTTATTTTTATACACAATTTACAATCATATTTAATCAAACTACACAATGATGACTCTAAGAATTTATAGATATTACAGTTTCATTTTCTGTTATTGCATGATTAACTGTAAAGCTGCTTTGAAACGAAGTTGTGAAAAGTGTTGTGAAAAGCGCTATACAAATAAAAATGACTCGACAGCTTTTTGGTTTAGGCCTATATATTCGCGGGAGTTTGGCGTGGGCCTCAGTGCACGCATCAGAGCGCTTCACGCACTCTTTCAGGACAGGAGCTTGTTGACCTCCTCGGTGCGGCTCAGTGATGCTCTGACTCAAGAGTTCAACACAAATGCGCAGTTAATAGGATTTATACAGTATATTTGCTTAAAATTCCCTTATTTGGGCATTATAATGTGATTGGAATTTGAATGCCCAAATAACCGAGATCAGACGGTTTTTTAATAATCGCGACAGACCTAGTGCCAACTGTATTGGACCCTGCAGTAATGCTGGTAAGTAAACCATTTATTTCTAATCTCTCATTTATCAGTGTGTTTGTAATAAACAGTAAGCCATCATTTATCGCTAAGAGGTCTGCAACCCAACCAAGGCCCGACGGGATCCGAGAACCAGTAGGAATTTCGGGCCGGGTTCAGGTCAGTTTTTCAAGTAGGACTTCAGGTTCAGGTTTTTAAGTAATGAAAAAATAAACAGGCCTACTAAACTTGTTTCACACCCGAGCACAACTCAAAGACATCTGCGAATGGCTGACTTAGGGACTGTTCACGCTGAACGTGTTTTCATGCATCTGCTCTGTTCATCTCATCATTGTTTACCTATGTAAACAAATGCTGGACGAATCTCTTTAACTGTTGCATCGCGTCTCGCTGTTTCTTCAGCATCTCGCGCAGGACCGGCACATTTATAGACATGGTGCCAAATTAAAAAGAACTTCAAGTCTCAAAAATGCATGTCTTGTTTTTTGTTTTGTTTTGACTTTATTGTCTGTTCAGATTTCCTTTACAGATATTCATCTTTGACACTGGCATAAAAAATACATCTTATCAGACAATACTGTACATCCACTTACATACCACGTAATAAACAAAATATATATGCATATATATACACACGCACATACGTACAGTGGTGTGAAAAAGTGTTTGCCCCCTTCCTGATTTCTTATTTTTTTGCATGTTTGTCACACTTAAATGTTTCAGATCATCAAACAAGTTTAAATATTAGTCAAAGATAACACAAGTAAACACAAAATGCAGTTTTTAAATGAAAGTTGTTATTATTAAGGGAAAACAAAATCCAAACCTACATGGCCCTGTGTGAAAAAGTGATTGCCCCCTAAACCCAATAACTGGTTGGGCCACCCTTAGCAGCAACAACTGCAATCAAGCGTTTGCGATAACTTGCAATGAGTCTTTTACAGCGCTGTGGAGGAATTTTGGCCCACTCGTCTTTGCAGAATTGTTGTAATTCAGCCACATTGGAGGGTTTTTGAGCATGAACTGCCTTTTTAAGGTCATGCCACAGCATCTCAATAGGATTCAGGTCAGGACTTTGACTAGGCCACTCCAAAGTCTTCATTTTGTTTTTCTTCAGCCATTCAGAGGTGGACTTGCTGGTGTGTTTTGGATCATTGTCCTGCTGCAGAACCCAAGTTCGCTTCAGCTTGAGGTCACGAACAGATGGCCGGACATTCTCCTTCAGGATTTTTGGTAGACAGCAGAATTCATGGTTCCATTTATCACAGCAAGTCTTCCAGGTCCTGAAGCAGCAAAACAGCCCCAGACCATCACACTACCACCACCATATTTTACTGTTGGTATGATGTTCTTTTTCTGAAATGCGGTGTTACTTTTACGCCAGATGTAATGGGACACACACCTTCCAAAAAGTTCAACTTTTGTCTCGTCAGTCCACAGAGTATTTTCCCAAAAGTCTTGGGGATCATCAAGATGTTTTCTGGCAAAAATGAGACGAGCCTTAATGTTCTTTTTGCTCAGCAGTTGTTTTCGTCTTGGAACTTGGAATTTTTGCCCAGTCTCTTTCTTATGGTGGAGTCATGAACACTGACCTTAACTGAGGCAAATGAGGCCTGCAGTTCTTTGGATGTTGTTGTGGGGTCTTTTGTGACCTCTCGGATGAGTCGTCGCTGCGCTCTTGGGGTAATTGTGGTCAGCCGGCCACTCCTGGGAAGGTTCACCACTGTTCCATGTTTTCGCCATTTGTGGATAATGGCTCTCACTGTGGTTCTCTGGAGTCCCAAAGCTTTAGAAATGGCTTTATAACCTTTTCCAGACTGATAGATTTCAATTACTTTCTTTCTCATTTGTTCCTGAATTTCTTTGGATCTCGGCATGATGTCTAGCTTTTGAAGATCTTTTGGTCTACTTCACTTTGTCAGGCAGGTCCTATTTAAGTGATTTCTTGATTGAGAACAGGTGTGGCAGTAATCAGGCCTGGGTATTGCTAGAGAAATTGAACTCAGGTGTGATAAACCACAGTTAAGTTATGTTTTAACAGGTGGGGCAAACACTTTTTCACACAGGGCCATGTAGGTTTGGATTTTGTTTTCCCTTAATAATAACAACTTTCATTTAAAAACTGCATTTTGTGTTTACTTGTGTTATCTTTGACTAATATTTAAACTTGTTTGATGATCTGAAACATTTAAGTGTGACAAACATGCAAAAAAATAAGAAATCAGGAAGGGGCAAACACTTTTTCACACCACTGTATATACTCACATATGCATACACGCATACACACACCTACCCATATAAATATATAGTACCTCAATCAAGAATTTGGTTTAAAACAGTCACCGCCAATGGAATAAATGATCATTTATATATGTTCTTTTAGCCAGCGGTATACGCAGCCTGCGCCCCGAAGGGAGGGCCTCAAAACAGGAATGGAGGGGATGGGTCTGGTCTGAATATAATGCAATTGCCTTTTTTTCCATAAAGTATGAAAACAGCTCTTGCAATGTAGTATGTTTCTGGCCTGTGATCTTATTTGCTTCGTTAATTACTCTTATTAATGTATTTTTCTGTCTCATTGTTAAATTGCCATACCACGAAACAATGTTATATGTTAAAATACTTTCGATCATCGATCTGTAAACAATGGTTAGGACCCTCCTATCGATACTAAAATTTCTTAATTTCCTGAGTAGACCTAAATGTTGTCTTGTTTTCTTATGTATATGATCCATATTTTCGTGGAATGTGAATTTGTCATCAATGATTGTACCTAAATATTTAAAATGTGAAACTTGCTGTACCTTTACACCTTTTATAATAACTTGTTCACATGAAATGCCAGCCGTACCTATCCTATTTTGATTCCCACAGCATAATTCCTATGTCTTCTCAATGTTCAATTGTAGATGACTGTTATCAAACCACTGTACAAGACTTTTAATATACTCGAAATAAGTTGAACTATTCGTGTCCGTTTGGCAAGAAATGAAAACCAAGTCATCAGCATATTTGATTAACCTGTTGATGTGCATGCCCCCCCCCCGCCAGAACTGATGTCACATTGCTTAAATTAGTTCACATATACTATATAGTCTAGTCAAATAAGAGTTAATAATGTTGACATATTATAAAGATGTATAATTTGTCAACATTATGAACAATTTTGAACAGCACGTTATATGGTAAATGTGAACTAATTTAAGCAAAGTAAAATCAAACCCATGGGTGGGGTCAATGAGCATCAACAGGTTAAAGTGAGATTGTCCCTGTTACATTGAAGTTCATTAATATAAACACAAAAAAGCAGAGGTGATAATACACATCCCTGTGGTAACCCTGAATTTAAGACTATACAATCAAATGAGACTCTGTTCTCAATCCATAAAATTAACCAACTACTTACACCTAAATCTTGCAATCTTTCTTTTAAAATTTGCGGTTGTACAGTACTTAATGCTGATGTGAAATCCATAAAAAGAATTCTGACATGAGCATTCATTTTATCTAAATGGTGCTGGGCCTTATGTAATAAGGTCAGGGAGGCATCCACCGTGCTCCGATTGGGCATATAAGCAAATTGTAATGGATCTACAGAGCCATTAATTTGTGCTAACAGTTCTTTACATAATATACGCTCCATGCACTTGCACAGAACAGATGTAAGGGCAATTGGGCGAAGGTCTTTAAAAGCTCTGGCATGAGGTGTTTTAGGTACTGGAATAACAGTAGTGTTTTTCTATGCTACTGGTACAAAGCCATTATCTAAAAAGACCTGAAACAGCCTAGTACATACATGTCCAAGTTGTTCTGCACACTCTTTTAGAACAATGCCCTTAAGGCCATCTGGACCAGTAGCCTTATTTGGTTTAATTCTACGGAGCACTTTGATAACCTCCCCTACCTCTATTCTCATAGGTTCAGATTCTGTCAGAGTATCATTATTCACAACACCTGCAATATTGTCAAATCGTGAATAAAAAACATTTAAATTATTTACAAAGCTTTGGGGGTCATCATCAAACAGTTGTACCCATTTCTGTTGTCTGCCCATCATTGAATTTAATCCCCTCCATGCATCTTTGACATTACCAGTTTTAAATTCCTTCTCAACTTTCCCTTTATACTGTATTTGCGCCTCCTTTATCTTACGTTTAACTTCTTTATTTAGCTCTTTTACCTTGCGTGTCTCATTCCTTAAAAATGCCATTCTCTTCTTATTTAAAGATTGTTTAAGATCTTTATTAATCCAGGGTTTGTTGTTTGGGAATATTCTAACATTTATTGTTTGAAACACTGCCTCTGCACAAAAATTAATGTAACTGGTAATCGTGTCATTCAACGACTCATGATCACTACAGCAATTAAAATCATTAAAAAACAAATCCCAATTGGTGCTATCAAAACAGTCTCTGAGGTTTTCAATTGAGTCTTTAGTCCATGACTGAACCTGCTGGACAACAGGTTTAGTCCTTTTTAACATCTGTCTATATTTTGGAAGGAGATGGATGATGTTATGGTCTGAACATCCTAGTGGTGGATATAACCTTTTGTACATAAGCACCATCCACATTACCAAAACATTTGTCTAAGGTTTTGCCCTGTCTCGTCGGACAAGTTATATACTGTTCCAGATTCGGCAAAAACGCGGATATTTCACAGTTGTTAAAATCTCCAAGAAGAAACACTGTATCATCTGCTGAATTGCGCAATGCCATGTTGTTGCTGGCAGCAATGCCCTCGGCTGCAAGTGCTAAATTTGGCCCAGGTACATAAACTAAAATAACAGTGATTTGTCCGAACTCTCAGGGCAAATAGTGTGGTCCAAATGAAACAGATAATAGTTCATAATGTGTTGAACAAGGTTCCACGTACCGTAATGATTGTTACCCAGCTGTTGTTGACAAACATACATAGTCCTCCTCCAATGGTTTTGGATGATTTCTGACTATCGCGGTCCAGTCAAATTAGTGAATATCCCTCGAGGTTTATATCATCAGTCTCCTCCGTTAGCCACGTTTCAGTAATGCAAAGCAGGTTCGTTCTCTTGAAATCTCTGTTATATTTCATTAATGCTGCGAGTTCAAGCATTTTGTTCTTAAGTGAGCGGGCATTAGTTAGGGTTATTGTGGGCAGAGGAAAACGGCTGCCACGTCATTTAAGTCTATTCCAAATTCCCCCCTAGTACCTCTCTTTTTCCTTTTCCTGCACATTGTTTGTGGAGAATAGATGATTTCGAGAGGAACATCGTAAAGAGGTCTTGGCGGAACTTTCACATTATATCGAAGACTCGGTAAATCCTCACAGCTGTAAATCATCTTACTCATTATTCTGCCGTTTCTCAGACTTCCCAACTCCGCTTCAGCTTTGAGTGCAAGAACACAATCGACGGCACATTTTAAACTCCAAATCCATACGAAAATAAATTTAAGAAGCATATCTCCAAAGGTCTGAGAGTAAAATAGCATCAAAAACAGAATAAAAAACAGCTTAAGACAAAACAAACAGACACGAACA
This sequence comes from Myxocyprinus asiaticus, assembly GCF_019703515.2. Taxonomy (NCBI): domain Eukaryota; kingdom Metazoa; phylum Chordata; class Actinopteri; order Cypriniformes; family Catostomidae; genus Myxocyprinus; species Myxocyprinus asiaticus. Next base: position 37,590,301 of record NC_059384.1, on the reverse strand, counting down.
TGCCAGCGTCTGGGTCAGCACTTGCACATGTGCCCCAGCATTTCCAGGAGCACCACACAGAGGTCGAGGCACTTGTGCTCTGTTTAATTTGTTGCGCTGCGTCTAAATTGTTTTTAGCGCAGGTGTCACAAACATTCAACATTCTGAACAAGTTCATGCTTCAAAGAGGTGACTGTTACATTGTTTAACATTATTCCAGATTGTTCTGCACCAAGAATATTTTCAGTGCTTGATAAACGGTAAGGCAATTTTTCCCCCTTTCTGCTCTAGTGTACTGAGGGGCTGCCGTGCCTTGTTAAAACTGTGTGTGTTTACAGTTACAACACTGTTACGAATGTTGCCTAAGATGCTAACATACAGTTGAAGTCAGAAGTTTACATACACCTTAGCCAAATACATTTAAACTCAGTAGTGAGTATTGACGCTGACTACCACCCCTGGAGTCGCGAGTTCGAACCAGGTCTCCTAAGCAACCAAATTGGCCCGGTTGCTAGGGAGGGTACAGTCACACGGGGTAACCTCCTCGTGGTCACGATTAGTGGTTCTCGCACTCATTGGGGCGCATGGTAAGTTGTGCGTGGATCGCAGAGTGTAGCATGAGCCTCCACATGCGGAGTCTCCGCAGTGTCATGCACAGTGAGCCACGTGATAAGATGCGCGGATTGATGGTCTCAGAAGCGGAGGCAACTGGAATTGGGCATTCTAAACTGGGAAAAAAGGGGATAAAAATAAAAAATAAACTCTGTTTTTCACAATTTCTGACATTTAATCGTAGAAAACATTCTCTGTCTTAGGTCAGTTAGGATAACTACTTTATTTTAAGAATGTGAAATGTCAGAAAAATAGCAGAGAGAATTATTTATTTCAGCTTTTATTTCTTTCATCACATTCCCAGTGGGTCAGAAGTTTACATACACTTTGTTAGTATTTGGTAGTATTGCCTTTAAATTGTTTAACTTGGGTCAAACGTTTTGGGTAGCCTTCTACAAGCTTCTCAAAATAAGTTGCTGGAATTTTGGCCCATTCCTCCAGACAGAACTGGTGTAACTGTGTCAGGTTTGTAGGCCTCCTTGCTCGCACATGCTTTTTCAGTTCTGCCCACAAATCTTTTATCGGACTGTGGTCAGGGCTTTGTGATGGCCACTCCAATACCTTGACTTTGTTGTCCTTAAGCCATTTTGCAAAAACTTTGGAGGTATGCTTGGGGTCATTGTCCATTTGGAAGACCCATTTTCCAAGCTTTAACTTCCTGACAGATGTCTTGAGACGTTGCTTCAATATATCCACATAAATTTCCTTCCTCATGATGCCATCTATTTTGTGAAGTGCACCAGTCCCTCCAGCAGCAAAGCACTCCCACAACATGATGCTGCCACCCTCATGCTTCACGGTTGGGATGGTGTTCTTTGTATTGCAAGCCTCACCCTTTTTCCTCCAAACATAACGACGGTCATTATGGCCAAACAGTTAAATTTTTGTTTCATCAGACCAGAGGATGTTTCACCAAATATTAAGATCTTTTTCCCTATGTGCACTTGCAAACTGTAGTCTGGCTTTTTTTATGCTGGTTTTGGAGCAGTAGCTTCTTCCTTGCTGAGCAGCCTTTCAGGTTATGGCGATATAGGACTCGTTTTACTGTGGATCTAGATACTTGTCTACCTGTTTCCTCCAGCATGTTCACAAGGTCCTTTGTTGTTGTTCTGGGATTGATTTGCACTTTTCGCACCAAACTACGTTCATCTCTAGGAGACAGAATGTGTCTTGTTCCTGAGTGGTATGATGGCTGCGTGGTCCCATGGTGTTTATACTTGCATACTATTGATTGTACAGATGAACATGGTACCTTCAGGCATTTGGAAATTGTTCCCAAGGATGAACCTGTCATGGGAGGATTCATTCTGCTGGTTTGTTTCTGTGTGTCTCCCTCGTGTTGTTGCTGGTGCGGAGTTAATCACGTGGCAGCGTTGCTCAGCAACGCTCATTACCAGCCACTGCTTGATTAGCTCAGCACCTGCACACTATCTTCTCTCTCCCTTATAAGCAGTTCTTTTATGTGAGTTCAGTATCGGATCGTTCTCTTATTGTGTGCTTTGTTACTCGTGTTCTCATGCTGTTCTCTGTATTTTTTTGTCTGGATATTTTTGCCTGTTTTCCTGTGCTCCAGCCATTACCATCAGCTCCATTCACCAGGATATCTCGCCTCTGTTTCTCTCTGTTCCAGTCGTCACCATCTCACACCCTGGAATATACATTACCTCTACTCTCTCCCTGCTGCAGCTGCCACCATCAGAGTCCTCCACCTTCATCTTCTTCCACCTTGTCTCTGGACTGTTCCATTGTTTGTGCTACTTCATATTTTTTCATCATATACCTGAACTTTTCACTCATTAAACATTGTTATATTTTTTTACTCCTGCGTCTGGGTCCTATTTATATCACAACATAACGATCCGATCAAGATGGACCCAGCAGGACTCGCTCAGATACAACAATATCTTACCAACCAGGAATCACGCATCACCCAACATGAGGAACTGGCTAAAACCACCAGGATGGCCATCAAGGCTCTGGCAGCACGATTCACAGAGCTCTCATCTATTGTCCAACAGAGTCCAGCACCCAGTGAGTCCCCTGCACCCACACCGCCACCACCAACATCTATAGAACCTGCTACGCTTCTATTCGAACCTTGCATCAACCAACCAGTGGGCTATTCGTGTGAGCCGATCTACTGCAGAGCATTTCTGTCTCGATGTTCTCTAGCTTTTGCTTTGCAGCCACCTGCTTTTCCTACTGAAGGTTCCAAGGTGGCTTATGTCATCTCATTACTGTCGGGCCGAGCATGCCTTTGGGGTACGGCGGTGTGGGATCAGAAACATCCTTGTTGTTCCTCATTCCAGTCATTTTCCAGTGAGCTACTGAAGGACTTCGACCGTTCAGCGCATGGCAGAGAAGCTGCCCGAGTATTAGCGGAACTATGACAAGGTACTTTGTCTGTCTCTGATTACTCCATAGAGTTTCGCACGTTGGCAGCCAGCTGTAACTGGAACAAGGAGGCACAGTGTGACTTATTCCTGCATGGGTTGGCTGATCGCATCAAGGAAGAGATTTACACTCTGGACTTACCCAAGACCTCCGATGAGTTGCTCGACCTCGCCATTCGAGTGGACTCACGTCTTCAACGTGAGTCCACTCTCCCAGCATCACTCCGCCACCTAGGAGATCCTGTCTTCACGGTGTGATCAGCAAGTCATCAGAAGGAGAACCCATGCAGATGGGCAGAGCTCAGTTGACCCGGGAGGAGAGGGATCGGCGACGCACTCATGGTCTCTGCTTGTATTGTGGATCTGCTGGTCATATGTTATGTTTCTGCCCATCAAAAGACAGAGCCCACCAGTAGTCCAGAGGTTACTGGTGGGTGGATCTTCTCTACATAAACCCTCTTCATCCACTCTCCTCCCGGTACAGCTGCAGTGGGATACTCTTCATCATTCCTGTCACGCCCTGGTAGACTCCGGAGCTGAATCTAACCTCATCGATGCATCCCTGGTCAAATCCCTCAAGATTCCTACCTCCACACTCGAGCAAAAGATTCCAGTCAATACCCTCTGTAAAACTCAACTCACCGAAATCACCCAGGTCACCACCACCATCAGACTCATTGTCTCCAGTAACCACACTGAACTCACCTCTTTCTATGTCATTGACTCTCCCCTGGCTCCAGTTGTCTTAGGTCACTCCTGGTTATCCTCACACAATCCCCACCTCGACTGGTCCAGAAACAAAATATTGGCTTGGAGCACTTACTGTCATTCTGCTTGTCTTTTGTCTGCTCCTTCCCTGTGTCTTGTTCTGTGTTGCAGGATGAACCGGTGGATGTTTCCCATGTTCCTGTGGAGTACCATGACCTGAGAGAGGTGTTCAGTAAGTCCCGTGCTGCTTCTCATCCTCCACATCATCCCTACGATTGCGCTATTGAGCTTAAGTCAGGTACATGTTCCCCTAAGGGTGGTTTATACTCACTCTTAGCTCCTGAGAGGGAGGCCACGGAGAAATACATTTCCGATTCTCTGGCAGCTAAGATCATTAGGCCCTCTTCTTCCCCTGCTGGCACTGTGTTCTCTTTCGTGGATAAGAAGGTTGGTTCCCTTCATCCCTGTATTGACTATCGTAAGCTGAACGACATCATGGTGAAGAACACTTACTCTTTGCCATTGATGTCTTCGGTGTTCGAGCATCTGCAGGGAGCCAACTTTTTCACGAAATTGGATCTCCTCAACGCCTATCATTTGGTCTGCATAAGGGAGGGCGATGAGTGGAAGACTGCTTTCAACACCTCCAGGGGGCATTTTGAATACTTGGTTATGCCTTTTGGTCTAGCCAACGCCCCTGCAGTCTTCCAGGCTCTCGTTAATGACGTACTGAGAGATATGGTTGATCAGTTTATTTTTGTCTACCTGGATGACATTTTGATTTTTTCCCATTCTCTCCAGGAACATGTTCAGCAGGTCAGACAAGTGCTCCAACGGATGCTAGAGAATGGGCTGTATGTCAAGGCTGAGAAGTGCGAGTTCCACTCCCGATCGGTAAATTTTCTGGGATTCATTGTGTCACCGGAGGGAATTCAGGTAGATCCAGCTAAGGCAAGGCCCTGCAGAGATTCCTGGGTTTCGGCAGTTTCTACCTGCATTTTATTCGCAATTACAGCCAACTAGCAGCACCTCTGACTGGTCTCACCTCTGCCAAAACTGAGTTTCGGTGGTCTCAGGAGGCCGAGTTAGCCTTCACCAAACTCAAACGGTGCTTAGTTTCGGCCCCAATTCTATTCAACCCCGATCTTCCTGTACCCCTCCAGCTGGACTCTTTCAACCGCTGTCGGTGCCTTCGAGACCCTGGTCCCACATACCCCTTGATTCTGTTACAGCCCTTTCCCCCTTGCAGGGGTTCACGGTCGTCTTGACCGTGGTGGACCGATTCTCGAAGGCAGCGCATTTCATCCCTCTACCCAAATTACCCAGCGGATGCGGTCGTTGATCACGTCTTTCGAATCCATGGCCTCACAACTGACGTGGTCTCCGACAGGGGGCCCCAATTTGTTTCCAAATTTTGGAAAGAGTTTGTAAACTACTGGGGGCTACAGTTAGTCTTACTTCTGGTTTCATCCCCAGAGCAATGGACAGGCCAAGCGGGCTAACCAAGATCTAGAGAGAGCTTTACAGTGTGTGGCCTCTCACAACCCTATGTCTTGGACCTAGCAGCTCACATGGGTGGAGTACGCACACAACTCGTTGACAGTATCATCCACGGGCCTTTCTCTGTTTCAGGTTAGTTTAGGCTACCAACCACCTCTGTTTTCAACAAAGTCGCGGTTCCCTCCGCACATGCGTTCATCCAGAGGTGTCGTCGTACTTGGATCTAAGCCTCCCATGTACATTGTAGGTCAAAAAGTGTGGCTTTCTTCTAAGGATATTCCTATGCGTTCAGTTTCTATTAAACTCGCTCCCAAATTTATTGGCCCTTTTACTGTTACCATGATCATTAGCCCAGTAGCAGTTCATCTCAAATTACCTCCAGCGTACAAAAGGATTCACCCCACTTTCCACGTTTCCAAAATTAAACCAGTCATTCATTCTCCCATTAATCTGCCTGCCCCTGTTCCCCCACCACCGCGCCTCGTAGACGGGGAATCCGCTTATTCGGTCAAGAGTATTCTGGATTCTAGACAGAGGGGGCGCGGTTTCCAGTACCTGGTGGATTGGGAAGGTTACCGTCCAGAGGAGAGGAGTTGGGTCCCGGCCCGGGACATACTTGACCATTCTCTCATTGACAGCTTCCATCAGTAGCAGGTCACCCGTCCTGAGTGCATCAAGAGGATGCCATATGCCCCAGGAGCCTCTGAAAAAGTTTCAGTGGAACCACTGTCTTCTGTCTGAACGCCTTCAGACAGTTCAGCACTGACTGTGCGCGCTCGTTCATGAGGCGCGCCGTCATCGAGACTGAGTCCAACTCCAAGCCGAGAAAAGAGATGCTCTGAACTGGGGAGAGCTTGCTCATTTTCCAGTTGACCCGAAGCCGAATCGCCGTGTACCCCCTGGCAGCACCACCATCGAGGGTAGTGAGAGTGGAGGAGCTCAGAGACTGGGTCCAGGCAGTGAAAGGTGCCCGCCATGACCTCGTGAACTCCTCATGCACCTCCGGGAAGAAAGGGACCGGGGCGGAGCGCGGCCGTGAGCGGCGCTCCGGGCCCAGGAACCAATCGTCAGGCTGCGAGGGTTCGGGGGGGTGGAGGGTTCCACTCCAGCCCGACACATGCAGCCGCCCGGGTAAGCATGGCTGCCAGCTGCACATCAGGCTGCGACTGAGCGACCACACCCGAAGGTGGGAGCCCAGTTGAGTCCTCAGCGTCAGACTGGACAGCCCGCTCTCCGATGCTGCAATCGAGAGCTCATCCACTTTGCGGACGCCAAAACGAGATTGCGAACTCGCCCTGAGACGAGCCAGCGGTCTCATCCTGGTGGGGCAAACGAGCGAACTGGGGAATGGGAGGTCTGTGGGGAGTTACCTGTTGGAGTGGCTCCCATTGGGGTCCCCAAATCGCCCCCAGTGCTAACCGATGCGGCCTCAAACCCGTAGGTAGAAGGACTGAGGTGGGGAGCCGCTGGGGTGGTCTTTCCCTGTGACGAAGGAAAAACCGCGACCGCAACGTTGCCATGGTCACGCTCTCGCAGTGAGAACATAACCCATCCACGAACGCTGTCTCCGCATGGGCAGCCCCCAAGCACGTAAGACCGCGATCGTGGCCATCGGAAGCAGAGAAGTAATGACCACAACCAGGAAATACACACAAACGGAGAGGCATCTTTAAAAAGACGCTCTCCGTTCTCTAAAGCAGAGTTGTTTGGGGCTCCCAAGAGTGCCGCCTTGTGTCACTACATCGACACAACGTCGAGTGAGTGACAGATAGGGAAATGTGCTTATTTTATTGTTATTGTATGTGATGTCCATTTAAAGTTACAGAGGATGGTGTGGAGTAGAAAAAAGCCCACGTTCTTTGAATATACACATGTGGACTGATATGTCAGGGGTTGTTCTTATCTTAATCTCGCTGTTCTTATCTTATTGTTTGTAATAAATTCATATTTTACCATATATAATAACATTTGATATTGCTTAAGTGAATTTCAACATATAAAACAAATGCAGACATTATTTCAGCATTGCATGGTTTTTATTTGCATTTCATTCCATTTTGAGAACAACCCACATATACTTTCAGTTTTGTAGTATACAACTCACTCCCTTTAGACATTTTATTTCCACATTTAAAATACTTTGTGAACATTTATTAAAATAAAGTGTGTAGTGTTGTCATGATACCAAAATTTCAGTAGTCGGTACCGATACCAGTGAAATTTCACTGTTCTCGATACCAATTTCGATACCACAGCAAAAATATGCTAATATGGTAATGTGTTATTGAACACTCCTTTAGCCTATTTAAAGTTAAATTTCAATGTAAATAATACATTTAAAGAAATGCATGTTTTCTTTAAGTGTTTCTAAATTAAGTATGCATTGCTTAAGTGTTTTTAATTAGGGCCCTACTGAAATTTGTTTTATTTTTTCCCAAATTTTATTATTATAAAAATTATTATTATCATTATTAATATTACTACAATGAATATTACATTTTACAATACAGTTGTAATATATTTCTGTTTTAATTTCTTCAATTTCAGGCATCTAGCTTTTATTTTGAATCATGCTTTTAGTTTGACGAAAGCTTCACTTTCTTCTTCTGAAAGATAAACAGTTTGCTACATGGCCCAATGTAGCGATCATTAAAGCACAAATGATGTGATTTAATTATATAAATATAATCAACATGTGCTTCACAGTGGATTAGTGCTCTGTTTTTTTTTTAATCTCATACAATGCATATGATTCTCAATGTCAGTGGAGTTCCCAGTGTATGAGCGGTCTGCTTCACACATTCATTTAACCCTCTGGGGTCTGAGGGTGTTTTGGGCCCTGGAGAAGTTTTGACATGCCTTGACATTTGTGCTTTTTTCAGTTGCTTAAAAACATATTAATGGCTAAAGTCTGATAACACTGTATTCAGCACAAACTGGGCTACAATAATATGAGCAACATGTATGTACATGTTTGTATTTCTGAGAAACAAATGTTTATGCGTGGTTTTTGAAAAAACTAAAATTTTAAGTCACTGAAATAAGGCCATATAACACATACTAAACATTTGTTCACAAGACTTTTGAGAACTGGATCTTGTAGCCTAGAGTTTTTGCTACAAAATGATGTGAAAACCATCCTGGTCACTCATTCATACAAAACAATATAGACATTTAACTTTTGTAAGACACTTTTAGTGTTAGAAAGGCCATATGCGAGGAGGCGTGGATGATAATGAATACTGATGTGATTCACACCTGAGGAGACAAAGACCCCTCCCCTGGGAACAGAATAAAATGTAATATCTGATATAGGGCACATACACAATATATAAAAATTTTTTCAGGATTCTTTGATGAATAGAAAGTTCAAAATAACAGCATTTATCTGAAATAGAAAGCTTTTGTAACATTATAAATGTCTTTACTGTCACTTTTGATCAATATAATGCATCCTTGCTGAATAAAAGTATTAATTTCTTTCCAAAAAAAAAAAAAAAAAGAATTTTACTGACCCCAAACTTTTGAATGGTAGTGTATAATGTTACAAAAGCTTTCTATTTCAGATAAATGCTGTTATTTTGAACTTCTATTCATCAAAGAATCCTGAAAAAAATTGTACACAACTGTTTTCAACATTGATTATAATAATAAATGTTTCTTGACCAGCAAATCAGCATATTAGAATGATATCTGAAGGATCATGTGACATTGAAGACTGGAATAATAATGCTGAAAATTCAGTTTTACATCACAGGAATAAATTGCATTTTACAATATATTTTATATATACAGTATATATATATAAAACTTGCCTTGGGGGCATTTACCATTTGCATTGATCATCTCAGCACATTACCATATGAATAGCACGCTCTGCTGGTGGGTGTGATCACATTAGCGATAATTCGCTGAGCCAGGAGAAACTGTACATCTCTTGGTTTCATGCAGATTACATTGCAGGAGAATATTTGTTTTAAATTTGAATTGTTTTATTTAAAAGTAGACATTTTAAGCTTTCTTTAGATATATGATTCATGTTTGTGTGATAAGTATTCGTAGAGTTTCAGTTCATTTGTGTGACGTGTTTCAGAAAGATGCTCGCGGAGGCAGAGACGGCTGAAAGCGCACCCTGATTATTTTCTTTATTTTACAAAAGCACAAGGTTTTGCTGTTATTGTGAGTGTACACAAATAAAAGTAGACCCTTTATAGTTTCTAATGATGTCTTACACTTATCTGTATGCCCAAAAATGACAGAGTATTTTAAGTTGTTTCCGCTGTGAGGAAAAAATCCAGCAGGACGCGCCGGCGCATCGGTCGACCCCTGAGTGTTAAAGCTCATGCAGATCGAATGCAGACTAAGATTGCAGCATTTCGCGGTTTAATAATCACACTAGGACATATCACGATTTTAATTTGATTATTATTCTGCATTTCAGTGTAAAAGGAGTAACATTAGGGTCATTAGGGTATTTTGTAGCAAGATAATTGTAACCACAAAATAAAACATTGGTTAATATATTAACACCATATTACCGTAGTAACACCATGGTTAATTTAATCAAATCTATGTTTTTCACCCAAAAATGTGTATGTATTATTATAAGTACTATTAAAAAAATATTAAGAGTGGAGACAGGAAATAGAATGAGAAAATTTAAGTGACAAACCTAGAATCGAACTCCGGTCGACAAGGTACAAGCACACTGGCGTTATGACCCACGCCACTGGAGCAACACTCTCAAATGCAGTTTGTTTTCTATTTCTATGTTGCCAATAGACTATTAGGGTGCGAACAGCCATGCTGCAGATGCTGTTTACACTTGGGTGCAAAAGAATCAATGTTATCGAGCTATGGGGTTACATTGGTTATTAGCAAATATTAACAACTAGTCAGACAAAGAATAACAAAGCACATAACCTACAGTTTTTAACTGCATAGAGTTTCTGGTTATTACATGTAGCGTAAAACTGAACACATGTATTGTGACAAATATTGTACAAATAATGTGGTCACAATATTTCCAGTTTAATTTATGTAATGTAAAATTGTGATTCTTATTTAAATCTTTTACAATATTTAATTTGATGCTTCCATGAAGAATAATTCTGTTCGATTTTCTTTCATTTTTATTGCCAGGAGTACATAACACATGACACAGTGATACACATTTAAATTAATTAATTTACATTTGATAATCCTGTTAAAAATATGGGCTAGCCTTCAGCACAGTTTTTGCAGAAAGTGGCGTTCTGAGATGTCATGTAAACGAGAACACCGATTTACTTACGCCGTTTAAGGGTTTAAGAGAAAGCGGTTTAACACACCTAGGTTTCTCCCGGAGAACACAGCTTAATGTGGCCATGTAAACACATAAGCGGCATTCTAACAGATTTTTGAGGAGTGCTAATGTGCGTGGAACAGACTGGAAAACTAACATCAAAGGATGGTGCCAAACAACAAGTCAACACAGCAGAAATAATTCAACATTTCTTGGAGTACAGTGGGAAAAGCACATACACTTTAAACTATACCCATTTATACACACCAATGTAAAATATCGACTGTCCTTACATTTGCATATATGCACTTGAACATTGGGGAATCCAACAGTTTTATGTAAGAGGGAAACCCCACTACTGAAGCGCAATTCCGCTGCAGGTCGCGGTAGAAAGTTAAGGAATAAAACACAGCAACAACTCTGGAACATCTGTAAATATAGCGAAGCAACAGGGAATAAAATAGCAAAGTCTTCCTCGGTTACCATGTTTGTTATTTACACAAGCGTCACGGGTAAATTACGATGCTGTGGAGAAAGCTGCTTACCTTCCAAGCCCCATGTATACGGGAGCACTTATGAAGTGCATGTAAACCGGAACACTGCTTTCTCACAATAATCCGTTTTCTGGTGTCCATTACTCATTATATTGGTAGCAATCTATAAGGTTTCTTTAAGAGCACGTAAAGAAATACTCTGACATTATTAGCCAGCTAGACTCTTCCTAGCAAATGTACAAGTAACTGGCAAAAATGTTGTCCACCTAACAGAGATTAAATGTGTGCTACACCCTACAGTTGTTTGCCCTGCACATATCCAGCGGTCTCGCTTCACTGCTTTGCTTCCTGAACACCAGGCTCAAACAGAGGCTGTCGATTGTTAGTGTCCTCCTCTACATTTTTTTTAGGTGTGTTTGAAGACCGTGGTCTTTTGTTTCAGATTAGACAGCGTTCCATTGTGATTGATGTTGATAATCAACTTCAAATGATCGCTATTTGCTTATGCGCACAGTACCTGAGTACATAGCCTAATTGAATTCTCCCCCCAAACAAATACAATCAAGGCCATAGAGTTTGTTTTGTACATTTACACTCACATTTGAATCTTATTAACATTTTTCAGGTTTTTAACGATTTTCTTTATTTTATTAAATGTTTAGTGAAAGTGAGAGTAAATAACAAATTTATGATGGGACTATAGCCCCCACAAGCCCAGCCCTAGCGCAGCCACAAGATGTTACAGGATGAGAGAGGAGCAGGACAGAGAGCAGATATCACAGATACTCACTATTGTGCGCAGTCAATGAGCTGATACTCGTTTGAGCGCTCGAAACATGCCTTCACCCCCTCATCATCCCACAGATGCTTCGAATGTTCAAAAAACTCCTGTCAAAAACATAAACACCAAATATACAGTCAACATTTATTCATGTGACATAATTAAAATAATGAAACCAAAAGCAAGAGTACTTTAAAACCCATCACTCACAAATATGAAAATCATCCTAATATTTGTGGGACTATATAGTCCCACAAATATTAGGATGATTTTCATATTTGTGAGTGATTGGGTTTTAAAGTACTCTTGCTTTTGGTTTCATTATTTTAATTGTTATGTATATACAATTATATATTGGTGTGTATATATATATATACACACCAATCAGCCACAACATTAACACCACCTGCCTAATCTTGTGTAGGTCCCACTCATGCCGCCAAAACAGCACCAACCCCATCTCAGAATAGCATTCTGAGATTCTATTCTACTCACCACAATTGTACAGAGCGGTTATCTGAAAATCCCAAGGAGATCAGCAGTTACAGGATTACTCAAACCAGACCATCTGGCACCAACAATCATCCATGCGATTATCTAATCAGCCAATCTTGTGGCAGCAGTGCACTGCATAAAAATCAGGCAGATACGGGTCAGGAGCTTCAGTTAATGTTCACATCAACCATCAGAATGGGGAAAAATATGTGATCTCAGTGATTTGGACCGTGGCATGATTGTTGGTGCCAGACGGGCTGGTTTGAGTATTTCTGTAACTGCTGATCTCCTGGAATTTTTACACACAACAGTCTCTAGAATTTACTCCGAATGGTGCCAAAAACAAAAAACATCCAGTGAGCAGCAGTTCTGTGGACGGAAATGCCTTGTTGATGAGAGAGGTCAACAAAGAATGGCCAGACTGGTTTGGACTGACAAAGTCTACGGTAACTCAGATAACCGCTCTGTACAGTTGGGGTGAGAAGAATATAATCTTAGAATGCTATTCTGAGATGTGGGTTGGCGCTGTTTTGGCGGCACAAGGGGGACACATTGTGTGTGTTTGCTCTGATAAAGCCTTCATCATTCATATGATAAACAACAGGAACATGATTATTCATAGGCTCATGAATGAGCATGAGATACTGCTTGATCAATCACTCTCTTCTTCAATACCTTTTTCTCTATGGATCCACTCGCTCAATAAAACTGCCATAAAGTAAAGCCAATTTATAAATGTTCCTATAATAATAATAATCATGATTATGTCAAATGAATGAAGGTGATAAGGCCTACGCAATCTTTCACTGACGGACATATGATTTACTAAAGATATTAAAATACTTCACATTATGTACAGAAAGTTTGTGTGTAGCACCTCTGAAGTGAGTGCAGATGGGGGCGGGGTGGTTGGATTGCGGGGATTTCTGGGAAATGGGTTTGTTTTTCGTGGCTCTTCCTCAGAGGATTCACACTGCTATACAGTAATGAGGCCCCTGGTGAGGCCCATCATATAATCACCACAATACAGCACAGCAAATGGATACAAAGATGCAAAACAAACACATCACTGCACATAAACAACACTACATGATCTCCAAGACATCTCACAAACGCATGGATGATAGGCCAGCAAATCCTAACCTTAAACACCACACGAGAGAAAGAAAACCTGTTTCAAAACTGAAAAAAAAGAGAGAATCTGTAAACTGTAAATCCACCTGTAATAACTGTAATTTCTATATCCTTTTAATGCAATGGGCTCTTCATTATTATCCTGTTAAAATTATGGTTCTTATAAAAAATACTGTTACTTTTATTACTTAAAAAGGATTTTAATCTGGTTCAGTTAAAGCCTGTATTTACTGTCAAACAACAAAAACAACATAAAGTGCATGTCTTAGTCACAAAATTATTGGTCTCCATAATTTGATCACTTCAGAAGACATTGATTAAACCACTAGAGTCTGATTGATTACTTTTATGCTGACTTGATCTGCTTTTTGGAGTTTCAAAGTTCTGATCACCATTCACTTGCATTGTATGGACCTACAGAGATGAGATATTCTTCTAAAAATCTTTGTTTCTGTTCTGAAGAATAAAGTCATACACCTCTGGCATAGCATAAGAATGAGTAAATGAGAGAATTTTCATTTTTGGGTGAACTAAAAAAAATAAACTTAATTAAAAGGAAAAACATGTTTATTTTTCTTACCCCATTAGCTGTTTTTTTTAAGCATAAAGTTCTCTTCATTTTGTCAGATTTCTCTAAAAAACAAGACTTAATATGTCATATTGCTGGTCAAGTCAAGTAAACTTGGTTTTAAGAATGTTTAGATTTTTTACTGGAAAGCAAGGCAGAAATATAAGAAAATTATTTTTTGCAGTGTTATTATTATAGATAGGTTCCTTTCCTAGTCGACTAATAGCTCAGACAACGCATTGACTAATCGATTTTGAAAATTGGTAGTTTTTCACAACCCTACCTTTTACCTGCACTTTCTGTATTTCAAAGTGAAAGAATTGTCATGTCAGACAAAACTGTTCTTCAATTAACATTTCTTTCTAAAATGGGGGGGCTGTTAACACAGCTAAATACAACACTGAATCACAATACTTACATATTCGCAATACATATCGAATCGGCAACTGCATATCGCAATTCCCAGCCCTAACTTGTAATATGATCAACATCATCTAATATTGCTGCATTGCTCAGCACACACCCGTTAGTAGGTGGCGCTCTCTCAAGCATTGCTGACTGAAGTGGTCAATGCAGTCGATTAAAGTGCAGCCTTTTGCATTTTAGCCAGATCGCAATTTTTTTTCTTATGTTGCAGCATTAATAGATACCATACTGATGTCTCAGAGGTCAAAGTCTACAGGTTTCAAATGTTCACACAGAAAACATTTGATTTTTTTGGCCTATATCTGACTCAAATCCATTTAGATTTTTGCAGTCTGAACAGGACAAAAGCACAAAAAAATCAGATTTTTACAAGCCTGATCCAAACCTCATTCGTAGAGGGTTTGGAATCTGATTAAAATTGGATCGGATTTTGTTATTGTGTCTAAACGTCAGATTGCATTTTTATGTTTTTTTTGTCATCTGTTGTGCACAACAGGTTGTTTCGTCAGGTGTTGCCATGAGACACACTGCGTTCCAGACGGCATAAATAATGCCTTTACAGGACACTTCAAAGGGAAAACAATAATGATGGCCACGCTGTAGGAGCATTACAAGATAATTTTCAATAAACATTACTTCAAAAGTGAGTTCAGAATGACCATTTTATAACACCTGACAGTGGAAGGTAAAGTCTAGGAGGGGAATATGGAAAAGGGATGATCACTTCTGAATGGAACACACCCATATGTGTTACAGGGTAGCCAAAGCAGTGCAAACCTCTTTTAAAATAATACAGACATTTGCTTTACCCACCCAACAAGATGTGCTAAGGTGTGGTAACACACACTGGCTATGAGCCACCACAACGTGATAAGGTATTAAATGTCTCACAGGAATACAGGACACTTGAGAATTTTAGCGCTTCAATACAGGACAGTGGTCCTCTTCTAGAGTCTCTGTCTGACACTTTTATGCTTCAATACTGGACCCCATGGCTTCAATATGAGACATTTCACTGCCAGCTAAAATACAGGTGTTCCGTATGGGATCAAATAAGCAACGTCCGGCTAAAACAGGACAGTTGTAAACCCTAGCTGCAAAAAACATTGCATATGCCACCTCTCCCATTTTTTAAGCCGTCGTCTGTGAAGAATGTGTTAATATTTGGATACTGCCCTCATGAAAAACATAATTTGCTAACACTCAAGCATGGTGAACATCATCAAGTTTTCATCATTACTACTACAACTAATGTGGACATGCTAGTAAAAGCGACTGCAGTCTGAACAGGAAAAAATTCAGAATCTGTTCACGTATAACCTGCTGTTTGAACAGTCCAATTTCTTCGGTACAAATGTTCGTTCCGAACAAGCTTTTGTACGGTAACAATGGATTCCGATGCAGCTATTCATACAGAGTCCGACAAATCATCCTCCGACAATCCAAAGTTTTTTTTTTAACAGAGAGTGTTTGTTTTTTTTCTTCGGACTGTGATGAAAACTTACTAATATATTAATCTCTAACAGCTGAAGTGTTCGGCCATGAGACTGGTATGACAACAGCGCCACCTACTGTAAAGGGGTGAAATAATTTTTCATTCCACGTTTTTAGGGACTCTGTGTTTGAATAGACCTTCCGTCAGAGGTTCGTCTCACAAAATCGTAACGGATTTGGTGTGAACAGGCCTTAAGTGCCCCTTTTACAACTGTCACATCAGTAACAGAGAGATGTCATGTCTGTAATTAGGGCTGGGCGGTATGGTGATATATATTGTGGCGATGGAATAAAATGTCAACCGGAAGAATTTTGTCTATATCTCGGTATGTAAATATCTGTATGCGCGACGCACCACCTGGCTGCACATGTATGGAGTTATATATGTGATATGTGCAAAATGATATTTTTAGCACACAAAAATGTTCTGTGTGCGCAAGATAATATTTTGAGCGTGAAAGTTGATATTGAGTGCACAAAATGTTTTGCACGCACAAGATTATATATATATTTTTTTTTTTTAGCGCACAAAAATGTTTTGCGAGCACAAGCTATTTTGAGCGCACAAAAATGTTTTGCGCACACAAGATGATATTTTGAGCACACAAAAATATTTTGCGCACACAAGATTATATTTTGAGCGCACAAAAATATTTTGCTAGCAAAAGATGATATTTTGAGCGCACAAAATATTTTTGAGTGCACAAAAAGTTATTTTGTACATGCTTGATCACAGTTTTGTAAAGCAATGTATCTTGCAAAGATTAATAATTTTTTTGCGTGTGCAAGATCTCACTCGTTCTCTGTCCTCGTATGCCCTCTGCGTGCACTCAGAACTTTAGACTGCTCGTTTGCTTTTCCAACCGTATTCTGACAAGTCCCACCTCCTTCATCAGGACTGGCTATTAGAAGCTGTTTACAAGCTGTCTGCCATTGGACAGTTGAGGTAGCTACAGCAACCATGAACATCTCAGTGTAAATGTAGCAGAAGAGCCAACAGGCACAATGCTCCAAGTTCAGTACACACTATATACTGTATGCAGTTATCATTACAAAATATATTTACCCCATGGATTATAGACAATCCAGGAATAATGTAAGGCTTAACTTACTGCAATGTAAGTTTTTCAAAATATAGTAGCCTGGGATCATGCAATGCTAAGGATTGGTTCAATATACTGTACATTTAATTTAGTGCACAAAACTATGATAGGATACATAATTAGCCTATTTTCCTTTTCTTCCATTTCTTCTCATTAATCAGTTTTGCCAGAAGGGTTGTGGTAGAATGCATATACATCATAAAAACAGCATACTGAGCATTTCAAAATAACCCACAGCTTTGAAATGCAAACATAAACAGCTTTTCTAATTTATCAAGAATAGAATGTTAATTTAGGCCGTTTTTATAATATTCATATTATTTAGAATATACAAGGCTGTTGAAAAAATAGGAGAGGACACACTAAAGAAGGTGGACTAAATAACATGATCATTAAAAAAAATTATATTTAATATAATAATAACAAAAAGAAGAAGGTTCAGTTCTTAACACCCCGCTATATTTGAAATAAAATAACCATTATTTTTATCCTTCCAGTCGAAATTTGACCTACAAAAATCAGTGACAGCTTTAACTGATCAGTGCTGGCAAATGGCCCTGGTATAAGTGGTATAATCCACAGCTTGGTATGTATAAATTATTGTAATGCACTTCGCGGACGTAACCACCCCGTCGTGCATTAAAATAATTTAACACACACCTAGTCATGGATTATCCCTTACATATACTGTTATGTATAAAACATTATGATCATAACAATCATTTCCTGTTCAAAGATTTGAAGCTGTTAGTGGAAACACTTAAATAATCTGTCAATTACTTAAGTAATTCAAGAAATGTATCATTGATCCCGTTTACTATGGCTGTCAATTGGACAGAGAAACTAAATTAAAATTTTTACCTTAAATATTTAAAAAATTAAAATAGAATTTAAAAAGTCAGCTAATTTTTAAATTGGTATTGTTTTCTTAGTCCACAAGCGGGAGCATTAAATACATAAACCATACAGCACCATGTTATGTTATTGCAACGAACATTCCTGGCTGTTAAAAAAAAGAGCATTCCATTTTCAACTAATGTGCACAAAAAAAATAAATAAAAAGTTTTAGTCGGTCCATATTCTCAAATGTCAAGTCAAAAGTAAAATGGGGGTGGGGGGGGGACACACACACACACACACATGCTTCACAGTATACTACCCCAGACTCAAGCTTCATAATGAGAGTGAAATACCACATTGTTTTTTATTCTTTACAAGTGTGTGTAGGGTAGCAATATTCACAGATAGTATTTGGCAGAACTTGGTGATGAAGCGGCTAAGACTATTAGCTCAGGCCAGGGGCTGTTCAACAGATGTAACACAACAAAATGGAACTAAACGTGAGGATCTCGAGACACACATTTCCAAGTTGAACTCTTTTCTGACAAAGCGTTTCATAAACGTATTGCTTAATTTGAGAAATGCTTATAAGAGAGCAAGACGTAACAGCCAAAGACATCCACCTACTGTAAGGGGCTGTTCATACCATGAACGCCTTTGCAACCATCCGTTTGTTTTTCTATGTAAACATGCGCTAGGCAAACTTCTTCATTTCGCTTTGTTTTAGTTTTTTCAGTGTCTCGTGCAGTACCACAGTTTTTTAGATGCTGAGTCTAATTAATTGTTTTTTTTTAAATTTTGAAAGCATCTTGAGACACATGCTTTCTCTTAAACTGTATTTGTTGTGCTGTGTCTAGCCTTTATTAGTGCAAGAATGCGATCGATCTGAAGTCATCGTCAGTGCTTGGCACTCATCCAAAATTCGACTGCACAGTTTTAGCATTCGAATGTGCTTAAATTCAACAAATATTCAAATTTCGAATTTTAATTTGACAGCCCTACCGTTTACACTTGGTATTAAGATGCGTTTCGGGTGATCCGATCATAAGTGGTCAGCGCTAAATACTGGTTTTAACGGGGTCTAAACGTTTTGTGATCGGATCACAAAATGGTATATACGAAGGTAGTCAAAATTGCATGTGACCACATTGCATTTGAGGAGTAAACAGTAATCCGTCCTGTATGCGTCCCGGACAGCAGAGAAGTGCCACCCTGCCACCCACACCTGTCAATCCACTGCTGTGCTAAAACAAGTTCCTCTCAAAATCCGAGCACAAGTGGCCACAGGATACGCATTTAAGCGACCAGGTGACAGCGATGTGTCTCAACTGGCCACATGTGATCGGATCACCCAAGACACATCTTAATACCAGGTGTAAACAGGATCATTTTTGTACATCCTGTCTATCTCACCACACCCACTCTTTTATATTAAAGGGATACTTCACTCAAAAATACAGCTGCTGTCATAATTTACTCACCTTAATGGTGTTCCAAACCTGTATGACTTTCATTATTCTGTGGAACACATAAGGAGCCTCAGTCACCACTCACTTTCATACAATGAAAGTGTATGGTCACTGAGACTTACATTCTGCCTAACATCTTTTATGTTCCACAGAAGGTAGAAAGTCATACGGCTTTGGAACAACATGAGGTTGAGTAAATTAAAATAGAATTTTCATGTTTGGGTGAACTATCCATTTAATTTAATCTCTCTGTGTTTCTAGCAGTTTATTGCCAACAACATACCAGTTTCTACCCAATTTCCAATGAGTAAAATGTTGAAGACACACACAGTCAGTGAATATGTGTTGGGTCTGAGGGTTTCTAAGTGTTATGGGTACACATCTCAGTTTTTACAAAAGCCCTCTTCACAGAAATCAGACCTGAAAAACACAAAGACACAGCAGCAGCGTTGTGTTTGTAAGGACAGCATTCTCCATCTGTTACACACACTTCTTCACAATCAGAGATGATGAGATCCTGTCGGAAAACTCTGCGTGACAAGCTGCAGTGCCCAGGGAGCGCCGACAAAAGGAAAACATGAAAACAAACCTTGATGACTATTAGTGGCCTTTCATTTAGCGCAGCCATTGTCTACCTGCAGTATCATTAACAGGAGAGGAAACCAAAAGAGTCATTATGAGGGAGTTAAGCAGCACTCTCGCAGCCCTCGTGAGAGAGTGCTAATGAGAGCCGGAGTTCACCAGAGCCTCCCATACGGCCTGCGCTACTGTCTCCACTGAGCACAACACGCCCTGGGACAAACACACACACATGAGCAAGTGAACATGAAAAAACATAAGACAATCTCACAGCACAGTTACAGAACGCAGAGCGCCATTTACACTCAAAACTGTTCAATAAGGTCTCTTTATTACAGTACGTGCAAGTGCTTTCCTATCAATATATATTATTTCCTATGTACTATAACTGTTTTTACTAATCTTCTTCTTCAAATCAATTGAATAAAAATCCATATTATTCCACATCTTGGCCAATATTCTGCCCCAAACAATATGCAAAATGAAGGCTATAAAAACAGATATTAATCAATGTGTGTTGTACATTGTGTACAAAAATAGGGTTTATAATATACAGTATATGTTGCAATATAGATTGCAGATAGCAGCAGGACAGTTTAAATATTTAAATTATAAATAATAATAAAGTAAAACAAAAGCACAAACTCTGTGTTAACTGGTAAGATGTTGAATGTAGAACACACACAATCGGGCAGTTTTCACAAAACCCGTCAAGAAAATGTCCTGGTTATATTTAACTGCAAATCGAAACAAAAATAAACATTAAATTATATTTTGCATTAAAAAATGAAGCCTATATTTAGAACCATTAAGATTTTAGATTTTTTTTTATTGTGACATTATTTTCAGGACACATGAGCTCATTTTACCCCCCAATTCTCATTACCAAAACATGTCCAGACGTTTTACTTTCACTATTCACATTGTTTTAAATGGGAATTGGCATTACAGTTAAAAATGTTTTTTTTTTTTTTTTTTTTACTGTATTACAATAAAAAGGTTCTTTTGTACAATGATTTTATTAATAAAAATCAGCAAAAATAAAAATTAGTACCAAGGGAGATCTACTATGATGTACAAATACATTACAATTTAAATATCTTTTTTTTTTCTTCAAGTTGTCGTAATAACAATGTCAGAATGACCATCTTTTTTCGCATTGCAGTAAGAATTGGGAGCTAAAGTGTGCGGAACTCTCAAGAAAATAATGTCACAATGCAAAAAATCATAATGGCCCTAAAAATAGCTTTATTTTCTACAGACATAAAAATATTTATTTATTTATTTTGATTTTGGAGTAAAATAGGACCAGAACATTTTCTTGACAGGTTTCATGAGAATCACCCAAAAATTCCCTCCTCTGAACATACTAATATATACTGTATATTTTCCCCCTGTATATGTAAGGCACTTATTATAATCTCATTAAAGTTGCTGTTCATATAAAAATTGTAACTTGCATTACTGCTTTTCTTACATTACACAACTTTCCTACAATGATAAAATGAATATTTTTTGTCAAAATTATTGCTGCAAGCATGCACACCCTACAAACTATTTGAAGTTTAATGGCAACTAACATTCACAACTCAACAACAGTAAAATATATGTTATGCGCTGGTGGAAACACCTCTCAACCACACTAACTTAAACTATTTTCATTATCGATTTGTTATCGATTTTATTTTATTATTAGTTGTTGCATGCAGACCTAGAATATTCTCCATCAGTCACATCAAACCAATAAAACATTTATGAGATGAACACACTCTATACTGGAAGGCATTTAGGCACCCCTTAATCATGCTAAAATGACTGTAATGCACTGTGCCAGGCTCAGACTAAACTGTGGACTACAGTATTTTTGTATTTTCTGCAATAATTCTGAGGAACAATTCTACAGAATAGATTTAAACATGGTAAAATGTGTTCCCCAGAGCTGAGAGTACTAAGGCCATCAAAAGCATTAACCAAAATACAAAATAAAGTTTAGACTTGCGGGTTCACGTAGGGCTAATTATTGCTTTATTTTCGGAGATCTTTACACTAGTAGTGAATGCAAATGATCTGTGGTAAATAACTGTTGTCATTTTACCAACTAAACCACTCATCTTTTCCGTTTCAGTATATGAAAAAATCCAACGATGACACTGACCTCATTCACCACTCTCATTTACAAAAGACTAACAGGCTTTTCAGCTTTACTGCAACACTGAGATGAGATTTCACTCACATTACAATAATGAGCTGTGAAACACAGACAGATGTGTGAAGTGACAGAATAAAGTCACACAGGTAACTGACAGAAATGACTGATACACTGTCACAAAGAAACGTCAGTCGCAATCCATTTTGCTTCCGCAATGTGATGTACAGTATTTCCAAGTGGGAGGGGTTGAAAAGTAAGAGGGATCTGTTATGTCAGCCGAAAAGTTATTACATTTTAAAGAGAAATTATAAAAACAAATGTTTTATTTTTTAGATGTTATAACAAGCACTGGTGAATCGTCAGTAAGACCAGGAATGTGTGGTTTGAGAAATTAAATAGGCTCAATTTAGTCATGTTTTCTGTAACGAAAGCAGTGTTAATCTTGCCAACAATAACCAGATGAGATGAAAAAGAAGAAGTTTAACAGCGACTCATATGACTTTGAACATATAACATTTACAACTCAGTAACAGTAAAACGTATGTTATGTGCTGGGGAAAACACCTCTCAACCGCATTACAGGGCTCCAGACTGCGAATAAAATGGTCGCAAATGCAACCAAAATTAATTTGTTGCGACACTAATTTAAAATCTAGTTGCTGTTGGCGACTGCATATGCGGTTTCATCAGGTATCATCTTGTGAGTTATTGATACATCTTTAGAGCGCGTACCACCAGTGTGTCTCGAGCCGCTTTTTACCCATTCCGTTGAGATGAGCTCGCTGCACCGCACACAACAACAAAACTAGCACGAGAGAATCGTGAACAAATTACTCTTTTGAACCAGGTCTTTTTCATGAATCACCCAAAAAGAACTGAGGGTTTGAACTCTTGAGCTCAGGTTAGCAGTTTGAATCTGATTCACTTTCTCAGCGAATCAGCAGGGGCTGCATTCCATTTCAAATTTGTATCCCCTTCCTTATGTATAAATCTCGTATGTTTAATTATTTTTTTTTCATTAAAATGAATTGTAAGAAAGGATTAATCAAGATTTACACAAACGAAAATGTTAAAATAACAATGAACACATAATTGTGTGATAAACAGTTTAAGATTTTACAAGCTACAAGTATTATGCTGTTAAATCTCAATATAACTTTTCTAAACTGCTTAATTGACCTAACTTCACCTCCATCATACATTAGAGTTGTGTAGGGGTGGGGTTTATGAAGTGCAATATGCTGTCACGTCACAATCGAGTTGCATTGTGGGATATGGAGCTGCCTGAAGCGTACATCAGAGTAGGCTCGCTCCCTCGGTCAAAATCGAGGGGTTGAGGGTCTGTCAGCAGAAACTTCCCTCGCTCACTGAACTAAGTGTAACAGACTTCCAGAATGGTGGCGGGGATTCCCCCGAGGGGAAGTGCTTAGGGGAGTTAGCCAGTGGATGTTAAAAGTGAAATGGAACGCAGCCAGGGAGTGCAGACATTTCAAAATAAGAGTCCCATCTTCTTCTTCTTCTGTTTATTGGCAGATCACACTTATTAGTACATTACCGCCACCTGCTGACAGCTTGGATCAGAAACTTAAATCTTTTCAACTCTACCCCTCCTCCCTCCGTGACTATATCAGATCCGAAAGTTCAGCCAGCGCTGCGCGTTCAGCTCATTTGGCTTTACTCCCAGCTCTGCACAGTTCAGAGAAGGAGGAAGAAGCGCACCAATAAATTGTTAATTATATAAAACACACCTTTTAATCATCCTACATTTTCTATAAACTTATATATTTATATCTATATATCTTTTATATTCGTTTATATCTTATATTCTACTTAATAGACCCATATTTTCCAGGAACCTTAATATTGCAGTAATTGTATTCTTTCCTATTTCTGGATTTAATATATTCTTCAGTGTTAATACTTGTTCTCCAATCCTCCTCATTTCCTCCAATAACATTTCTCTTTCTTCTTCATAATTCCTACAATGAATAATCACATGTTCTACTGTTTCATTCTGTCCACACCACTCGTACAGCCCTGTTGGATGTTTGGATATTAAATTCAATGTTTTATTTAGACCTGTATGCCCCAGCCTTAGTCTTGATATTATATTCTCTTCCCTCCTGTTTCTTCCCTTCCCAACTTTTGCTTGTATTGCATATAAATATCTTCCTCTAATTTCATTATTCCAATACTGTTGCCATTTCTGTAGCATCTAGAGTTCCATGTTTATTTCGGGCTTCTTTATGATTAAAAGTCCCATATTGTGTAGCACTTTTTTTTTTCTTCTGGTAATTATTTATTGGGATTGGAGTAGCACAGTAAACTGGGATTTCATTCAATTTGCACTCTTGTAGTCTCTGTGTCTGGGTTATCCGGTACTAGTAAAGAAAGACTAAGGCAATATTTAAAAAATATTTATATATATATATAAAATCAAGCTTTTGACTTGTACACAACTATTACACAAGGTGCAAACATTCATCGATGCTCAAGAAGACAACACACTACTATATGTATACTACACTTTATTTAAATATCTGTAATGTAGATTAAGGTGACCAGATTTCTGAAATGAAAAACGGGGACATTTCAAGTTCATTGTTCAATGACAAATCGGATTTTATGTATTTTGACCATGGTGAATGTGTTAATGTGCTGAGCTATGCACTGTAAGAAATTAATTTGGTTAAACTTAAAAAAGTAAATAACCTGGTTACTTTTGAAATAAAACTTGATAATAAAATAAATAAAATAATAATTTGAATAAAAAGGTCTAGTAAACTAACAATTAGTGAAATTAACTATTTTTTATGTTAATACAACAAATGAGTACATATGTGAGAAAGTGCTTCCTTTAGTGTGAAAATATTACTAGTGCGAGAGGGAGGGAAGGGGGTGGTGGGCCGATTGCGCTGATATACACAACACACACTGATTAAAGATAAAATGACTGATTTTATTTGTTCATCTGCGGGGATTAATTTGACTAATTTTCACCAGCATGTTATAGTTTGTATAACTGTGTGGGAATTCCCACAATATGAAGGCCAAACTTTCAATACAATCCCGTGCCAAATTTAGAACCTGTTATAAAATACATAACAATATAACTTTATAACATAAACAGCTAGTATGTGCCTTACTTTGAAGCTTATAACAATAATGATAATTCTCTTCAATTGCCTGGTCCATTTCTTAATGGTAAAACTGGTCCGACCAATATAATCAATTAAGGAAGACGAATGAATTGAAGCTGCTATAGTGAGCAGCCCCCTCTGTTGGACAAAATAAACAACACACGATGGGCTTTGCTGCTTGGGCTTTCATGCAGTATAATATTTCACTACGAATGTTGTCTTAAACACTCTGGAAATACAGGGACATTTCCGGGAACAGGCCACCAAAAACCGGGACTGTCCCCAGAAAACGGAGATAATTTTATTTATAAAATTAAAACAAGAATAATGGATAAAAATAGACCATGACGAAAATGTTACTTCTCAGTCTGTAAAAGTGACGGATAAATATTTTTTCTAGCGCAACCTCTGGGTGTGTCTGATCTGTGTTCAATGAGAGCTCTGGCTATGAATCACAGATCAAGGTGTGGGTGGCCTCAAAATGCGCAGGAGAGTCAACAGAATAGGGAAGACATCGATTTTGATAGCATAAAAATGAATTAGTATCAGTATTTTATTGAAATTAGACATTTTTCATTACATGATAACATAAAAACAGAGGATCAGTCAGGGTTTTCCCCATTTTACCCCTTATTTTCAATGTTTTGGGTAAAATGGTTGAGTCTATTTTCATCAGTGGACCCTCACAATGAAATGCATGCTGTTTTTTCTTCAATCATTGGATCGGATCACAAGCAGAGAACATGACACATAAGTACTGTCGCTCACATGTCGCATGTTTTAAAATGCACTCTTTTAACATTTTAACCTGTTATAATGCTTGGATATGTTTTCTGGTAGGGTTGTTGAAGCTTATATTGCTTGTCATGCTTTTAAGAATTGAACATTATTTGTGTGTTAACTAATCCCGATGTATCTACGTTGTCCGGTGAAGTTACTGTGACATGTTTAATATGTATGACTTCTGAAATGTACTTCTTGTGATTGTTATATTGCATATTTAAGCATATTATTTTTACATTAAATAAAGTATATTTTATCCCCATCATTATTGAATCCTCGTTTTATGTTTTAAGTTTATGGTGTTATTGTGTGCATTGCATAGACATGCTATTGTAGCAACTGATGCTGGACAATATAGTATAAAAATAATAAAGTCTTCTATTGAACTTGTATCAGCCATATCACGAGTTTAAGCTCTTAAATTGAAAACTGTAGTACAATTCAAAGATTAATAGTAGTTAAAACACTTGAATAATCATATTAAGATTTACTGGTGGTGGCTGCTGAGGAGAGTCCCCTGTTCTCTATTTAAAAGTGGTTTGAGTGTAGTGTCAGAAAAGCAATTTAAGTGTAAAATTCATTCAAATGTGTAAATAAGAGTGTTGTTTATCTTCATCAAAGCAAGTAATACAGTATGTCCGTATCAAATGTTTGATAACATAATATCAACATGAAAATAACACATTACGACTCCAGCTCCAGTCACGATCACACATAGGTGATGTCCAGGTAAGCTCAAATTGGGAGATTCATCCACCAGAAGAGCAGTGCCAGAACATGACTGACGTAATGTATACTTCTGCAAATTGCTTGCAATTTTAAGTTTCAAACAGAGATGTCGCTACAGAGTACAAAGTTACATAGTGAAGCTTTAAACTTATTTGTTAATGAGTTTACAAACTTATCTTGTATAGTTGTTTAAATCTTTGTTATTACGGTCATTTTAGAGTTTATGGCATTTGAAGTCATAAAATTGGATATAACTGTACACAGAAAAGGTTAGTAAGTTATTGTATCACACTTAAATCATGTTAACATGCATATTGTTTACGTCTTGTGGCTATACTTTTGAAACAGTATGTATTTGAAACGTTTATAGATTGGCCCCATCACTTCCATTGTAAGTGTCTCACTGTAACCCAGATTTTAGCTATTTTTAAAGAAAGGGTGGGACAAGTCGAAATAATTTTTTCTGGTAATCAACATTTTGCCACAAATGCAGTCGACTGACCTTAAAGGTACTGTAAGCGTTTTTATTTTTATTTATTTTTTGGGAATTGTATGCAATAAATGTTCCTTCTACCTGAAAGATATCAGTGAAGTAAGTGTCCTGAGATATATCTCCGGTCTCTGTGACATCACTAGACTGTGTAAACAGCAAACAAAATGTGACTGCGGGCCACAGACACATTTTTTAATCAACCAATTAGAAGACTTTGATGTGCTTTCTGTGTTTCTTTGGTGTGTTTGACAATGGTGAGAAGACGCAGCTGCTCTATTGTTCAGTGATGATCTCAACGCTATCTTTGGAGGGCGATGGAAAAAGGGGGCGGGTCTAATTCAACAGCTCAGTTTTGTGGACGGCTCAGTTCCAGAACGGCTAAAATCGCTTACAGCACCTTTAACTTGTACTGAACCCAAAATATTAATTTAACTGGTAACTCTATGGCAAAAACTTTTCTTGCAATAATACTTGGATATATTCTGTAATAGGGTTGTTGAAGCTTATTGTGGCTGTCATGCTTTAATGAATGGAACATTACTCGGGGATATTGTGTTTACATTTTGCGATGTGTTTAATAGGCTACGTTTTCTGGTGAAGTTATCATAACATGTTTACTAATATTCATGACTTCTGAGTATTTATTAATTTTATTTTATTGTAGTTTTGAGGCTCCATTAGTGTGTGTGTGTGTGTGTGTGTGTGTATGTGTGTGTGTGTGCCACTGTTTTCTCATTTCATTTACCCCAGTCGCAGAAATCCACAAGTTGTTCTCACTACTACAAGGAAGTTTCCCATGAATGCATACTCCTCAAGTGGTTTATAATGTACAGAGTTCATAGTACAGTAATGAACATATTTATTTGTCCATATTTATTAAGTGGCAACTATACACAAACGTGTTAAAGAGGGGCCTTATTTTTTATTATAAAATTGATTATGTCATGATTTTCGGCAGGACCTTGCTGTCTGAATCATCACAGTATCAGGCTCCAACACAGTGCACGGGGCAGAGACAGTGCTCATCACTCTAGATGAGCACACATACACACATACGCATGTGACAGCGCACAGACAGTGCTGGAGAAGCTTACACACACTAGGCGAGTTCTTCCTTTCAAACAGCTGAACAGAGTGCAGCTACAGTAAATGGAACAGAACGCAGGGTCTTCAATACTATTTTCAACTTAACCCGGCATATTTAAAACGCGATGATTGTGGTGTCTCAGATCAAGCCAACTGTTGTTTGCAAACACACAGTTCAGCCAGCTACCATGAAAACACTGTTGCGCGCTTATTAAGATAACTACAGTAACCTGAAGCAAGAGCAGAGAGATGTGCTTTCTGAGCATTCTTTCACTGAGTTGGCCAGAGAGTCTTCATATAATGACAAAATATGGTGCATTATACAGTATTGTCATTGTGCCATCTTTTGTACTTTTTGTAACAGACTATATTATAACAGCCTATAATAATAAATATGAGTGTGACGAGGAGGAGGGCTAATCAGCCGAGGAGAGGGATAAGGCTGAGCCGGATGCGGCAGTTCGGGAGAGAGAAAGCCGTGTGTGTTTCAAATGCAGCAGCCAAAGACATCTGTATGACATATATGTACATGCCTACCCCCAACCTCCTCGAGTAATCGAGTAGACAAATTACCAAAATGCCCATCCCTTTTATATATTTTATCACTATCATTATTTAATCCTCTTTTTGTATTTTTAGTTTACAGTTTTATTGTGTGCAGTGCATAGACTTACTTTTGTAGTATTACGGTTTACTTGCATTGTCCACCGAGGCTGTAGATTGTTATACAAAAATAATTAAGTGTCTTCCATTGAACTAGTATTAGCCAAACCTCAAGTTTGGGATATATATATAATACAATACAAACATTAATGTGTGTGGTGGTTAAAACATTTGAATAATTATATTAAAATAAGTAAATACGAGTGTTGTTTATCTTCCTCAAAGCAAGTGATATCTCGGTTATAAATGTTTAATGGAATAACATAATATACAAAACTGAAAATAGCACATTATGACTCTGGCTCTGCAGGTAAATATCTCAGAGTGATCACAGGCAAAGTCCAAGTAACCTCAAACCATGAGATTCATACACGCAGAAGAGCAGTGCCGAAACATGACCGACGTAAAATGTTTCACCGCAAGTTATTTGCAATTTTAGGTTTCAAGCACTGATGTCTATAGAGAACCCAAAGTTCCGTAGTGCAGCTTTAATTAAAAAGTCTGTATAAATACACTTTATGCAAGAATGGGTTCCATTCAAATATTAAATGATCATCATTTGGTATCAGACTGCTGAGGGCAGTAGGCCCTAAATAC
Source organism: Myxocyprinus asiaticus (assembly GCF_019703515.2). Classification (NCBI taxonomy): domain Eukaryota; kingdom Metazoa; phylum Chordata; class Actinopteri; order Cypriniformes; family Catostomidae; genus Myxocyprinus; species Myxocyprinus asiaticus. Next base: position 37,560,802 of record NC_059384.1, on the reverse strand, counting down.
AGTAAGAATTACATTTCTTATTTACAAATATTTCTTCCTCAAAATTACTAAAAAATTGTAAATGGGTTTGATAAAGAACCAGAATCATAAAGATAAACTGCAATTGGAACCGGAATTGTTAAATTCCTTATGATTCCCATCCCTACCCCTCAAGTCTTTTGATATTCTGGTCTCTATTTGACACACCTCTACTCAACAGGCCACAAGTTCATTGTTCAAATCCCTAACCCTAATAACGATGGATGGATGGATGGATGGTCTTTAGTGGGTTATAGTGGGGTTTACTACTAACATTAATATTTTTGGTGGTGATAGTGTTAATAGAAGTAATTATCAAATTAATTGAGAGACCCCACTTCTTGAAAAGTGTTTTTGTGTGATTATAGCTTGCTGTGCTTAAATTTGAATAATAGTCAGCACTGTTAAACCTTCTGCAAGAAGTTTTGTCTCTTTAACGCTTTGTATTTAGTCCATTTATGCAGCGCTGCGGTTACAGCCATCAAAGCGCTGCATCAACAACACATTACAAGACGATCACTGTCGGACGTTAAATCTTCTGCTGTGAGTAATGTTCCTGTATTTTTTAGGTGCTTTGGAGAGATTAAAGTCTTTTGCTGATTCTATCTTACACTGTTTAAAAATAAAGTTGCAGTAAAAAAGGTTAAACTGTTCAATGTCGTAAACTAAATGTGTACATGCAATATTATCCTGCAGTTCAGAGCTTTTGAATGCACAGTGAGGACCGCCCTGAAGCACTCCGGTTATACTGAAGTGCGTATTTCTACATTCTGGATGCACATAAGCGGTTTTGTCGTTCTTTATTGGAGCCTTTCTTATTTCTTTTCTTACTTTGACTGTTTTGTGCAAAAATATGTTATAGGTTTTTAGCCTTTTTTATTTGTTATCCGTTACATACCATGTTGAAGTGCTGCGCTTAGAGGCCGTATATCACTCTGAAATCCATCTTATCGGGGTCACGTGACCATAATGAAGCCTAATTATACATTATTATCCTTAACACCCACTAGATGACAAGTCGTTCAAACAACCAACTAGACGATTATGAAAATTGGTAGTTAAGCACATCCCAGATGGATGGATGGATGGATGTTTGGTTGGTTGGTAGGTAGGTAGTGTGGGCATGTTGTATTTTGTCTAATGGACACATGTGTTTGGTTGAGTGTGGCACAACCTCTGTTATCTGCGCAGCGCTCACCAGCGTCAACTAACAAAAATCAATACGCCATTACATAAAGAGCCTTATTAATGAAGTAAGCATTGCAACCCAAACACACACACACACCCCATCATCACCATCATATCAACTCATACATACACTTCCAAAAACTTTCAACTTACAACTCAAACTACAATTGTACTAATTTAAGAGCTAAAGCAGCTTCCTCTTCAATATCACACACAGAATTCATGATCTCACTTACACGGTATCTATGATATCGTCTCTGTCACCTCACACAAGACAGCCCAGAAAAAGTGTCAAATAACATTAAAGCTAAATGCACATGAGTGTGTGTATGTCCTCTGTATGTCAGCTGCTACCACTTTGAAGTCTGATCGAATCAGCCACATTAAACGCATGACAGGCGACTGCTCTCTGTGACCCAATAGAAAGAGATTTTAATTAGGTAACATCAGCCACACACACACACACACACCCACACACACACACACACGTGGCTGTGCACACGCATGCCATCTCCCTTGTAGCACTAGTTACCAAATACAAACTATATCTATTTTGGCTCTGAAAGAAGTATCTATTTAAAGAAATTGCCCATAACCTCTGGCTTTCTGTATCAAACTCCCAAGTACAAGCAAAATCTTTTACTCAATTGTTCACAACTGTTATTACATGCAAATAATTTACAATTCCATCTGATTTTTAAAGATATTGATTTTGCAGGATGATATAGCTTTGTGTGGACAATGATAAGTGCTGGGTAATCTGACTATAAATACAGGTGCATCTCAATAAATTAGAATGTCATGGAAAAGTTCATTTATTTCAGTAATTCAACTCAAATTGTGAAACTCGTGTATTAAATAAATTCAATGCACACAGACTGAAGTAGTTTAAGTCTTTGGTTCTTTTAATTGTGATGATTTTGGCTCACATTTAACAAAAACCCACCAATTTACTATCTCAAAAAATTAGAATATGGTGACATGCCAATCAGCTAATCAACTCAAAACACCTGCAAAGGTTTCCTGAGCCTTCAAAATGGTCTCTCAGTTTGGTTCACTAGGCTACACAATCATGGGGAAGACTGCTGATCTGACAGTTGTCCAGAAGACAATCATTGACACCCTTCACAAGGAGGGTAAGCCACAAACATTCATTGCCAAAGAAGCTGGCTGTTCACAGAGTGCTGTATCCAAGCATGTTAACAGACAGTTGAGTGGAAGGAAAAAGTGTGGAAGAAAAAGATGCACAACCAACCGAGAGAACCGCAGCCTTATGAGGATTGTCAAGCAAAATCGATTCAAGAATTTGGGTGAACTTCACAAGGAATGGACTGAGGCTGGGGTTAAGGCATCAACCACACACAGACATGTCAAGGAATTTGGCTACAGTTGTCGTATTCCTCTTGTTAAGCCATTCCTGAACCACAGACAACGTCAGAGGTGTCTTACCTGGGCTAAGGAGAAGAAGAACTGGACTGTTGCCCAGTGGTCCAAAGTCCTCTTTTCAGATGAGAGCAAGTTTTGTATTTCATTTGGAAACCAAGGTCCTAGAGTCTGGAGGAAGGGTGGAGAAGCTCAGCCCAAGTTGCTTGAAGTCCAGTGTTAAGTTTCCACAGTCTGTGATGATTTGGGGTGCAATGTCATCTGCTGGTGTTGGTCCATTGTGAAAACCAAAGTCACTGCACCCGTTTACCAAGACATTTTGGAGCACTTCATGCTTCCTTCTGCTGACCAGCTTTTTAAAGATGCTGATTTCATTTTCCAGCAGGATTTGGCACCTGCCCACACTGCCAAAAGCACCAAAAGTTGGTTAAATGACCATGGTGTTGGTGTGCTTGACTGGCCAGCAAACTCACCAGACCTGAACCCCATAGAGAATCTATGGGGTATTGTCAAGAGGAAAATGAGAAACAAGAGACCAAAAAATGCAGATGAGCTGAAGGCCACTGACAAAGAAACCTGGGCTTCCATACCACCTCAGCAGTGCCACAAACTGATCACCTCCATGCCACGCCGAATTGAGGCAGTAATTAAAGCAAAAGGAGCCCCTACCAAGTATTGAGTACATATACAGTAAATGAACATACTTTCCAGAAGGCCAACAATTCACTAAAAATGTTTTTTGTTATTGGTCTTATGATGTATTCTAATTTTTTGAGATAGTGAATTGGTGGGTTTTTGTTAAATGTGAGCCAAAATCATCACAATTAAAAGAACCAAAGACTTAAACTACTTCAGTCTGTGTGCATTGAATTTATTTAATACACGAGTTTCACAATTTGAGTTGAATTACTGAAATAAATGAACTTTTCCACGACATTCTAATTTATTGAGATGCACCTGTATATTGTAACGTGTAGGTGCTAGACAGAATGACCCAGGAGCAGAGGTAACAGTTCCAAAATATTTATTAACAAAGTCAGTAATGTGCCACCACACAGAGTAGAGTAGTGTGTTTGTCAGTGGTGTGTCTGCGTCGTGGAAGTCAGGAGAAACTCGTCGAATTTGTTACATTATGGTCTGGTGTTGAACTGAACATCTCCTCATCACAGTGAAGTTTTACTTGTGTTACACTGTAACACACAACAGTAATGTGTTAATCAATTCTCTACGGATACGTTGGAGAAAGAATCGCCACTAGCTAGTAAATTTTTATTTTTATCGCCAAACTTTTGACGACATTTAAGCATTATACAACTGAAAAAGATTTTAAGCAAACCGGAAAGGGGGCATGCATCTTCATATATTTTTCACTTCACATGCTAAAGTATGTGAGTGTATATTTTCTTTCATATTTCCCTTTTCATAATTTTCATCACATTTTAGCTTTTTAAAAATTAAAAATGTTCCCATTCTATCAATTTATATGATGTCATAAAATTACATTTGTAATAATGACACAAGCTATTGTTCCCTTTTGAAATTTCATATACATTTTTAACACAAAATATTCACAAGGTTGGAACCTAATAATGAAAACAGGATTTCACATATTACATCTAAGTGCTACTATAGGTGAAGTTAATGTTTACAAACAAACACTCTGCTCTGGCACTTCCGGGTTCTTTTGGCAGCTGAGAAAAGAACTGCTGTCTATGGGAGCTTTGCTCAAATTTAGCTGAAAATGCCCAAAACATTTTGTTTGTGGGGTTAAAATAGCGCATTTGGGCTTCTTAAAATTTCCATCAGGATTGGTGGATCAGGATAAACTCAGGAATTGACATATTTTATGATATTTCATGAATCACCATCATTTTTATGACGTCTGCTGTAATGAGACCCACATGCCTTGCACCTGCTGTTGGCAGATTTTGACTTTTCACCAAAAAATCAGACAAACTCTGACTGCAAACGGATGTTTTTAATTACCAAAGTGCAATCGTTGGGACAGATATGAGGCCATATAAGATTGAACAATGATCTAATTTGAACAAGAAATGTAGACCATGAAAGGTCTAACGGAAAGAACGGGACCCCGTCTCCAACATCACAGCGCATACTAGGCTACTGCTTGTGAAAGGATATGCGAAAGAAATCATGTCAAACTGCTAAAATTATGTATTTGCATTTATTTTGAATGTAGTTAGTAACTATTTAATAATTTAAGCAGTAAAGTTGCATCTTGCATTATGTCTGATGGTAGTTTTCATTTTCGTATGACACATTACTCAGGCTTTAGAAGTGTGTTAAACATGAGGATGTATATTCATCAACTTGTTATATGTACAAAGTAATCATACAGGCATACTGAATCAAGTTAAAACTTGTTTTTCTGATCATTCAAAAATAACCTACATAATTTCTTCACTGTAAACAATATATATCCATTTACAATAACTTTTAACAACAACAAACATTATTGCACTGAAAGTGCGGAGGCCCTATTGTTCTTCTAAGGATTATTATTAGGGCCCAAGCACTGAAAGTGCGGAGGCCCTATTGTTCTTCTAAGGATTATTAGGGCCCAAGCACTGAAAGTGCAGAGGCCCTATTGTTCTTCTAAGGATTATCAGGGCCCAAGCACTGAAAGTGCGGAGGCATTATTGTTCTTCTAAGGATTATTCTTTATTAGGGCCCAAGCACTGAAAGTGCGGAGTTAATGCAGAGGGGGCTCTGTAGTGCAACCTAGAAGTTGGGCATGTTCAGGGGGTTCTGTAGCACATCCCTTTTGAGCTACCATCACCAAACTTTGTACACATATAGATCTCATCAAGCCGGACAACTTTTGCACTGACAGTCATAAGCTCCGCCCAACAGGAAGTTAGCAATTTTGGATTGTTTGAAAAATGCATGCTGTGGAATTTGAAATACTCCTCCTAGGGATTTCATGTTACAGGTACCAAATGTGTTGACAATGCTAAATTGTGAACGGATTTTTGATATATCAAACGATGTTGCCATGGCAACGATAAAGTAACGTCAAAAAATGGGGAAAAGGGAATGTCTCATATCTTCTGCGTGCATCGTGTGATTTACATCAAAATTGAGCCACATGTTTGGCCTTGCGGGCTGATCACATTGATGTGGCTATTGTAAGTCACATTCACAGCGCCACCAGCTAGCGGAAGGAAGTGTGGCACTTTTAACAGACTTTTAAATATCCCTCTTATGTTTACCCGAATTGCTTAAAAAAAATTGAATAATGTTAAGAGTGCAGATTAAAAATTTTGAAGGGATTCTTGATATCTTGTATATTCATGTTTTTGAGATATTGGCATGCTTGAATTTTCACAATATTTTGCACACACATCAAAGTTGTCAGCCATTAGGCCTGGGCAAAGTTAACACATGGGCGTGGCTGGGGAGCTCTGTAGCGCCACCTTTTGACAAAAGTGGTTGGGTCAGTTCCTTCTACGGTCACCAAACTTGCTACATATATTGTTCTCATCAAGTTGGACAACTTTCAAAAATACAGTCATTAGCTCCACCCAACAGGAAGTCGGCTATTTTGGATTGAATGTGCATTTTTGAAAACTGCAGGCCCTGAACTTTTGAATACTCCTCATATGGGATTCATGTGACTGGCACCAAACTTAGGCAATATTATGCCAAGACAAATTGCAAATGGATGTTTGATAAATTGAATGGTTTTGCCATGGCGAGGCAATAAATTAAAGGCACAAATGTAAAACAGGAAGTTCCTTATAACTTCTGTATGCATTATATGATTTTGATGAAAATTCAGCTGTATGTTTGGTAATGGGGCTGATCACATTTATGCAGCTATTATGGGTCACCGTCGTAGCGCCACCAACTGGCAGCAGAAAATAAGGAAATTTTAACAGACTTTGAAATAGCCCTCTTGTGTTTACATGAATTGCTTCAAAAATTTTTAGAATAATGTCAAGACACTGCTTATGTAAAACTGTAAAATTGCCAAACAACTTTCATACAGTCATTAGCTCTGCCCAACAGGAAGTTGGCCATTTTGGATTTTCTGAAAATCGCATGCTCTGAACTTTTAAATACTCCTCAAAACTCATGCCAAGACATTGTAGATGCTAAATTGCAAACAGATTTTTGCTATTTTGAACATGACGAAGCAATATATTTATGGTGAAATGGGAAACAGGAAGTGCCTTATATCTTATGTGTGCATTGTGTGATTTTTCAAGACACTGCTGATGTAAAATTGTCAAGTTACCATGGCAACACATTAACTGTTATTATTCCTTTCTTCCTATATTTGGGTGTTTTTGAGGCACTTGGCATTGTTAAAATGTAATTAAAGTTTGCACACACATCAGAGTCGTCGGCCATTAGGACTGTGCAAAAGTTTGCACATGGGCATATGGGGGGGGGCTCTGTAGCACCCCCTTCAAAATGGGCATGCAACGGGGGTCTCTGTAGCACCCCCATTTTCACCTAGAGTCACCAAACTTTGTACATATATTGTTCTTATCAAGCCAAACAACTTTCATACTTACAGTCATTAGCTTGCCCAACAGGAAGTCAGCCATTTTGGATTTTCTGAAAATCGCAGGCTCTGAACTTTTAAATAGTCCTCCTAGGGGATTCATGTAAATGGCACCAAATTTGTGCAACATCATGCTAAGATATTATAGATGCTAAATTGCAAACTGATATTTGATATTTTGAACGGTGTCGCCATGGCAAAGCAATAAACTTATGGCGAAAAATGGGAAACAGGAAGTGCATTAAATCTTGTGTATTTTGTGATTTTGGTGAAAATTCAGTTGTATGTTTGTTAATGGGGGCTGATCACATGGATTCAGCTATTATGGGTCACAGTTATAGCGCCACCAACTGACAGCAGGAAGTATGGTAGTTCTAACAGACTTTAAAATAGTCCTCTTATATTTACCCATATTGCTTCAAAATTGTTTAGAATAATGTCAAATGCCAAATGCATGTGTCCACCTTGCATTTGTTCCGAAAGCCACTGGGTGAAAATGGACCCATGGTGCCTGGTCCCATCATCGCTGCTTGCAGCTATATTTACATTTTATAATGCTTAAAAGATTAAATCAGCAGCACTGCCCATATCCACCACTGAAATACTGCTCAGAAGAACCCAGAAGCACAATTGCCTGCAGTGTGACATCAGAGTCATTTCATCTATATCAAAAGTGCTATGTAAAAAATGTTTTACAATAAAAATACATTAGGTTTATGGGGCAGGGCTTTGCATAGTTTTTTTTATATATATATATATACCAAAACACTGCACTGATGCAGCAATAGCCTTTTTGTTACAATTTTCAATATTTACAGTGTTCATTGAAGTTACAATATTTCATAATGTATGACTGCCCCTTTAAATATTTAGACATTTATTACACTTACAACATGACTACATTCTGTTACATGTTTGTTTATATACAAAATTTGTACGATTTACAAGTATTTACATTGAGTTTACATTGATATGTAAGACAAACACTAAAATGGTACTGTCTCTTTAAGAGTACCGGCAGTTCCGCAAGCAAATGTTTACGGCTGGACAGACGTTTGTTTTTCCTAATTTGTGCAATGTGTGATTGAAATGAATGTTGATCAACAACTGAGTGTAAACATCAGAAATGATATTGAAAGAGACACTGGGCTCTAAGGCTGATTTTAGATAAAAATGCACATTCGAATGCTAAAACTGTGCATTCCAATTTTGGATGTGCGACAAGCACTGACGTTGACTTCTGACCCATCACATTCTTGAGTTAAAAAAGGGCTAGATGCAGTGAAGCAAATACAGTTTAACAGAATGTGGGTGTCTCGAGATGCGTTTTTAAAGGTTGAAGTTCATTTTAACTTGACATGGCATCTAAAAACAGCGCTCCTGCACGAGAGGCGCTATAGACTACGACACGTGGCACAATAGTCAAAGATGTCCGTCTAGCGCAAGTTTTCATAGATAAACAATAGGAAAACCATGCGGATGGAAGCAAACGTGTGAACAGATCCTTTGGTGGAGGTGATTTGTCGTTGTGTTATGCTCTCTTATCAGTGTTTCTCAGCATAAGCAATGCGTTTTAAAACGCTGAGTCAGGAAAGGTGTCTCGAGAGCCCCACATTGTGTTTCATTCTGTTGCGTCTGATTGAACAGCCCCTGGCCATTTCACCATGGTGTTCAGCTGAATATCACTACTTTCTGGGGATATTACTATTATACACCTTTACAGGATGGAAAACTCTGTGGTATCCTTGTTATTATGAAGTCTGAGTCTGGGGTATATTGTGGCACTAGCATAAAAAAAAAAAAAATGTAATATACAGCTGTGTGTTTTTTCCCTCTTTTAAATTTTTACTTGACACTTGAGAATATGAAATGGCTAAAATCTTGTTTAGATATTATTTTATGCGCTTTAATTTAAAATGGAATGCAATTTTTTATGTTCTTTGTAATACTGTATAACATGGTGCAGATTGGTTTAGATGTACTTGTTGCGCCCTCCTGTGGACTTAGGAATCAACGTCAATTTAAAAATCTGATGACATTAAAATTTGAATTTCATTCGAATTTTGGTAATATTTAAGTGAAAAATTCCAATTTAGTTTCTCAGGCTTGTTGACAGCCCTACTGGGTTGTCTGAGTAGGGCAAAGTGCAGCGCTACGTGCTACGACCATGCACAACATCTTATCCAATCTTAATTCTAAGTACAATTTTCATGCTATTGCAAAGCGCAAGTGTATGCGCTATCTGTCGTGTATGCACACAAACTGGGGGTGTATTGTATATAAATGAAGTGGACCAAAGCGCAATTTGCTATTTTTCTGAGAAATAGGTCACTGTGCCAAGATGTTTCAAAAGCTGTTTGCAGCGCAAAGTCTAAACACAGTTCCTGCATTTGCAGTTTGGAAATTCCACCAGCAGATGGCAAAAAAAGTCCATGTCTAAACTCTGAAAATGTAGTGGAACATCAATCAAAATCAACCGGTAGAAGTCAAGTGCATTATGATATTATCTGTTAGCTTAATACTAGCCATGATTTGTGTGTCTGTAGATGAAAATGATTAATAATACTTACATTCAATAATACTACATTTTCTATCATTTAAAGGAGCTTAAATCCAAATCCTGGCGAGAACCACATTTTCAGTGCGTATAAAAGAAGTGTGCCACTGCCACAGAAATATATATGACATTCAACAGGGACGCAATTAATGCATAAAAGAACGTAAGTCCACATTTCTATTATTTTAATTAATTGCATACAGTCCATTTACACTACCAACTTCTTATGAATGTGCTGTCTTTGTTTATCATTGGGGCTTGATAGGGAATGAACTATATAATATTACGCAGGCGGTGCCGGAGAAGAACCTCAGAATTAAATTACACTTGACCTAGCCCATTAGTGCATTGCGTGCAATTTCGCTAAACCCACTTGCACCCAGACTTAGCTTTTGGTTGCACGAAAAAAACAAAACATCCTGGCCATGCCCATTGACTTATGGCATATCGCTACAGTTTCAGTGCTCTTAAAATACGGCCCATTATGGAAGACCCCGTTGACACCTGGTATTAAGATGCTAAATAAATAAGAAAGCTAACAGAATTATAATAATAAACCGAATTATAAACATGATAAAAAAAATAGCATGTAACTATATCGTGTTATATAACTAAAGCATGTTAGTTTACATGTTAGCATAGCATGTTAAATTAACTACTAAATGAAAAATAACATCAACTGTGTGAGCTTTAAAGTAATGTCCTATGATTATTAACAATTAACATATACTGTAGGTGCGCGACAGCACAGCCATACTGCTTCTGTCTGTACCTTTAACTCCTTTTATGTTGCATAGTTTTGTTCATGGTTTTTAAGTACAAGGACATGCATCAAGTGACATTATTTTTGTTGTTGACGTCAACAAAAAAAGCGACAGGAAGTTTTCTCTCCCCCCTTATAAAAATTGAAGAGCATATTTACTTATGAGCCCATTATTATCCCGTTTGTTTCCTAATTTCAAACAGAACATACATATTACACAGGAGGAAAGGCTCCTCATTACCATGGTTAGGTCAGTGTAGCTAGTCTTAAATAATAGTAATAATAATAATAAATTATAGTATTTATGAAAAAATAAGTACTAGCTGAAACATCTTGAATCTTTAACTACAACTGCCACTGCTGATATAAAATGAGGTCTAATAGATTCTACCTTTAGATTAATTCATATGAAACTCTAACATTTTGTCAAAATATAACAGTTACTTTTACTCATGTAAAATCGTGAAACAATTTTGTAAAGGTGATGATGTATAATGAAAAACACTATTATCGCATAGCACAGTGTTGCTCTTTTCCTCCTCAGTGCTGTTTGGCATGTCAGAGTGTGGCACAAGTTGACGAGTCTGACAGGCAGTTGAGGAGGAAAGGAGATGCGCATGCACTGGTGAGGTTCTCTGTCCGGTTGCATTTTTTTCTTTATACCGTAGACATGCAAATGTATATGGTATAAAAACCGTAAATTTTCATACCGTGGTATACCACGAAACCGGTATACCACTGCAACCCTACTGATTACATTCCGTGAAGTTCTTTTGCTTGTGTATGTATTAGTTTTTGTTTTGTTTTTTTCTGATCGGACAGTTATTTTCTTTTACAGCCGCTTGTAACCAGCAAAGTTTAAACTCGCAGAAGTTTAGCGCAGAAGTTGATTGACAGGTGAGGGGGGTGGTGCTTCAGTGCTGTCCGGACTAATTCAGTATGGAATTAGCATTTACACCTCAAATGCGATGTGGTTAAATGCTTTTTTGACTACCTCCGTATGTGGTTTTTGTGATCCAATCACAAAATGTTTAGCACCCCATTTTCACCTGTATTTAACGCTGAACGCATAATGTGTATTGACTTGCGTGTACAAATATTTATTGTACAAGTTCTTAAATTCCAATCTACAAGCTCTCGAGTTTTGCAATACATTATTTACCTTCCAACAGGCATTAACAGATTAACAGGTCGGATTTGGCACGAAATTGCTGGCTTATGTCGTTCCTCTTTGCGTCATTACGTCATGTCCGTAAACACAGGAAAGTAGTGCCAGCTGACACGTGTTCTTTCTGAGGACGCTGTTCAGCTCAGTTCAGTAACACTCACACGGTTCAGGATGGCATCGCTGCAGTCTGGATGGATGTTTATCTGTTATCCGTTTGGCGAAGTTGTTTACCTGCTATAATGCTTGGAATTGGATACAGTATGTTGTCTGGTAGGGTTAATGCTTTTATGAATCGAACATTACTCGTGTGTTGCCGATCACGATCTGTTCTCGGGGGAAGTTACTGTGCATGTTTACATTAGTAAACCTATGACCTCTGAAATTGACTTCTTGTACATATTATTTTCATGTTTAATAAATTATGTTTTATCCCCATTATTGCTCGTTGTATGTTTTTAGTTTACAGTGTTATTAGGCCTACAGTTTCACTTGCTTTACCAACTGCCCTGTTCATATTTTCATTTTTTCGTTTTAGTTAGTTTTAGTCTTTTGACAAAAGTGTCCTTTAAAACTAGTCAATATTTTGTCATGTTATATTCATCAATTTTAGTCAGTTTTACAAAAATGACATTACATTTTAATCAACGAAAATAATATATTTTACTTGATGTACTGTAACAAACTGTAACAGACCAAACTTTAATCAAATATTCAAATATTTAGATTTTTTTAAATAAAAAATGTAAACATGTATCAAACATACAGTATAAATGTACGTACTGTCCTTGTTGTGAAAATAATCCTGAAATAATAATGAATAGACTGAAGTATTAGCTATTTTTGAGAAGTTAGCCTACTGTACTCTGAATTCTTCATGCTTTAGAGACTTATTAATTTTCCTTGAAAGGATATTACATTGCGTGTAGTGTGTTTCTTATGGAAAGTGTATTCACAACGCAAGTTACGATTATTCTGACTAGCGCATCTTCCAATCGTTCACGTTCATTCGTTTCGTTGTGCAGATGTAAGTTGTTCCATAAATGTTGTGGATATATAGATGAATCTCATGTATAAATAGGATGTGTTTGAATGAAGTATTTACCCCGTTTTAAAGCGGTTAATTTTGCCGGTGTTAGCAAGTTCAACTCAGGCAACTCAAGCGGAGAAATGTGCAACACACTGGATTAATGGATTAAATGAATCCATATCTAATATTTTCTGTTTACAGATTATCAAGATGTTTCTTCTTCTGTTTATATCTTGCACTGTTAATATCTTGCAGTGTAATTTTTATTTTCATATTTTCATCAACAGTATGCTTTAATAAAATAATTTAATATTCTTCATGATTCGCCTTTTTCATCTCGTCATTCGTTATCGTTGACGGAATCAAAAAAACATTTTGTCAACAAACGTTTTCAACATTAATTTCGTTGACAAGATTAAGAATGTAAAGATCAGCAGTATCACGAGTTTCACCTCTTAAACTGATAATACAATACAAACATTAATAGTCTATAAAACACTTGAATAATCATATGAAAATATACTTGTAACTGGTGGTGATTCAGGAGAGTGTAATAAAAAAAGTGTAATAAATCAATACAGTTTATTTCCTATGGGCATTCAGAAATGAAGCTGGCAACTACTAATCGCACATATATACAATTATATTATTGCTTGTGTACTGAAAACAATGATAGAAAATACACATTCACTTTGCATATTACAAACACACCCCAAAGCGGCAGCTCTCTATCGTTGAAAGCGTAGTTGAGCGGATCTCTTCCGCGCCAGTGGACATGCAACGTACTTAGAAATCAAACTGAGATAGTTTAAAGAGGCTGAAGGCAGCCACAGTCACACTGTGTCATAACCAGAAGCCAAACAACACATGATAAAAGGCCATTTTTCCAAATTTTTTTGTTCTAATCAGCCGCCACGAACTACAGCCCTGTCCACTATGAACTAGCACAAAATCTTTCTCATAACAGTATATTGAAGTCAGCATCTCACTAGCCGGGTAAAAACTACTTGATTTTTGCCAAGGGTGTCACATCTACCAATTGTGCTGCTGAGGTCTCGCTCTCTTCAGACTGAGTTTTGACACACATACACACCAGTTCAAAATGGAGACGATTTGACACATACTTGCCCTTCGCCTTTCTCTCTGGTTCTTCTGGTTCACTTTCGGTAAGCAAAACATGCAAAACCTCCAAAACACTGCGGTTTCCTGTACTCTCTGTCTGACTGCAGCTCCTGAGTGTGTATGTGTGGCTGCATTAGCCTCTTCCATCTCTCTGTTTGATTTCCAAATAACCTGGTTCAAACAAATAAGGCTGGGCATAGAATGCATCACCTCTTCAACTTTGAACTCTTCAGACATGTTTTGTAAGTATATGAGTATGATAAATAAAACTGTTAAACAGGCTACTTGTGTAATCATAATTTTTTTTGTTTATTGTCATTTTATATGAATTAATAGCATATCACATTCATAAATCAAGAAGGGTCTATTTATTCCCTTTATTAATTTCTCATAGCTCTCTCTTCGCTAAAACCTGCTGTATTTACAATGACTAAGAGTGTTTACTCCGGACTTTGGAAATGAGACCCAGACAAGTTTTGTATTACCTTGAAAGTAACATTATCAACTTGAAAATAAATGTAATAAATGAGACACAGTCAAACACTTGATAATTTAGAGTACACAATAAATATGAGCCTATACACAAGATATGAACACAAGCTCATATGCTGATGCTGTCGTGAGTCCGGACTGCTCTAAGTAAACAAGGTACAGAATTCTAGTGTTGTAGGTTCAAGTTTCAAGTTAAAAGAGGTCATCAGAATACGACCCAGCCGAAAGTTTTTTTTTTTGTTCTTTTAATCCTGTCTACTTATCCCTTCTTTTCTTCCTAAGTGCTCTGATGTCCACTCCTTTGTGTTTTTTCACCAGTTGGTCAGATTATAGCACTATACAACTGGTTCCCATTTAAAAATCAAAACAACCAGTTTATAAAGTATATAAACTTGATAGTTTATACCATACTTGAAATACTACACTAAACTTTATGTGGTTTTAGTAATACTCTTTCTCCCGCTTCACTGACTGAGTAACTGTTTTTGATCGGTGTCTCCAGACAATATGGCAACGGTACTTGTCGTGAAGTCATTGGAATACTATCTATACTCAAACCAGCCCACCTGGGACCAAAAATCATGCCACATTCGACATCACTGAGATCACATTTTTTCCTCATTCTGATGGTTGATGTGAACATTAACTGAAGGTCCTGACCCATATCAGCATGATTTTATGCACTGCACTGCTGCCACACGATTGACTGATTAAATAATCCCATGAATATGTAGGTGTACAGGTGTACCTAATAAAGTGGCACGTGAGTGTATACAGTTGAAATCAGAAGTTTACATACGCCTTAGCCAAATACAATTAAACTCAGCTTTTTCACAATTCCTGACATTTAATCGTAGAAAACATTCCCTGTCTTAGGACAGTTAGGATCACTACTTTATTTTAAGAATGTGAAATGTCACAAAAATAGTAGAGAGAATGATTTATTTCAGCTTTTATTTCTTTCATCACATTCCCAGTGGGTCAGAAGTTTACATACACTTTGTTAGTATTTGGTAGCATTGCCTTTAAATTGTTTGTACTTGGGTCAAACATTTTGGGTAGCCTTTTCCACAACTTTGGAGTTATGGTTGGGGTCACTGTCCATTTGGAAGTCCCATTTGCAACCGAGCTTTATCTTCCTGGCTGATGTCTTGAGATGTTGCTTCAATATATCCACATAATTTTCCTTACTCATGATGCCATCTATTTTGTGAAGTGCACCAGTCCCTCCTGCAAGAAAGCACCCCCACAACATGATGCTGCCACCCCTCTGCTTCACGTTTGGGATGATGTTCTTCTGCTTGCAAGCCTCACCCTTTTCCTCCAAACATAACGATGGTCATTATGGCCAAACAGTTCAATTTTTATTTCATCAGACCAGAGCACATTTCTCGGTTTTGGAGGCTTTGGAGCAGTGGCTTCTTCCTTACTGAGCAGCCTTTCAGGTTATGTCGATATAGGACTCGTTTTACTGTGGATATAGATACTTGTCTACCTGCTTCCTCCAGCATCTTCACAAGGTCCTTTGCTGTTGTTCTGGGATTGATTTGCACTTTTCGTACCAAACTACGTTCATCTCAAGGAGACAGAATGTGTCTCCTTCCTGAGTGGTATGATGGCTGCGTGGTCCCATGGTGTTTATACTTGCATACTATTGTTTTGTTTGTAAAGATGAAAGTGGTACCTTCAGGTGTTTGGAAATTGCTCCCAAAGATGAACCAGACTTGTGGAGGTCCACAATTAATTTTCTGAGGTCTTGGCTGATTTCTTTTGATTTTCCCATGATGTCAAGCAAAGAGGCACTGAGTTTGAAGGTAGGCCTGAAAATACATCCGCAGGTACACCTCCAATTGACTCCAATTAGCCAATTAGCCTATAAGAAGCTAATTTGCTAATTGTTTAAAGGCACATTTAACTTAATGTATGTAAACTTCTGACCCACTGGGATTGTGATATAGTCAATTAAAAGTGAAACAATCTGTCTGTAAACAATTGTTGGAAAAATTACTTAAAATTACTGTCATGCACAAAGTAGATGTCCTAATCGACTTGCCAAAACTATAGTTTGCTAATATGAAATCTGTGGAGTGGTTAAAAAATTAGTTTTAATGACTTCAACCTAAGTGTATATAAACTTCTGACTTCAACTGTATATATTAGGGCTGTCAATCGATTACAATTTTAATCAAATTAATTACACGAAATGCCGATTAATTAATCACATGCATAAATATTTATATTTAAATAATTAAAATATATACAAAACATATAAATATAATTAAGAAAATTACAATGCACAGTGGTAAAAGACGCTGGCTACCACCCCTGGAGTTCGCTAGTTCGAATCCCAGGGCGTGCTGAGTGACTCCAGCCAGGTCTCCTAAGCAACAATATTGGCCCGGTTGCTAGGGAGGGTAGAGTCACATGTGGTAGCCTCCTCGTGGTTGTTATAATGTGGTTCGTTCTCAGTGGGACGCGCGGTGAGTTGAGCGCGTATGACGCGGTGGATGGCGTAAAGCCTCCACACCCACTATGTCTCCGTGGCAACGCGCTCAACAAGCCACGTGATAAGATACGTGGGTTGATGGTCTCAGACGCGGAGGCAACTGGGATTCATCCTCCACCACCCGGATTGAGGCGAATCACTACGTGACCACGAGAACTTAAAAAGCACACTGGTAATTGGGCATTCCAAATTGGGAGAAAAAGGAAAGAAAAAAAAAATAATAATAATAATTACAATGCATTACATTATTGTGGCAGACAAACAAACCATTGATAAGACAATACAAAAAAGGGCTTTAGAATGCAATATATTGTTTATTTCCATATTGAACATGAGCTTTTCATTGGCTTACAGTTCACAGCAATCCATTTTGCAACTGAATTTGACAATCTGTCCAAAATAGATTTACTATAAGTGCTTTTCTAAGGACACGTCAATGTACAGCTGCATCAGACAGACACTTTTGAAGCGTCTCACTTTGATTGTCATGTCATAAACACTGTGTTTTTAGGTCACTGTGTCAAGTTAAATGTAGTTTGAAACTTAGAAAAACACATCTCGAGATCCCTGCATTCGGAATTGCACTCCATCCAGCTGTGTTTGAACGCAAGAACGCGTTCTCATCTTGTGAGGTTGTTAGTGTCAAGCAAGCCGGAGTATGGTTTGTTCTCTGTAGAGCAGCGCATTGCCTTGGATGGAGTCACGCAAGAACATGGAGAGGGATGCAGTTTGAACCCAAATGCAGAGTTTAATGATGAATAACAGACAAATCTCTCTCTCTCTCTCTCTCTCACAAACACACACACACGCGCGCGCGCGCGCGATGATAGGTACAAGAATAAATACAATGATGAGACAAATGTTACATGCTATTATAGACAAGACTAGACCAAGAGTGAGGAAACAAGAGCGAATATATACAGACACAGGTAATATCAATACATGGAACAGCTGGGAACACTGATGGGAAACAGGTGAATGTAATGATGATATCTGGAAGGTGCATGCTGGAAAATGTAGTGTGGGGAAAAACTATAACATACAAGTCCATAAAAGTGTAAAACTAAGAGTCCGTGAACATGAAGGGATGATGATGTGACAGATAGATATGTGCATTCAGTTTTAATCAGGGTTCCTACAGCTCAAGGCAAGTTAGATTTAAGACTTTTTTAATGCCACTTGGAATGAAATTTAAGACAAACTTTACAATAACCAAAACTGAAGAAAAAAACAACATCAGTTACTTAGGGTTTGGGACAATTTTTCCCAAATGTTTACTGTAACATAAAACATGACTTTTTTGGTCCAGTTAAAAATTAGATGATCTACTTCAAATGTTGAAAAAAATGTAACACTTTCTAGAGTGCAACACATGGAAAACAATAACATAAAACAACATAATCATGAATCATCAGTAAAAATGCACAATAACTATAATTCTCGTATTCGTTATGTGCTTTAATGGCGATATGCATTTAATGCATATTCAAAATACACAACTAAAAAGCCAATAATAATGTGTCACTTAAATGTGTCGGAATAAGTCTCCAACTCCTTCATATGACTTGTATGATTGGTGTTTTGTCGCTGTGTTCAGACACCACAGAACCTCTGCTTTCAGTGTAGGCGTACACCCGAATGTTATCCGGAGATCTGTTGCTGCTTGCCCTGGTGCTAGTATCAGAGATGGGGGTGGAGGCATGGTGGAGACGAGGGTAGAACAGAACTGGGAAATACCTGCCGTCTTTTGGTGGGTTGACTTGGCAGTTCTGTGTTTCTCACTCTGCATGTGGGATTCCAGAGACTTGATTCCCATCGTGCTGAGTTTGAAACATTTCCTGCACAAAACACACCGTGCCTCGTATACATTGCCTGGTACCGGTTTTAGCCATGCTGCGATATCTTGGTTGAATAGCCAATTTTCATTGAATTTGCATGTCCCCATGTCGTCGTTAGCAGACAGTGCATCTGTTCTGAGCATCCCCGCTGCAAACAAAATATGAGTGTTGTTGGTTCCGCTATCCTGATCTGCATGACGTTAATGTGAGAGGCATTCGGTAAATTATTTAAAAAAAATAGATGTTACCAATTATTTTTAGATTTTAAATTGCAATGTCAGGAAAAATATTATTCATAAAATCCTACTTCCCATGTCTTAGCATTTTTAAGACTTTTGAAAGATTTATTTAAGACATTTTAATACCAGTTAAGGCCTTATTTTTAGATTAATGAATGAAATGCCTTTTAAGACTTTTTAAGGATCCACGGGAACCCTAATTTCCTTAATATTTTTATGAAGGGGTGTCCAGCTATGGCATTGTTCTTTGTGTGTATTGTGTGATGCTGCTGTTAAATTGATCAGTCTTTAGAAATCACACAATGTAAAATGTAAAATTTCATTTTGGAATATAACACTTGGTAAATGTTTTTCATTAACATTTTAATTCATGTCAAAAATCAAATATGGCACTACTCTGAATAAGGTCTATAGCAGCTAGCCAATCAGAATGGATTTTCTGCCAGCTCTTGCCATTTTCTCTACAATATGTATCTTGCTTGTCGTGAATGGTCTGTGGGTTTTCCATGGGCATGCTATCTGAGACAAACTAACCTTTAGCATTGAGCACATATAAATCTCCTTGAAACTTCCTTGTCTTAGGCTAATTGTTCAGTGTTTTACAAGTACAACAATTAAAACATAAGGAAGTGCAAAATATATTTCAATTATTTTTATTAAACCCATATCCAAAACACATTGTGATATATAATCACATATTGTTATCACTATTAATATTCATGTTAGGATAAATGATAGCCAACTGTAAAATTCCAAGACACCACAGAATGTAGGCTATTTTTTTATTTCCTGCTTTGTAATTACAAACAATGCTAATACTTATATCTTTAATTTAATGTTATTAATAACATATTAGTTGTAATGTTTTTGAAATAGACCACTGAAAAACCCACATTCATCGACCAATAATCTGAATATTTTATTGGAGGAATGCATCCCACTATGGTGTTTTTTCCTGAATTTCAGAAACATGCTGTTTCTGAGTCAAAAGCCAAAATCATTCAAACCCATCCTCAAGATGTCAAGCATCTAGATATGCAAACTTTGACAGCAAACAGAATAATATCTCACACTTTAAATTGATTGCCTCTCAAATTCTGCCGATCTCTTTTTTGCATGCAGCCCATAAAAATTGTGGTTCACGGCTCTTATGCAAAAAAAAAAAAAAAAAAAAAAAAAAACACCCTTCATTGTTGTTACTATATTTGTATTTTAGCGCAACTAGAACGCTGTATTGACCAATCAGCATCCCGGACTGCAACTATCACTTTCATAAATGTAAAAATTCGTACTTTTTTCTATTTTGTCAGCCCTAGTTAATGTTTTCTTTCTCAGTGAGAATCCAAATGACCCACCAAGAGTGGTAACATCTACATCAACTCCCGTGAGCAGACACTGGTACAGGGCCTAAGGGGGCTTCCACACTGACAGTTTATTCCGAAACAGAGCTGTTTGAATGACAAATTGGTAATATAAAAGCTGTTTTGCAAAATGGGGAGCGTACCATGGTGCCGAACCCGAGACTACCTGTAGGTGGTGGTCTGAGCTTGGTTATACTGGAATTGTGGCACGATGGTTTGAGGCAGAATGCAGCCTGTACTAGGGTCAGCACTTGTTCAGGAAGTCAAATAACTAGCGCATGCGTTTTTGCCAAATTAAACATGATGACATCGTCAGTTGCACAAACACACACACACACACACACACACACACACACACACACACACTATGAGTGGCAGGGGAACATTGTGGGACATAGAAGAGGTGAGGTGCCATTTTGATCCGTGCCACGTTTTGTTCTTCATCATGTGCACATTTGTGATGACGAAAGTTGATGACGGAAAAGCACCAGGGTTCGAAAGAATCCTATGCGAGTCTGAAACAGGACCAACACTGCTGGGGGTACCGGGAACAATCACACTCTGATTTGGACTGCAGCAAACATGCCCAGTATGAAAACCACCTAAGAGTCTGTGATGTCAAAGGTTTTCAGTAAATAGAGTGAACGCATCATGCAGGAAAAGTTTAAATTATGTTACTCTGTCTAAAGGGGAAGTCATGTATCACTTCAACCACACTAAGTTGAAACAACACTTGAACTGCTACCAAATCAACAGAAGAACCAACATACACTCTAAGATCACTGGATTCTATATCAGTCCGATAACAGTGTATCTAGTCCAGCTCTCCATCAACCGTCAATTTCTCATCAAAATACTGCTCATCTCTTCCGATCAGCACTGTACTAGAATGAGACACAGTGTCTTACCTCTGTATAGTCAAAGTCTGAGAGCGGAGCTATACTCTTGATGTACTCTGCTCTGGGCAGGTTTTCTGGGTTGGCAAGTGACACAGGTGGTGTTAAAGTGCTCATAGCAGATACTATCGTCTGAAAAAAAGGATTGAGCAACACATCAGCTAAACTGGACTACAGAGACAATATCAAAGGGTGAAAAGACTACGGAAGTATATTAATGAAATGCACATTGAAAAAATGAAAAGAAAATGCACACTGCAATTTAACATGGTTGTGTGTTTAAGCTGTAAATATTTAAACTGAAAACATCTTACACAAAAATTCCTCAATAATTTTAAATAATAAATATTCACCTTCCAAAGCACCTTTCCATTGCACTAATGTGCAAGGTTGAATTTCCAACCAAATTTGAACCACTGAAATTTTTAAGGCAAATCTGTAAAGTGAAATATAATGGACCAAATATTACCTGTTGAAAAATAAAGATTATTAAAACTGAATATTTTAGAACTGAACTTATAATATTAACATATTCAGCCCATTATATTTCACTTTACAAATCGTCTGTGGAATTTTTTGTGCGAAATGTTTTCAGTTGAAATGTTCACAGCTTAAATATAGTTGAAGTCAGTAGTTTACATACACTAAGGTTGAAGTCATTAAAAACAAATTTTAACCACTCCACATATTTCATATTAGCAAACTATAGTTTTGGCAAGTCGTTTTGGACATCTACTTTGTGCATGACATAAGTACTTTTTCCAACAATTGTTTACAGACAGATTGTTTCACTTTAAATTGACTATATTACAATTCCAGTGGGTCAGAAGTTTACATACACTAAGTTAACTGTGCCTTTAAGCAGCTTGGAAAATTCCAGAAAATGATGTCAAGCCTTTAGACAATTAGCTTCTGATAGGAGGTGTACTGAATTGGAGGTGTACCTGTGGATGTATTTTAAGGCCTACCTTCAAACTCTTTACTTGACATCATGGGAAAATCAAAAGAAATCAGCCAAGACCTCAGAAAAAAACACTTTGGACCTCCACAAGTCTGATCCATCCTTGGGAGCAATTTCCAAAAGCCTGAAGGTACCACGTTCATCTGTACATAAAATAGTACGCAAGTATAAACACCATGGGACCACACAGCCATCATACCGCTCAGGAAGGTGACGCATTGTGACTACTAGAGATTAATATAGTTTGGTGCGAAAAGGTAAAATCAATCCCAGAACAGCAAAGGACCTTGTGAAGATGCTGGAGGAAACAGGTAGACAAGTATCTATATCCACAGTAAAACAAGTCCTATATCGACATAACCTGAAAGGCTGCTCAGCAAGGAAGAAGCCACTGCTCCAAAACCACCATAAAAAAGCCAGACTACAGTTTGCAAGTGCACATGGGGACAAAGATCTTACTTTTTGGAGAAATGTCCTCTGGTCTGAAGAAACAAAAATTGAACTGTTTGGCCATAATGACCATCGTTATGTTTGGAGGAAAAAGGGTGAGGCTTGCAAGCCGAAGAACACCATCCCAACCATGAAGCATGGGGCTGGCAGCATCATGTTGCGGGGGTGCTTTGCTGCAGGAGGGACTGGTGCACTTCACAAAATAGATGGCATCATGAGTAAGAAAAATTATGTGGATATATTGAAGCAACATCTCAAGACATCAGCCAGGAAGTTAAAGCTTGGTCGCAAAAGGGTCTTCCAAATGGACAAGGACCCCAAGCATACCTCCAAATCTGTGGCAAAATAGCTTAAGGACAACAAAGTCAAGGTACTGAAGTGGCCATCACAAAGCCCTGACATCAATCCGATAGGGCAGAACTGAAAAAGCGTGTGTGAGCAAGGAGGCCTACAAACCTGACTTAGTTACACCAGTTCTGTCTGGAGGAATGGGCCAAAGTTCCAGCAACTTATAGTGATAAGCTTGTGGAAGGCAACCCAAAACGTCTGACCCAAGTTAAACATATACAAACAATACTAACAAAGTGTATGTAAACTTCTGACCCACTGGGAATGTGATGAAAGAAATAAAAGCTGAAATAAATCATTCTCTCTACTATTATTCTGATATTTCACATTCATAAAAAAAAGTAGTGATCCTAACTGTCCTAAGACAGTAAATGCTTTCTACGAATAATGTCAGAAATTGTGACAAAAAGAGAGTTTAAATGTATTTGGCTAAGGTGTATGTAAACTTCTGACTTCAACTGTATACAGTTTTTTTTCAATTAGTGCAATTCAACATGCTTTTTTGTATTAAAGACATTTGTATTTAATGTACTTCCATGAAATACACTTTTAATGGGCAGTTGACATTACATGACAAGCAGTTCCAGCTGAAAAAAAACTTTGCTCAGTATACATGCAGTTTTCATGACTTCATATTAGAAATGCACCGATACCAATTTTTGAAGACCGATACAATTACCAATTCCCTAGTTTTAGGTATTGGTCGATACGGAGTACCAATATGAGTAGATGTTTTGTGTTTGTATACGTATGCCATTCTATTTGTATTTTATATCTTGACATGGTCAATATTGTCATTTTCAGTAATAAAAAAAAACACAATTCAAGACCATTTTACCAGGGTGTAGCTTACCTTTAAAAGCTAACATGTATGATATATTATTCATGCCTTAACTGTGTTGTTTTATGCATATTGTTCAGGGCATTCACGGAGTTGGCAATGCAGCCTTAGTATTGATTGATTGTTCTGGGTTTGTGGCGTTGAGCCTGACAGAGTTTGACATTCGTTTGATTACTTATCCTGTGTTGTTGTTGGGTAGTGGTCGACCACAACCATATCGCAGAGGCAGATAAATCGGGCAATATTCGGAAATTTTTTATTATCGTCAGATACATTTTCCCGTTTGGCTGATTTATTTCTTAAGGCCGCGAGGGCGCAGGGAATTGCCTGCTTGCATGTGAACCATCTGAGACATGTAAATGACCAATCACAGTTCTTTTTTTGTTACCTGCCATCGGGTTACTACAATAATAGACTGGTGTGCAACAAAGTCTCATTTAAATGGGCCACATATCAGATCTGCGTAAGACGTGTCTGAGCACATAATATTAAAGTGCTCGTGTGTTTCACTCTCCCTCTCTCTCCTCAACAGTTCCCTGTAACTTTTAACTGTCTTGTCTAATGATAAAAATGCAAATATCAATAAAACTAATATCATATACCAACTGCAAATATGCAGATACCTTGTTTAAAAAGATGTAATAGACAAACCTCACAAAACTTGAGAATATCCAGCATCCTGTTGAGCACTCATATTTCTTCGTTTAAAGAATGTGTTCTATCAGCCTCTCCTCAGCATTTCCCTGTAACTTTTAACTTTCTTGTGTAATGATAAAAAGGCAAACATCATACTTCTATCATATACCATCTGCAAAATTGCAAATGTCTCATTTAAACAGATATAATTCATGAACCTTACGAAAATCCAGCCTTTTCTTTCCGTCGAGCTCTCATCTAAAAATATTTTCCTCTGAAGCACGTATTCTATCAGCCAGAATCAAAACTTCAGGATCAAAAGGTTCTCTGATTCACAAATCATGACGGTCTGTCCATGAGAATCCAAGCAGGCGATCCAGGCCACTTAAACTGTCAGTAGATTGCTGGTCGTGCTGGATCCACATGTGTGCGTAGGTGCGACTTCAAATTAAAAGTGCTTCATGTGTGCTATTTATTCACTATGCTCTGTATGTACAATTAGCTTGCTCCAGTAAGAGAAAAAGCAATTACTAATGCACACATGCTATCCATGGTTGCTGGACTACTGTGTGTACTGTTATTTCCTTCTTCCTAATATATTATCAATTTCTTCATGTGCAAAAAAAATACTAAAATTCGATGACAAACAGAAATCAGAAGAAACTGCTATCTACCATTTAAAATACAATCTTATTTATTTTTTTTTAAAGATTCTTTTTTTTTTTTTTTACAAAGTTAAAGTTTTGTGTGAATTTGAGTAAATATAGTGCTAAATAAGAGTTTATTCATTGTTTAGCAATTTTATGTTTAAGTTATTTACTATATTAAAATGTGTGATATATCGGCCACCCTGCTCTCTGGATATCGGCATCGGCCATTAAAAAAAAAAAAATATCGGTTGACCACTATTGTTGGGATAAGTAAAAATGACAATTCCTATCCCTTTTTCCAGCGACTTCTTTAGATATAACGTATATGATTTTTGGAGTTGCAGAGTTTAGGACAACAACGACCATCTAGCGCAAGTCTGATTAAAGTGCTCTTTTGCTCTCGCTCAAACACAAGCGTGCAGAGAAAGAGAAGCCACATATATCATGTGAAAATGGATTAAAGGAAAACTCTTGTGCTAGTTTCAAATGGTTTTCTTTCTTTTCGTGCTGTTTTTTATCTCTCAAAATTATGGAAACCATTTGGCATTATCCATTAAAAAAATCATGGATGACTGACAAGCGCTGGTGAAAGCAATCTCTCGCTCACACATAAGCGCACTTGCGAGAAGCCACATATATATCAGGTAAAGATGGATAAAATAAAACTGATATTCTAGATTTAAATGGTTTAAACACCAAAATGTTTATTATTATTTTTTTAACTGGTCTTAGAAGCGCCATGCACAGCATGTGCAACCAAGTCATTATGTAAATGTACTCGAAATATGAAATGATGGCACCGATACCAAGTACGCGTATTTACATACGATGCTACCTTAGAATTTGGCCAAAACGAGATATCTTATAAGGCAGCAAAATTAAGGTAACAACCTTTTAGAATTTCCTTCGCATCAGGCCTATGATGATTTAAAATGCCACCTCCGGAGGAAGCTCACTAGGTTTTGGATCAGACCCACTAACTATCTCTTAAACATATATGTAAATTTTTACCTAAAATCTTGAACGTGCATGGACATGTTATATGTCAACTACCCTTTTACAAAAAATTACTTACCACAATGGCGTCCTTCACATTTTTCCGGATATCCAAGATTTTCTGCTTCTTTTCTCTAGCAGAACAAGACAAACAGGAAATAAATGTCATGAAACAATTAATTACATAATCCCAATACTAGGAGTGTCATTATTATAATTCTTTATAAATAATGAAAGTGACTGTAATATTACTCAAAGGTAAGTTTCATCAAAGGCCCAATTGTGATTATAAGCAGTCATATGCCTCTACACAGCAACATTTTTGAATACAGTGTGACCTTATTTCTGTTCTGGCCATTCTGAACACGGAAATTACAGCACTGCACTCCGATACATAATCAATCCAGTTATTATCTAACAGCTTCATCTGCCATGAGAGGAAATAACGATACCCTGCACTTGAGTTTAGTTCTATTTGATACATTATAATAACAAAACAAAACAATTCCTGTGTGTTTTAGTTAAAAGTTAAAATATTACAGTATAGCCTAGCCAAGTTATTGTAGAGGTGGTGCATCTTTACACAGCACACGTAAATCATGTGCAATAAAACCTGAAACAGCTGTAGCATATTCAGCCCTGAAATGTATCATATTCTCACCTATCTGTTCTCATGGTGTCTTAATAATTGGGCTGTACATCAGTTATTAATCAGTTATTACACGTATTTTGGGCTTCTTCCCTGCCTCTAATCATATAGGATTGTGTCTTAAAACCTGGAGAGCTTCCTACTTAGACAACATGCTTTTGGGGGGATCACAAAAACGTTTCAAACGTGCTGTGCTCTCTGTCCAACAATTCTGTGAAGATAGCCTGCAGAAAAATAACGTCTAAAAGTGCAGCGCGTGGCTATGACACCGAAAAACACTTTCTAGCTAGGCAGATCCAAAATACTTTGTGCGCCTACAGTTTGATGCCCAAAAATGATATGTAGGGAGCCCTAAAACACTGCACACACCTATAATGCCAAAAAAGCTGTCTAGGTAGACAGCCTGAAAATGATGCCCAAAACTGCTGCATGCACTATGCTCTCTAGGTAGGCAGGCCGAAATGAGGCCCAAAAACGCTGTCTAGGTAGGGAGCCCCAAAATGCTGTACACGTTGATGATGTCCAAAGACGATGTCAAGTTAGGCAGTCCAAAAATTAGGCCCAAAAACGCGGTCTAGGGAAGGCAGCCCGAAAGTTGCCAAAAACGGCTGCATTCGCCATGCTACCCCAAAATGCTATCTAGGTAGACAGGCCGACATGAGGCCCAAAAATGCTGTCTAGGTGGGCAGCTCACTAGATTTAGCAACACAGCCCGTGAAACCCACTGGACGCAGAGGCGTACATCTGAACACCAATGCAGCCGTCAACATTTGAACATCTTCAACATATTTGCATGCAGCATATGATAAACACGCAATTGATAAACACGGATAAATACACCCACTCACTCTGCGTTAAAGCCGTTGACGTGCAGGATTCGCATCTGTTTGACTATAGTGCTCTTCCCGGATTCTCCAGCGCCTTTAACAATTATATAAACAAAAAACAAAACAAGACATGATGCATTAATACGAGCAGATCCAGGGCCATGAGAAATTATCCATGCATCCTTGATGAACACCACATAATCACATTTCTGATTGGATGATGCTGACACATACAGACATGTATTGTTCCTGTTTTACCTAATAAGAGCAGGCGATGTGTGGCTTTATACGCCTGTCTCTCTTTCTGTAACTGTTTCTCGATCTTTTTATTCGCCTCTCGCTGCGCCTTCTCGTCGATGCGCTGGTCTTCTGTCTTGCTGTTGCCCAAACAGCCCATCTTTAACGGCCTCTCTCTCTTCAAACACAAGCTAAACAATAATAGCTCAAATATCTCCCGTAATGATCACTTGAAATGTATCCGGCTGATAAATGGGGCGATAAATCCGTGCGCCACGAAAAAAAAAAAAAAAAAAAAGGTTTCGCTTTAACCCTTGACAAACCCGAGCGACAGATTCAGTCCGATCCTTCCGATTTATTCATAATCAATGTATGAAAATAAGCCGTGAAGCGCAGCTGAGGCTCGGAACCCGTGTGTCTGCCTGCGTCCCTTTCCTCTCGCTATGTTGCTGTAATGCGGGCGTGTGTGTGTGTGTGTGTGTGTGTGTGTGTGTGTGTGTGTGTCTTTAACTCAGCACTGCCTCTCTCTGCGCTTACAGGAAGTGACACGCCACACTCAACCTTCTGATCTCAGGTCAGCCTCACAGATACTCGCAACATCATTTCATCAAGCTTATGCAATCATTCAACATTAAAGGCAGCATAATACACAATCACTCACTCCAGCTACTTTCATTCACATTTACAACATGTTATTAGGTCAAAATGCAATTTAATCATACCATTTTGTTGAATCAATGTCTTTAGATGTTTACTAATGTGTTCAAAAACATAATACAAAGCAACATAGCATAGTGTTATAGCTACTTTGTTCAACAGTATTATAAAACTTTATACATACACTTTACACCAGTGAATATTTTAGGTTAGGTCTATTTTTGAAAGTCAGTTTCAGTATGGACTCAAACATTAGAGAAAAGCTACTGAACATTTCCACTATTACTGCCCAGAAAAGAAAAAAAAAAAAGGGGGGGGGGGGGGGGGGTGGGGGAGTTAATTTAACACACCTTGACCCCTAAAGCAGGGCATATTTTCACACTGGGCAAAATGTTACAATAGGAACCTGCTGCAAGTGAACACTGATTGGTATTGGTATTGAAGAATACTTTGTTTTTAAATATGAACCACTAAAGTTAAAAACCCACTTTCCACAACATATTCAGTGTTGGGTGTAATCTGATTACAAAGTAATTAGTTACTAAATCCGGTTACCTTCAAAGGTATTCAAAGAGTCAAAAAGTAGAGTAAAACATTACAATGTAACGACTATACAATGACTTTGTCACATATTCCGTGTTGTTTGTTTTGACTTATGTTGAAATTCTGATTTAGTTCCCTGTTCCTGTTTCCTGTTAGTTTTGTAGTCCTTTGTAGTTTCTTTTCATGATTGGTTTTCCCCTGATTGTTTCCCCAGGTGTTCCTCGTTCCCTTGTTTTCCCTTGTGTATTTAAGCCCTTGTTTTTTTGTCAGTCTTCATCTGTATTATGCTGTGCTTTGTTCCCTGTGTTTTGTTTCATTATGTTCTGAGTTACCTGGTTTACTTTTGTTTTATTAAAAAGGCTGCATTTAGATCCTCATTCCTCTCCTGTCTCATCACAGAAAGACTGACTGAGAAATGGATCTAGCGGCCATCAGGATTCTACTCCTTCAGTTTTTAGAGCTGGCAAATGTAGTGCACTATCCAGACCGCTCTCTGGTGGTTTTCTTCGGAGCCGGTCTGAATAGTGCACTGAGGGAACTCATGCCTCCGGCTGATCCTCACTGGACGCTCTGCGATTATGTGGAGAAAGCTCTGGAACTTAGCGGTTCCCCTTATACAGTGGATTATGGCGGGAACCCTGGGCCAAAACCTGCGTCCATGGCCCCTGTCTCAAAAGCCTTCCACGGCCCTTGTCTCGAAGCCTTCCAAGGCCCCTGTCTCCAAGTTGTATGATCTGCCACTGATGTCGGTGCATAGGTCCATGAAGACCCTACCTCAAAAATTGTCTGTGCCCACGCCTGCCACGGTCAACGAGCCAGCACCCACGCCTGCCACTGTCAACGAGCCAACGCCCACGCCTGCCACGGCCAACGAGTTGCCAGCCTCGTCCGTCCCAGAGCCAGTGATGCCAGCGTTGCCAGCGTTGCCAACTTCGGCCATCCAGAGGAGGAGGAAGAGAAGAAAAGTTTCCGTTCCCAAGTCTCTTCCCATGTACACAACCATGGAGGTCATTTCCGAGTCTCCCCCCATGTTCACAACCACGGAGGTCGTTCCCGAGTCTCCTCCCATGTTCACGACCACGGAGGTCGTTCCCGAGTCTCTGCTCATGTTCACAACCACGGAGGTCGTTCCCGAATCTCTGCCCATGCCCACGACTACAGAGGTCATTCCCGAGTCTCTGCCCATGCCCACGACTACAGAGGTCGTTCCCAAGTCTCTTCCCATGTACACGACCACAGAGATCATTTCCAAGTCTCTGTCCATGCCCACGACTACGGAGGTCATTTCCGAGTCTCTGCCCATGCCCGCGACCACAGAGGTCGTTCCCGAATCTCTTCCCATGTTCGTGAACATGGAGGTCATTTCCCATTCATCCAGGACTCTTTGTCTCGAGCCTCCCACGGCTCCGCCTTCCACGGCTTGGCCCCTCGAGCCTCCCACGACTCCGCCCCCAGAGTCTATTTCCCCAGCGACTCCGCCCCCTGAGACTATTTCCCCAGAGGCTCCGCCGCTCCCCCAGAGACTATTCCTCCTGCAGCTCCTCCCATTCCCCCAGAGACTATTCCTCCTGTGGCTCCGCCCGCTCCCCCAGAGACTATTCCTCCTGCGGCTCTGCCCGCTCCCCCAGAGACTATTCCTCCTGCGGCTCTGCCCGCTCCCCCAGAGACTATTCCTCCTGCGGCTCCGCCCGCTCCCCCAGAGACTATTCCTCCTGTGGCTCTGCCCGCTCACCCAGAGAGTCCTCCTACAGCGGCTCCGCCGCCTGACCCTGTCTCGGTCCTGCGGCCGCCTCTCTGGCCTCCTGACCCTGTCACGGCCCTGCGGCCACCTCCCGCCTTCTGGTTTAGTTCCCTGTTCCTGTTTCCTGTTAGTTTTGTAGTCCTTTGTAGTTTCTTTTCATGATTGGTTTTCCCCTGATTGTTTCCTCAGATGTTCCTCGTTCCCTTGTTTTCCCTTGTGTATTTAAGCCCTTGTTTTCCCCTGTTTTTTGTCAGTCTTCATCTGTATTATGCTGTGCTTTTGTTCCTTGTGTTTTGTTTCATTATGTTCTGAGTTACCTGGTTTACTTTTGTTTTATTAAAAAAGGCTGCATTTAGATACTCATTCCTCTCCTGTCTCGTCACATTTACAATGACTTTCAATTAAGGTCATTACTTTTAAGTACTGTACATTACTTGGATTACACATTTAGTATTTTTGCAGTTCTGTGACAGCTAAAGAGCATACAGCCCCTAATGAGTCATTGTAAGGGAGAAACGTTTGGTGCATTGGCCTGCGACAATGAACAAGGAGGAAATATAGATATTGGGGATGCACCAATATAAAATTTTTGTCTGATACCGAAAACTATAGGCCGATAATGATTTTTTGCCACTTACCTTATTTTGTTATCTGATTTTACTTTGGAATTATGCTTTAAAAATGTATAAAGAGGTATTTACTGTTCTAACAATAAAGAATTTTCTCAAAAGCATAAGAAAAAAAAAAAAAAAACAGGTGTGCTACAAAGGCATCAAAAAAGTATAGCCACTGGTGCTCATTGGAAAAAGGGGTAACAAAAATTCTTGAAAAAAGTGGTATGAATTAAAAAGCCCTTATTTAACCGGGCTACAACATCTAAAATGGCTAACGCATTTCGGCTAAGAAAGCCTTCATCAGAGTACAATTCCCCATTACAAAGAGGCACAATATATAGTCTTGGCCATCAGTGAAAACATCAACAGCTGATCAACAAGTGGGAGTGGCTCACTGTTACGACCCCGTCTAGGGTGAGGCCGCAACATAAAACTGGAACACATAAATAAATGTCTTTTTACGATTTTATTTAAAAACATCACAGTGGAAGCAACAACTTCAGGGGTGAGCATAAGCCAAAAAAGCAAAAACAAAAAACAAAGCCCAACTAACTCTTGAAAAAACAACTAAATAAACTATAATAAGACAAATTAAATTACAATAAACACCTTTACTCCCTGACTAATTCTAAACAAGAGATAAAGGAGATATAAAAGAAAATGGCACCCTCCTCCTACAGCTTCCAACAGGTGAACTGGCCTTTTAAAATATTTACAAAAATATATACAAAAAGAAATAATGTTGATCAACTATCAACACAAAAATCACAATGTTATTTTTAACAGTCACACAGTCAAGCAACAACAAACAATCAAGCAAGCAAACAACAGCACACACAACATAACAAACACTCTTAGCACAACAGCATTTTTAACAGCAATAGTATCAACAGGAAATCACAAATAAAACAGCACTTCCCCTGTAGGTGTAGTGGTCTCTTATATACTCCTGTCTCTTGGGCCACACCAATCACAGGTGGAGATCAAACCAGGCTGGTCCAATCCTGTGAAAAGTGGAGACAGGAAAAAGAGAGAGGGAGAGAACAAAACAGGGAGAGAAACAAAAAGGACAACACTGCAACATGTATAAATGACAATATGTCACTGGACGTAACACTCACAAACTAGCTGTAAGAATGCCAAATATTCAGATGAAGTAAAAAATAACCAACAGATAGTACACTTAAAACAACAGCAACAACATTAAAAATCACACACACACACACACACACACACACATATACCATGTTTTTATATCATTGTGGGGACTCTCCATAGACTTCCATGCATTTTATGGATTTTATACAGATCTAACAATAATTTCTATCTCCTAACCATAACCCTACCCCTAAACCTAACCCTCACAGAAACAACAGTAAAAATCACACAGACATGCACCTACTATTAGGGATAAGGTTGTTCGTAGCTATCTCCCTACTCCTGAAAAGAGAACATGGTTGAGGCCCTCAGCAGGCAATCATAGTTGTGGGGATTGCAATCACTGCAGTAACATGGTTAAAACAGAAACTTTTAGTGATGTAACAAAACACACACAATTAAGTCTTTTATCAATTGTAATTCTCTCTATGTTGTCTATAAATTGGAGTGCGAATGTGGCCATTTTTACATTGGTCAAACAAAAAGGAAGCTCAAAATGAGAGTGGCCGAACACAAATATGCCATTCGTACTTCCAATTTGGTATACCCAATGGCAAAACTTTATAAGGAAGCTGGCCATTGCAGTAATAGCTCCCTTCAAGTGACAGGAATAGAATCTATACCAAGTTCCATAAGAGGTGGTAATAGATTAAAACGTCTACTTCAACGAGAAACTTTTTGGATATATACACTCCGTGCCACTACATTACCTGGTGTTAATGAAGAAATAGATTTTACACCTTTTTTATAGGTTCTTATAAATATTGATATGAATTAACATGTGTCTGTGTACATACGTACGTACGTGCGTGCGTGTGTGATTTTTGTTGTTGTTGCTGTTGTTTTAAGTGTACTATCTGTTGGTTATTTTTTACTTCATCTGAATATTTGGCATTCTTACAGTTAGTTTGTGAGCCACTCCCACTTGTTGATCAGCTGTTGATGTTTTCATTGATGGCCAAGACTATATATTGTGCATCTTTGTACTGCCAAAATGCATTGGCTATTTTAGATGTTGTAGCCCGGTTAAACAAAGGCTTTTTAATTCATACTACGTCAGTGCTTTGGATTGTTCTCTTTTTCAGTATATAATTTTCATTGAACATGGATTGGATCTGTTGAACACATGACAGTCAAAAATTTTAAAGAGAGTCAAATGGAAGATAAAAATATAAAAAAGATTTAAAAAATAACTAAATATGATAACATTATGATTGATATGAAAAAAAGTTATTTTGTACTTCTAAACATTTTTGCACTTCTGTTTTTGGAGTTTACTACAGAACATTAAAACAGAAATAGAAAATTATCAAATTCATACTATGCATATGTTGGCCAATTCCACAGAAATGTCCACCACATCATGGAAAAAAAAAAGTTTTAACCAAAAGAACAAAACCCCCTTTTAAATTCTGTATTATAGTGGTATAATAGATCATGTATAATGCCGCCCAGACCGCTATAGAGCACTGCTTGCTAATACAGCTCTAACTGAAGCATTGAACGAAGACTACATTTTTAAACGGTTTTTAAGGTTTAGTAAGGCCATACTGCGATTTCAAATATGCAAATGGTTTTAATTTGGTCAATTACTGGCCTATAAATAAGCATGTGCTAAGTCTGGGTGCAAGTTGGTTTGGCAAAATTTCATGCACAAAACACTAATGGCTGGGTCAAGTGCAATTTAATTCTGAGGTTCTTCACTGGTACAGTCTGCATCTTAATATATAGTCAATTCACTGTCAAGCAGCAGCAATATAAACAAAGACAGCACATTCATAAGAAGTTGATTTTGTAAATGGACTGTGTATAATGAATTAGAAGAATAGAAATATGGATTTGTACATTCTTTTGTGCATTAATTGCTTCCCTGTTGAATGTCAGACATATTTCTATGACAGTGACATGCTCCTTTTATATGCATGGAAAATGTGGTTCTCGTCTGGATTTGGATTTGCGCTCCTTTAAATTATAGAGAATATAAGTATTATTAATAATTTTCATCTACTGACA
The DNA here is from genome assembly GCF_019703515.2 of Myxocyprinus asiaticus. NCBI lineage: Eukaryota > Metazoa > Chordata > Actinopteri > Cypriniformes > Catostomidae > Myxocyprinus > Myxocyprinus asiaticus. The sequence continues at coordinate 37,526,389 of NC_059384.1, read as the reverse complement.
CACAAATCATGGCTAATAATAACAGTAATTGTATCGGAATGCACTTCACTTCTACCAGTTGATTTTGATAAAAAGAAATAAATAAATAAAATAAAACATTTATTGAAACACGAAAAAATTAAACCAAAAATATTTCTAAAATATAATCAAAGTAACGAAGTGGTCAAAAAAATGATACCAAATCCAAACATTTTGCATTGTCTAACTTCTTTCACCTGCTCCTTTTGCTGACTTAAAGTCACTCTAAGACAACAGGTGGGAAAATACCAATACAAATTAGATCATAAATGCTTGCTTGCTGCTTAGAGTAGTCCATCGTATCCGATGATGACGTTCCTCCTCATTAACGGTGTGTTCTTTGATGGCTGAAGAGTCCAATCATAGATCCACAAATTTTATTGCATGTTGGGCATGCGAAGTCTGGGTTGGTGGGGGCAGGCATGGCTGTGTGTCTTCTAGGTCTTTTTTGCTGTTTCTTCATGTTCCTCTCTGATTCCAGCTGCTCAATTCCTGTGTGGCAGAGCTGCTGCCAGATGGAACGGTTAGTGGCAGAGGAGAGTCCTGACATTCCATGTTTCCAATTTGAAGGGGATCCTTTTCTTATTTTGACCGCAGGGTGGAAGTCCCACTAATTTTTAGGCCACTTTTTCTAGGCCCTTGCCCTGTTGGGAGTGAGCAGTAGGGCTGCTCAGTCACACGGGGGTCTGCCGAAAGCAGCTGCTAGTAACCATATAACCCCGTGCCGCTGACGTGCAGGGTTCTAACTAGGAGCTCCCAGGCCATTCTTCCCTGCTCCCGCCACCAGGCACCCCATCACTGCCAGACTTTAAACGGATGTAAGGTCAGATATTGTACACCATGGTCAGAGGTGGAGACCGACGCAAAGAGGTTTTTTAGAGTGTCACAGGGGGTGCAGAGTCCCCAGTAGCACTATCTTCGCCATGATGAGGTAAATCCCGGTGGCAAAGGGGAAACACAGGATGACCAGTCCACCAACATTGCTGCATGAGGCTGCCTGAGTCCCAGTCTGTCGAAGGACTGCCTAACATGTGCTGCCAACACACTGCTTTTCTCTCAGGGTGTGCTCCCCTAGCCTTTGTCTCAATAGACTTACCCACAAGGCAGCAGGGCAGTGGCTGGCCATGAACAACCTCTGGGGACCACTGCAGCTCCGAGATTCCCCACCAAAGTTAGCCTGGGGCTGCAAAGCACCCAGTTACCGTGTGTGGCCTTGGAGAGGCCTGGCAGGAGTCTTGGCGAAGGAGAGGCTGTGTACTGGCAAGGGGGAAACTTATGCACAAGGCTGCTTCCCTGTTCATCACAAGGGCTAGCCAACAGCAGCAGGCTGTAAGCGAGAGGTTAGCAAGCAAACGGGTGCACTGGTGCACTAGACGCATCACATCACCCTGTGAGCTAAGCACACACACACACACAGATCATAAATACAACTGTAAATATAAACATTATAATAATAATTGAAAATTGAACCATTATCTAAATATAGCTGAACATGAATCTCATAAATATTTGTTTATTAAAACGGCTACCAGAGTGATTGTCATGGACATAATTTGATGTTGAGTTTGGACATGAACTTTATTACTACCTGCTGATGGAATCTCCAAACTGCAAGTGCAGGAACTGAGTTTGGAGTTTGCGCTGCAAACAGAAGTGCTTTTGAAACATCTTTGCGCAATGACCTATTTCTCAGGGAAATAGCAAATTGTGCTTTGGGCCTCTTCATTTAAATACACCCACAGATAGCACAAACCCTCCCACCCATGCCTACTTGCGCTTTTCGGTGGCATGAAAATGACACTTAGAATTAGCACTCCCACGACAATTGGATGAGACATTGCACACGGTCGTAGTGCATCTAAAAAATTGTTGACCAAAAACTAAATTTTTTCTGTGAAGTTTTTTAGAAAGTAGCTTAAAAGTAAAGTAATACGCAATGTGATTACTTTTGCAATGAAGTAATCAGTAAAGAAATCTGATTACAATTTTATAGAAGTAATTTGTAATGGATAACTTTTGTAGAAACTTACCCAACACTGAACGTATCAATGTTTATAATGTATTATAGGCTGTGTAATGTCTTTTCTGCTAAATGTAAACAGCAAAACAATTACTTAAACACAAAAGATTTCATGAAACAAAAATTGTCATATAGGCTACAGTAGGTAGGTGATATAAAACCACTTCTAGAGAAAACAAGCATTTGTGTAATTGGATGTTTGACTCAAAACATAGTTATGGAGATGTGTGACAACTATCTCCAGTCTCTGCTACATAATGTATATACTGTATGTAAGGTCAAAAGAGAACAGATGACAGTCTGTGGTTATGATAACAGACCAAAACACAGTTACATCTTGGGGAAAAAATGCAGCATTGCAAATATGGTGGATGTCATGCAAAGTAAGTTTGCATAGCAGTGTCTACAGAATAACAGTTCAGTGTACAGCTCTACAAATAGTGAAATTGGATACTACTAAAATGTAGAAAATAATGATATCACAATGGAAAGGCAGCTTAAAGTAAGTGCAATACATTTACATATTCATTTCAATATCTAAATAAACTATTTGATGTCTTCAATATTGCCCATATTGTTGCATTAGTCCAGTGTAAAGGGCTGTATGAACATAATGCAACATTGGCAAGGTATTCAACTATTAAATAAGGCAAAATAAAAACAACTTTATAGTTAATGCCTTCAAAACAAGCAGATGCCCTCTGTATTTGGATGGTAATTCTCTTCTCACACCATGATGGGATTCACAGAACACTACCGTTGCCGGAACAATGGAAAGATTTTCCTGTGTAAAATATGAAAATGACATGCAAAATTTATCTTAAAGGGTTCCAAAGCCATGAATAGACTCCAATTAATGCAAATGATGGGTACTGACACATAATATGATTCCAGAATGGAAACTCTGGAGAAATGTTCTGAGGCTCCCCCTGGTGGACAACATCTATTAATCGACCTATTTCATCATCTTTGTGCATTAACTATTTTTATGGTTTAGTAGTATATCCAAGACTTGTATCATTCCCATAATAAACAAATAATAAAATGCAACTAACCATATAATCATGCATAGTTAGAATAGTACAACGAATAGGCTTATCAATGATCAAAAGGGAGGAGAAAAAGATTCAAGTACCTTTTGTTGTTGATGCTGAAGGCTGTGCTTCCAGTCAAAGTCTATGGTATTTTGACACAAATTCACCTGTCACTTGGTAGATGTCAAAATGGATTGGTTGCATTACGTGCGCTTATCCTCAAAATCCATTAACAAAATTATGCAATGTAGAAGAAAATGACCAAGACTAAACTAAATATGGGTTCACTTTCTGCAAGGATAAACATTTGAATTTAAGGGCATTTTTGTTTAGTTTTGTACAAGAAACAAATTTAGAACAAGAGAACGATCATCAAAACTACCTTAGCTTTGACTAGTCATATTGTTCCTAACTCCTTTATAGAATGCAGTATTAGAAAGACACAGCTCTTGAATATATGTTGCCATCTAGTGGTGTGCATCCTCATGTAACCTTTTGCAGAAGATGATTAACTGGGATGAAATTGTTTGTTTGTTTGTAAAGAAAAACCTTAATCAGTATAAACCCACAAAAATACAGCATTAAACATTTTATCCAAGTTAGAGTGAGTTACTACTATATAGCTATATATTGCTGTAACTAGAGACTAAATGTCTCTTTTAGCTTTCATCTGAATTACATTTTTCAATGTGATCACAAATGATGACATCGCTCTTGTTGATGGGAATGGCAATAACGAGGTTGCTGCGCAAGTCATCAAAAAGTCCCTTTATAAGACCGTACGTGCGTTAGAACTTACACACTTTCCCTTTATAAATCCAAGTTAGCAGATGATTGTGCATGCATGCACGTGATTTATTCCCCACCCCATCTCCTCCTCAAAATAACAATACATGGCGTGTACAATGCCTCCTTTTACAATGTATAACCTAATCTACATAACAAATACCATATGCATATCGCCATCCAGACTCGTGACTACAGCTTTTAATGGTATGAGAAACCATGAACAGATGCCCCAAGTGCCCATAAGTTAGATGCTGGTGCTAAAAATTATTTGTTAATCTTTGTCATCCTTTAAAAAAGAAAATCTGTTCACCCGAAAAAATATGTATTTATTTTTAACTTTTTTAATTTTATATATATATATATATATATATATATATATATATATATATATATATATATATATATATATATATATATACACTGTATATGATATTAACTTGTTTTCAGAGAATATATCTTAAATATCCCTTGACAAATTTTTTTTTTATTTTTTATTTATTGTTGCATGCATAAATCTTTAATTTTTTTTCCAATTATTTTAAGGGTGTTTATATTGAGAATTTAAATATTTAATACTGGAAACAAAGATTATTAAAATTATTTTTACAGTGTTACTCTATTGTCTGATATCATTGCTTTACTAAAAGTGCTTTTTAAAAATAAATTTCATTGCGATTTGAGTCAGGTGAAGTGGAGCAGGCAGCATTTTATGGTCATGTTGTGCAGTGCTCTGCCTGTTCGCAATTGAACAATACTGTGTTTCTGATGAGACCTATGGACCCAGTCTCTCCAATAGTCTGTTCGACTACTGAAAGTTTCCGGCAGTGTCTGTTATTATACCATCTGTTTTACCAGACCATTTCACGTCAGTGTCAAGTGCGCATCACAGATCACTGTTTATTCAAATTACCTCAGGACGTGATTTCTGTAATAGAACACAATTCTGAGTGTACGGCCTTTGGGAACCAAAAACATCAAAAGCCAAGAAATACTAGCTGCCATTAAAAAAACGTTCCCTCTCTATGATATCAGGGGAAAGTCTTTCAAAGGCAGAGTGCTGCAGGTTCACCCATTCACACAATTCCAAACATTTGAACCCACTTAAAGTTATACAAATCTAAAACACAACATAGTATCACTGAAATCTAAGAGGTGACAGTGTTTCACCAGATTTGTAAGGAGGAACATTGTAAGCTGTGAAATACATACTGGCATTGCAGTGCACTATTATTGTTTCATCAAAATAAAAACTCCAGGTGAATACGACAGAAATGTATTACTATAGACCATTTTAAGGACGTAAACAATAACAAAGGAATTAAAATGTTACTGCGCATGTCTGGCCCTGACACACTTCTCGTAGTGGCATTTTTATAACCCAGAACTGTCAAAATAAAATGACTAGCATATACTTTTAGAGTCAAACGATGAGGTATTATTACCAGATCCTTTAAATAAGACTCTGAGTTAACATATGTTCTCAAAGAACATCTTTTAACTGAAGTGACTTATCCCGACAAGTTGTTGATACTGACCGCTAGTGATGTGTCACATTTATGTGTTTTGGTTCATGTTTTTCATGTCTTTTATTTTCAAGTTTAGTTCCTGTTCCCTCATGTGATCATGTCTTGTGTTTCCCCTGTTCATGTGTCTTGTTTTCATTGGTTCTTTGTTTGATTACTTTGTTATTAGTCTTGTCTTTTCATTGGTTTAAGTTAATTTAGTCTTGTTATCTTGTTTATTAGTTTAGTCTTGTGATTGGTTGTCTTGTTTACTTGTTACACATGTCCTTGTATTTAAGCCCTCATGTTTGCCATTGTCTGGTGTGAGGTATTGTTAATGTAACTTTGTTGGGCTGGTCTATGGTTAGTTCCTGGTTATAGTTAGTTTTTTTTTTTTTTGGATTCCATGTTTGTAAATAAAACTGCACTTGGGTTCATCACGTCATTGTCTCTTTGTCTGCCTGTTGACAACATTGTTAAATGATGGGAAGATTGGCTCATTTAACTGAATATTATCTTTGAATATCTTTCAGCAAAATGAACAAATCCTTATTCAAGTCATTTCATTCATTTGTCACGTGACAGCCACACCTGGATCCAGGCCTGCAAGAAAACAAAAATGTGTCAAAATATTAATAACTACAGTCTTGATCAACACAAAATAGGTGTTGTTTGCTATCGTAAAGCTTAGAAGCTCTACTTCACAATGCATTTAGTCATTTTGACCAAAACTGAACAAGTGCTTTGAAATTTGCTGACAAATCTGAAATGTTCCGATTTGATCATTTATGAAAAATGTTGCACTGTAAATATTGTCATGATCATCTGTACTTTGTGTGTGTGTGGAGGCGTGAAGAGACGTACATGACAACTTCAAGTCCAGTTAGATGTGAACTTTACTTTAGAAATGAAAAAACAAGTGATTACAACAACTGGTGTGATGCTCTTGTCCAGCGTAGATGGATTTGGTTGTTACCATCCACATCGGAGCCTGCAAGCAATCAACTGTCAAAAAACAAATGTAAACAAACAAACTATACTCCCGTTCCATGATGTAGTGACATATGATTTGCAAGAACTATGAAGAACATTTGATTATTATAATGCATTTAACTTATTACCTTAAACTTGTAACCCCATAACACTACCCCCTTTTTTAATTCCTGCAGAGCCCCTTCTGCATTAATGAAACTTTTAATTAACTTATTGACTGGCCGGTTCTCAGTCCATGTAACGTCTGGGGGCACGAACAGTTCGTAATCTTAGTGTTTTCACTTCCTTACCTTCAACAGAGTCACTACTGTAGCTCTTGAAGTGAGAAACTTAAGGCTGTTTAGGCTGCTTTCTTTTACCTTCAACAGGGTTGTCACTAGGTTGAGGAGGAATCTTTATCTCTGCTGGTGTATGCTGCTGCATGTTAGTTGGTTCTTCGGAGGAGTCTGCTCTGGATTGGTGTACTTGTGTTGTAGGAACTGCATCCAGGTAGGTATGTTTTCACTTAGGTAAGGCTGTAACTGATAATGATGCAACATCATCTCACTACGCTTGTCCTTAACCCTATAGAGCACTGGAACTGTAGCCCTTTTACTGCTTACCTTGATGAACACAAGATCACCCATGTGGTATGACTTCTCTCTTGCCCGCAGGTCATAGACTTTCTTTTGATGAAACTGTGTGCCACTTGGTGAGCATGCTGAAGACTAGCTTGTAGCTCCTGGATAAACTCAAGTACATCCTAAGCTTTCCATGTGGACTCTGTTGTTCTTAACCAGATGCCATGTGGCTGGAAGACCTCTCGACCCAACATAAACTGATTTGATTTGAAGCCTGTAGCAGAATGCACGGTGCTCTGGTAATCAGCAGTTAGCAGGGGAAGATGTTCATCCCAGTTCCTTTGATCTTGATTGATGTAGCACCGTATCATTTATAGCAATGTTCTATTGAATTGTTCCACTTGACCATTGGAAGCTGGATGATATGGTGTGGTTCTGGTCTTGGTTACTTGCAGCAGATGACAGACATCAGAAAACAAGACACTCAAAGTTTTTGTCCCGAAGTTTTAGACACTCTCAAAGTTTCGATCTGTGTGAATCTCAAGCGGTTCTCCAAAATGAGAGATGAAGTCAAACACCAGCCTCTTTGCTGTGGTTTCTGCTCCTTGTTCAAGGACAGGAAATGCCTCCACCCAGCGAGTAAACTAATCAATTATGACCAGTATATATCTATTCCCTGATTTTGACTCTGGGAATGGGTAGTTCTGCAGCTTGTCTCTGCCTGCAGGACTGGCTGCCTTGTAGGACTTGCACTGGGGACACTTCCCAACAAACAGGCAAATGTCATTTCATATACTGTACCAGTGATAGCATTGATGGATACACAGGAGGGTCTTTTCTTCACCTAGATGTCCAGCTGGTGTTGAATTGAGATAGGCTTGAAGAACCTATTTTTTTAGTGATGCAGGTACCAGTAATCAGAGGGAAGGTGCAGCCCCAGTAACAGTGTCCCAGCAGTAGTACAGAATTCCATCATGCAATTCCACCTGAGGCCAGCAGAGCCAGTATTTCCTGACAGCTGGATTCTGCAGCATGGCTTCCCCCTTAGTTGGCAGAGAACAATCAGACATCCATTTATGCAGAACGGAAAAGTCTGGATCAGCTAACTGTCCTTCTCTAAGGCTTCTCAAGTCCAAAGGTTGCAGCCAGTTGCTGGAAGGATCAGGGCTTTCATCATTTCCTGCACTGGCATGACAGAGGGTGCTGGTGAGAACATTATCATCTTTAAGTGAATGGGTTTGCCTAATGGCTAGGGGGATGATGTCATCAATATCCTCTTCAAATCTGGCCCATTGTTAATGGAGTTTCTTGCTAAAGGAGCAGCCTTGGCACGATAAGTTATTCAACTCTCTTCATGCTTGATAACAGTCACAGATTTCCCCTTCTGGAAACTTCCTAGACTAGTGGTTCCCAACCCTGTTCCTGGAGGCCCCCCAACACTGCACATTTTGTATATCTCACTTATCTGACAGACCCAATTCAGGTCGTAGAGTCTCTACTAATGAGCTAATGAGTTGAATCAGGTGTGTTTGATTAGGGAGAGATCCAAAATGTGTAGTGTTGGGGGGCCTACAGGAACAGGGTTGGGAACCACTGTCCTAGACAATGCATCAGCATTTGAGTGGCGGGTGTCCGATTTATGCTCGATAACAAAGTTGTACTGGCTGAGTTCTTCAAGCCACCAAGCAAGTTGTCCTTCTGGCTGCTTGAATCTGAAAAGCCAGGCCAGACTGTTATGGTCTGTACATAGCAGAAACTTGCAGCCTAGTAGGTATTGACGGAATTGCCTGGTGAATCTTAGTACTGCAAGGAGCTCTCTTCTTGTGACACAGTACCTCTATTGAGCAGGTGTGAGATTACAACTGGCGAATGATATGATTTTCTCCTTTCCCCACAGCATCTGTGAGAGCACAGACTCTATACACTGGTTTGAAGCATCCGTGTCAAGAAAAAACTGGCCTTCTGTGGGTGGGAATACCAGAATAGGTGCTTTTGTGAGGCTCTATTTGAGATGCTCAAATGCACGTTGCTGCTCATCCCCCCAGATGAAGTGAGTACCTTTCTTCAGCAACACGATCAAAGGGACAGCAATCTCTGCAAACTTTACAACAAACCTCCTATAATAATTACAGGGGCCAAGGCAAGCCTGGAGTTCTTGGATGTTGGCTGGGAGGCTCCATTCATGGACATCTTTGATTAGAGATGGATTGGTCCTAATTCCTTCACCACTGATGATATGACCAAGGAACAGGGACTTCATCTCTTAGAAGCTGGCATTTTGAGGGCTTTAACTTCAGACCATATTCCTGCAACCTTTGGAAAACTTCTGCCAGACACTTGATGCATTGCTCCACATCTTCACCGAAAATGATTATGTCATCGAGATAGATGAGCAAAGTATCCCACTGCAGACACCTCAACACCAACTCCATGGCTGAAAAGTGCATGGTGCGTTGTATACTCATATAACCCATATCTCGTCACAAAAGCAGTCTAGGACCTGTCCTTTTCACTCATCTCGATCTGCCAATAGCCTGATTGCAGGTCTGCTGTAGAAAACATCTTCACTCCACCTAAAACATCAAGACATTCTTTTATTTTTGGTATTGGATAAGCATCTTTGATGGTCAGGTTGTCGAGCTGCTGATAATCCACACACCACAGGATGCCTCCATGCTTTTTCCTCACAAGAACAATTGGGAAAGCCTTTTCGGCCCTTCACATACTGTTTTTTTTTCTTCGTACTGTGCTTTCATTTTTTCTAACGCCATCTGTGCCTGTTCAGAACAATCTAAAGGCAGGTTTCTCTCACTTTTTCTATCCTGTCTCTTCTTCGGTCTCACCCCAAGCCTTGTTTGTCTTTCTTTTTCTAACTCCACATGACCCTCCATCTGCATTTCTCCTAAACCTTCTACAGTTCCCTTGAGTATTGGGAACTGACCTTGGAGGTGGTTTAACAAGGACCTCTCCTTTTTTACTTATCTCTTTTTCTGTATCCTTTAGTATTTTTCTTGCCTGTCTTATATTTTTCAAAGAATTTTCTCCTTTTTGAACAGTGCTAGCACTTCTCTCTCTTTTTCCCTTTTTGGTTATCTCTTTTTACTTTTTTTATTTATTCTTATCTTTTTAGTTTTATAAATTTTTTTTTTTTATCTGAGTTTCCATTTCCTCGCACAACGCTACATCAAATGTCCCTTCCTTGGCCATTTTGTCATCATATCTTTGGTTCTCTTTTGCCATTTGCTTGAAAGCTTATCTATAAGTTCTCTACACAATCAATATTTTAATCCTAATATGTCCACAGGAGTGGCGGCCATGATTTTTCTTATAATACAACAAACCCTATCTTTAGGAAAAAAATATCAAGGTATACATTTTTGTAACAATTTCTATTTGTTCAAATAATATTTTTTATTATTTTAATTATTAAATTATTATCATTATTTATAAACCAATTTCCCTTATCTTGTTCTATAACATGTAATAATTATTATACCACATACATGTACAAATTTCCTATATGTTGTCAATGTACTTTTAGATCACTCTGCATCCAAATAGTGCCAAACCACTATAACAGCTGCTTTTTCTTTATTGAGTCTTTATTTCTTTCACTATTATTTTTACTTGGTATACAAAGAATGAAAAATTATTTTATCACCATTCATTTAGATAAATCATTAAATTTAGAGGATAAATGTATATCTTACTATTTTAATTTTATTTCCTACTACAATAAACTGCACCGCCAATATCTTGAAACAATTTTCTCTAATTTCTTTCACCTTCACTTTTTTCTAATACACACATACAAGTCCCTTTATTATTTTGTGGGGCTCAAATTCTCATACATACATATTCTCATACATACTTGTGCCCTTTTTTGAGCTCATACACTCATTCTTTGTCCTTTTATTATTTAAGGCTCATTCTCTCATCCACTCCTCTCAAGTGCAACAATAACTGTGCCCCTCTGTTTAGTCACACTCAAGTGATGGTCCAGGAGGCACCCACTGTCCACAAGATACATAATTTATTTTCTTATACATTCACAGATATACTCACACAGACAATTACACATACACTTTTCCTATTCTGCACTCCCTTGAGTGACATAAGTTCTGCTTTTCACTGATACACTTCCTCAACACAGTGAAAAGTAATGTCCTGCAGGATTTTTGCCTACCCGGTCAAAACCTCTGTGATTCACTTCCTCAACACAACAGAGCATTACCTGCAAGAATGTTTGCCTTATACTTTATCTGCTTTCATTTACTGCTATCCGTCAAGGCCCTCTTAACAGTCAAAATGGATCATTGCATGCAATTATTTCTTCTGGAATCAGAACCCTTTTATTCTTTTTGCACTTTAAATTTGGAGGAGCTTTTTGAGTGATCTTACCACCACAGGCAAACTCTGGCAAGCAACACAAACTAATTATATAAGCAAAGAATGCTTACCTTTTAGGTGGCCACCTGTTTGTGTTGCTCGTCCAGCCAGCCCGCTGTGGTCTTCTGCTCCTTTCCAGTCCCATCTGGGGTGACAATTTGTTGTGGCTTCCGCCACCACTGTGAAAGATCACTCTCAAAGTCTTGGGGTTTTGATGCCAGAAGATAGACTCTGCAGAGCAACTCCAGCAACTGAGTTTCTTCTCGCTTATGTATGATTTACTAAGGCGTGGCTAATACATGTCACTATTATCTATCATTTTGTTCTGTGACTCCAGTATATATTTTCTCTAGTGTCAAAACAGGAAACTCAGTTTACCATATGTGAGCACATTCCATTCCTACACAGGCCTCTACACAAACACACACAGTAAGTTACATGCTTGACTATCAGAAATAATTGTAGAATAAAATGTTTATATTTACATTGATTATACTTGATTAATTTATATACAACTTGATAAAAATATTCCACATTATGCCCAGTTGTTGATGTTTCCTTCCTTCAGAAATGGCTTTCCTTTTCATAGACGTGCCTTTGCTAAAGTTGGGAAAAAACTGCAAAATACCCCCTCCGTGGCTCAGGGGTGAAGAGCCTCTGGCGCCCTTCAGAATTTCTTGCCTGTCGTTATAACGGAGGAGCTTAAAGATCAGAGTGCGCGGCCTATTTCTGGTGGCGTTATCATCCGCATACAAGCAATGTGCACGTTCAATTTCAATCGTCTTCCACCACAAAGACGGTATCCACCTTGGGATTTGGGTCTGCAAAAACAGGATAGCATCCCCTCCTTCAGCTCCTTCACGTAAGCCCACCAACCTTAATTTATTTTATCTAGATTTGTCTTCGTAAAGATACAGCTTCTCCTGAAGTTCATCCAGGCGAGATTTGCTTGCAATCAAGTCCTTTTTGATATCTCGCACCGTAGTTTGCACATAACCAAATTTGTCGTTAAAGGATTTAACATCCTTTTCCAGCGAGTCAAGTTGGTTGGAAATTGTCAGTATTTCTTCATGCACAATCGAAGACATGCTAATCTTTATGCCACTAAGCTGTTTGTCCAGCATGTCAGTGATATCATCGTGCAGGCGATCATCCTCTTTCAGCTTTTTCTTGGATTGAGAAAATGGCAACTCCCATTTAGATGCCATCGAAAATGTCTGTGAAAGTACAACTACTAAAAAACTCGACTTAGCTGTCCCTACATCATTCTAAGAAATAACAAAGGACATTTGGGGTAGAGAGCGACAGATCTATGTGACCGCCATCATTTGCTACATATGCGCGCCTCTCGTGGGAGTATTTTTGACATACGTGGTCGTAATATCACATCAAGTTGGACAGATTTCTAACCAGCATGCATCTCTTGGTGATCACCGGTGATTGGTTCTGCACAGAACTTGCCAATCTCAAATAAGTCTTATGAAATGCATGCTGTTATTTCTTCAATCATTGGATTGGATCATAAGCAGAGAATGTGAAACATAAGTAGCCTACTGTCGTTCACATGTCGCATGTTTTAAAAAATACACTCTTTTAACAATTTAAAATGTTTTCACTGTAATGTTCTAATTACAAAATAGAATGTAGAAGATGAAAGTTGAGTTTTAAAATGTAATTTGATATCAAGTATGTGAACACTGATGAAAGTCTGGATATAAAACAAAGCATTTGTTTTTTTAGCCACACTCAAACGGCCCACCTGTTGGCCAGTGACAGTTAACAGGTTTAAAATGGGCGTGTAAGACGGCCTCTGTAGCACCCCCATTTTCACCTACAGTCACCAAAATTGGGACGTATATAGTTCTCCTCAAGCCATAGAACTTTCATAATTATAGTCATTAGGTCCACCCAACAGTAAGTCGGCCATTTTGGGTTTTTTTGATATTGCAGTCTCTGAACTTTTAAATATTTCTCCTAGGGGATTCATGTGACTGGCACCAAATTTGAAAATAATGTCTAATATCTCATTCACCGAACCAGCACAAACGTACATTTTTGTGGCACAAATGCAGCACAAACGAATGGTGTAGATTTGGTAATTGGTAATTTATTATATGGTGTGCCAACTTCACGGAAGTTACAAGCATCCAGTACGTAGTGGATTTAATCCAGTACATCACTGCGCTACAGGCTGCAGCGAGGACAGACTCAATAGGTTCGTTTGAGATGAGCAAGTTCTGTGCAGAACCGATCAATGGAGATCACCAGCAGGTGCATGCTGGTTAGAAATCTATCCGAATTGCTGTGATGTCATGAAGACGTATGTCAAAAAATGTCCAGTGAGAGCGAGGCAGCTGCAGTTGTAGCATGCAGGCGGCGCAGTTGCTTTTTCCGAGCTGTGCGAAATGACTGGCTGACGACTCATCTTAATGCTCATTGGCTTAAACAACCGTGATGTTTTATCTTCTAAAATGTTATAAAATATATTTTTTTTAAATATGTAATATCATGTTTTTATGTGTATAAATTGTATGTGAATATTCCCAAAATTCTGACACCGTACTGTTTTAGCAGTATAAAAAAATGAATGAATATTTAATTATTATCCTTTTATTTCTTCTTGCCAAATTTCATATTCATAGAAACTAATTCAGTAATCAAAAGCCCTTATTTATTATTTTTGAAAAAGAAAAGAGTACATCCAACCCATCTCTTTTTCAAAAAATACCAAAGCTCTAAAAACCGTCAACCTGTGCTTTATTTTTAAAATATTTTTGTAAGTGTTGTCTTTACACTTTTGTACCTGGCACATTTCTCTTATTTTTTTCTTCTTCCCTATTGTACATTAACTAATGTAAATCTATGTATCTATACTTTTGATGTTTGTTCTTGTTACAACTCCTTGCCAATAAAAAAAAAAAGTTGCATCCAAAGGCAGCATCTAATAAGTCCTAATGCCCTACCTACTACACGTGTTTACTCGAACTGTGCAGCATGCACACCTTCTTTACTAGTGAAGTTTTTCTTAAAACATGCACCCGAACATGATGTAGGGCCTCATGTATTCAGATAGAAGACAAAGGCAGGCCTAACACAGTCGTAAAACCTAACTCAGCCCCCACATACCAAGTCGTAAATCTTACTGATACAAATCGCGCCAAAATCAAACAAAGGGAGTCCAAAACAGACTACAAATCCCATGAAGCCTTGCTCACTAAAGGATCGAACTCTCAACTCCTATTGGATGAGGCACACAACAGAACGTCCCTCAAACCATGACATCATCAGGAGTAGAAATACCTCTGAAATGCTTCCGGGATTTGCTTCCAGCAACTTTGCTTGCAGTGGGTAGATGCAGCTCATCGCTGCTCTCAGGTGCAACCTCGTGGCACAAGGAAGTAACGTCCGACTTGAAACTGTGGCCATACAATCTCCATCTCGCTGGACAAGTTGAGATTACTCTGTGTTCAACCAAACACTCTTCCATCTTCAATCAAGTCGACATTTCTGATTTCTCCGCCAGCCCGCCGAGAATCAGCAGCCGTACGCCTGCCGACAGAGCAAGGAAACGGCCTCCTGTCATCACCCAAGCCTCGAGGAACCAAGTCTGAGTTAAAGGACGGATGAACACACATTCTGCATCCTCATGCGATTCAAGTAAGAGGTTTACATCTGGGCAGAGATAGAATATTATAGTGTGTTATTCTTGTGTTTCAAGGTTTTTGCTTGTACAGTTTACAGACCGCCATGTCCGCTCATTATTAATACTCAGGGTATTAATTATCACGAATTTGATTTGCTGTATTGTGGTTCAACCACATTGGACTGTTGTGCATTTTCGCCATCGCGGGTGAGACCGGCAAACTGAGTTTATCCATTAAAGAATCAAAGAACGCGGGACTGTTTATGAGCCGTCCACCGCGTCTCTGAGTGATAAACTAACAGCTGCTTTCTCTCCCACGATTGCGAAATCGGCTTTGGGGCCGTCACTTAATTCTCTCTCTCTCTCTCTCTCTCTCTCGTACTAACCACACACACGCACACGCACGACCCCTCACAAACATTCTGGCACACATTTTTGGCTTGTAGATAACTTCGTGCTAAAGCTCAGCTTTGTCCCTAAGCTATTGTACAAGCGGATACATGCGGTAACTGGTAGACGCCATTGACTGGTTTCTCTCTGCCCACATTCGCGGCCATATTCCCTGGCCGGAGGTCTCGCGTGACATACTCTGCATGAGAGCCACGTCCGCCATTTTGTGCGCGTCCCTCCTTACACACACTGACACACACACACTGTCACACACACACCTTATGTGTTATAGGATTATTTTATTTCCATATCTAATCATATCACTGTTTAGTTTGTAGTTGTAAGTCGGAAGTTTATTGACTGCATTGTATTGATTATTAATTGATATTACTGCATAAATAAACTTTGTTTATATTACAAAGAGAAGTGTTTTGGTTTGTTTTACATACGCCTGTGTCATGCTGACGGGATGTCAGTGCTCGGATTCAAACCTTCATTCATTGATTTTTTTCCCCGAAAATCAATATTCTTCGGATGTCGATTTTCCTAAGAAAACAATCTAATATTGAGACTGTTATATTATCTGGTTATTAGTCCCTGATTCCAGGGTGGTGCCCCGTCAATGTTAATCCTTATTAATATTCTATTGATTTTTGATAATTGATAATTATCTTTGATGGTTGTTGAATTTGAATGATCAATAAGCTAGTGTTCATTTTAATTAATGTTTCATCGATGTTAACAATTAATGATTATCTTTGATAATTGTTGATTTAAAGGATTAAAAAAAAGCTAACATTGATTCTCATCAATGTTCTATTGATTTTAATAATTAATAATTATCTTTGATAATTATTAATTATGGCTAATAACCAAACTTGCTCCTAAACGTAGCACACTACGTTTACTGGAGCCCCATATGAGGTTTTAATGAGTTAGATTCAATTGATTAATTTAAATATTAATTAATAACTACAGAAATAATTATTAATTATTTCTGAAAGTAACACTGATCTAAACAACCAGTAAAGCCCTACAATGTTAATCCTTATTAATATTGTATTGATTTTTGATAATTGATAATTATCTTTGATGATTGTTGAATTTGAATGACCAATAAGCTAGTGTTAATTTTAATTAATGTTTCATCGATGTTAACAATTAACGATTATCTTTGATAATTGTTGATTTAAAGGATTAAAAAGCTAACATAGATTCTCATCAATGTTCTATTGATTTTAATTATTCATAATTATCTTTGATAATTATTAATTATTGCTAATAACCAAACCCGCTCCTTAACGTAGCGCACTACATTTACTGGAGCCCCATATGAGGTTTTAATGAGTTAGATTCAATTAATTAATTTAAATATTAATTAATAACTAAAGAAATAATTATTAATTATTTCTGATAGTAACACTGATCTAAACCAGTAAAGCCCTACATCTTCATCAGAAAACGAAGACGTGGAACTATAGAGATCAAGATAGAATTCTTTAAAAGCATTATTAATATCAATGGCTGAGGTAAAAATTTCACCACCAGCAGATTTCACTGAGGGAATAGTAGAAAAAGACTCTCTCTGCTTTATATATCTAGCCAAAAGCTTCCCTGCTTTGTCCCCTGACTCAAAGTATGACTATCTTGCCCTGAATAACCAAAACTCCACTTTCTGCGACAAAATAGTATTATACCTGTATTTCAATCGGGTCAGTTCTCTGAGGCCATCAGATGACATATGGTGCTTCAGCTCTGCCTCGGCACTTTTAATATTTCCTTCCAACTCAACAAGTTCTCGTGCTTTGAATTTTTTGATAAATGAGGCATACTGTATGATCCAACCCCTAAGAACTGCCTTAAGTGCCTCCCAAGCCACACCCACAGAGGATACTTAGGACCAGTTGGTTTCCATATAAACATTGATTTCAGTCTTTAACATTTGTTGAAAATCAGGATTTTGCAAAAGGGATACATTAAAGCGCCAATTATATGATTTCCTTTTCTCTGTATGTGGCAAAATCTCTAAACTCACCAGGGCATGATCTGAGACTAAGATATTTTCAATTGAGCAGTCAACAACAGATGAAATGAGGGACTTAGATATAAAAATAAAAATAAATCTATTCTAGAGTAAATCTTATGAACTGATGAAAAAAATGTATAATCCCTACCAGATGGGTTCAAAAGTCGCCAGATATTTACAAGATCAAGATTTTTACAGATCTTGTGAAGTGTCAATGTTGCTCTAGGGGGTTTACACACTTTTGCTTCACTGTGATCAAGGACTGAGTCCATCAAAATATTAAAGTCTCCTCCCAATATTATGTCATGAGAGATGCCAGCAGCTTGTAACATCCCTTCAAGATCTATACACTTACCACCCAGGAACTTTGAAAATTTGTTACACGGTGTTATCTAATCAGCCAACTGTGTGGCAGCAGTGCAATCACGCAGATAAGGGTCAAGACCTTCAGAACTTCAGCACTGACAGGTTCAATAATGTCCATATCCATTAGCTCTTTTATTTTCCGCTCCACCGCTTTTCTGAGATTAAAAGGTATGTGCCTGAGTGGCTGCGCCACTGGTTTCAGATTTGGGTCTATGTATAACATAACTTGGTTCGTGTTCAGCTTGCCAACCCCATTGAATACTTTTGGGTATTTTTGCTGCAGCACTTGTTTTATGTCAGTTACCACAGATATATCAGTGCCAATTTTGAACACTCCCAGCTTAACAGCAGTCTCTCTTCCTAAGAGTGGTTCCCCTTTTCCTCTGATCACAATGAATTCAGCCTGCTCAGTTCTATTTGCACTTCACAACTGAATGCACCTTTTACTGTTAGAGGTTGGTTTGAGGAGCATGCGTAGAGCTTTCTCTCTGTTTCAGGGATGAATGACTTGCATTTTATGTTCTCTGATTTTAGATTTTCCCACGTGTCTTCATCAATCAAATTACTCGTGGTACCAGAACCGATCCATTGATTCTTCTGTATGATATGTCCCTTTCCATCTGCGTATACTTCAGAAGACTTAAGCCATCACGTCCATTTTGGCCCGAGCGTGGCTGGGTCTGAGAAACAGTAAAAGTTTTGAATTCTGCTTTTCTCCATTTTTTTTAATCGACTGCAAATCGCAAATACACTCCACTTGTTCGATATCTTTGTCGCAAATGTTACATCTCTGTCTTACTCAGATTAATTAGAAAGTGATCCTGAATTAAATCAAAGACACAGACACACACTTGTTTACTCGAACTGTGCAGAGTGCACACCTTCTGTACTAGTGAAGTTTTTCTTACAACACGCACCTGAACATGGTGATGTCACATGCGAGTAACAACTGCAGGTAACAACCCTCAGTCATCCCAATACATGACAAATTGTTGGATGGAAAAAGATGCTGTATACAGGTGCATCTCAATAAATTAGAATGTCGTGGAAAAGTTCATTTATTTCAGTAATTCAACTCAAATTGTGAAACTCGTGTATTAAATAAATTCAATGAACACAGACTGAAGTAGTTTAAGTCTTTGGTTCTTTTAATTGTGATGATTTTGGCTCACATTTAACAAAAAACCCACCAATTCACTATCTCAAAAAATTAGAATATGATGACATGCCAATCAGCTAATCAACTCAAAACACCTGCAAAGGTTTCCTGAGCCTTCAAAATGGTCTCTCAGTTTGGTTCACTAGGCTACACAATCATGGGGAAGACTGCTGATCTGACAGTTGTCCAGAAGACAATCATTGACACCCTTCACAAGGAGGGTAAGCCACAAACATTCATTGCCAAAGAAGCTGGCTGTGCACAGAGTGCTGTATCCAAGCATGTAAACAGAAAGTTGAGTGGAAGGAAAAAGTGTGGAAGAAAAAGATGCACAACCAACCGAGAGAACCGCAGCCTTATGAGGATTGTCAAGCAAAATCGATTCAAGAATTTGGGTGAACTTCACAAGGAATGGACTGAGGCTGGGGTCAAGGCATCAACCACACACAGACATGTCAAGGAATTTGGCTACAGTTGTCGTATTCCTCCTGTTAAGCCACTCCTGAACCACAGACAACATCAGAGGCGTCTTACCTGGGCTAAGGAGAAGAAAAACTGGACTGTTGCCCAGTGGTCCAAAGTCCTCTTTTCAGATGAGAGCAAGTTTTGTATTTCATTTGGAAACCAAGGTCCTAGAGTCTGGAGGAAGGGTGGAGAAGCTTATAGCCCAAGTTGCTTGAAGTCCAGTGTTAAGTTTCCACAGTCTGTGATGATTTGGGGTGCAATGTCATCTGCTGGTGTTGGTCCATTGTGTTTTTTGAAAACCAAAGTCACTGCACCTGTTTACCAAGAAATTTTGGAGCACTTCAGGCTTCCTTCTGCTGACCAGCTTTTTAAGGATGCTGATTTCATTTTCCAGCAGGATTTGGCACCTGCCCACACTGCCAAAAGCACCAAAAGTTGGTTAAATGACCATGGTGTTGGTGTGCTTGACTGGCCAGCAAACTCACCAGACCTGAACCCCATAGAGAATCTATGGGGTATTGTCAAGAGGAAAATGAGAAACAAGAGACCAAAAAATGCAGATGAGCTGAAGGCCACTGTCAAAGAAACCTGGGCTTCCATACCACCTCAGCAGTGCCACAAACTGATCACCTCCATGCCACGCCGAATTGAGGCAGTAATTAAAGCAAAAGGAGCCCCTACCAAGTATTGAGTACATATACAGTAAATGAACATACTTTCCAGAAGGCCAACAATTCACTAAAAGTGTTTTTTTTTTTATTGGTCTTATGATGTATTCTAATTTTTTGAGATAGTGAATTGGTGGGTTTTTGTTAAATGTGAGCAAAATCATCACAATTAAAAGAACCAAAGACTTAAACTACTTCAGTCTGTGTGCACTGAATTTATTTAATACACGAGTTTCACAATTTGAGTTGAATTACTGAAATAAATGAACTTTTCCACGACATTCTAATTTATTGAGATGCACCTGTATGTTACTCTCAAACACTGTCCTTTGGAAGGGTAAACTTCTGTTTGTGTTTCCCACTTTACAAACATGTCTTGCCTGATTCTCAGTACTTGGGGCACTAGAGTCATTTGCCTCTTTAGATTTAAACTGCACCTGAGAGTTTTACTTTTTTATTTATGCAAATGTGTACTCATGTGTCAGTTATAAGTGATACATCCCACAAAGGGATTTTTAGAAAAGTGTGAAGTCTTCAATGCTGGAGTTTAATTAGGTATAGGCCTACATGACATACTGATGTATGCTACATGTCAAAGGCATTATGTCCTAAATTATTGAGAAAGTATTTATATATTTTTAAGTATATTTAGAAAGGGGTCAGGGACTTCATAAAATCTCCAAAGATATGTAAACTGCTTATTTGTTGCCCTTCATGTTAGCCTTTTTTTGTGCAAAATAAAGTTGATGTTCAGAAAATCTTCATTCAGTTCCATCCATGAGACATTAAAATAAAGTACCTTGGATTTGCATTCTTTATATGAAAACATTTAGTGAATGTTTTTAAATAATCTGTAAAAGTAACCTAAAAATTTGCTTAATGTAGCAACATATAAATTTAGTGGGTTTTATTCAAGACAAAAATATATGGCTATTTAATCTAATTCAACCTAACTACTTTAGGTTACACCAACAAAAGTAATTTTGGTTAGACCAAGTAGAAATTAATCCTTCAGGTAACAAGCCCCTTTTAATATTTTGGGTTCAATACAAATTAAGCTCAATCTACTGCATTTGTCATCAGCCAGTCTGTAAACTTTAAAATACAGTGTTTCACAATTCACAAATTCGTTTAACAGTGTGGGTTTAGGATATTATTGAATTCTAAGCATTAGGCCAGCTATTTTGATTAATTTTAAAGAGTTTGCAAATCGTGTGATGTATAAATGGCATATGCCACAAAAGCACACTGGGGATTTTCTGTTTTAGTGGATGACAAAGAGAGTAAGTGGTGTGAGTGAATACCCAAAACGGACAAACTAATGCGCTTTAAGAAGAAGAACTTTGCTTATGCAGTTCATGCCGTTCTTTTAAGATAATATTACATGGTTAACACATACATAAAGCTTATGCAGTTGCATTGGTTCAAACTGTGACCCTGTCATCTGATAGTCCATGACCATGCCATCGTAACAGCCAAGACGTGAGCCCCGATTGGTCACCATCACTTCCGTTACACTTTTGGCACCACCACGCCACCTTGCGTCATTCTCCAGAGCTCTCTCTCGCGGTCGGACTCATTCATTCATTCACAGAGGAGGAGCGAGCATCCGAGCGCACGGCTGCTGCTGCTGGAGAAGATCCCTCGACCAGTCAAGAGTTTCCCAGCTGTCCTGTGTTGTTTGCCGAAATCCGTAGATATGGTAAGCACCCCCTTGATTACATGCACTAGATGTTTTAGCGCGGGAATTCCGAAGGATTCGGTGCGATGAATGATCGCCTATTTATCAAAGTTCATCATGTTTTGCGTTATGGTGATGGGTACATCGGGTATTTTAGTAAAATCAAGTTGAAACATTTCAAAACTGAAGCTAATTTAAAGGGTGCATTGATAAGACTATAAGACATAAGGTTTCTACTCCGTTAGTTTTACCTGCTCATCTAAGTTTTTTTTACCTAGATGTATTAAAATACAGTATAATGTTCTTAAATTTTCTTGACATAATTGCTAACTTTCTAACTTAAGATTTAAGCATGATATAAGATTAGCAATATTTATTAGTGTTCTTAATGAATGTTATTGTAAAGTATTACTTTTTTATACCATTGGCTGAGAGTCTGGGTGGGGGGTCCCTAGGTCTGTACAGGTTAAAAAAAAAAAAAAAATCTACTATCTCTGTTAAAGTGTTGTCAGGTACACTGAAAACAAGGTTAACCTAAATCTGCTTAAAAATGTGCTTCATGTGGTAACATTTAATTTAACTCGTTTGATTCAAGTCAAAAATATTATTTAACCTCAACTTCTGAATCAACGTGAATACAGGTTACACTAACAAAACTTTAAGGGTTAGATCAGGTTGAAATAGACGTCTTCAATGTAACAATTGCAGGTTACAACATTATTTTTATTTTTTTATACAGTGTAATCTATAAACATGTTTTACATGATACATTCTAAATAAAATAATTAGTTTTAAAGCAAAAAATATAATTATCTACTGATCTCCTGGGATTTTCACACACACCAGTCTCTAGAGTTTACTCAGAATGGTGCCAAAAAAAAAAAAAAACATCCATTGAGTGGCAGTTCTGCGAATGGAAACACCTTGATGAGAGAGGTCAACGGAGAATGGCCAGACTGGTTCGAGCTGACAGAAAGGCTACGGTAACTCAGATAACCCCTCTGTACAATTGTAGTGAGCAGAATAGCATCTCAGAATGCACAACATATCGAACCATGTCAGGAAATTTATTAGGACCATAGTGTTCCTAATAAAGTGCTCAGTGAGTGTGTGTGTGTGTGTGTGTATATATATATATATATATATATATATATATATATATATATACACACACACACACACACACACATATATACATTACTGTGCAAAAGTTTTAGGCACATGGGAAAAATGTTGCATAGTGAGGATGTCTTCAAAAAATAATGCCATAAATAGTTTTCATTTATCAATTAACATCATACAAAGTCCAGTAAACATAAAAAAAGCTAAATCAATATTTGGTGTGACCACCTTTGCCTTTAAAACAGCACCAATTCCCCTAGGTAAACCTGGACACAGTTTATCTTGGTTGTTGGCAGATAGGATGTTCCAAGCTTCTTGGAGTATTCACCAAGGTTCTTCTATCTATTTCGGCTGTCTCAATTGCTTCTGTCTCTTCTTATAATCCCAGACTGACTCAATATTCAGTGGGGAGCTCTGTGCGGACCATGTTGCAGGGCTACCTGTTGCAGGGCTACCTGTTCTTCTATTCTGTTCTATTTGCAAAAGAAATGTTTGGGAGTCTAAAATGTATATTTCCTATTGACACACTAAAGCTGAAAATATAAATAACCATCTTAAGACAAATGTTTTTGTGAAGCATTTTATGTGCCTAAGACTTTTGCACAGTACTGTGTGTGTGTGTGTGTATATATATATATATATATATATATATGTATATATACACACACACACACACACACAGCTGTGCTCAAAATTTGCATACCCTGGCAGAAAATGTGAAATTTTGGCATTGATTTTGAAAATATGAATGATCATGCAAAAAACAAAAAAACTGTCTTTTATTTAAGGATAGTGATCATATGAAGCCATTTATTATCACATAGTTGTTTGGCTCCTTTTTAAATCATAATGATAACAGAAATCACCCAAATGGCCCTGATCAAAAGTTTACATACCCTTGAATGTTTGGCCTTGTTACAGACACACAAGGTGACACACACAGGTTTATTAAAGGTAAAAATTAAAGGTTAATTTCCCACACTTGTGGCTTTTTAAATTGCAATTAGTGTCTGTGTATAAATAGTCAATGAGTTTGTTAGCTCTCACGTGGATGCACTGAGCAGGCTAGATACTGAGCCATGGGGAGCAGAAAAGAACTGTCAAAAGACCTGCGTAACAAGGTAATGGTACTTTATAAAGATGGAAAAGGATGATAAAAAGATATCCAAAGCCTTGAAAATGCCAGTCAGTACTGTTCAATCACTTATTAAGAAGTGGAACACTCGGGGATCTCTTGATACCAAGCCAAGGTCAGGTAGACCAAGAAAGATTTCAGCCACAACTGCCAGAAGAATTGTTCAGGATACAAAGAAAAACCCACAGGTAACCTCAGGAGAAATACAGGCTGCTCTGGAAAAAGACGGTGTGGTTGTTTCAAGGAGCACGTCCCTTTATATATATATATATATATATATATATATATATATATATATATATAATTAGATCGATAGATAGATATAAGGGCTGTCAATCTATTAAAATTTTAATCAAATTAATTACATGGTGTGCCGATTAATTAATCGCATATATGAATATTAGCTGAGAAAGCCCCTCAAATAACAATAATTCAATATATAATGATAATTATAAATAGTTATATTTAAATAATTACAAATAATATATATAATATAATTTTATAAAAAATAATATTCAGATAATTGAAATGCATTACATTATTGTAGCAGAGGAGTTAAGCATTGATAAGACAATACAAATAGTGGCTTTAGAATCCAGTGTATTGTTTATTTGCATATTATTTGAAAATAATTCAATCATTGGCTTACAGCTCACAGCAATCCATTTTACAATTGAATTTTTCTATCAGTCTGAGATTTATAATGAGGGCTTGCCTAAGGACCCATCAATGTACATCTGCGTCAGACGGACGATTTTGGAACGTATCACTTTGGTTGCGTCACGTCACAAACACAATTTTTAGGTCGCTGTGTCAAGTTAAACGTAGTTTAATACTTAGAAAAACATGTCTTGAGATCCCTAAATTCGGATTTGCGCTCCAAGTTGTTGAATTTTTTTGAACGCATAATTTAGTATATAATTAATTGCACTGAATGAACATGTTAAATCGACAGCCCTAATATATATTCTAAATTTGGAATGACACAAACAATTGTGAAAACTGCTCTGGAGGCAATGCCTGGAAAAAGTACTCAGCCCCTAGAGCAGTTTTCAAAATTTTTTGTGTCTGATTCCAAATTTAGAATATATTAAAGCATGTTTTTTTTTTTAACCCCCAGCTGGTACACAGTATTGTATATCATGACAAATATTTTTTGAAAATATTTATATTTAAAATAATTAACTTTGTAAAACAACTCCCTTATATCAAACATGTTTTACAGTATTTGCACATGTTTTGTACATACACATTGAATAAATGGCTTATTGATTAATGGAATGGTGTGGTAGATATGACATATCTGCATAACTCGCAAACTCTCCCCTCATCATGTTGCGGTAGCAGGACACAGTATCAGCACTTCATAAGAGCTGCCTGTGCACAAGAATAATTGCTGGTACTGTGTGAGGGATTGTGCATCATTGCAGGTACGGCATTGCTGGCCAACTTAGAGCATTGTGAGGAAGTATCTGCACAATTGCGTGTTCAGCTCAAGGTCCTTTTTTGTGTCACATTTGACACTATCAGCAAGGTTGAGCTCATTTGCTGAAAAAAACATCATGCAACAATGAAAAAACAGGGCTCTAGGGTGCGAGAAAATTTGAGTGAAAACTACTGTGTGTGAATGTGTAATGTGTGAATTTGGCCGCTCCGTTACGAGTGACATCTGACTCTCATCAAAGCTTATGAACTTATACCACGTGAAAGTTTCTTGTGCGCGCGGATAAATCTTGGGATTTTTTATCCTCTGCAATGGTCACTTAAAGGCTCTGTACCACAGTAGTAGTATATATATTCTAAATTTGGAATCTGACTCAGAATGTTTTGAAAACTGCACTGGGGTCTGAATGCTTTTTCAAGGCATTGTGTGTACATATATACACCGATCAGCCACAACTTTAAAACCACCTGCCTAATATTGTGTAGGTCCCCCTCGTGCCACCAAAACAGCGGCAACCCGCATCTCAGAATAGCATTCTAAGATGCTATTCTTCTCAACACAATTGTACAGAGCAGTTATCTGAGTTACCATAGACTTTGTCAGTTCGAACCAGTCTGGCCATTCTCTGTTGACCTCTCTCATCAACATGGCATTTCCGTCCACAGAACTGCCGCTCACTGGATGTTTTCTGTTTTTGGCACCATTCTGAGTAAATTCTAGAGACTGTTGTGCATGAAAATCCCTGGAGATCAACAATTACAGAAATGCTCAAAACAGCCCATCTGGCACCGACAATCAAGCGACGGTCCAAATCACTGAGATCAAATTTTTTTCCCCATTCTGATGGTTGATGTGAACATTAACTGAAGCTCCTGACCCGTATCTGAATGATTTTATGCACTGCACTGCTGCCACACGATTCAAATCAAATCACTTTTATTGTCACACAACCATATACACAAGTGCAATAGTGTGTGAAATTCTTGGGTGCAGTTCCCAGCAGCATAGTAGTCGTGACAGTGATAAGACATATACCAATTTACAATAAACATCAGGTTTACACAACACAATTTAAAATCTAATATACACATAATTACACAACACGATAAACAAATAATAACATTCAACATACAGTATACAATACACACAATATAGAATACACATTATACAATAAAAATAGTATGTGTAGTGTATATATAAAATATACAGTAGGTTGTATTGTACTGTATTGACATTCAGGCTGTCGGTTGATAGTAAGTTGCCAGTGTGTTGTTAAGAGAGAATATAATTTATGACAGTCCGGTGTGAAATAATAACAGTAATAAAGTGCAGTGCTGATGTATTTTGATCATGAGAGATCAAGAGTTCAAAAGTCTGATTGCTTGGGGGAAGAAGCTGTCATGAAATAGGCTAGTGCGGGTCCTGATGCTGCGATACCGCCTGCCTGATGGTAGCAGTGAGAGCAGCCCATGGCTCGGGTGGCTGGAGTCTCTGATGATCCTCCAAGCTTTTTTCACACACACCGCCTGGTATATATGTCCTGGAGGGAGGGAAGCTCACCTCCGATAATGTGTCTGGCAGTTCGCACCACCCTTTGCAGGGCTTTGCGGTTGTGGGGGGTGCTATTGCCATACCAGGTGGAGATGCAACCAGTCAGGATGCTCTCTACAGTGCAGGTGTAGAACCGTGTGAGGATGTGGCGATTCATTCCAAACTTCCTCAGCCGTCTCAGGAAGAAGAGGCGCTGATGAGCCTTCTTCACGACGGCCTCAGTGTGGACAGACCATGTGAGTTCCTCAGTAATGTCGACACCCAGGAATTGAAGCTGCTGACTCTCTCCACTGGTGCTCCATTGATGGTGATGGGGCTGTGTTCCTTCTTCTGAAGTCCACCACAAGCTCCTTTGTCTCACTGACGTTGAGGGAGAGGTTGTGCTCCTGACACCAGTGTGTCAGAGTGTGCACCTCCTCTCTGTAGGCTGTTTCATCATTGTCAGTGATCAGACCTACCGTCGTATCATCAGCAAACTTAATGATGGCATTGGAGCTGTGTGTTGCCACACATTCATGTGTGTACAGGGAATACAGGAGTGGGCTGAGAACACAGCCCTGCGGGGCTCCAGTGTTGAGGGTCAGTGATGAGGAGATGTTGCTACCCATTCTTACCACCTGGCATCTGCTTGACAGGAAGTCCAGGATCCAGCTGCACAGTGAGCTGTTTAAGCCAAGAGCCCGGAGTTTCTCATCTAGCTTGGAGGGCACTATGGTGTTGAATGCTGAGCTGTAGTCTACAAACAGCATTCTCACATAAGTGTTCTTTTTTTCCAGGTGGGAGAGAGCAGTTTGTATTGTAGATGCAATGGCATCATCAGTGGAGCGGTTGTTGCGGTAAGCAAACTGCAACGGGTCCAGTGATGGAGGCAGCACAGAGCAGATGTAATCTCTGATTAGTCTCTCAAAGCATTTGCTGATGATGGGGGTCAGAGCAACAGGACGCCAGTCATTTAAGCAAGTGATTTTGGATTGCTTTGGAACAGGCACAGTGGTGGACGTTTTAAAGCATGTGGGGACTACAGACAAAGAGGTATATTCCCTCAAGGTTGAAAATGTCCATAAAAACACCAGCCAGTTGGTTCGCACACGCTCTGACCACGCGGCCCGGAATGCCTTCTGGACCTGTGGCTTTGCGGATATTCACCCGCTGGAAGGATCGGGTTACATCCGCTACAGAGACGGAGAGTGAACTAACATCTGTAGCTTCGGCCGTGAGAGCTCTCTCCATGAGGGCGGTGTTATTTCCCTCGAAACGAGCATAAAAAGTATTTAGCTCATCCGGGAGAGAGGCAGCGGTGTTCACGGCGGAGTTTTTATTTCCTTTAAAGTCCGTGATGATGTTAATTCCCTGCCACATGCTTCTAGAGTTGGTGGTGTTAAACTGTCCTTCGATCTTGTTCCTGTACTGATGATTTGCTGTTGTGATAGTTTGTCGGAGGGCATAACTGGCTTGTTTATGCTCTTCCGCTTCCCGGAATTAAAAACGGAGGTCCACGCATCAAGTGCTGCGCGAACATCGCTATTAATCCAAGGTTTCTGGTTCGGGTAGATCCATATTGTTTTGCTTGGAACAACGTCCTCTAAGCACTTTCTGATGAAACACGTTACGCTATCAGCGTAAAGCTCGATGTCGTCATCAGAGGCGGACCGGAACATCTCCCAGTCCGCGTGATCAAAACAGTCTTGTAGCGTAGAATC
The DNA here is from genome assembly GCF_019703515.2 of Myxocyprinus asiaticus. Classification (NCBI taxonomy): domain Eukaryota; kingdom Metazoa; phylum Chordata; class Actinopteri; order Cypriniformes; family Catostomidae; genus Myxocyprinus; species Myxocyprinus asiaticus. Next base: position 37,497,734 of record NC_059384.1, on the reverse strand, counting down.
TGATTGGTCTGACCAGCACTGGATCATTCTGAGGGTGGGTACTTCCTGTTTCAGTTTCTGCCAGTAAGCGGGCAGCGGGTGATTTGAGATTGGCTTTGTTAAAGTCCCCGGTCACAATGAACGTGGCCTCAGGGTGCGCGGTTTCCTGCTTGCTTATAACCCCGTACAGTTCCTTCAGTGCCCGGTCTAATTGATTGGCTAATTAGATAATCACATGGATGATTGTTGGTGCCAGACGGGCTGGTGGACGGAATGGTACCAAAAACAAAAAACATCCAGTGAGGGGCAGTTCTGTGGATGAAACGCATTTGTTGATGAGAGAGGTCAACAGAGAATGGCCAGACTGGTTCGAACGGACAAAGTCTACGGTAACACAAATAACTGCTCTGTACAATTGTGGTGAGAAGAATTGGGTTGGCGCTGTTTTGGCAGCACATGGGGGACCTACACAATATTAGGCAGGTGCTTTTAATGTTGTGGCTGATCGGTGTGTTTATATACAGTGCATCTGGAAAGTATTCACAGCACTTCACTTTTTCCACATTTTGTTATGTTACAGCCTTATTCCAAAATGGATTAAATTCATTATTTTCCTCAAAATTCTACAAACAATACCCTATAATGACAATGTGAAAGAATTTTGTTTGAAATCTTTGCAAATGTATTAAAAATAAAAAACGAAAAAAAAATCACATGTACATAAATATTCACAGCCTTTGCCATGACACTCTAAATTGAGCTCAGGTGCATCCTGTTTCCACTGATCATCCTTGAGATGTTTCTACAACTTGATTGGAGTCCACCTGTGGTAAATTCAGTTGATTGGACATGATTTGGAAAGGCACACACCTGTCTATATTAGGTCCCACAGTTAACAGTGCATGTCAGAGCACAAACCAAGCCATGAAGTCCAAGGAATTATCTGTAGACCTACGAGACAGGATTGTATCGAGGCACAGATCTGGGGAAGGGTACAGAAAAATTTCTGCAGCATTGAAGGTCCCAATGAGCACAGTGGCCTCCATCATCCATAAATGGAAGAAGTTTGGAACCACCAGGACTCTTCCTAGAGCTGGCTGCCTGGCCAAACTGAGCGATCGGGGGAGAAGGGCCTTAGTCAGGGAGGTGACCAAGAACCAGATGGTCACTCTGACAGAGCTCCAGCATTTCTCTGTGGAGAGAGGAGAACCTTCAAGAAGAACAACCATCTCAGCAGCACTCCAGCAATCAGGCCTGTATGGTAGAGTGGCCAGACGGAAGCCATAGTAAAAGGCACATGACAGCCCGCCTGGAGTTTGCCAAAAGGCACCTGAAGGACTCTCAGACCATGAGAAACAAAATTCTCATGGTCTGATGAAACAACGATTGAACTCTTTGGCCTGAATGGCAAGCATCATGTCTGGAGGAAACCAGGCACTGCTCATCACCTGGCCAATACCATCCCTACAGTGAAGCATGGTGGTGGCAGCATCATGCTGTGGGGATGTTTTTGAGTGGCAGGAACTGGGAGACTAGTCAGGATCGAGGGAAAGATGAATGCAGCAATGTTCTTCCAACAGGACAACAACCCTAAGCACACAGCCAAGATAACAAAGGAGTGGCTACGGGACAACTCTGTGAATGTCCTTGAGTGGCCCAGCCAGAGCCCAGACTTGAACCCGATTGAACATCTCTGGAGAGATCTGAAAATGGCTGTGCACCGACGCTCCCCATCCAACCTGATGGTGCTTGAGAGGTCCTGCAAAGAAGAATGGGATAAACTGCCCAAAAATAGGTGTGCCAAGCTTGTAGCATCATACTCAAAAAGACTTGAGGCTGTAATTGGTGCCAAAGGTGCTTCAACAAAGTATTGAGCAAAGGCTGTGAATACTTATGTACATGTGATTTTTTTTTTTTTTTTTTTTTTTTTTTTTTTCATTTTTCTTTTTAATAAATTTGCAAAGATTTCAAACAAACTTCTTTCATGTTGTCATTGTGGGGTATTGTTTGTAGAATTTTGAGGAAAATAATGAATTTAATCCATTTTGGAATAAGGCTGTAACATAACAAAATGTGGAAAAAGTGAAGCGCTGTGAATACTTTCCGGATGGACTGTATACAGTAAATACTGTATATTATGGCTGTGTATCACCCACAACGTCCCAATACAGTACGCATCACAGTACAGAGGCCACGGTATGACATGTCGTGATGCATGTTCATTTTGAACTGAATTTCTCATGAGCATAGTTAAGTATAACAGTTATTTATAGTAAACTGTATATTTTAAACTACTTTACTGCATATAATTTTGTGCCATTTAAAACACAATAAGATCCATAAAGATTAAAAAACTATATAAATAAATAATGTGTTACCTAAAAGCAAATTACTTTATTCTTTCTGCTTTAAAGTGTGTAACAATCGGCCACATCCACTGTGCTACACACAAATTAATGTTTGCCTAATAAGCTTCTTTTGTTTTTCTGGCTGACCTGCACCTGAGTTCGTTCTTCAAAACCCTGACAGAACGATTTCACCATTAAGGTGTCAGTGCAGCTAGTGCTCAAGTCATGGTCCTGTTCCTCCCCCGAGCCCCAGTCCATTGGGAGACCATTTCCCCAAACATGGCCCAGTCCAGCAATTCTCATTTTCCTTTCTAGGAATACACTCAGATTTTCAGAGAGCTGGAGGCAATGAGGCTGTTTGTGTTGGATGGCTATCAATTTTGTTTTAATAATGGGCTCAACAACCCTCTCCCTGGACCCTCTCCCGTCCCGGAGCAGCTGGACCACATTCCTGCTCTGGATTCTCCTGGTTCTCCAGACTCCGGTTATGCCCCTGTGCTGGAGCCATTGGACCCCTCTCCCATCCTGGAGCCGTCTGACCTATTCCCACTCCGGAGCCCCCTGGTCCTGCACCCGCTCTGGAGCCGCAAAAATCCAGTTATGTTCTTGCCCCAAAGCTGCTGGACCCAGCTCCTATCCAGGAGCCACCAGACCCCATGCACGCTCTGGAGAAACAAACTCCAGTTATGCCCCTATCACGGAGACCTCTAACCCCATTCCTGCTCTGGAGTACCCTGGTCCTGCCTCTGTTCCAGAAAGGCCAGACTCCAGTTATGGAGTTATGGGGGGCCCCATGCTCTGTTCCGTCAGCACCCTCATGGTGTCTTGCTCAACCAGAGCCCTACTGGACTCTTTTGTTGGTTTCTGACTGATGATAGACTTTTTCTTTTGTTGGTTCTGTTCTGCTTCGTTTTATTTTGATCAGGTTGGGACACCATGTAATAATGTTAGGATCCTGCCAACAAAGTTTGGTTTACATTTTAGTGGCAGAATCCTGTAATCTCAGTTTGACATTTGGTTCTGGCTTGTTTATGTCTTGTTTGTTTTTGTTTGAGCACTTGGCTTCTGTTTGTTTCTCGTCACCATGTGCTACTCCAACTTGTGCCTTGGCCCCGCTCCCTCATTTGCCCTGTCTTCTCCAGGTTATTCCTGCCACCTACCCTCCTCGTTAGCTCCCTGATTTATTTCTTCTTTATATTCAATTTTGTCTGCCATGTGTTTGTTGAATCTTGTTCCCAGTCGGTTTGTTGACTTGTTCACTGCTTTTCTTACAGTCTTGTTAGATTCCTGTTGCATTGCTGGGGGATTTTTTGTTTGTTAATTTTTCCTTAATAAACTTATTTTCTTTTTTCTGGCTGACCTGCACCTGAGTCAGACTATTAACTATTGACTTGAATAAGTTTGTTTTTTTAGGTTGCCTGCACTTTTTTTTTATTTATTTTTTTAAAATTGTTGGAAATGAAGAGGAAATTATTTATCTTTTTAGACACTTAACAGTATCTGTTCAAATGAAGAGAAATGTAAAAGAATAGTTCAGCCCAAAATGAAAATTGTCATTTTTTTAAACACCATTATGTTGCTTTAAACCTGTGTAATGTTCTTTTTTTCTGTGGAAAAGAGAGGATTTATTTATTAATTTATTTATTTTTTTAAGAATCTTCATGCTGGGGGGCCTGGGTAGCTCATCGAGTAAAGACGCTGACTAGCACCCCTGGAGTCTCAAGTTCCAGGGTGTGCTGAGTGACTCCAGCCAGGTCTCCTAAGCAACCAAATTGGACCGGTTACTAGGGAGGGTAGAGTCACATGGGGTAACCTCGTCATGGTCACTATAATGTGGTTCTCACTCTCGGTGGGGCGCGCGGCGAGTTGTGCGTGGATGCCGCAGAGAATAGCGTTAAGCATCCACACCAGCTATGTCTCCGTGGTAACGCGCTCAACAAGCCATGTGATAAGATGTGCGTATTGATGGTCTCAGACGTGGAGGCAACTGTGATTTGTCCTCTGCCACCTGGATTGAGGCGAGTCACTATACCACCACGAGGACTTGGGAATTGGGCTTTTGAAATTGGGGAGAAAAAAAAGAAAAGAATCTTCATGCTGCCTGTCAAGCTCCAAATGGGACACCAACACCATAAAAGTATCATAAGAGTAGTCGATGCTCATGTGCTATTATCCAAGTCTTCTTAAGATAATGCAGACATTACAGCATCTTTTTCTGTTACAGCATCATTTTCTGTAAAGCTGCATTGAAACGATGTGTTTTGTGAAAAGCACTATAAGAATAAAAATTACTTGAAGTCATACGATAGATTTGTGACGAACAGCCCAAAATTTAAGTCATTATTTTTGGATAATAAGGGACGATTTTCAACAACTTACTCACCGTCACAAAAAGCTATCATCTGTCTTCAGAAGACTTGGAATATAGTGCATTAAAAAAATAGACTTTTAAGGTGCTTTAATGGTGTTATTTATTTATTTTTTTGTCCTTTTGAGCGTGGTCACTATTCTGGTTCACTCTAAGAAAAAATTGTACTGTTTAAGGTTCAATGGCCATCACTGGGTAGGGCACCCTTGTTTTGGCTACATATTTGTACCCTTAAGGAGACAAAAGGTAAGTTTGTTTTGCTCCCAGAGAAACAACACATACATATTTTCAGTTTGGGGACTATTGTATTCTCTTTAAGCCTAGCGTTTAGTATATGACAAGTAATTTTTTGTAAATTCAAGTCATGTAAACATATTGTTTTCTTTTTTTTTTAACTGTATGTTCAAATTTGTGCTGTTTTAATCTAAGATGGAGGTTTTGCGAAATTTGGGCTTTAGGGTAATAACTTCTGATGCATCTTCCGGAAATAGTGGAATTTGAGAATGCTTATTCATGTTCTGACTTTTTTGTACCTCTCTTGTTGCGTTCAGTCAATAAACATGAAAGGTTTTGGAAGTGTGAGGGCAAAGCATCAAGGTGTTTTGAATTAGTTGCTAAAATTTGACCTACCATACAAATGACCTCTTAGACAGATACAAAAGAGAGGGAGGGAGCAATGACCTGCAAAACGAGAGAGGACACTTTTGTCGTTTTAGCACAGAGAAAGTGTCTGCATTTCATTTTCAGCCATTTCTGCTGATCATGGAGAAATTCGAACCATTTCAGAGGATTCGTTCCAATGTATTGGTTTGTTTTGCCGTTTGGTTTTTGGGTTGAAGAATGGCGGTGAAAAACAAAACAAGCTCTCCTAATTTACAATGTTTGATTGGTTCACATCCCATTTGATATCTGTAAACTACATGCATAATTCATGTAAGTGTTGAAAATCTAGTGCTGTGATGCATCATACTATTCTCTGAATGGGTGAGTTGCTTCAAAAATGTTAATTGATCTGTCTGTATGGATAGCAGATCATTTTTCTTGAAGCAAGCATACTTTGTAATCTGATTGAGTGTGTTGCTATGTCGGGACTCGGGGCAAATAGATCAGTGGGGAATGGAAGGTCATTTTGGCCCAGAGCAGACACAAAGCCTGCATTCTCCCTAATGAAAAAAAAGTCATTTTGTTTTTCTGCTTTTCTCATGTGTTTCAGGACCACTTTAAAACCATCGACAAGCTGTTGAACTCTATAGTGGATAGTCTGTTTGGAGAAAGAGGTTTGCACTTTTACTATATTGTCAATTGTTCCATTACGAATAGTTTTGTAGCCTGTATTTATCATAATATTTGTTTTAATTTAGTGAAATAAAACCACAAAATGCTCTCAACATCTTGAGACACTTACTGTGAATTACAGGTCGACCAATAGTGGGTTTTGCCGATACTGATAACTAAGGTGGGAAAACAGGCCGATAGCTGATTAATCGTCCAATAGTTTTTAAAATTGTATAATATGAATGAAAACTTTCCTCTTAATTTAAAATAGTGCTGAACTTTAATAAGTATCACTTTCACTGACAATACTTCATACATTTCTCCCACACTGGTACCTTCTTCAAAGCCTTTACCATCTGAAATGAATGAAAATTTTTACTGTGAATTCGGCAACAATAGGTTTGAACTACTGCCCCCATTGGCTGAAGCGAGAAGTGTTGTTGGGTATATGGGCACGTGAGCTTCTGGATGAAATGTCCACAGGGGCGCCCAACAGTGAGTTGTACAGCGAGTTGTTTTTAGCTGTAAACGATGTAATACAGTGAAGGGATACAAAGAGGAATACAAATTTTATTAACTCTACCCCCAATCTCTAAAACCTAACTGTCAGTGGAGTTATAATTTATTCTAAAGCTGGTGCCACACTAACAGGCTAAATAAATGACTTGTTTTGGCCGAGGGTGTCTCGCTCTCTTCAGTCGGAGGTATGACACACTTGCCAATACAAAATGGTGGAAGGATGACACACCTACCAACTCAACGCAACTCTTTCTCTTTGATTCCCTGTTACGTGGAGCTAGCAGAAATGACAACAGGAGTACCGCATGAGGGGGGACAGCTGGACCTTTTGTCCCAGGCCCGGGCTTGAGGGGGGCCCACAGAAAAGCTATTCCATATTGTAGAGTGCATCTAAACGCGTTCAGTGGGAGATGTAGGGCTTGACATGAACACCCACTCGACAAATGCATGTTGAAATTGGCAGTGGTGGGAAACTCCGTTGCTCTTATTAGCCACTTTGGTGGGTAGCCGTAGCCTAAACAGATTTAATTGTATTCATCTTGTGTTCAGCAAATATGCTTCTCACACCTGACATGCGCATCTGTGCAGGTCAAATGAAGCGTGGTTTCACACAAACCCCCCACAGCGCACATCAGCATGCTCCAGAGATAGAGCCAGATTTCTGGGACAGTGCAGAGTGAAACTTTTATGATTCAGTTGGTATTTATGCAATATCGCGGCTTATGTGACCTATTTGAATTCCAAAAAAAAATGTTCTAGTATAAAGCTCTATATAGAGGAATTTGAACCACTCAAATTGCTAGACAGCCCTGACATCAAATCAAATCATTTGTATTGTTACACAACCATATACACAAGTGCAATAGTGTGTGAAATTCTTGGGTGCAGTCCTGAGCAACATAGCAGTCATGACAGTGATGAGACATATACCAATTTACAGTAAACATCAGATTTACACAACGCAATTTAAAATCTAACATACACATAATTACACACAGTGTACAATATACAATTAATAACATACAATGTACAGTATACAATACACACAATACAGAATACACATTATACAATAAAAAATAGTATATATAGTATATATAAAATGTACAGTAGGTTTTATTGTACTGTATTGACATTCAGGCTGTCGGTTGATAGTCAGTTGCCAGTGTGTTGTTAAGAGAGAATATAATTTATGACAGTTCAGTGTGAGATAATAAGATTAATTAAGTGCAGTGCTGATGTATATTGATCATGAGAGATCAAGAGTTCAAAAGTCTGATTGCTTGGGGGAAGAAGCTGTCATGTAGTCGGCTGGTGCGGGTCCTGATGCTGCGATACCGCCTGCCTGATGGTAGCAGTGAGCGCAGCCCATGGTTTGGGTGGCTGGAGTCTCTGATGATCCTCCGAGCTTTTTCACACACCGCCTTGTATATATGTCCTGGAGGGAGGGAAGCTCACCTCCGATAATGTGTCTGGCAGTTCGCACCACCCTTTGCAGGGCTTTGCGGTTGTGGGTGGTGCTGTTGCCGTACCAGGTGGAGATGCAGCCAGTCAGGATGCTCTCTACAGTGCTGGTGTAGAAACGTGTGAGGATGTGGCGGTTTATTCCAAACTTCCTCATCTGTCTCGGAAAGAAGAGGCGCTGATGAGCCTTCTTCACAATGGCCTCAGTGTGGACAGACCATGTGAGTTCCTCTGTGATGTGGACACCGAGGAACTTGAAGCTGCTGACTCTCTCCACTGGTGCTCCATTAATGATGATGATGGGGCTGTGTTCTCTTTCTCTTCTCCTGAAGTCCAGCACAAGCTCCTTTGTCTCGCTGACGTTGAGGGAGAGGTTGTGCTCCTGACACCAGCGTGTCGGAGTGTGCACCACCTCTCTGTAGGCTGTTTCATCATTGTCAGTGATCAGACCTACCACCGTCGTATCATCAGCAAACTTAATGATGGCATTGGAGCTATGTGTTGCCACACAGTCATGGGCATACAGGAGTGGGCTGAGAACAGTGGGCTGTTGAGCGTCAGTGATGAGATGTTACTGCCCATTCTAACCACCTGGCATCTGCTTGACAGGAAGTCCAGGATCCAGCTGCACAGCGAGCTGTTTAAGCCCAGAGCCTGGAGTTTCTCATCAAGCTTGGAGGGCATTATGGTGTTGAATGCTGAGCTGTAGTCTACAAACAGCATTCTCACATAAGTGTTCCTTTTTTCCAAGTGGGAGAGAGCAGTGTGTAGTGTAGATGCAATGGCATCATCAGTGGAGCGGTTGTTGCGGTAAGCAAACTGCAATGGGTCCAGTGAGGGAGGCAGCACAGAGCAGATGTAATCTCTGATTAGTCTCTCAAAGCATTTGCTGATGATGGGGGTCAGAGCAACAGGACGCCAGTCATTTAAGTAGGTGATTTTGGATTGCTTTGGTACAGGCACAATGGTGGACGTTTTGAAGCATGTGGGGACCACAGACAAGGAGAGGGAAAGGTTGAAAATGTCCATAAAAACACCAGCCAGTTGGTTCGCGCACGCTCTGATGACGCTGCCCGGAATGCCGTATGGACCCGCGGCTTTACAGATATTCACCCGTCGGAAGGATTGGCGGTGTTATTTCCCTCGAAACGAGCATAAAAAGTATTTAGCTCATCCGGGAGAGAGGCAGCGGTGTTCACGGCGGAGTTATGTGTGTGTCTGTACGTATGTGTATAATTAGTTTTTATTTTTTATTTTTTATTATTATCTATGTCTTGCTGCTGTTTTTGTATTGTTGTACACTGGAAGCTCCTGTCACCAAGACAAATTCCTTGTATGTGTAAGCATACTTGGCAATGAAGCTGATTCTGATTTAAAGTCCATGATATTAATTCCCTGCCACATGCTTCTAGAGTTGGTGGTGTTAAACTGTACTTCAGTCTAGTTCCTGTACTTGCTGCTCTGATAGTTTTGCGGAGGGCAAAACTGGCTTGTTTATGCTCCTCCGCATTGCCGGAATTAAAAGCGGAGGTCCGCGCATCAAGTGCTGCGCGAACATCGCTATTAATCCAAGGTTTCTGGTTGGGGTAGATCCGTATTGTTTTGGTCAGAACAACATCCACTAAGCACTTTCTGATGAAACACGTTACGCTATCAGTGTAAAGCTCGATGTCATCATCAGAGGCGGACTGGAACATCTCCCAGTCCGCGTGATCAAAACAGTCTTGTAGTGTAGAGTCTGATTGGTCCGACCATCACTGGATCATTCTGAGGGTGGGTGCTTCCTGTTTCAGTTTCTGCCTGTAAGCGGGCAGAAGCAGAACGGAAGCGTGGTCCGATTTGCCAAATGGTGGACAGGGGAGGGATTTGTAGCCATCCCGGAAGGGAGAGTAGCAATGGTCCAAAACCCAGTCCCCTCGTGTGTTGAAGCTGCTATGTTGGTGGTATTTTGGTGTGATTGATTTGAGATTGGCTTTGTTAAAGTCCCCGGTCACAATGAACGTGGCCTCAGGGTGCGTGGTTTCCTGCTTGCTTACACTCCCATACAGTTCCTTGAGTGCCCGGTCTGTGTCGGCTTGTGGGGGGATTTGTTGATCATAAAAGATACACCACCACCTCTACTTTTACCTGAGAGGTCTTTCGCTCTGTCCACTCGGTGCATGGAGAAACCCGTGGTCTCGATGGCTGCGTCTGGAATTTCCGTGGACATCCATATTTCTGTTAGGCAGATAATGCAGCAGTCCCTTGTCTCTCGTTGGAAAGAGATCAGCGCTCTGAGCTTGTTGTCCAGAGACTGAACATTTGCCAGTAGAATACTGGGTAGCGGGGGTCGATTTGCACAACGTCTTACTTTGATGAGAACGCTGTCTCTCTTTCCCCTTTTTCCTTCTGCGTTTCTGCGGCCGGGCTGCCCAGACAAAGGGCTCCGCTGGCGTGTTTGTAAACAGCGGGTCGGCATTGAGGAATTTGAAGTCCTGACGAGGAAAAGAGACAACTTTGTGTAATGCATCAACATCGATAAATAGGTTTTTAAAATACACATCAACATCCAAACTAAAACGTTTTAAATGCAGAAACACCAACTCAACATATTAAATTGATTAGGGCGAGTCTGTAAGACTTCGTTTTTGTTATTAATAATTATTCTGTCATTCACTAACCTTTTATTTTGATCCAAACCTGTAGGACTTTTTTTCTTCCATGAATGGAAAAAAGATTATTGTATTATTCCATTTGTGGAAAAAGATGCAATGAAATTTAATGGTGTCTGAGTTTAATCTACCCAATATCACCTTTTGTACTCCATGTAATTATTAACTGTGAAGTTTTAGTTAAAGGATTCTAAATGTGTTTAAGCCATTTATTTTTCATATCAAATACTAGCCTATAGTTTATTTTTTAGTAAGACTATCTACATTAGCCTAACCATAGTATTGTGGAGCTGTTCATGGTCTGACCTGTGGTTATGGCCTTTATCATTACAAATGCCACTGTTAAGAAAAATGGAAGAACAATGGTAAATTTTCATGAAGGCAAGTACAATTTAGAAAAGTTAAAAGGGTTGAAATCTGGATTTCCATGGACAAATGGACAAATTATTTTAAAGTTTTAAAGTTTTCCCCTTGTTCTATCCTACTCCTGTTCTTACTGGCCATGTTTGTCTTCAGATATTCTAAAGGTGACTTAAATCATTAGGTCTGTCCTGCTGAACTTTTTATTATTCTTTTTCAAATAAAATGTCCAAACAAATTCATGCAGTTACAGTCTCCAGTTGTCTTTATCACTTTTTGTGGGACTGGGGATTTTGGCTAGTGAAAATGCTGAGTGGCTAGTGACTTTTACAACTAGCCACAGTGGCCACTGAGCCAAAAAGTAAATGTCAAGCCCTGGAGAGACGTGGATATAAACATGGAGACAGCGTGCAACCATGAAAGCCATCCGGATAGCGCATGTTGATGGGATAACTGACCACCCCCACCCACAAACAAGAATTCCTAAGTGCAGCCCTGCATGAGCTTGTTAACATTCATAAGAGTGTCCACTCTCTGAAGCGTTCTTTGTTTACATTTATTGAGTTACTTTATAGTTTTAATGTAAAAGTACATTGTAATTAATCTCGATGAACTATATTATCATTCAAAAGGTCTAAGCCTCAGGCATCGATGTTAGACCACTGTTTTACAGTAGAAATGTTACTGCCAGAGCAGGGTTTAAAGTCTTAAAATGTCTTAAATTCAGTTTTCCAAAATTTAAGGTCATAAAAAATCTTAAATATTTTAAATGATACAACAAAAGTCTTAATTATCATTTAAAGAGGTCTTGAATTTGCGGGCGGAAAGACAGGCATCGTGATATGACCTAATGTGATTATCAAACTTCAAAAGAATATGATTTTATTAAATAAATGCATGCGCTGCATCCTTCAGAGTGAAAACGCGGCACTGTTGTATTTCACCCAGCACATGGGGGCTTGTGAGTGTTTCCAGCTGTTGCAGAGCAGTTCGCAATCATTTGGCCATATCAGAAATTTGTGACAGGTGATCACTAATGATCAACTGTTGATGATGATGATATAGTGTTGATGAAATATAACAATGTTTACTTTTAATTGCTTATACTGTAATACGCTGTAGATCATTGTAAGAGTGCACATTTTATTTCCCTTATCTGTTTGAATGAGCAGCTGAAAGCAGTGAAGCGCAAACATGTCAAAATAAGAGTCCCGGTGTATTTCAGCCTTTAAAGTTAAAAGTTCCACACTGAATCAAATTTTTTTTTTTTTTTTTGGTTCTTTTTTTTTTTTTTTTTTTTTTGGTTGCACCATAAACTGCATCTGGAATTTAATTCAATTTGGACTCTTGTAGGCTCTGTCTGGACCTCCCCATCACAGGAAGGAAAGACTAAGAACATTTAATATAGGCTACTAATTTTAAAAACTTTCAACATATTATTGTATCAGCAAAATCCAATATTTGTCGACGACTAATTTGTATTTATTTATATAACTGTACATATTTTAATGTGATATACATTATATGTGGAAAACATGTCTTGAGTATTTAAAACTTGCATATATCCTACCCTGTTTCACTGATAAACAATGGCAAAGCCATTTTGAATGTGTGCACCTGCCTATTTAAGTAAGAGTCTGTGATGCATGATTTATTTTGACATTGTGTGGGTTTGTTTTGGTATAGGGATACAGTATTAATTTTATTTGTTTAGGTCTTGAAAAAGGTCTTAAAAAGTCTTAAATTTGATTTTAAAAACTCTGATATTTTGACATATTTACATAAATTAAGAAATTACTCAAAGCGATTAGTTATGAAAATGAAACTGTTATAAAGACGCACATATCTACTGAATGATGTAAACTGTTGATTTGTTCCTAGCAGGAATAAGTGAATAATATCCAATAGAACACTTAGTCCGAAAGTGTGCACATTTACCTAAATATTGATGGATACTCATTTACTTTAGGAGGAATAATTTTTTATGTCCATTTTCCACTAAATTATGTGATGTGATGCGCTGACTTGCTGTAAAACTCTCATATAGTGATTTCCAATCCTCCAGGAAGCTAGAAGGCCCACAAGTTAATTTCTCATTCCAAATATGGTCAAGAGAAGAAAAAAGTTATGACATCTTGTCTACTTCAGTGCCACAATGACAGGGACTTCCCCATACCATACTATAGTAGTATAAAGCATAAAACTAATGAGTTAACTTTTGAGACTTGTAAATAAATAGACGTATACAAAAATATATGGTTTATCCATTATTTCCATGCAGTGTTTGGTATATGAATATGTGTATTGACCATTCTGGAGCTGTCAGTGCAGAGGAGCAGCACATCTGCCATCAGGTGCATGCTGGAAATTCTATAAATAATCTGCTTTCTGCCTTATTATTTGAATGGAATCCACATGAGATCAGTAATGGTGTCTGGACAACTTGGCCCTCAATACCTCAAAAACTAGAGAGATAATCGTAGACTTCAGGAAGACTAAGAAAACAGAACACTCTGACCTATACATACACAGAGAGGAGGTGGTAAGGGCAGAGAATTTTAGGTTCCTGGGAGTTTACATGCGATCTCACTTGGTCAATGCACACATCCCATCTGGTTAAGAAGGCACAACAGAGACTGTTGTTCTTACAGAAACTGAAAAAGGCCCACCTACCTCCACAACTACTGATCAATTTCTACTGCTGTACCATGGAAAGTATGCTCTGTTATTGTGCTGCAGTGTGGTATGCCAGCTGCATTGCTGCTGACAAGTGAGATCTTCAGTGTGTCGTGAATGCAGCCCAGAGGGTGATCGGTTCTGAGCTCCCTGACCTGGGTGAGGTCTATGCCAGCAGGTTGCAAAATAAAGCTAGAAACATTGCCAGGGATCCAACCCACCCTGGATACTCCCTGTTTGAGCTACTATAATCTGGAAGATGTTTTAGGACACTAAACACATGAACAAACATATTGAGGAACAGCTTCTTTCCATGAGCTGTAGCCTCCCTTAACTCAATAACACAAAGTAACTGAGACTCATTTGTCAGGCTCCCCTATCATCCTCTTTTACTTTCTCCTACGCACACACAGTACAATACAGACACACACACGCTGCTACCCCCCACCCTTTTCCCCACAATGCTGCTACTACTACCCACCTGTGTATTGTGATTATATATGCATGTGTGGAAATATGTATATGTATATGTACAGTGGTGGCCATAAATATTGGCACCCTTGGTAAATATGAACAAAGAAGTCTGTGAAAAAAATCTGCATTGTTTATCCTTTTGATCTTTCATTCAAAAAATTCACAAAAATCTATCCTTTAATTGAAGTAAAACAATTGAAACGGAAATATCTCATTAAATAAATATTTTTCTCCAAAACATGTTGGCCACAATTATTGGCACCCCTAGAAATTGTAATGAGTAAAATATATCTGAAGTATATTCCCATTCATATTTTAAATTTTTTAGTGCACCTGGGTAACTAGGAACATGAAATTGTTTAGCCATGACTTCCTGTTTCACAGGGGTATTAATATGAGTTAACACACAGGCCAAATTCCCTTAATCCTCAATCACAGTGTGTTAGAATAAAGAATATAGTTCTGATGTGTGTCAAAAGGTTGTTGAGCTTCACAAAATGGGAAGAGGCTATAAGAAATTAGCTAAAGCATTGAAAATGCCCATTTCCACAATCAGGGCAATAATTAACAAGTTCCAATCAACTGGAGATCTTAAGAGTTGGACTAGAAAAGGACATGTGTCTATATTGTCTCCATGCACAGTGAGGAGGATGGTTCAAGTGGCCAAAGAATCTCCAAGGATCACAGCTGGAGAATTGCAGAAATTAGTTGGGTCTTGGGGTCAGAAAATCTCATACAAAGTTGTTAGGGAGGGTTTCAAGAAAAAAAGCCTCTTTTATCATCCAACAACAAACTCAAGTGTCTTCAGTTTGCCAGACACTACTGGAACTTCAAATGCGACTGGGTGCTTTGGTCAGATGAAACAAAAAAAGAGCTTTTTGGCAACAAACACCAGAGATGGGTTTGGCGCACACAGAGATGAAGTACCCAATGCCCACAGTTAAATGTGGTGCTGGATCTTTAATGTTGTGGGGCTGTTTTTCTGCCAGAGGTCCTGGACATCTTGATTGGATACATGGCATCACGGACTCTATCAAATACCAACAGATAAAAAAATCTAAACCTGGCTGCCTCTGCCAGAAAGCTTACAATGGGCCCTGGTTGGATCTTCCAGCAGGACAATGATCCAAAACAAACATCAAAATCAGATGATAGAGATTCTGCATGGAGGAATGGTCTCAGATCCCTTTCCAGGTGTTCTCCAACCTCAAATGGCATTATAAGAGAAGAATAAGAGCTGTTATCTTGGCAAAGGGAGGTTGCAAAAATTATTGAATAAAAGGGTACCAATAATTATGGCCAATGTGTTTTGGAGAAAAATATGTATTTAATAGTGAGATATTTCCTCTTTTAATTGTTTTACTTCAATTAAAGCTTAGATTTTTTTTTTAATGAAAGATCAAAAGGATAAACAACGCAGATTATTTTTTCACAGCCTTCTTTGCTCATATTTACCAAGGGTGCCAATATTTTTGGCCACAACTGTATGTTTGTATATATGTGTATGTATATGTGTGTGTGTTTGTGTGGTATGTATGTACACCGATCAGTCACAACATTAAAACCACCTGCCTAATATTGTGTAGGTCCCCATCGTGCCACCAAAATAGCGACAACCCGCATCTCAGAATAGCGTTCTGAGATGATATTCTTCTCACCACAATTGTACAGAGTGGTTATCTGAGTTACTGTAGACTTTGTCAGTTTGAACCAATCTTGCCATTCTCTGTTAACCTCTCTCATCAACAAGGCATTTCCATCCGCAGAACTGCCCCTCACTGGATGTTTTTTGTTTTTGGCACCATTCTGAGTAAATTCTAGAGACTGTTGTGCAGTTACAGAAATACTCAAACCAGCCCGTCTGGCACCAACAATCATGCCACGGTCCAAATTACTGAGATCACATTTTTCCCCATTGTGATGGTTGATGTGAACATTAACTGAAGATCCTGACCCGTATCTGCATGATTTTATGCACTGCATTGCTGCCACACGAATGGCTGATTAGATAATCGCATGGACACACAACAGTCTATAGAAACTACTCAGAATGGTGCCAAAAACAAAACAAAAAAAAAGTTCTGCGGACTGAAACACCTTGTTGATGAGAGAGGTTAACAGAGAATGGCAAGACTGGTTCGAACTGACAAAATCTACAGTAACCCAGATAACCACTCTGTACAACTGTGTTGAGAAGAACATAATCTCAGAATTCTATTCCCACATTAAACTCAGCAGGGAGTCCTGATGGTCAAGTGATTAACGAGCTCCCACTGGCATATGCTAATGCACGCTTTGTCAAAAATCGGCTAGTGTGCTGCTGGCTTTAGAGGGAAAATGGAACCTTAGAATCGTGATCATTACTGATTCTGAGAACAAGATTATTTCCTGGGTTCAACATAGCACGAGAACCCAGGTCTCCAACCATACTGACTCAATGCGCTATCAGTTGCGTTATAGATGAAGATTAACATGCTTGAACTGATGCAAATGTGTCTGATGGGAGATGGTGCTTGTCAGTAACTGCTTAATGGGGCTGATGTCAGGGTACTGGAACATTTGGTAGCAACATGCCAACTTCCCGTGCAATCCAGTTGTTTTAGTACATGACGGTTAGCGTTGAGGCAGATATACGATTGTTCTCCTGATAAAATAACTTTTATCAAAGATATGCATTTCAAATGTACAGTATTTTTCTACTAGGAAAATGGACCAAAAATATTGGTGACTCATCATCAAGATTTTATTTTTTTTTTTATTTTTATTTTTTTTAAAGAAAATAGGACAAGCTGTTTGATATGTCCTAACTAAATAGGAAATATGTCAACACAGGAAAAAAAACACCCACGGGAAGCCATTTCAAGGGGTCTTCATCCTGCTGTACTTTGAATATTTATACCTTTAAAATTCATTTGTCAAGCGAAGACAAAAAGTTGATTAAAAGTGATGATAAACTGTGACCAGTTACAAGACCTGAGATATACACGTTCTCTTATGCATTCATATCAATTAACCTAAAAACTTAATTAAAATTTCATTGACATATTGTGCATCAAATACTCATGTGCAACTAGAACTTCACCATGTATGTGACACAGGGCTATGCTGAGAGAATTTATCTCTCAGATTTGTTGGGGCTCAAAGTCAATCTGAACCAGGTCAGAGTATCTAATCTACTTTAGCCATATAAGTAATATTAATCCTCTCAGAGGCCCATCAGCTCTTCTGTGAGGAACCTGCAAATAGCTTGTTTCTGTTGTGTTTCATAACACATCTCAAGACTTGAGAAGACTGTAAGCTACTGTAAATATAAAGCTGCTGTTCATGCATAGTTAGGATAGCAAAATAAATAGGCTAATCAACTTTAAAAAGGGAGGTGAAAATGCTTCCCATATCTTATTGTAAGCACTTGACCATACACTTGTAAAATAAATAATAATAATAATAAATTATTGCTGCACTCTAATCTCTGTCTTGGCTAGTACTTTTCTGATGTAAATGAAACTTTGAAATGCAGCCCTTTTCATGTTTCTCTCTCCTTAAGATGAATCACTTATGTTGTCTCCCTAGTTTTGTAAGTCACTTTGGATAAAAGCATCTGCTAAATTAATAAATGTAAATGTAATATAAATGTTGTTGATGTCAAAAGCTGTGCATCAAACTCAACAATGTTTTGGGTGCAAATTCATCTGTCACTACATCACATGCCCCGTCCTCAAAAAGCCTGAACAAAACCATGCGAAGTAAAAGACAATAAGACCTAGAATACAATAAGTAAGAGTTGACAGGTACAGTTGTGCTCAAAAGTTTGCATACCCTGGCAGAAATTGTGAAATTTTGGCATTGATTTTGAAAATATGTCTTTTATTTAAGGATAGTGATCATATGAAGCCATTTATTATCACATAGTTGTTTGGCTCCTTTTTAAATCATAATGATAACAGAAATAACCCAAATGGCCCTGATCAAAAGTTTACATAAACTTGAATGTTTGACCTTGTTACAGACACACAAGGTGACACACACAGGTTTAAATAGCAATTAAAGGTTAATTTCCCACACCTGTGGCTTTTTAAATGGCAATTAGTGTCTGTGTATAAATAGTCAATGAGTTTGTTAGCTCTCACGTGGATGCACTGAGCAGGCTAGATACTGAGCCATGGGGAGCAGAAAAGAACTGTCAAAAGACCTGCGTAACAAGGTAATGGAACTTTATAAAGATGGAAAAGGATATAAAAAGATATCCAAAGCCTTGAAAATGCCAGTCAGTACTGTTCAATCACTTATTAAGAAGTGGAAAATTTGGGGATCTCTTGATACCAAGCTAAGGTCAGGTAGACCAAGAAAGATTTCAGCCACAACTGCCAGAAGAATTGTTCAGGATACAAAGAAAAACCTACAGGTGACCTCAGGAGAAATACAGGCTGCTCTGGAAAAAGATGGTGTGATTGTTTCAAGGAGCACAATACGATGATACTTGAACAAAA
Source organism: Myxocyprinus asiaticus (assembly GCF_019703515.2). NCBI lineage: Eukaryota > Metazoa > Chordata > Actinopteri > Cypriniformes > Catostomidae > Myxocyprinus > Myxocyprinus asiaticus. The sequence goes on along the minus strand of NC_059384.1, from coordinate 37,479,136 downwards.
ATGAGCTGCATGGTTGAGTTCCCAGAAAGAAGCCTTTACTGCGCCAATGCCACAAAAAGCCCGGTTACAATATGCCCGACAACACCTTAACACGCCTCACAGCTTCTGGCACACTGTAATTTGGAGTGACGAGACCAAAAATAGAGCTTTATGGTCACAACCATAAGCGCTATGTTTGGAGAAGGGTCAACAAGGCCTATAGTGAAAAGAATACTATCCCCACTGTGAAGCATGGTGGTGGCTCACTGATGTTTTGGGGGTGTGTGAGCTCTAAAGTGTGAAAATTGATGGCAAGGTGAATGCAGCATTTTATCAGAAAATACTGGCAGACAATTTGCATTCTTCTTCACGAAAGCTGCGCATGGGACACCTCTTGGACTTTTCAGCAGGACAATGACCCTAAGCACAAGGCCAAGTTGACCCTCCAGTGGTTGCAGCAGAAAAAGGTGAAGGTTCTGGAGTGGCCATCACAGTCTCCTGACCTTAATATCATCGAGCCACTCTGGGGAGATCTCAAACGTGTGGTTCATGCAAGATGACCAAAGACTTTGCATGACCTGGAGGCATTTTGCCAAGACGAATGGGTAGCTATACCACCTGCAAGAATTTGGGGCCTCATAGACAACTATTACGAAAGACTGCACGCTGTTATTGATGCTAAAGGGGGTAATACACAGTATTAAGAACTAAGGGTATGCAGACTTTTGAACAGGGGTCATTTCATTTTTTTTTCTTTGTTGCCATGTTTTGTTTTATGATTGTGCCATTCTGTTACAACCTACAGTTGAATATGAATCCCATAAGAAATAAAAGAAATGTGTTTTGCCTGCTCACTCATGTTTTCTTTAAAAATGGTATATATATTACCAATTCTCCAAGGGTATGCAAACTTTTGAGTACAATTGTAAATCACACTTCTGTTGTTTATGCAATTACAAAATGCCAATCAGTCTCATGAACTGTCAGTTTAGCTGAGAATTACATGTACTCTGCCAGTGCTTGTCCTAGTTTAGACTTCACTTTTGTGATGAACACATTGGAGTTCCTACCCACAATCCTCTCACACTCCTAGCCTGGTTGCCGTTGGAATGCCAGCACCGGCAGATAGCAGAGCTTCAGGAATACAAATATCCTTTCAACCAGCACAGAGCATTAACCCCTTAACGGAGCACAAAACCAGTTACTCTCCTTAACAGGAGCCAATTACATCAGTCATTTGCAATAGTTTTTTTTTTTTAATATATATTTGAGAGTGGCGTTAAATTCCAAAAACAACGTTTATTTTCCCCTTTAATTTCTGCAGTTCAGCAGTTAGGCTGTAACAAACAATCCACATGCAAACAGTGTTAAATTTACTTAAAATGCACCAATGAGTTCCAGTGGCATGCAGTCAGCCACTTCAAACCCTACAGAGAAGGGGTGACATAAATTAAGCTGGAAAATGTATATAAAGTATGAAACATTATTTTCCCCATTTAAAAAATAAAATAAAAAAATTGATATGCACTTAAGAAATAAATGCAGTAAAATACAATAATATACAACTTTAAAAACAACTTAAAATAACTGTAGACTACCTCAAAAATCTTCACATTGTTTCTCCTGTTTGACGGAGTAAGCGGTGGGTGACAGCCAATCAAAATGACTTATCGCACTGTAGCTCTATGTTACTGCATCCCCCTTCACAGGAGATTTTGTAGTTCTGTAATTCATTTTATTAGCAGAGTGACAGACAATCTGGCCAATCAAATGTGTTATTTTCACCTTAGGAGTTGGCCGTCAGCAGTCTATACCTTCACAGCTCCAAGTAGGAGGGCTTACGCATTGAATGTAAATTAGTTGAAGGGGTAAGGGGTTTATGCACTACAAGCCACTGATGAGTTCTAATATAGGTACCTGGAATCCTCTATCCATTAGCATTCACATTCTTACCAATGGCAGTTGCTTGGCTTGCGCATGCAGCTCTGAAAGCACACAACATGCATTGCTACCATTTTTGCTTCATAAGCACTCTCACTTCCGACCATTTACCTGAGCCACAAGTGCTACGTAGCCGATCACTCTACTCTATATTCAGTGGTCAGGGAAAAATCAAGTCTATTTCACACTTTTAAGAGCCTTAATAATAATTAAAAAAAATAAAAACAGGCACTGATTAAACTTAAACTGTAATGTAATAAAAGATTTGTGAATTGTGTTGATGGAATCTTTTTCTTTCTCCAGAAAACACTGCTACTGCTACTGATTGGCTGATGGCATCACAAGAACACGCACAGTCTGTAACATTTCACTAGCGACTTTGCTGAGCAGTGACATCAAAAGCAGCAGACAGGGAATTATACTGTATGTCCATTTCACGCTTTTAAGAGCTCTCTAAAAAAGTTGATCACAGGCTACTGAACTATTACAATATAATTAAGTATTTGCAATATACTGTGTGTTGCTCATAAAACATTAATTTCCCCAGTATACACAGGTACTATTGAATGGCTGTCAATGGAGAAAGATGTTTCCCCACCCCAGTAGCAGAGGCTAAATAGCTAACATTGACCATTTAGGAAAAAATAGGCTGGGAAAAATATTGATTTTCCCATACATTATGATTTTATTTTTTTTTAACAATCTCAATATCAGTTCTTAAATCCCAAGGCCGATCTTTCACTCAAAGTGAGTATTAGCTTTCATGTGTTATCAAAGTTTGCGTTATGCGACTAAAAATGTCACTGATTAGCCTTTGGCTGGTACATTTTCAGATTTTACTCACCAGCTGTATTTGACTCGTTCCATGGAATGTGTGTCTAAAGGCGAGAGCAACGTGTAGCGCCCACTGAATTAAAATGCTTGAATTAAATTCCTGCTTCACTACTGTTTGGACACTTCAGGTTATGGCTCCGTGCTCTGCTCCCTTGCTTAGAAAAACTAGAGACTTTTGGGACTGAAATATTACTTCAAAAAGGGAATTTTCTGTCAAAGCAGTGTATCAGCCTCCTGCTGCTGGAAATGTATGTCCGTCTGCCTTCAAACAGAAGAAAAGAAAGAAAATGCTTCCTTTGGGTTCAAATTGAACTTGCTGGACAAATGCTGCCAATACAGGTATTCTTTCTCACGTCGCTTTTAAAAGACACAATATTAGGTTATAACCCTAAAATGGAGACCCCCATTGTGTTTCATTCAGTTGCGCTGTCTTGCTGTTTTGAAGGCGTCCTGGACCGTACATAGATCACATCAGTCAGCAGCTAACACTGCAGCTGGCAGGCGCTCAACATTGAGCAGGCACGGCTTTCTGCTGAGATCACAGCCAAGCCCAGCACTCTGATAGAGGGTTATTCCATTATCAGAAACATTGATAGCAGGGCTACCACTACTTGCTGCCTTCCTCAAACAATGGCTTGTGATGTAAACAAGGAACTTTGGAACATTCTGATGTAAATCGGGTTATTATACATGTGGGGAAAAACGATATTCCGAAAGAACAGTCAAAACTCCCAAAGAAGGATTTCAATGAACTCTCTGAAACACTTGGAACATTGAAAGGTCAGTCGTTCATCAGTGGACCACTCCCAACCTGAGGAACAAATATTGTTGGTTGCTCAGTCTAAACCCTTGGCTGCACAAAATCTGCAACATGAAAGGACTGAATTACGCTGACAACTTCAAACTTCCCTGGAGTCAGAGAGAACTGTTTAAATCAGATGGTCTCAACCCAAACAAACTTGGTGCAAGAGAGCTAAAGGGCAATATTTACTTCTCCCTCCTTCATCCATCTCTGATATGCACGAATCCACTCAACCTGGATGGCAAACAAACAACTCCGCAGTGTCAGGTTGACCATATGATCGCACTTCAGCACCAGGATGGACATTTGGTCCACTCATCCCACAAGAAAAATGAAACCACAGTACAGCCACGACATCCACTGCTCATGGAAACAATCCAGGCTTAGCCCCACCCACAGAGCATACTACAGTCGGACTGTAACGACTTGGTACTGCTTCACGATTCAGCACCCAAGGATGACTTGCTGTAAAAAAGCCAAGGAAGCTAAGATAACATACTTCAACCTCCAGGAACACCAGAGCCACAGCCCCTCTCATCTCACACTTTCTCCCTCTCACCAACATCCCCACCTCTGAGCTTCTCTGAGATGGAGGAACTAGTGTATGCTGGAACAAAGCTCTCCCACTCTTTTGCTGCAAGCCCCCAGATACCAACCAAAAAATGGCGGGCCCCTCTACCACCAAAGCCTGCAGGCCCAGCTTGCCCTCCCACTGAGAGAGCTCTACGGCGATTGCCACGACGCTAGGACACGCATTGTCCTTCAACTGCTCTCGGTGAACAACAAACAACTGATAACAGCTCTCAGTGATATGTGTCGGGTCCCCGCTACGCTAGCAGCAACATTCATAAATGTACACAGAACAAGCGGGAACCCAATGTGCCTGTAGCTTTCTCTATATTTGTTATGTTAAGTGATAGAAAGACTAAGGTCTTCTCAAAACGTATGGCAAACCTATCTAATCTGTTGCAATTAGATGTCAATCCGAGATTGCTGTGGGGCCAAAAACAGATACTGTCAAGTTAGCACTTTTAAGCATCCACTCACTTAAGAACAAGTAATTTTTAGTCAGTGACCTCATCACCATATACAACCCTGGATTTAATGTTTCTAAATGAAACTTGGTTAGATAAGAGCTGCAGTGCAACAGTTCTCAATGAATCAGCCCTTCCAAATTTTACTTATGTAGTTCTGTGCAAATCGACGATTGAGTGTCTGCAGAGCTGTTAAAAATGGTGGAGGATTAGACGCGATATTTAAAGATGTCTTTCAATGCAAGTGTAACTTGGTGATTACTTATCCTTTGAATATCTAAGTATTTTACTAAAAGGTGCTCCACGCATTCGGTTTATAGTTATTTATAGGCCTCCAAAATACTCTCCAGGCTTTGTTGATGATTTTATAGAACTGTTATCAAAAACTTCCTCTCAGTATAACTGTTTTATTATTGCTGGGGATTTCAACATTCATATAGATAATCCTGAACACAACACAGCCAAATAACTCATAAGAGTTTTAAACCCTTTTGATCTGACTCCACTTGTAAATAGACCCACACACAATCGTGGACACATTCTGTATTTGCTCATTAGTAAGGGTCTAAACATTTCATCCACTCTTATTAAGGATGTAACGCTATTTAACCATTTCTGTATTTTCTTTGACATATTGATTTCTCCTGCCACTGAAGTTAGAGCTGTCTCTGTTAAAAAGAGGTACATAAATGAGAATACTAGCATGCAATTTATGAAGGCTATATCTATGACACCAAGTATATCCACAGACTGTGTTGATGTTTTCCTCTAACTTTAACTCAAAAGTTGAAAATGCTATTGATGGCTTTGCATATTGTAGGTCAGGAAGATTACTGGCAGTCATAAAGCACCTTGGAGAAACACAACAGGAGTACAAAACATGAAAATAAAATGCAGGAAAGCAAAACGAATGAGGCGTAAGACAAAACTTGAAAAAGAAAGCCCTCTTGCTTTGAGTGTGGAATTAGGCACAGCTAGACAGACTTTCTTGTCAGACATTATAAACAGCAACATAAACAACACCTTGTTGCTACTGTAGAGAGACTAGCTAACCCCCCAACACAGGTTCCCAGTGAAATGGTCTTTGACAGCAAAATGCAACAAGTTTGCATCTTTTTTCATGAAGAAGATCAATGATATTAGAATGCCGATCATCTCGTCCTCATGTTACGCTGAGGTCTGGCAGCACCCACCAAAACACCTGAATAAATTAGTCACTTTTTCTGATTTTGATCAATTGATGGCAAAACCCTGGAAGAAACCGTGCACCTTCTTAAAACGGCAACTTGATGTCTTTACATACTCTCCACATCATTTTTTAAAAAATGCGTTTAACTGTCTAGAAAACGATCTCTCAGAGATAGTAAATACATAATTTCTTTCAGGCACTTTTCCAACTGCAGTTATGTAGCCACTCCTAAAAAAGATAAATCTGGATAACTCCATATTAAACAACAACAGATCAATCTCAAATCTTCCTTTTCATAGGCAAAATCATTGAAAAGGTTGTTTTCAATCAGCTGAACAAATCCTTAAACTCAAATGGCTACTTGGATCATTTCCAGTCTGTTTTCCAACCACATTACAGCACAGAGATGGCACTCTTAAAGATACTTAATGATTTTTGCTTAAGTACTGATTTAAAATATCATGTGCCTGTCTGTAGCTACAGACACTATCCTTCCATGCACCACGAAATACTTCTAATTTTGTATTCTTCCACTTGCGCTCCATTTTCCTAGCTGCTCTTCTGAGAGAGAGTGTGAGTGTGAACATTGTACCATGGTGCGGCGCTTTTTTCTTTAATTTTCTTTCATCGAAGAGGGGCGATACTATCAAGAGTGCTAGAGAATACTGTATTTATATTTTCTGTTATTACATCAAGTTCTTCTAGACTTTTTGGCTAACTGAGTAAGTGAGATATTTCTGGAAGATTTTTAGTGAAGCTGTCTTTAGTGGTTGAAAGAATAGTTCTACCTGAACAATAGCTTGGTGTAGGTTGAGTGACATTAGCAAATTGCAGCAAACAAGAGACGAGGTAATGATCTGAGAATTCATCGCTATGCGGTAGAATTTCTATAGTATCAACATCAACACCATATAACAGAATTAAATCTAGCGTATGAATATGGCAATAAGTTGGTCCTGTCACATTTTGTCTGACTCCAAGAGAGTTGAGAATATTGATAAATGCTAATCCCATTGTGTCATTTTCATTATCTATGTGAATGTTGGAGTCACCAACAATTAAAGCTCTATCTACAGTAACTACTAGATCTGATAGAAAATTTGCAAATTCAGAATTATAGAATACGGCCCAGGTGATCCATATACTGTAGCAAGGGAAAAAGACGACACAGATTTTTTATTTGTATCTGACGGTGTCACATTAAGCATTATTAGTTCAAACGACTTAAACTTATATCCTGTCCTCTGAGTAACACCAAAAACTTCACTGTAAATTGCAGCAACTCCTCCACCTCGACCGTTCACAAGAGGCTCATGTTTATAACAATAACCTGGGGGAGTAGATTCATTGAAACTAATATATTAATCCTGTTTAAGCCTTTTAAATGGTGCATTTCACCCAGGACATGCCGAGGAGGAGTTAACAATATTAATCTCCACACCATCAGCTGTGTAACAGCTACTGCTAGTGAACCATTACTGCTCAGGATTGCACTTACCAACGCACGGACTTTGGTAAACAAAACTTTTATATTACATGACTTTTTTATTACACAAAGATTGAATCTTCTCTTTGTCACAGAGACTTGGATTAAAATGGGAGACTTAAGTCCGTTTTCTGAACTAGTCCCTCCGGACTGCTCATTCACACTGGTCGCGGCAGAGGTCTGGCTTCTGTTATAAAAAAACACACTTCACTGCCGCTCTGTACCTACAGCTATATATCATAGCTTTGAGGTTTTGTTGCTCCGTATGGAACTTGGTAATCCAGTGTTGTTCATATTGATCTACCGACCTCCACAACCAAATAAGGATTTTATCAATGAATTCGCTGATTTTCTGGGTGGGATTGTGACAAGCTTTGATAGCATTATACTTTTGGGTGATTTTAACATTCAATTATGCTGTGCTTCAAATCCACTATCTAAGGAGTTTTCAACCCTTATTGACATTTTGTTCAGTGGGTAAATGGCCCCACGCATTCACATGGTCTTACCCTTGACTTGGTTTTAACACATGGAATATCTGTTGACAGCACTGAAATCTGTGACAACACCTTTTCTGAATACAATCCGATCCTGTTTTCAACCTCTCTCTCAGACTCTGTGGTGAAAGTCCCATCTCAGATACGTTTGTCACATATATTTCCTCCACGCTCCTCTACTGACTTCTCAAATGCATATAACGAGGTCCGTAAACCTCTGGATTTTGCATCTCCATCAAATAATTGGTATGCAGAGGAACATCTCAACTTATTCAATTCCATCTGTTCAAATACCTTAAACTTTATAGCCCCACTAAAGGCACGTCACCGAAAACCGAAATCAGAGCCATGGTTTAATGACACTACGCGATCACTCAGGCAGATCTGCCGGCAGGCGGAACGTAAATGGAAAAAGGACCATCTACAAGTGTCTTACGAAATAATGAAGAATGCATTGTCCACCATCAACGTAGTTTTAAATCCTATTACAACTACTTTTCCTGAGACATCAGTGGATCTTTGTGAAAATTTTCTTATTTTTTTTTTACTGAAAAGTTACCAGTATTCGATCTCAGCTGCTGCCAGATGTTCATGACCTGGTTGAAACTCCATCCTGTTCAGCTGTTTGGAGAGAATTTGAGCCTGTTTCTCTCCAATTATGCAGAGAAATCACTGCACAACGCACAGTCTATTTTTGATTGTAAAATTATATCTTACACAAATGATTGTAGCCTGATGTAACCTTTAAAATATGTGTAGTGATTTGTAATCACTTATAACTAACAAATTGATGATTATATTCTTTAATCTTGTCTTATTCATGTCATTTTACTAGAATGGTAACCATTCATGACAAAGCACATCATGTTTACTATTGTTGAGATTCTTTCTGCATTTCAGGAATGTTTATGTTAATTAATTTTTTATATATTCAGTTGTATCCAAGATATAAAAGGTCATGATTAAACATTGCCCTATTTTAAGCGGGAAACGGGAGGAGGGACAGGGAGATGATCACATGGTATCTGAAAAGACACTTCTGATTGTCTCAAGACACCTTTGGGGTGCAGCCAACCTCAACAGTACAAAGCCTCCCCGCCTGGGACGAACTCTCTCTTCTTCCTCTCTTCTCGTCATGCTTTTGTCTCCTCCAGTCTTCCTCTCTTGCCCTCGTGGCTCTTAGCCTTCTTCGGCGCCCCTCTGCCCAGATTCGCACAATGTAGAGTCCAGGAAAGCTCGGAATGCAAAGTTCAGAGGAAGCTCTCCCTCTCTGCTCTATGACTCGCACACGCGACGAGAGTTGCGAGTCTTCCTTGTGGAAGGCCTCACCTCAAAGCCCCGCCTCATCATTCCAGCAACTAATTATCCACGATCTTAACAGAGGTCCAAAACATAGCCGGAACAACCAAAACTTTCTACAAAGAGCAAAAGAACCAAAGCAAAACAAGGAAATGCAAGTACATCTCCAAACTTTCGCTGAAAGTGCTGGCGTCCCTTTAATATAATTTGAGTAACCCGATTGCAAATCGAGTTAGACTAAATGATGTATCAGTGGTTCTCAAGGCATTGTCTATAGACTCCATGAAGTAAAATTTTCTCGTAACAGAAGGATAATGGAAAAGATCTGTACAATCTCAATTACCAACCTGTTTGTGGCAGACAAGCCTCTCGTTCATCAGGAAAGGAGGAGGCAGGAACCGGATTAATAATCAAGAAGACTTTAGTTCAACATAAAACACTGAACTGAAACATAGCAAAAGTGCACACACAGACACTGCTGCGTGCGTCTCTCTCTCTTGCTCTGTGGTGTCCCCGGCTCCTCCTTTTATCTCTCGCCCGCTGATTGGGCAACTCAGTGTCTGGCGTGAATCCTCTCGGCCCGGCCACGCCCTCCTCGTCACAGTGTTATGTTTGTCTATATGTGTTAGTTAGTTTGATGTTTAAGATTAGCAATAAAGTCTTGTTTGTATTCAAAGCCAATTATACTGTGGTATATTTTGATAAATAATCTCGTCACTTGATTTTTAAAAGATCTGCACTCCGAAGCTCGAACCGTATCTAAACATATTTGTGATATTATTTTCAATAAGCCATGAGAATAGTATTACTCTAAAGAGTTAACAGATGCGTCATATCAACTCAGCGTGGCCGAGTGATCAGACGTACACCTTAATTCTTTCAATAAGTGAATTAATTATAATTCCCTTATTAAGCTTATTCCTTACATGTAAATTGTGAGCAGATACAACGAGCATGTTGTATTACATTTTTAATGGTGGAGAATTTTATTCAGATTTCTAATCTAATCATTTGTCATTTATCCTTCTTATAATGGTGGTCGAACGCAGCTAATTCCATTATATAATTTCCTACATATTAATGGTGGATAAATGCGGGTATATTTAAATCTGCCCATTACATTTAGTGTTCTGTTATACAATTCTTACAGCTCATTGGATATTTGCATGGATCAAATCAATCAAATCAAATCACTTTATTGTCACACAGCCATATACACAAGTGCAATGGTGTGTGAAATTCTTGGGTGCAGTTCCGATCAACATAGCAGTCGTGACAGTGATGAGACAGTACCAATTTACAATAACATCAAATTAACACAACACAATTTAAACATCTGATATACACATAATTACACTCAACAATATACAAATAATAACATACACTGTACAGTATACAATATGCACTATATAGATACACATTATTCAATAAAAATAAAAATATTTAAAAAAGTATATATAGTAGTATATATAGAATGTACAGTATTGTACTGTATTGACATTCAGGCTGTCGGTTGATAGTCAGTTGTTAAGAGAGAACATAATATAATAATAATAATATAATTTATGACAGTCCGGTGTGAGATATAAGAGTAAGGGTAATAAAGTGCAGTGCTGATGTATTTTGATCATGGGCGATCAAGAGTTCAGAAGTCTGATTGCTTGGGGGAAGAAGCTATCATGGAGTCGGCTGGTGCGGGTCCTGATGCTGCGATACCGCCTACCTGATGGTAGCAGTGAGAACAGCCCATGGCTCGGGTGGCTGGAGTCTCTGATGATCCTCCGAGCTTTTTTCACACACCAACTTGTATATAATTCCTGGAGGGAGGGAAGCTCACCTCCGATGATGTGTCTGGCAGTTCGCACCACCCTTTGCAGTGCTTTGCGGTTGTGGGCGGTGTTATTGCCGTACCAGGCGGAGATGCAGCCAGTCAGGATGCTCTCTACAGTGCAGGTGTAGAACCATATGAGGATGTGGCGGTTCATTCCAAACTTCCTCAGCCGTCTCAGGAAGAAGAGGCGCTGATGAGCCTTCTTCACAACGACTTCAGTGTGGATGGACCATGTGAGTTCCTCAGTGATGTGGACATCCAGAAACTTGAAGCTGCTGACTCTCTCCACTGGTGCTCCATTGATGGTGATGGGACTGTGTTCTCTGTCTTTTCTTCTGAAGTCCACCACAAGCTCCTTTGTCTTACTGATGTTGAGGGAGAGGTTGTGCTCCTGACACCAGTGTGTCAGAGTGTGCACCTCCTCTCTGTAGGCTGCTTCATCATTGTCAGTGATCAGACCTACCACCGTTGTGTCATCAGCAAACTTAATGATGGCATTGGAGCTATGTGTTGCCACATAGTCATGTGTGTACAGGGAATACAGGAGTGGGCTGAGAACACAGCCCTGTGGGGCTCCAGTGTAGAGGGTCAGTGAGGAGGAGATGTTGCTGCCTATTCTAACCACCTGGCGTCTGCTTGACAGGAAGTCCAGGATCCAGCTGCACAGCGAGCTGTTTAAGCCCAGAGCCCGGAGTTTCTCATCTAGCTTGGAGGGCACTATGGTGTTGAATGCTGAGCTGTAGTCTACAAACAGCATTCTCACATAAGTGTTCTTTTTTTCCAGGTGGGAGAGAGCAGTGTGTATTGTAGATGCAATGGCATCATCAGTGGAGCGGTTGTTGCGGTAAGCAAACTGCAGCGGGTCAAGAGAGAGAGGCAGCACAGAGCAGATGTAATCTCTGATTAGTCTCTCAAAGCATTTGCTGATGATGGGGGTCAGAGCAACAGGACACCAGTCATTTAAGCAAGTTATTTTTGATTGTTTTGGAACAGGCACAATGGTGGATGTTTTAAAGCATGTGGGGACTACAGACAAAGAGAGGGAAAGGTTGAAAATATCCGTAAAAACACCAGCCAGCATATTCACCTGTCGGAAGGATCGGGTTACATCCACTACAGAGACGAAGAGTGAACTAACCTCTATAGCTTCAGCCGCGAGAGCTCTCTCCGCGAGGGTGGTGTCATTTCCCTCGAAACGAGCATAAAAAGTATTTAGCTCATCCGGGAGAGAGGCAGCGGTGTTCATGGCGGAGTTTTTATTCCCTTTAAAGTCCGTGATGATGTTAATTCCCTGCCACATGCTTCTAGAGTTGGTGGTGTTAAACTGTCCTTCAATCTTGCTCCTGTACTGGCGTTTTGCGGTTCTGATAGTTTTTCGGAGGGCATAACTGGCTTGTTTATTCCCGGAATTAAAAGCGGAGGTCAGAACATTAAGTGCCGCGCGAACATCGCTATTAATCCAAGGTTTCTGATTCGTAGATCCGTATTGTTCTGGTCGGAACCACGTCCTCTACGCACGTTCTGATGAAACACATTACGTTATCAGCGTAAAGCTCGATGTCGTCATCAGAGGCGGACTGGAACATCTCCCAGTCTGTGTGATCAAAACAGTCTTGTAGCGTAGAATCTGATTGGTCCGACCAGCACTGGATCGTTCTGAGGGTGGGTGCTTCCTGTTTCAGTATCTGCCTGTAAGCGGGCAGAAGCAGAATGGAAGAGTGGTCCGATTTGCCAAATGGTGGGCGGGGGAGGGATTTGTAGCCATCCCGGAAGGGAGAGTAGCAATGGTCCAAAACCCAGTCCCCTCGTGTATTGAAACTAATGTGCTGGTGGTATTTTGGTGCGACTGATTTTAAACTGGCTTTATTAAAGTCCCCGGTCACAATGAACGTTGCCTCAGGGTGCGTGGTTTCCTGCTCACTTATACTCCCATACAGTTCCTTGAGTGCCGGTCTGTGTCGGCTTGTGGCGGGATGTTCACAGCTGTGATAATGATCACTGTGAATTCCCTCTGTAGCCAGAATGGTCGACACAGAAGCATAAGAAATTCCAGATCAGGAGAGCAGAAAGACTTGATAGAATGTATGTTCCTCTGATCACACCAGGATTTGTTGATCATAAAACATACACCACCTCCTCTGCTTTTACCTGAGAGGTCTTTCGCTCTGTCCGCTTGGTGCACGGAGAACCCCGCGGGTTCAATGGCTGAGTCTGGAATCTCCACAGACATCCAAGTTTCCGTAAGGCAGATAATGCAGCAGTCCCTTGTATCTCGTTGGAAAGAGATCCGCGCTTTCAGCTCGCAGAGCTTGTTATCCAGAGACTGAACATTTGCCAGTAGAATAGTGGGTAGCGGGGGTCGATTTGCGCGGCGTCTTACTCTGATGAGAACGCCGGCTCTGTTTCCCCTTTTCCATTTGTGTTTCCGCGGCCATGCTGCCCAGACAAAGGGCTCCGCTTGCGTGTTTGTAAACAGCGGGTCGGCATTGAGAAATTTGAAGTCCTGTTTACGGTGTGAAATTTCTGAACCAATGTCCAAAAGTTTTTGTCTGTCGTAGACAATAAGGCAGACAACATCCAAGACAAAAAACATAAGAATTGTGGACAAAACAAACAAAACACTACTATGTTGTGTCAGAGCTCGCAATGCAGCAGCCATACTCGGCGCCATCTTGAGTCCAGAATTGGCCAATCCGGCCAATATTTGTATAGTAATGGTTTAACTGGCAGGTCATGTAGACAATAGTGTGAGGTTTCCTTGGCTACATGGGCTGGCCTTTCTCAGATTAGAAAGCGACATTAACCACATTATCATTTGGAGTGATCCAGAGGAGGCGTAATGTCTCCCACTGTGTGCATGACTGATCAGACCCTAAATAAAATGTTCTCACTCCTTTTCTTGATGGATCTATGCAAACATACAATGTTTTGGATAAACAAATGTATTTTGTAGATGTTCCACACAGTTTTTATGAGGAACACTCAATGTACTGGCAGGAGGGCATGATCTGCCCGAGCGCTCAGAGCAGCTAACGGGCTAAAGGCTATTACACACCGGCGCTCATCTAATGTTCATGCATGAGCACACCTGAGTGTTTTATTACTTTATTGCATCATCTAGTGACATAAACCAACTCTTGTATAATTTATGGCAGAAAAAATATAATATGTTTGTTGAAAATGAAAATAGTTGCTGGCTCCAACTGCTAACAGCACTTACATTGTAACAAGTTATTTTAGAAGATATTATAATATTTCTAATCTTGTAAACATCTTATATAATGTTATGCAATAAAATGTTGTCACTTCACATGTGGTTTGATAGGTGTTTCTAACATTAGTTTTGTTTAGATCCAAAACTTTATATTAGGGGTGGGCGATATGACCAAAATCTTATATCACGATGAGTAATTTTATATCACGATAACGATATATATCACAATGTAGTTACTTTTTTCCTGAAAAATCAATTAAATTGGATAAGATATTAAAGGAATAGTTCACCCAAAAATGAAAATTTGCTGATAATTTACTCACCCTCAAGAGTTTCTTTCTTCATCAAAACAGAATTTAAGACTTTTAGGATTTCATTTCAGGCCTTCTCCTCTAAACAATGCAAGTGAATGTACTCCATTTTTTGACGGTCCAAAATGCATATTTAGCGTGCATCAAAATAATCCACATGACTCCCGTCGACAAATAAAGTTCTTCTGAACCCAAATGATTGATTACTTTTAGAAACAAAACAATACTTATATACTTTTTAAATACAAATGTTCGCTTCCATACATCTCTGTGACGTGCGCTCATGAGAGGGATGACGTAAGCTCATTGGTAAGGTCACGTGGAGGAGGCAGGAAGCTCGCCATTGTTTTGCATTGTTTTTTTTATTTTTTTATTATTATTATTTGGAAATGATTCTTTATTTTATTTAATATTGTTTTGAAATTGTTTTGGACTGTTTTGGTTTGTGAATGGTGCTTGGTCTGTGCTCTGTGCAAGTTTCTCTTGTAAACATTGATGCGCTTCCTGCCTCCTCCACGTCACACGTGACTTTACCAACGAGTTTACGTCATCCCTCTCATGATCGCACGTCACAGAGATGTATGGAAGCGAACATTTTTAGTTAAAAAGTATATAAGTATTGTTTTGTTTCTCAAAATAATCAATCGTTTGCATTCAGAAGAACTTTATTTGTCGACGGGAGTCGTGTGGATTATTTTGATGCACGCTAAATATGCATTTTGGACCGTCAAAAATGGAGTACATTCACTTGCATTGTTTAGAGGAGGAGGCTTGAAATGAAATCCTAAAAGTCTTAAATTCTGTTTTGATGAAGAAAGAAACTCAGATACATCTTGGATGGCCTGAGAGTGAGTAAATTATCAGCAAATTTTCATTTTTGGGTGAACTATTCCTTTAAGCCGTAATTAGATATTATGTCGCAATGTGTAATTTTAAGTATTCCAGTCAGTGAATTAAATACTTTATAAATGAAAACTACTTCATCTTATATAATTTCTCTTTATTTGCAAGTTGACAAACTAAATTAAAGGTGCAATATGTAAAAATTTTCATGTAATATTCACCTTTTTTTTTTTTTTGCCAATGTGTGAACGGCTTGTAATGCAACTTAAAAAATGAGCCCTTCCCGGACTTCCTAGGTTGCCTATTAAAGCCTGTAGACTGATTTTCATGTGAAGGGAGCGGGTCGCTTCTGCTGGGAAAATCCAAAGGATGTGATGTTTATGCGTGCTCCTGAGAGCCTTGCCTCAGACAGTAATAGCGCTTCTCTTCCGCTGTTCAACAGTGACAACAAACTGCAACACTAGGTAATGTTATCTTAGAGATGGAATCCTGCACACATCACCGACTCCTACACAAACTCCGAGTAAGCCAAAAAAACAAAAAACATTTATCTACTGAATCCCTTCTGGCTAAGCGGGAACGTGATCGTGGTCGAGCGAAAACTAGAGTGAACATCGGCAGGGCATTTGATTCCTGGAGGGACCTTCGTTTGGTTTTGGGGATCAGAACCGACACTGAATTGGCATTCTTCTTATTGGACAGGTAAGCTTACATAACTGCAAAGCATGTGAAATTATAGTGCCATAAGGATTGATCTGTGTAATTTTAGCTAACTTGATCTTGCCTGCTAACACTGACGTTAAGCTGACGTTCGTAACTTTCAAATAATTTCAATGATCTTCTCTTTATACTAAAAGTCAGGTATACAGGATAAATTTAAGCAAATATGCTGGTTTCTTATCCGTAGTACAACATATGACATACAAAACATACAATAGTGCAACATAACAGTGCAGCAGTAAACTGTCTGGTATAGTTCGGTAGTATGTAGCTGTATGTGTGTATCAGTATGCTATGTTAGCTGATAAGTAGTTTTAGTTTAGTCTCAAAGTATGCAGTAAAACAATCATAACTGTGTAATTTTAATTATGCTACCTCATCTGTCAGCATGATGCTGGTGGATCATGTTCAGTCTCTTTGTATGTTACGTCATTGTTTTGGCTGATGCTCGCTCGCGTCCCTATGGAGTGTGTGTACGAGCACGAGCAACAGGTAGCTGGCTGCAGTTCACTTAACGGCCACAGGTGTCATTAATAAGAAGGGTTTCTGAATCTTACATACTGCACCTTTAAAGTAAAAAAAAAAAAAGCCAAATTTCAGTCTGATGATGTGCACTAATCTTTTTTATTTTAATTATTATACTTATTATTATTATTGTTAACTTTCCTCAAAAACTTAACATCTTCTCAAAGCAATGCAACAAAGAAAATAACATATAAGTAAAACATCCATAAATAAACACTTAATTAGGCTCTTAGTGTTTTTAGTATCTATATAAAAATAATATAAAATATCTGAAGGAAAATACGGTATGGATGGTTTGTTTCCTGATACCAAACATCATTTGAGCTGAATTTTAGAAAGGGATCTGATGTGTATTTCAAAAACCCACATGACACTGAGAGAAACCAGAATAAGTAGTGGGTGTGATCTGCACTTTTTCTGTCACAGAAGCTGGAATGACATCAATACTCACAAAAGATTGCGCGTCCGTGCAACGCTCGCACAAAACACAGCTGCTCGTGTTTGGATGGGAGGCATGTTGGGAGCGTGGGATGAATCTCATTGAATTTGCCTTGGTGGTCGCTCAAGCGAAATTTCGGGCCTCAGAAGTGGATTCAGTGACATTTTCTGCTTTCTGGACATGCTTTTCATCTAATGACACGTGCAGCTGTCAGTGAAAAACCAAGCGTTTCATAATTTCTCCACTGATAGACACGTGCACATGGATATTTACAAACTGTTTATCGACATACACAATGTGCAAACCTTGCAAATCGCTGTTTTCTGCTCGGTATCACGATTTCTAAAGCCAAACCAATTCCAGACCACGGAAGACGCACTTTTTCCTTCATAATCTCCTCTCATTCAAATGAATTTGAGGAATGAGCAATCCATTTATCCGACAGAGTGCGTACGTGTTATGTGCTGTACACATTTCTCATGTGGCAATTTTGTGTTACCACGATAGAGACAATAATCAAAATGTATACCAGGGTGGCAAATTTCTACCGGTTTATCATGTCTACTGGTATATACTGTCCCACATTTATGGCTTTTTATGAAGAAAAAAAAAAAAACGCCTATAGTCCTCTTCTTAGAAAAGGCTTTCCTATAACTGATCTTTTTGTATTATTGTTCTCAAATTCATATCAGGACATGGTCAGACAAGTGGCTTTGGTTACTTTGGTGTTTTTATGCCAATTTCTGCCGAGTTTACTCAGATAATTGTGCAGATGTGGTATTTTGGGAATCATTGACCAGTGGAGCTTGGCTGTCCTCTATTGGACATTTCTGGTACTGCTTCTAAACAAATTGCCATTAAAAGGTAATTTTTTGAGATATCGACCTGAAATTTGGAACAGAACTGGGTTACACATATGGCAGTGGTTTTCTAGTATTTTTACATTTCAGTTGATATTTTTATATATTTTATTTATATAACATTAAAAAGTTTTTGCAGTACATTTTCATTACTATAAACTTAAACTTCTATAACTTTTTTATTTCACTTTACACACTATGTTTACTTGCACAATAAACTGCCAAGTGTCTTCTTTAAAAAGAGACCAGACTTAGGTCTGTACTCCCTAGCACTCATGAGTTACAACCGTTTAAGGAAAAGTCATTTTCTGTTTGTTTGGGGTTTTTTACAAAAAAGGGGAGTGACAGTTAACAGGTTGAGGGCACTACAGAGCCCCCTTACACACCCATGCGTGAACTTTTGCCCAGCCCTAATGGCCATTGTCTCTGATATGTGTGCAAAATTTCATGAAATTTTAAGCATGCCAGGTGCCTCAAAAACACCCAAATATAGGAAGAAAGGAATAATAACAATAAATGTGTTGCCATGACAACACTATTTAAGAAATCAAATATTCCTTTACAAATTTACAGTACTGTGCAAAAGTTTTGGGCACTTCAGATGTTTCACAAAAACATTTGTCTTAAGATGGTTATTTATATCTTCAGCTTTAGTGTGTCAATAAGAAAAATACATTTTAGACTCCCAAACATTACTTTTGAAAATAGAAAAGATTAGAATGGAAGAACAGGGTGCTCTGCAAGAGATGGCATTGCCCCCACAGAGCCCCCCCACTGAACATTGAGTCAGTCTGGGATTACATGAAGAGACAGAAGCAATTGAGACAGCCTAAACAGATAGAAGAACTGTGGTGAATTCTCCAAGAAGCTTGGTAGATCCTATCTGCCAACAACCAAGAAAAACTGTGTCCAGGTGTACCTAGGAGAATTGGTTTTAAAGGCAAAGGTGGCCACACCAAATATTGATTTAGATTTTTATGTTTACTGGACTTTGTTAATTGATAAATGAAAACTATTTATGGCATTATTTTTGAAGACACCCTCATTTTGCAACATTTTTCACAAGTGCCTAAAACTTTTGCACAGTACTGTACATCAGCAGTGTCTTGACATTATTCTAAATAATTTTTAAGCAATTCATGTAAACATAAGAGGGCTATTTCAAAGTCTGTTAAAAGTGCCATACTTCCTGCTGCCATTTGGTGGTGCTATGACCGTGACCCATAATAGCCACATCAATGTGATCAGCCCTCATTACCAAACATACAGCTCAATTTTCATCACAATCATACAATGCACACAGATGATATAAGGCACTTCCTGTTTTCCATTTTTCACCATAAATGTATTGCTTCACCATGGCAACACTGTTCAAAATATAAAACATCTGTTAGCCTCTACAATATCTTGGCATGATGTTGCACAAATTTGGTGCCAGTCACATGAATCCCCTAGGAGGAGTATTTAAAAGTTTAGAGCCTGTGATTTTCAGAAAATCCAAAATGGCCGACTTACTGTTGGGTGGAGATAATGACAATGAAAGTTGTCCGGCTTTATGAGAACTATATATACCTTAAGTACCGAAAACCTTGAAAGAATAAGAATAATCCTTAGAAGAACAATAGGCCCTCCGCACTTTCAGTGCTAAATATAGCGAGAATTAAATGTTTTGTATCCAGTTAAGGAAACTTGTTCATGCGTTCATCACCAGTAGGGTGATACTGCAATGGACTCCTCACTGGCCTTCCCAAAAAGACCATTAGACACCTCCAGGACCAAAAAAATCTGAGAATATTACTCCAGTCCTAATGTATTTACAGTGGCTTCCCACAACCGCCACCATGTGGCAAATGTTCAGGCCCTGAACCCCTCTGTGGTCGTGAACATGGGCAGAGACTTGGAAATGACCTCTGTGGTCGTGAACACTGGCAGAGACTTGGAAACGAAAGCCCATCCTCTCTTCCGCCTCCTCCAGATGGCCGAAGTAGGCAACACAGGCTCTGGGGTGGACAAGGCTGGCAACGCTGGCTCTGGCACGGATGAGGTTGGCATCGCTGGCTCTGGGACAGACGAGGCTTCCAGCTCGTTGACTGTGGCAGGCGTGGGCGTTGGCTCATTGGCCGTGGCAGGCGTGGCCATTGGCTTATTGGTCGTGGTAGGCGTGTTCGTCGGCTCGTTGGCCATGGCAGGCAAGGTCACTGACAATTCGTGGCAAAGGGTCTTCGTGGCCCTACGCACCGATATCAGTGGCGGATAATTTAACTTGGACTGTGACATGACGTGGAGCAGACTCAGATGTGGCTGTGACATGGCATGGAACAGGCTGAGGCGTGGCTGTGACATGGCATGGAACAGACTCGGATGTGGCTGTGACATGGCATGGAGCAGGCTGAGGTTTGACTGTGATATGGTATGGAGCAGGCTGAGGTTTGGCTGTGACATGGCATGGAGCAGGCTGAGGTTTGACTGTGATATGGTATGGAGCAGGCTGAGGTTTGGCTGTGACATGGCATGAAGCAGACTGAGGTGTGGCTGTGACATGGCATGGAGCAGACTGAGGTTTGACTGACTCGGAAGCTGGAATCGGGATTGTGAGAGGAGGATCCTCTGTGGCGAGTGTGTCGAGTACTAGCCTCACATATTCCTCCCAAGTGTAATCTCCGGTCTCCGGCAATTCCCTCCACTGGCGTGTTGTAAGTCTGATTCTGTATATAGATTTCAAAACCAGTGTGGGCGGCAACAGTGGAAAAGAAATGTGAGTACTCCCTTATTGATAAGTCCACCTGGCTTAATTGAATGAAGAATGCTGCTAGATCCATGGTGCAGTGAATTGTTCTAGCTGAGGCCAGGTGTGCTGCTGGGTTTGATGAAGGAGCTGAGACCTCAGTGGTTAGTTGGAAAAAGCCGCTGGATCGGTTTGTGGCGAAGTCTTCTGTAATGATGAGTCAATGGATTTGAGATCCATATGCAGCTTTAATAGCAATAAACGTAGTAATACAGGTAGGCAGGGGTCAATCACCAGCAACAATAATATACAAGCTAATCCAGAGAGGTAATCAATAAACAGGCAAGAGGTCAGGGCAGGCAGCAGACAATCACAGGTTATATCCAGGTAAACAAGGCAGTAATAGTAGGCAGGCAGCAACGGGTCAAAACAGGGTAAACAGTCCAGGATCATACACAGGAAATACAATAAACTCAGAGAATGCTCAGAAATGTCAGCCAGGGCAAAACAAGACATTGCAATGACAGCGAGTGAGAGTGAGACTTAAATAGCTGCATGAATTGGAAACAGGTGAACAGGTAATCATTGACAGGTACAGGGATGATGGGAAATGGAGTCCAGAGAGTTAAAGTCAATCCCCAGGTGATGGAGCCCTCTGGTGGTGAGCGGGAGGAACAACAAAGGTAGGATTCATGACACCATCCTGTGGTTTAAATGACCAAACACATCCAATCCATTCATGAGGCGTTTTAATAATAGTATGAGTATGTATGATTTTAATAGGAAAATAACTTTTGTGTAGCACGGAAGAAAACACTGAGACGAGGGAAGCATATTACAGTTTATTGCAATACATCAGTCATTTGTATGACATAAATATGTAATGAATAAACCTGTGTTCACAGATGTTTTCTTAAAATAAAGTGTTGGATAGGAGGCTAGCTATATTTTGATGCCTGTATTGTATTAATTTGAAGTTCTGTTTGCTCATTGGTTAGTCTCTATGGGAATAAATGTCATACCTAGCCAAGTGATATGATATCTTACAATTTTATAATGATGTATGAATTATTATAAGTTGTCATGAGACTATGTTGAACAAATCCATGTGTATATATTGATATGACCTTATGATCTACACTGATCAGCCACAACATTAAAACCACCTGCCTAATATTGTGGAGGTCCCCCTCGAGCCGCTAAAACAGCGCCAACCCATCTGAGATTATATTCTTCTCAACACAATTGTACATAGCGGTTATCCAAGTTACCGTAGTCTTTGTCAGTTCAAACCAGTCTGGCCAATCTCTGTTGACCTCTCTCATCAACAAGGTGTTTCCGTCCACAGAACTGCTGCTCGCTGGATGTTTTTTGTTTTTGGCACCATTCAGAGTAAATTCTAGAGACTGTTGTGTGTGAAAATCCCAGGAGATCAGCAGTTACAGAAATACTCAAACCAGCCCGTCTGGTACCAACAATCATGCCTGCTCACTTAAATCGGAATTAAACAATTTTGCTAACAAGGTTAAGCCATATAATATAATAAATGACTACCTATTAAACAAAAATAATTGAGTTTGATATAAAATATATAATATATAACAAACACTTAAAATCACTTATAAATTATTATAAAAATGTGTGTTTGATTTTAGACACTCGCGTAAGAGGATGGCTGCTACTGGATTCCTACACACCAACCTTCTTCCTCACTCTTGTCTACCTCCTTATAGTCTACCTTGGACCAAAGTACATGAGAAACAGACCAGCATACTCACTAAAAAACATCTTACTGCTCTACAACTTCTCTCTCACCATGTTGTCGTTCTATATGCTGGTTGAGGTAAGAGAGCGTACATTAGCATCTACAGTGCTCTCCACTAATATTGGCACCCTTGGTAAATATGTGCAAAGAAGCCTGTTAAAAATATGTCTTTATTGTTTATCCTTTTGATCTTTCATTCAAAATATTCACAAAAATCTATCCTCTAATGGATATCAAACAATTGCAAGCACAACACAAGTTGTATAAATATATATATATATATATATATATATTTGTCAAATATATGTGTAGCACAATTATTGCCACCCTTTTATTCAATACTTTGTGCAATCTCCCTATGCCAAGATAACTGCTCTGTGTCTTCTCCTATAATGGCTGTAATGAGGTTGAAGAACACACGACAAGGTATCCGAGACCATTCCTCCATACAGAATCTCTCCAGATCTTTCAGATTCCGAGGTCCACGCTGGTGGACTCTCCTTTTCAGTTCACCCCACAGGTTTTCTATGGGGTTCATGTCAGAGGACTGGGAAGGCCATGTTAGAACCTTGATTTTGTGGTCACTGAACCATTTTTGTGTTGATTTTGATGTTTGTTTTGGATCATTGTCCTGCTGGAAGATCCAACATGACCATTTTAAGCTGTCTGGCAGAGGCAGTCAGGTTTTGATTTTTTATCTGTTGGTATTTGATAGAGTCCATGATGCCATGTACCCGAACAAGATGTCCAGGACCTCTGGCATAAAAACAGCCCCACAAAATTAAAGATCCACCACCATATTTAACCATGGGCATGGGGTACTTTTCCATATGTCTACCTCTCTGTGTACGCCAAACCCATCTCTGGTGTTTGCTGCCAAAATGCTCTATTTTTGTTTCATCTGACCATAGAACCCGGTTCCATTTGAAGTTCTAGTAGTGTCTAGCGAACTGAAGATGCTCGAGTTTGTGGTTGGATGAGAGAAGAGACTTTTTTCTTGAAACCCTCCTAAACAACTTGTAGTGATATAGGTGACATCTGAATGTAGTTTGAGACTTTCTGACCCCAAGACCCAACAAATTTCTGCAATTATCCAGTGCTGATCCTTGGATAATTTTGGCCACTTGAACCATCCTCCTCATCGTGCGTGGAGACAATATAGACAAACATCCTCTTTCAGGCTGATTCGTAGTATCTCCAGTTGATTGGAACTTCTTAATTATTGCCCTGTTGGTGGAAATGGGCATTTTCAATGCTTTAGCTATTTTCTTAAAGCCACTTCCCATTTTGTGACACTCAACAACCTTTTGCCGCACATCAGAACTATATTCTTTGGTCTTACCCATTGTGAAGGATGAATTTGGGAATTTGGCCTGTGTGTTACCTCATATTTGTTCCTGTGAAACAGGAAGTCATGGCTGAACAATTTCATGTTCCTAGTCACCCAAGTGTACTAAAAATGTAAAATTTGAATGGGAATATACTTCAGATATAATTTACTCATAAGAATTTCTAGGGGTGCCAATAATTGTGGCAAATGTGTTTGAGAAAAACATTTAATTATGAGATTTTTTTACCCCTTCAATTATTTTACTTCAATTAAAGGTTAGATTTTTGTGAATATTTTGAATGAAAGATCAAAAGGATAAACAATAAAGACATATTTCAGGATATTTACCAAGGATGCCAATATTAGTGGCGGGTACAGTATGTTTGTGTCTTGCAGTAGCAACGCAAGTGCTCATATGTTGCTGTGTTGATGTAAAGTGTATTTAAAGCAGTTTTTACCTAATGTTTTTTGTCTATGTGTGCATCTGTGTTTGGTAGCTGATATCAGCGGTGTGGTCTGCAGGTTATCGTCTACAGTGTCAGGGATTGCATGAAGCGGGTGATGCAGATATTAGGGTGAGTGACTGTATTTACCATCATTCTTTTCTACTGCTCCAACAGATCTTGTTTCTCATGTAAATATTAGGCTCATTTGTGATGCAAAATTCAATTGGTGAAAAGAATTGTCTTGAGAAAATAAGGCTATGTATGGAATATCATACAATACGTGTGTAGTATGCTAATTTTCTGTATGATTGGAATACGCAGATTACCTAGTATGCCAAGTGTGTAGTATACTGTGTAGAATTATTTGCATTTAGATTTGTATTTATTAATTTAACAGAATTTTATCCTAACTGACTTACAAATGAGAATAATTAAGAGATCAATTAAAAGGAAAAATGCAAGTAGTGCTACCATACCTTCCATTTCCAGTGTGATAAATAAAGTGGAAGTAATATAAGCTGTGATTATTTGATTGTTTGGAGGTCTATAATACCTGGTGTTCTCTATCCATTAGCATTCCCATTCATCTCAATAGAATGCAGCAGGGGTTTTTAATCAATAGTATATGCTTATGTTTAAGCCATTAGTCTAAATGATTTCAACTGCATTTTTTCAAATGAGAAAGGTGAATAAAGGCTCGCTGGATCCACCAATCAGAGAATCATGTCAAACAAAAAAGCTGTGCATTGACCATCCACTACCATCACGCACTGTCATTTATGCGATCGGGTCACTCTGCCTAAAACTACTTATACACATCTGAATATTTTGCAATCAAACCAAAATCTATTGTTTCTATACTTATAATAAATAGTTTTATATTTTCCTGTATTGTTTTTTATTTTTATCCCCTTTTCTCCCCTATTTGGAATGCCCAATTCCCACTACTTAGTAGGTCCTGGTGGTGGCGTGGTTACTCACTTAAATCTGGGTGGCAGAGGACAAGTCTCAGTTGCCTCCACTTCTGAGACCGTCAATCCACGCATCTTATCACGTGGCTTGTTGTGCATGACACCGCAGAGACTCCCCATGTGGAGGCTCATGCTACCCTCCACAATCCACGCACAGCTTCCCATGCGCCCCATTGAGAGTGAGAACCACTAATCATGACCACGAGGAGGTTACCTCATGTGACTACCCTCCCTAGCAACCGGGCCAATTTGGTTGCTTAGGAGACCTGGCTGGAGTCACTCAGCACATCCTGGATTCGATCTCACGACTCCAGAGGTGGTAGTCAGCGCCAATACTCGCTGAGCTACCCAGGCCCCATTTTTCCTGTAGTTTTAATTAGATTACGTCATTCACGGTGCTTCATGGGATTGTAGTTCATTTCCTCATTAAAGATGTTAAATTCACAGTCTTGTACCTTTTGTCTTTTTGTCTGATGTTAAATACTTTTTTGCTTAAAATTAAAGTTTGTAATGTTGTTATTCTCCTCAGAGCTGGTTGGATTTAGGGATGTGCAAAACTACCAATTTTCATAATCGACTAGTCAGCTGGTTGTTTCTTGGGACATTACCTAATGATAATAATAATATTAACAAGAGATTCTGAAATTACTGGAAACACCTCTTTTAGGGACTTAGTCGGTATTGGGTCTAACATGTATGTTGCTTTTGATGTTTTGATAAATTTTGTTAGATTTCAGATATCAGATCGAAAAGTTGTACCAGTGCATCAGTAGTTATAACTACAGCCATTCAAAAGTAGCCACATATCCTGAGGAAATAAATGTTTTTGCAAACAACATATGGCAAAAATACATGGCAAAAATACAATTTATAATATAAACTCAGCAAAAAAAGAAACATCCTTTCACTTTCAACTGCTTTTATTTTCAGCAAATTTAACATGTGTAAATATTTGTATGAACATAAAAAGATTCAACAACTAAGACATAAACTGAACAAGTTTCACAGAAATGTGACTAACAGAATTTGAATAATGTGTCCCTGAACAAAGGAGGGGTCAAAATCAAAAGTAACAGTCAGTATCTGGTGTGGCCACCAGCTGCATTAAGTACTGCAGTGCATCTCCTCCACATGGACTGCACCAGATTTGCCGTTTCTTGCTGTGAGATGTTGCCCCATTCTTCCACCAAGGCACTTGCAAGTTCCCTTACATACAGTATCTGGGGGGGAATGGCCCTAGCCCTCACCCTCCGATCCAACAGGTCCCAGACGTGCTCAATGGGATTGAGATCTGGGCTTTTCGCTGGCCATGGCAGAACACTGACATTCCTGTCTAGCAGGAAATCATGCACAGAATGAGCAGTATGGCTGGTGGCATTGTCATGCTGGAGGGTCATGTCAGGATGAGCCTGCAGGAAGGGTACCACGTGAGGGAGGAGGATGTCTTCCCTATAACACACAGCATTGTGATTGCCTGCAATGACAACAAGCTCAGTCCGATGATGCTGTGACACACCACCCCAGACCATGACGGACCCTCCACCCCTGGTGAGACAAAACCACGACTCGTCAGTGAAGAGCACTTTTTCCAGTTCTGTCTGGTCCAGCGAAGGTGGGGTTTTTTCCCCATAGGCGACGTTGTTGCCGGTGATGTCTAGTAAAGACCTGCCTTACAACAGGCCTACAAGCCCTCAGTCCAGCCTCTCTCAGCCTACTGTGAACAGTCTGAGCACTGATGGAGGGATTGTGCATTCCTGGTGTAACTTAGGCAGTTGTTGTTGCCATCCTGTACCTGTCCTGCAGGTGTGATATTCCGATGTACCGATCCTGTGCAGGTGTAGTTACACGTGGTCTGCCACTGCGTGGACAATCAGCTGTCCTTCCTGTCTCTCTGTAGCACTGTCTTAGGCATCTCACAGTACGGACATTGCAATTTATTGTCCTGCCCACATCTGCTCATGCCTCCATGCAGCATGCCTAAGGCACGTTCACACAGATGAGCAGGGACCCTGGGCATCTTTCTTTTGGTGTTTTTCAGAGTCAGTAGAAAGGTCTCTTTAGTGTCTAAGTTTTTAAAACTGTGACCTTAATTGCCTACCATCTATAAGCTGTTAGTGTCTTAATTACCGTATGCATGTTAATTAATTGTTTATGGCTCATTGAACAAGCATGGAAAACGTGTTTAAACCCTTTACAATAAAGATCTGAAAAGTTATTTGGATTTTTACAAAATTATCTTTAAAATACAGTGTCCTGAAAAAGGGACGTTTCTTTTTTGCTGAGTTTGTAGTTTGATGATTCACTAGTGATTTATTTATTTATTTTTTTGGAGGGCATTTAACAGCTTGAGATAGACTTATATTTTTAGCTGTCTGCAGAAAAGAGTTCTAATATTGCGTAATCAGTTTATGGCTCATGTAATTGGCTAATAAAATGTCCATGAGCAAAGATGGCAGCTTTCAGGTTGGGTACTTTGGGACTACATGCACCAGGGGCCGGATTCATGAAATGGCAGAAGAGAAGAAATTTCTTCTTAACTACCATTTTCTTCTTAATTTGTAACTTAAGAATATTTTGTATTCGGGCCTGGGTAGCTCAGTGAGTTTTGATGCTGACTACCATCCTTGGAGTCGCGAGTTCAAATCCAGGGTGTGCTGAGTGACTCCAGCCAGGTCTCCTAAGCAACCAAATTGGCCTGGTTGCTAGGGAGGGTAGAGTCACATGGGGTAGCCTCCTCGTGGTCGCGATTAGT